>NC_090927.1:468988211-469617854 GCF_040938575.1 Ambystoma mexicanum
ATGTATTGGCCTGATCCACATGAATTAAAAATTAATTATTGATGTTTAAATCAATCCATAGAAGTAGCTGTTTCAGCGAACATCTCACATTGGATTAAAAGGTAAGGCTTGTTGTGGCCTTTCAAGACGATGGGCCTCATTACGACCCTGCCGGTCCGGAAAGGACGGTGGTGGTAAAACCGCTGCTACCATTCTTTCCGGACTGGCTGATTGAGAGTCCTGCAGGCGGACATTGAAACACCGGCTCTGTCATATACGGAACCGGTGTTTCCATTGTCCCCATCCCCATGGAGTCCTACGGGGCTCCATGGGAATGGGGACTTACACAATTCCGCCTCCGGAATTCACGGGTCACCGATGTCGTAATGCCCCGGTGATTCCGGGAATCACAGAGACTGAATGGTAATACGAGTCTGGCGGTAACCTGACGGTTTTTCCGGCACGGTTACCGCCGGACTCGTAATGAGGCCCAATATAATTCCCAGATGCAGATTAATACCCAACACCGTGATCTCATTAACCTCATTTCTTTTATCTTCTAGTGTATACTACCCTGCAGTGCTTGATAGGAGCTTTTTGCTCCTTTATTGATGATAAGTCCACTGGTCTTTTGGACACTAGAACTCATTAAATACAGGTGAATGTTTACTCCTCTGTATGGGAGACTACACCTCTTTTATACCCAGTTGGATTCTGAGACTATATAGATGAGACTAATTATCTATTGAATTACTACTAGGGAACCAGTATATACTTTGCTTTGGCTTTGATGCATGGTTTATGAATATATGATGATATACTTCTATGCTGACTTTGATTTGCTCTCATTAATTTATGATAATATGCATTGTGCCTTTATTATTCATGTACGTGGCTATTCTGATGTTTTGGATTGTTATCAAAAGATTTAGAACCCTTAGAAGGGAAGTTGAGATATCAGTAGTAACAGACAGTAAATGCTGGTTCCTTTAAAGGTGTTGTTATTGGAGATGCTTTGTGATTTCATTATTTTGTGATGCATTTAATGTGATGACTATTCAGTGGATTCTCTTTTAATGGAAATTCTAGTGATTCTAAGCTATTGAGATTCTGGGTTGTGAAACATGTAAATATAGTTGGGTTATTTTTATACAAACCAAGGTTGGTCAGTGAATTGTTGAAACGTTCCAATCTAAAGCATGGTATTGCTTGTTTTATGCTTTTTCTGTGCATTAGGTCATGTCACACCATTGAATAGCTTCATCCGTGAACACATGGCACGTTTAGGGTTGTTCATATTAATCCAATTCTACGTTCAGAGCCGACTCATTTAAATTTGTTGGGAAAGCCAAATCAACTCTGATCGCAGGTACAGAGGGAAGGGACTCTCTTCTCTCCTGGGTCAGGCTATGATATGTGATTCTTCTAGAACGCGAAGGGTGGGGACCCTAGTCTCCGCTAGGGCAGCAGGTAATAACCGTTTATCAGGTACTGCCCCTGAATGACAGGGTACTTAAGCCTGGCTCGGAAGGTCATAGACTGATTTCTGACACCTCCTTCAGTTTTACCAATCTGGCGTCAGACCCAGATGTAGCCTGGAAATAGCTACCATAAAGCTGATCGATGATGCCCTGAACATCTTTGATGATGGTCGTTTTTGCTTCCTACTTCTCCTTGATCTCTTTGCAGCAATCGACACAGTAGACCACCAGAAAGTCACCAACATTCTACATCACTGCATGGGGATCAGCAAGATTGTCCTCAGCTGGTTAAATTTCTACCTTACTAATCGCCACCAATTCATCCAAATACATTTGTCCAGATCACCAACTCTACCGTTCACCTGTGGAGCACCACAAAGATCCATCCTATCCCTTGTGATCTCATGGAACTGCTCTTTAACCCCCCCTGGATCCACACAACATTCAAATCCACCAATATGCAGATGACATGCAGTTCTACCTAAGATTTACACAATCCTCCACCAGTGCAATGCCTGCCTCACATTGATCCAGTCCTGAATGTCCAGTGCTTGCCTGTAGCTCAACCGCAAGACCGAATTCCTACTGCTGACCAACAACACAGAACACCCCAACATCTGTACCTGGCTCTCTGCTATGATCCTCGAGGATTTCACCCCAACTGGCCACCTGCAATAAGTCCCTTGGGTATGACCTGGACCAACTTTCTCTATTGCGTAAAAATCAAGCCCTTCATCCCAGAAAACAACTTCAGATCTGCTGTCCAAGCCTTCTTTCCGGCGACTTCGCTTGTACCCCCAATAGTGTTTTATGCCGCAATACGACTCATAGAAGGACTCTGCAAATTCAACCACATCACCCTTATCCTCATCATACTGCACTGGCTTCCTCTGCAAGCACGCATCATCTTCAAATTCTGCTGTATCATCTACAAGGTTGTTGTCCTGAAGTCCGCAAGCCATCTCACAGTCAAACGCAGCATCTCTGGAAGCCTACAAACTACCAGAAGTAAGGTAGGAAGGAAATAATGGCTAAAACGTTTCCTGGACCAGTAATGATGCCCCATGTATGGTGATGGAGAGAGCCGGTTTCCCTTCAGGGAAATAATGTTTTAGGCACTCAAGCATAAGACCTGGCAGGGTCAGTTTAAGCTTTGGGAAAATTGGAGCAGATATGACATCACCATAGTCAAGAGCCATGGCGGAGGACTGCTATATAGCCCAAATATGCTGTGAAGAGGTTAGTGGGAGAAAGGCTACTAACAATGATCAATATAATTAGACCTGGGCAACTTCCTTGGTGGATTAGGAAGGACTGGCCTATATTTCCAGAAGAGCATCCTATCTCGTCGGTATTGATTTATGTTATAAATGCAGGAGGCTCTGAGAGGCTAGCGACAGGTTCAAATGTGCTTCTTCTGCCGGATATCACTGTTAAAATGCAGAAGACTAGATACAAATGGCACACAGAGATCTGATGCAGGATATTACAGACGACTGGAAGGAAGCTCCATCAAAGATGTGGGAGGCTGCAGGATTTCACATGGTTCTGTACTGTGTAATTACTTGGTCACACCAAATATATGCATTTGATGCAGACTATAGTTCAGAGTGCCCATGATGTAGACATTCCACTGCTATTTTTGTATGATTTAATATGGGAATGCCCAGAGGTTTTTGTTCTGGATGGTAGGACACAATATTGGTGAAAGCTTTGGCAAACTACTTGCTTTTGACCTAAGGCAGTTCCTAGTGAAGGGAGTATCAGGCATAGATCCCCTGCTTTCTAATTTTTTCAGTTTGTTCTGGCATTGCCAAAAAGATATGTTTCTCTAATTTGGATGCAGAGGAAGGGCTGTAGCTGCAGAGGTTGAGACACCTCCAAAGCACCCTGAGGACTACTGAGCCCACCTTAAGGCGATATATAACTGGGAAGGACGCTGGTAATAATGAAGAAAGAAATGTTTAGGATAAGTAAAACGTCTGCAGAAAGGCACCTCCTAAGGAGTAACAAGGGTAGGTTTGAGGGTGTCAGGAGGGGAAGGAGTACTAGGTAATTGTAAAGGGGTGCAAAGGTAGGAGAAAAGAAAATTCTGACAAAATGGTGGAATATTGTTTCATTGACAAGACATGTATTGTATGGGTCAGATGTGGCAATATCCCTCGCTCTAAAGGTTGTATCCACTGACTTGTGTTCAACGCTTTATATAAGGAATTTTTAACAGACATGATGATGCACATTTTTTTAACGTATATTTTATTGCCATTTTTGTCAGATACAACAACCACAATGTACCTCCCCTCCTCAAAGCAAATACATTCTATCAAAGCTTCCATCAAAACGTGCCCCCCTCACTTCCACAAACACCCCCAACAACCCCGACTTGTGAAGCCTTTATTGCTCTCAGATCCTGTATCAGTCAGCAAGGTGAAGTCCCTCTCCCATTTCATGACCTCCCCACCGCCTCTACCTGTATCTTGCCCTAACCTGTGTTAGTTTTGGGCCCAGAGGGTGTCTGACAAAAGCATCCCTTTGGTCGATTGTGTATAGTCAAAGCAAGCCCAACAGTCATATTTTCCAAGGGCACCAGGCAGCTCTTGAATCCTTTGGGGAAAAATCCAGAATTACGTCCCCCTGAATTGAGTAAGCTTCCCACTCTAGAGCAACGAAGTTTGTTTGTTTAGTATTTATTATGCGCAACAGACCCGAGGGTATAAGGGCGCGAAAGCATAAGAAAGTGTACAGCTTGGTGCAATAGTTACAAATTACAGGTTGTCAATAGTGAACAAAGAAAAAACATTGCAACACTTTAAATTAACAGTATGGAAGTAACAGTTGTAATCAGGATCAGAAAAATATGCAGGTGATATATACAATAAGAAACAGGTTTGTGCATTCATTTGTCTCTATTAGCCAACTGATCAGGTTTTGCCTGAATTTCGTGTAGGATTGTTCCATTCCCAGTGATGTGGATAACTCCTTCCACAGTTGGGCTGCTTTGACAGGGAAGCTAGAGCCTCCAATAGTGGAGAGTTTGAATCGGGGTACCTGAAGGCGATTAGTATTAGCTAGTCTGGTTAGTCTGGACGGTGCAATTCCAGAGAATCTGTCTGCTAGGTATTGTGGGGCTTTGTTGTTTAGATCTTTGTATGTGAGGGAAGCAGTTTTAAGTCTGATTTTCTCAAGGGTGGAGAGCCATTTGTGCTTCTTTCTTGTTTCAGAGATATGTTCTCGCTTAGGGATATTCAGTGCGGCTCGAAGAGCATTATTTTGCTGTATCTGTATTTTATTGATAGTGGATTTGGTCGCTCCAATGTAGAGGGCATTGCAGTAGTCTATTTTGGAGATAATCAAAGCTCGGGCTAGGGTCCTGCTGCTGTCTGAGGTTAAGAAATGTTTGCCTGCTCTAATAAATGTGCATGTATAGGCCGTTGATGAGGCTAGGGTATTTACCCGTTTGGTGAATGATAGAGTAGAGTCTAAGTATAGACCTAGCGTTTTTACTTCCTTAGCTACTTGAATAAGGTTCTCATCAATGATGAAGGAAGAGTAACTTGCACCTAGTTTGTTGAGAAGGGGTGTGTTACAGACCTTTCTCACCAAATCGTGCTGTGCTCTGAAGGGGCACATTTCTGCACCACCTGCAGGAATGTCGCCACCATCAGGATTACGGAAGCCTTTTTTTGCACCGTTGAGGGCAGGTTCCCCAGAACGTCACTCATCCCCAATATGGACTCCCCCACCTTATCTGAAACCTGGAAGCCAACATTTTTATGTATTTCTGTACAGACCGTACCCCAGAAAGGCTCTATTATCGAGCATTGCCACCAAATGTGTTTCCATGAACCAAACTCCCTGCATCCCCTCCAGCACAGTACTCACGAATGAGGGTAGTACCTGTGCAGTTTCTCTGGTGTGAGGTGCCATTGAATTATTACCTTGATCCAGATCTCCTGCAGTTGAATGGCCTGTGTAAGTCTGGGTATATCTGCCCACAGCTGAACCCACTGCCCCTCCTCAAATTGATGCCCCACCGCAGTTTCCCAATGGGACATGTAGGGCCATTTCGGTGTCTGAGGTCCCTCAGCCATGATGTTATACAATGCTCTGACTAGGTGTTTGTTGCCTGAATATGTTGTGACATATTTCTCAAAGGGTGTGAGGTCCCTACTGGCCGCGGATCTGATCGAAGGATTGAGAGCCAGTGTCTCAGTTGCAAATATCAATATCTCTTGCCTTCCCCAAGCCCAAAGTCCCACTTGCAATTGTCAAAGGTTTTAACTTCCCTCCTTTCAAACATATCCTGTAGCTCGCAGCACCCCACCTGGCAAACGTTCCCATTTCCTGCCCCCATGTAAACTAAGGGTTCCTAAACAGGGCTGTTAACTGGGAGGGGAGGGAAGTTAGGGCCACCTGCTGGATCAAAGCATCCCAGGAGTCTCCCACAAGAGCCGTTATCCGACTTAAGTACATGTTCTCAGGTCTATCCTGCTTAGGTTGCCAAAGTACTTCCTCCAGTGGTTCACCCACCACCACCCAGTCCATTCGGCACCAAGTATTTTTCATGGCTACCCAAAAACCATTCCCGAACCACTCTAATCTGGGCCACTAAGTGGTAAAGCCAGAGGTTTGGTTCCCACAAAACCCGCTTACATTTAGGAGCCATGAGTAATTTCATGGACAGCCTGGATTTTTTATGATTGCACAGGAAATCCCCATCTTGCTTTTGAAGGCTGCTGAAGAAGCCCTGGGGAACTGCCACTGGCAGGGCCACAAAGTAATACAAGATCTTGGGCCGGATCACCATTTTCAGCACATTGATCCTCCCCAGCCAAGATATGGTAAGAGAACCCCATTCGGACAACAGTTGTCTTGCCTTCTCCAACATGGGAGTGTAATTAGCCTGATATAAGGAGTCCAGCGAGCCTGTGATTTGAATCCCCAAATATTTTACACTCATATCAGCCCACTTGTAAGGCACGGAGCCCCGAAGTCTCTGAGCCCTGGGGGAGGGCCTTATCAATCCCAACAGCTCTGACTTGTGAGCATTAATCTTTAGCCTTGCAATTGCTCCAAAAAAAACAAGTTCTGTTGAAATCGATGGGTGTGTTGTGCCCGATTCTGAGATCAGGAGCAGCAGATCTGCAAGACCGTAACCTTATGCTCCTTGCCCCCGAAGGGCATCCCTCTAATGTTGCGAGTCGCCCTTTTTCTCACCAAAAGCGGCTCCAAATATATTGCGTATAATAGCGGGGAGAGTGGACACCCCTGTTTGGTGCCCCTGAAACCTGTATCCCCTGGGAGAGATGCCCATTAATCACCAGACGCAAGGGAGGCGCTAGATAATTAGCCATCACTAGCATAAGGAAGTGAGATCAATCCCCATGGTCTCCATTTTGCGCAAGAGAAAGGACCATTCAACCCCATCAAATGCCTTCTCCGTGTCTAACGCTAGCATCAACGCAGAGGACTTAGAGAAGGTCAACAAAACTATTAGGTGGCACACCCGCCTGATGTCAAAATTCTCTCTTCTTAATGAAACCCGACTACTCCGGGTTGACTAGCTTTTGAAGGAGTATGTCCAAGCGTGTTGCTAACACTTTGGCATACATGTTTGCGTCTAGGTTATGTTATGTTACTTGGCATTTATATAGCGCCTTATATATCATTGGTATGACCTCAAAGCGCTGGTAGGTTGAACGCCCTCGGGAACCGTAGTTCAAGTCAGTCGAGAGAAAGTGTGTTGTATGGTGCGTGGGTGCACCGATATGAGTGCAGCTGGTGTAGTTGTTGGATGATAGCTGCTTCTTAGCGATAGGTGTGGTGTTGAGGAAATCAGTTGGATGTGTTCAGTCTGGTGGGTGGACACCCAGACTGGGTTTTTGCTGTATTAGGCCTGAGGAACGCCTATGCTAGCTGGAATGTGCATCAGCTAGCAGCGTTTTATTAGGGTGATGAGCTGATTGTGAGGTTGTGGTTCGTATGTGAACAACTAGGCCGAATTATCAGGGGTATAGCTGTGTTCTAGTTGAATGATGGTGTATAGAAGAGAGTTAGCGTAGTGGTGTGATATGGTGACTATCAGTATAAGCGCCTGAGACCAGGCACGTGAGCAGGACATTGGGGGACATATATATATATATATATATATATATATATATATATATATATATATATATATATATATATATATATATAGCGACAGGATGGATTTAACACAATCTAGATGCAAGATTCAACACTCTGACGCTAATAGGGCAGACTCAGTGGTGTTGGGCGCACTTTCCAAATTCAAATGTTTATACAATCTAGATGCAAGATTCAACACAGTGATGCTATCAGGGCGCACTTTCTAAATTCAGAATTTTTACACAATCTAGATGCAAGATACAACACAGTGATGCTATCAGGGCACTCTCGGTGCTGTTGGAGGCACTTTCTAAGTTCAGACTTTAATACAATCTAGATGCAAGATTAACACAGTGACGCTATTAGGGCACACTCAGAGGGGTTGGGCGCACTTTCTAAATTCAAATGTGTTTACAATCTAGATGCAAGATTCAACACTGTGGCGCCAATAGGGCAGACTCAGTGGTGTTGGGCGCACTTTCCAAATTCAAATGTTTATACAATCTAGATGCAAGATTCAACACTGTGGTGCTAATAGGGCAGACTCAGTGATGTTGGGCGCACTTTCCAAATTCAAATGTTTATACAATCTAGATGTAAGATTCAACACAGCGATGCTATTAGGGCGCACTTGATGAGCGCTATAGGGTGATATGAGCCACAGAGGGTGGCCTCTTTGCCAGACTTCGGGATGGTGGTCAGTCATAATGTAGAATGCAATAATGTAGAAAGTCAAAATGTCGATTTTTTTTTTTTTTTTTTTTTAGAAAACTGTCGAAAAACAATAATGTCAAATCTTTTCTACATTTTTTAGAATTTTTTCAAAAAAAATAAATATATATATAATTAAAATGTATTGAGTATGAGGGGTGAGAGGGTGGTGGCGGGGTGGCTGGGGGGTGTTGGGTGAGGGGGGTTGCAGGGGACCCCCCCCCTAGTACTCTTCTTGTGTATTTATTTATTGATAGTGCTAATTGACATTTTTTTCGACATTTTTTTTCTAAAAATTGACTCTTTTCATTATATGTATAGGTTTTCGACATTATTGTTTTCTCCATTTTTTTTCTCCATTTTTGTAAGTCGACATTATTTTTTTCTATATTATGACTATAAACCATAGAAAATCCCTGGGAAGCCACCCAGACCCAGGGATTACCCCAATGGTAGGCTATAGGTGCTATTATTTCTTACAGGGAGAGAGATCTTTATACAGGTCCTCCCTCTCTTGCAGTGTAATGTTTGGGAATACTGACATTATGTCGGGTAGAGCGGCGCTCTCCTCTGCCGTCCCCATCTTAATTTGGAGTATCGTTCTTGACACCGCCTCCTTCCTGACCTGACGTGCCAGAGACGGTCCATCTTATTTTCCTTTACTTTGCACTTCTGTTGGAGGTAGAGAAGGGAACACTCTGCAGCTCTGGTCTGCAGGACTTCTAGTTGGCCTATACTCCTTCCTCAACGCGCTCCCCGCATTATCCACAATCCTTCCATTATCTGTTTGATTTTGGTTTCCAGCTCCTCCTGCAGAAGGCCCAATTGTTTGTCCCTCTGGCAGTTCCTTGCTATGAGCTCCACCCTCAGAGGCTTTAAAGGCATCCCAAATTACGTGACCCTGGACCCCCCCTCTGTGAAATTAAACTTAAAAGAATCCTCTATCTCGTCCTTAAGCTCCTTGCATATTATCTTGTTTTTTAGCAAGTGATTGAGGCATTTCCAATGCTATAGGCCAGACTCCCGCCTTCGAATTTGTAGGGACAACGTGATGGGTGCATGATCTGAGAGGGCTATTGCCCCCAGTTCCAACTCCGTAACCTGCCCCAGGAGTGTATTGGAGACCCAGATGTAATTGGTTCTTGAAAAGGTTCTCTGGACGTGAAAGTAGTATGTACACCCTGTGTTCCCCCCTTGCAGTTCCCTTCAACAATTTTCATAGTACCAATTGGGCTAAGCACTCTTTTAATTTACCCAACAGCTTCCACTGACTGCGCAATACCCTCGCACTCCTATCCACCCGCGGGTCCCATGCAAGATTGAAGTCCCCTACAAGTATTAAATATCCCTTGGCGAACCTCTCCAGTTAGCCAGTGCTGCCCGTATGAACTCGTCTTGTCCCGTGTTAGGTGCATAAACTGATGCTATGGTATATAGGTCTCTCCCCCACCGGAAAAAATATCTTCCCTCGTTGTCATCCTCAGTAGCTATCACACTGAAGCCCGGCATGTCCCGGGCCACTATAAGTACCCCTCCCCCGTCTACCCCTGGGCATTAGATTGATATATGTGGTTATAACCTTAAAGTTTTTATTTGTGCTTGTCCCTCCTCTATTCTATTCTATAGGTTTTTTATATTGCATCAACATGCCCGCAGGCCTCAATGTGCTCACAAGACATATGACAAAAAAACAATCAAAGAGAAAAACGAAGATTGTTCTCCAAGGTTCTCAATTATCTCCCTTATCGAACAGATAGGTCTTCAGGCCCATCTTAAACTGTGCAATTGAGGAAACCAGTTTAAGTGAGCATGGCAAGGTGTTCCATGTGATAGGAGCCCAAGAATCGAAGCTGGATGATCCAAACCTTTAATAGACAGCGTGGCTGGGTCTTCCTTATTTGAACGCAGGGTGTGCCTAATAGGCACTCTCTTCATTCGTAAATGAAGATAAGGTGGAGCATCACCAGCCAGGCATATTTATATACCATGCTGGAAGCTTTAAGATAAATTCTCAGTTGAACTGCGAGACAGTGCAGCTTTTGGCGGGCCAGAGAAATGTGCGCCCTCCAGTCCAAGCCACAAACTGCGTGGGCCACCCCGTTCCGAATAACTTGAAGCTTTTTAATATTGGTTTGAGTTGTATCAACTGAAAGACTTTTACAATAGTCTAATTCTGTGCTTATCGTAGCGGCTGCAATGAGTGCTTTTTTTACTGTTAGGTAAGGGCAGATCTGCCAGAGGAGATGTGTCATGTAAGCACAAGAGGAGCTCAAGTATGACACATGTTTTTTAAGGTTAATTGTGGGTCGAAATAAACTCCCATGGTTTTTACATGTTCCGAGACCCGAATCATGTTACCTTCAATCATAAATGCACAATATTGGGGATCAAGTTTTTTTCAATTTTGTGTCAGTACTCACAATCAAAATATCTGTGTTAAATCATTTAGAGAAAGTGAGTTCCTAGCCATCCATATTTGGATGGCAACAAAGAACTCACTTACCCTTGCTAGATCTTCAGTAGACAACCCAGATAACTCCAGGATGATCTGAGTGTCGTCCCCGTAATTTGCAAACTTTACACCGAGGCTGTCCAAAAGATCGCACAATGGTCTGGATTAGACATTGTACAACAATGGTGACAGGCATGAGCCCTACGGGACACCACAATTAAGTGGAACCTGCTGTGATTGGTGATCATCCTTGGCCACTCTTGCCCTCATTGGGCCAAGGAAAGATGTAAACAAGTTTGCAACTAGACTCAAACAATTGCCTATATCAACCAACTTGTCAGCTAACATCTCATGGTTCACCAAATTAAATGCAGTGGACAGGTCAAGCAACAACAGCAATCCTATGCTGCCTTTGTCTATAATTTGGGCTATATTAGACTTCAAATCAAGTAGCAAAGTCTCTGGGCCATGCTTTGTTCGAAAGCCTGATTGTGCCGTAGCCAAAATTCCTTTTTGTTCAAACGAAGCTCTGATACTTATTGCAGGCCACCTTATCGATAACCTTCAACAGATAAGGAATATACATTTTGGGTCTGTAATTAGCAGGATCATTAGGATCAAGGGCGTCCTGTTTTAGCAAGGGAGATATCCATACTTCTTTGATATACTCTAGAACGAAACCTTCCTGAAATGACCGATTTATGAAGTCTGTGACCCAGGGGACAAAGAATGGTAGAAACTCTTTAAAAAATTAGGCGGGAAGATCATCTCCCTTACAGGGAGTGGGCTTCATCTTGTGCATCACCAAGACATCACTATGCGAAAATAGTTGGAAAGCAAACGAGAAAATGTCATTATTTAGTCCCACACTACAGACAGTAGTCTAAGTTTCAAAATCTGGTATCTTATTAATGCAATCTGCAATACAGGCTCAGTGCTGGTTTATTTTCTGAGCAAACCCATCATGAACTTTTTGAAACCAAGAGTTATCGGTGACAACATGGGATTTGTTATCTGTGCCCTTTAACTCGGGTAAAATCGTAAATAGCTCACTGGAATTTGATTTAGCTGCCCTAATCCGTTTATCTAGTTTGATCACTTCTGCCTTGAAGATGGTTCTCTTATAAGATTTAGCTGCAACTTTATACATTTTAAGAGTGGAGTCAGAAGGATTTTTCCTCCAGCTCCGCTCAGCCATACGTTTCACCTTCCTGCTGCCAAAACCTCAGCAGAAAACCACTTGTTAAAAAATGTTTTTTGTTTTTCAACATTAACCATAGTTGTGCCATTGTTACAAAAGCCCCATTAGTAATAGTGCAAAATTGATCAGTAAGGGACTCAATGGAAATATTTTCTTGGAGAGAAGATAGCTGAGGAATGACAATGGATTCAAAGGCTTCAAATGTGACTTTCCAAGTACTTCTAGAAAGAAAGGGCTTAACACCCATCCGACTATCTTTCATTAGTGAATTTGAAAGTTGAATGTCAAACCGCAAAGACATTTTTTCTGACCATATACATTTTTGAATGTCAATTAATGAAATGGCTTGATTTTCTGTTAATATCCAATCAAGGATATTCCCCCCACAATGTGTAGCCACTTTTAAATGTTGTTTGAATACCAGACTATCCAGGAGATTCAACAATAAACTAGAAACTTGATCTAATTGGTCGTACAAATTAAAGTCTCCAAGGACTATAAGTGAGCAACAGGGCTTTATAAGCGATCTAAGCAAAGCCATTAATTGCTCCTCAAAATTAGGGGTTAATATTGGTGGGAGATGAAGTATAACAATACTAAGTGTGGTTGTGGGGTTTAATGCCATTTTCACCAGCATAGCTTCACAGGAATCCAGAACTGGTATACTGGATAAAAATATATTAAGATTATCTCAGAAAATTATTGCCACACCCACTCCTCTCTGACCCACACGGTCTGAGTGCAGTGTTTTATACACAATAGGAGTAGCTATTTGCGCAGCATGTAAATTGGCTTCCTGTAGCCAAGTCTCTGTTATAATAGCAAGTTGTATCTTTGATTCACATATAAAATCAGTCAGCGGGCGTTCAAAAGAACTGTTTTTAATATCAATGGGGAATTACATAATGGTGACTGACTCCCAGGTAACGTCACCTGCTCATCATAAATTGAGGAATCAATAGTACCCAGTACATTTGTTTGGGTTTTTTGGCCGTCAGCCAGGACATTGGGACTTTGATTTAACCCCAATGCTAAAGGATCCAACTGAGCCGCAGCATTGTAGGTCGGTATATCTTCGGATGCATGGTCCAATATGGCTGCTTCTAACCTGGTTTTACGGTTCCATTGGATCTGTGAGATCAGGTCCCTGCAGGGCATCCTTTCCAGTTTGCTTAAGGAAATTTGCTGAAACATGCAATGCAGATATTTAAAAAAAAATCTAGAACCCAAACTTTGTGATGACGAATAGAGTCCCGGCACTACTCATCACGCATGAACGCCTGATGACATGATAAAAGTATGAGAACTACAAAACATCTGGGTGATTTAATTCTTTGTTGTGAATTCATGCAAGTCTGGTTATTCGTTTAAGAGCAATATAAAACAGTGATAAAACCATGCCTAAAGTAAAAGTTGCTTCCCTACTCGGGCCACAAAGTGATTTCAAGGCCTAATAGAATAATAAAAACTCCCTGAGATAAAATACTAATTGCAGTTCTAAAGAATTACTAAATAAAATAACAGTGTATCAACAGTAAAATTAACACAACTCTGGATGTGCGTCTCCTGAAGGGCTACAATCTCAGGCTTCCCCCTCCACAGGAACTGCTCCACTTTGTTCCTCTTTACCGAGGAGCAGCACATGTATATCTTTGCTACCAGTGCATTGAAATACTTGAATGTTTAAAATACTTGACTTCCAAGTTAATTAGTCTAACAGATTGATATTTCCCAATATGGTCATGGCCACATTCTTAACCAGGCCTTAAAACCTCATTCATAAAATGTATGGCAGCCAAAGACCATTTAAAGGATCCATCAATGAAAATACGCTGCCATACCCCACCTGGATGTACCTCCTTAAAATCCTTAAAAAGGTGTGAAAATATGTCTGACGTTGCCTGGTTAGTTCTGGACAGACAAGCGTCAGGTGATCTATGGGTTCAATATAATTGACCCTTTTGCAAAATCTACAACATCTTAAATTTCATGCAGTGCCACCACGGGCCCCCAAAATTCCTTAGTGGGGAACAAATTCAACCAAAAGCGTAGGCACTGTCCCTCAATGCCTGAGAATAGATGGTACTTCCTGACACAGTCAATTGTATCAATCCAATCTGTTTCCCATAATCTCTTTTCACTTTGAAAGGATGCGTTAAGAGATACTCCACTGAGGAATCGATGGCATTTAGTATTTCCAGGCAGAGATTTTAACTCTATGGCATGCTTTAACATCACCCAACTTGACCCCTCTTCTGCCAGGATAATCTTTTGCAGAGGTTTTGGTTTTTCCATTTCATCAGAGCTTCTGCAAGGTCACTGAAAATGTATGTAGTTATTTTGGTTGTCGTTATATACACATGGAACCGGAAAGGACACAAGATCAAACAGTCGTTAGACAGTCTCACATCTTCATCCTGGTTCTCGTTTTGGAGAGTTCATATGCTTCAAGTGGTATATACTTGGGGAGTAGCCAAGGAATGTGTGAAAGGACTTTACCGGTTGCAACATCCTCAATATCCTTAAGTCGAATCCAGAGTTTGCCAGTTCCTCTATCCAAACTTTTTTTTGGAGCTATTGCCTGGCCACTGGATCTACTTATTGTAGCAGGTGGATCCCTGGAGATTGACAGTTCTTTTAAGATGGATTTTCTTTTAGGAAGCAAGAATGCTCCTGGCTTTAGTGGTGCCATATTACAAAGGTTGGCAAGAAGAGAGACGGGACGAGATGTGCGTGATTGCTGACTTGCGAACTGGCAGATATGAATGCTAATCCTTGCTTCACTGCTCGATCACATTCACATTTATTTTTCTCTTGGACAATTCACTTGAGCGCCTTCTGCTTCACTTGCTTATTTTTTTTCTCCAACCCATGTCAAATCCAAACGTCCTCAGTGACGCGAATGAGAAACTGAAATCTGCACTTCTTTTAATGTTGTTTGGTAGAGATGCAGTGCTTCTTATCGGTCACTGCAGAGGAACAAAGGTAAACTTGCATACAAAGGCATACAACCCCACAGCACTTATCCCTCACCCCTTCATCGTAAATCTTAGCACTTCCTCCACCATCCCGTTCCTATATTGCACTCTACTTTCTTTGTCCCTGGTTCATGTTTCTATCCCCTCTACATCTTCTGGTCTTATATCCACATCCTCTTACCCAGCAAGGACACTGCTCCTCCACTCTGGAAATCAATGTTTACAATTTTTGTAAGCATTTGTGTGCCAAAAATGCATTATTTTCCCTGTAATTTTCATTAAATAAATACAAATAAAATAAATCATTATACTGAGCCAACTCATTAAACCTGGAACTAACTAGGCTTCCCTTCATTTGCACAAACTCATCTGAAGTATGATATTCTTTGCAACAGGCCTGTGCTGATCGGAACCCTAGACAGTAGAGAGAGAGAAAGCCCCATTGAACACCTCCCTGCCCCATTGAACACCTCCCTGCCCCATCCGACTCACAAGTTGCAAAGTACTCTCAATGCACCCCCATCAGGGAATGTTGCCAGGATCGAGATTACGAGCTACATGGACCTCCCACATCCTCCTCCTTGTGTGGTGCTGCAGTTATCTCCACCCTCGCCCCTACCGACCCCAGCTCATTCCCAGACCCATACTTCAAGGTAAATGATGGCCACTCTTGTTGCACTTCGGTGCCCCTTTCGTTAACTATTACAGTGAGTTTCTCCATCTCGAATAGGTGCCTGGCCCCCATTACCCATTCCCTTTTAATAGGCATCACCGGACTCTTTCAGGGCCTTGCCAGTGCCACTCGATGTGCCAACAGGAAACCCCAAGCCATGTGACCAACCCCTCTGTGTCCCTGTTCTCCTCCTCCAGCCCGAAGAGGACCAAAATTGGCATCAAGGGCCTCTGTCCCCTCCAGATCCATAATCAGGATAGGACCTTGCTCAAGTACATCTGTGCCTTTGGGCACGACCACCATGTGTGCCAATACAGGCCAATCGCTCCACAGCCCTTCCAGCAATGCGCGCCCACCCCTGGATACATATGGGCCAGTCACACCTTGACGACATTTAACCTATGCCCACCCCTGGATACATATGGGCCAGTCACGCCTTGACGGCATTCAACCTATGTTGGGCTGAAATAGAAACCCTTTTAGTCGACTCACACATGGCTCCCCACAATTCATTCGTCACCTCAATCTCCAAGTCATTTTCTCGCAAGTCTAACCCTCTCTTCCGCTAAAGGAGCCGTCTCCCTCAGAGCGTGATATAACTTGGAAATCCTTGCCCTTTCAGGACCCCCTTTCCACCAAAACGTTCTCAAACTGGGTAAGTTCTCTCGCCAAGTTCATGCTACATCTCGCATCAGTCAAAACTTCCTTAAGCTGCAGAAATAGGAAAGGTAATGGTGATCGCATACCCAGTAGTTCTCCCAGTCTGTATATAGTGTGATACCTGCCCCCTCCCTGATAGATGGCCGGCACTACTCAACCCTGCTTTGTACCAGTCTTGGTAGCACTACGATTCTGGAAGGTGGTCCCTGATGGGGGTGCCCACATAGAAGTTAGGGGCAAGGGCCATGTGGATAGCCAGTGTGTGTCTGCCTTCTCCCTCCACAGGTCCCAGATAGCCTTCAAGACAGAATGTGAGCATATCCTAACTGAGATATCCTTATGGGAGACCCAGAGCCATTCGTTTAAGGGAACCGGTAAGAGGACCTCTTTTTCTAGGACCTCCCATTGCTTACTGGTCTGCGGATCCATGTGTTCTATTAAGACCCTCAACTGCGCTGCACTGTAGTATGCCTCAAAGTCTGGGAAACCCACTCCTCCTTTGGCCCAGGGCCTAACCAGAGTGTCGTATGCCACACTCAGTTGAGCCCCCACCCAGAGAAATTCCACCACCTGCCTGCAAATGTTGGCCATGGTAGGACCATGGAACCGTGATAAAAATGGATACAAATATCTTGAGAGGATGATCATTTTGATGATAGAGACTTGCTATCCAAGACAAGGTTTGTTTGTGCAACCTCTCCATGTCAAATCTAATCTCCTCTGCTAGGGGGGGGGAATAGTTGGCCCTATAGAGATCCTCCAGCGGGGAGGTGATATGTATTGCTAAGTAATTAATCGAGCATTCCTCAAGACTAAATTGGGAAAGGCCTTATATACGTCAATGCCTCAGTAGAGACTTCCCCTATGGGGAAGAACGTGGACTTTGAGTAGTTAATTTTAAAGCCCAATCCCACCCGTTTTTCCTCCAGCTCGACTAGCATCTCAGGCAGTATACAGTAGAAGGTCATTCGCGTGAACAGTGCCACTTTATAGTGGGCCTCCCGGACCTGGATTCCCTCCACTCTCAGATTCCCCTTCAACTGCACCGCCAGGGGCTCCATAACCAGGGCATAGAGCAGGGGGAGAGCGGGCAGCCCTGTTTTGTACCCCTCCCAAGTGGAATTACCTCCGACTGGGTCCCATTCACTAGTACCCTAGAGCTAATGGGCTGGTATAGAGCTTCTTCACCCAACCAAGTCACTGATGGCCAAACCCACATTTAACCAAGAACTGTCTAAGACAGACCCAGTCTACTGCCATTGTCAGGAGGAAGGTGTCTCACCTCCTGTCCCGAGGTAGGGCCATCAGGTTGAATGTTTTCCTCAGGTTGTTGGCCCCCTGCAAGACCCACCTGTTCTGGGTGTATCAACCGCGGCAGGACCCTCTCCAAGCGACACACCTGGATCTTAGTAAAGATCTTTGCATCTTTGTTCAAGAGGGAGATGGATCTGTAGGAGGATCAGAGGTGAAGCTACTTTCCTTCCTTCCCTATCACCACTATCAGGGCTTTAAGAAAAGATGGGAGGAGTTTCTCTGTGCTATTGAAGAGCTTAGCTGGGAATGGTGGGAGAGCACCACTAAAAGTTTTGTAGAAGAGGGATGAGAAACTGTCCTAACCCAGATCCGTCCCCGCCTTCAAGCTCTCGTTTGTTTGTTTGTTTGTTTTATTTATATGGCGCTCCAAACCCAGAGGTAGAAGGGCGCTTAAGAATTTGGTTACAGCGTTGAGAAGTATCTTTGTGTTGCATACTTCGTACAAGTTTATAATATATACATATATATATACAGTGATCAATAAACAGAGCATATGCAGTACGTACAATATAACATTTTCAATATAAGTACAGTGTCTAAGCCAGTTACCGCACGGGTCTGGTGTTAATGGCGTTATTCTTTGTTTAGAAGCCAGCTGATGACCTGCTTCCTAAAGATCTGGAAGGATTCGACAGTTTTGATGTTAAGCGGTAGGGAGTTCCAGAGTTGGGGTGCAAGCACTGTGAAGCTTACCCCTCCAGCTCTTTTTAGGTGGAACCTGGGCACTGATAAGCAAAGAGTGTTGGAGGATCTGGTGGCAGGTTTCAGGGTGAATTTATTAGCTAAATATGGTGGTGCTAGGTGATTGAGGTATTTGTACGCGAGGCATATGGCTTTTAGATCAATTTTTTGGCGTATGGGTAGCCATTTGCAGGCTTTCCTAGTAGCGGAGATATGCTCTTGTCTGGGAATGTTGAGGGCTGCGCGCAAGGCGTTATTTTGTATTACCTGCAGCTTGTTGAGTACGGATTGATTAGCACCTAGGTACAGGCTGTTACAGTAATCTAGTTTGGATTGTATTAGGGCCCTGGCAAGGGTGAGGCAGCTGTTGGGTGATAGGAACGGTCTGCTGGCCCTGATGAGCTTGCCGGTATAGGCAGCGGCAGAGGCCGTCATATTGGTGTGTTTGCTAAGGTTGGTGTTGGCATATAGATAGAAACCAAGGGTTTTTACGCTTTTGGCTATGGGGATGGCATGGCCATCGATGGTGATGTTGTTATAGCTAGGGTCAAGTTTAGTTAGAATGTTGGGGGAGCCGACGATTACGAGCTCTGTCTTCTCATCATTCAGGCAGAGACCATGGGAGGCCATCCATGCCTGAATGATGGAGAATATTTTGTTGATCCGGGCGGAGTCTTCTTGGTAGTTACCAGAGATGGTGAGGAGTATCTGGGTGTCATCTGCGTAGTTTGTGTAGGTGACACCCAGACGGTCCAGTTGGTCAAACAGAGGCTTTGTTAATATGTTGTACAAAGTGGGGGATACACAGGATCCTTGTGGGACCCCGCATGTTATAGGGATGGGGTCTGCTGCGGCTGTAGTGGAAAAGACTCGCATGGTTCTGTTTGCCAGGAAGGATTGTATCCATGCGATGGCAGAGGAGGAGAAGTGGGCTGCAGTGGCAAGGTGATTACAGAGGACTTCATGGCTGACCAGGTCAAAGGCCGCCGAGAGGTCTAGTAGGAGTAGGAGTGCTGCATTGCCTTTGTCTTTAATTTCATCAATCTGACTTTTGAGATCAACAAGGGCGGTTTCAGTTCCGTGTTGAGGTCTGAAGCCAGATTGACGTATTCTTAGCTGTTGGTTGGATTCCAGTTATTCCTGAATTTGGATGTAGGCAACTCTGTCCAGGATTTTCAGTAGGAAGGGGACTGTGGTAATGGGCCTGTAGTTGTGGGTATGGCCGGGTCGAGGGATTGTTTTTTCAGGAGTGGGAGAACCCATGATTGTTTTAAGTTGCTGGGGATAGAGTTATTGGTGAAGGATAGGTTGATGAGTTTGGTAATGAAGGGGGAGAGCTCTCTAGCTTCTAGCTGCATCTTGTATGATCTGTGCCGGGCAGCTGTCTCCTTTACAGTTAGAGGGTTTCAGGGAGGTGATGATTTTTTGAACTTCCCGGATGGTGACTTTCTTAAATGAGAAGCCTGTGCTAGAGTTGTTAGGTGTGGGTAGGCTAAGATTGGTGGCCTTATTAATGAAGTGTTGTTGCCGTTTGTCTTCAATTTTAGTTTGGAGTCCTAGAATTTTATTGTTGAGGGTGTTGTGGATGTTGGTGCACCAGGATTTGATTTCAGGCAGGTTTCTGGAGGTGAAGTAGGGTTTTCTAGTTCCTTCAGAATTTTAAATAATTCTTTAGTGGAGGATCCTGCCTGAGTGATCCTGGTGTTATATGTATCTTTTTTGGTCCGGATTATCTCGCTTTTGTAAAGTGAGGATAAGTTAGTGAGGTTGGATTTGTTTTCCGCAGTGGGGTTAGTCTTCCAGGTGAGATGAGCCTTAGCTTTCTCTTTCCTGAGTAATTTGAGCTCCGGGGTGTACCACGAGTTCAGATGAGCTTTGGGTTTAACTTTGCGTATTTTTAAGGGGGCAACGGTGTCCATTGCTCTAGCCATGGAATAATTGAAGGTGTCGATCAGCAGGTTTAAGTCAGTGTTGGCTGGGAGAGCATGGAGGGTAGGTAAGACCAGTGGTAGTAGGGCTTCAGCAGTGATGTTGCGTTTATTCCTGGTGGGACATGCTGGTGCCATGGGATGCTTATTGGGCAATGCCTGATTGGTGTTGACCTCAAGTCGGATCATGTGGTGATCGGTCCATGCCAGGGGTAGGGGGTCTTTGCAGGTTGTGTTGCAGTTGTGAGTTACTACCCAATCAAGGGTTCTGCCTTTTTGGTGGGTAGGGAGCACAATGAGTTGAGTAAAACCATGATCGGTTAAGACATTGGCTAGGGATGCGGCATGTGCATCGTTCGGGTATTGGTAGCCAGATTGAAGTCTCCGAGGATCATGATTTGTGCTGAAGGTTTGGAATTTTCGGTGATGAGGGACAAGATGTCTTCTTCAAAGGTCCCAGGGGGGTCCTGGGGGTCTATATATGAGGTGGATGGTGATGGTGGTTGTGGGGGAGGTTTGTAGTTTGGCTGTGAGTAACTCACAGGATGTGAATGCGATGTGTCGGTTGGTCTAAGGCCTAGGGTGGATTTGGAAATGATCGCTACACCTCCGCCTCTGGTCTGTCCACTCTGAGGATGGAGTAATTGTCTGGGATGGCTAGCGATAAATGGGGTCCAGACGCCTCGTGGAGCCAGGTTTCTGTTAGGGCTAGAAAGTCAAGGTCATTAGTAAGGATAATGTCTGCAATTTCTGTGGGGTGGGCAGCCAGGGATCTGACGTTGAATAGGGCGCCTTTTAGTGGGGGAGGTGTGAGCTTGTTCGGTGCAGTGTGCTTAGTATTAGTTTTGGTGTAGGGCAGGCAGCCTAGATGCAGTTTTATCAGAGCAGGTAACCTAATCAAGTTTCCTTAGCGAAAATCTACTTAGAGCAGGCGACCTAAATGCAAGTATGTTAGAACAGGCGATTTAAATGCAAGTTCGATAGAGCAGGGAAAAGTCAGCAGTGAGGATACTTGGGTGACTATGTATACCAGTAGGGAGTTTAGATTTTGCACAGGTTTGGCATTGGTTATAGATAGACCCAGTTTGGTGAATGCAGCCGTGTGTGAGGCACCCAAGGTAGGACGGTCGGTAGAGAGCAGTGCTCGGGTGCATTACGGGTTGCTTACTGGTGTTGTGGGGCAGGCCGCAGTGGTGCTGACGTTGAGTGCAGTTCCTTGCTATTCATGGAGGATGGCTTCCTGGGCAGGCAGACAGGGGGAAACGAGGGCGCAGGGCGCGAACAGGTGCAGAACAGGGCCTTTTCCAGCCGGGCTTCGCCGGAAGGGTTGGAGCCGGCTTCCGCCTGCTGGTGGATCGGTGCTATTGAAAAGCACGATTGTTGCTATGGCAACGTTGTTCGCCGGCCATGTTTGTCTGCAAGACAGCCATTTTGGAGGCAGGCAACTTCGGGAATCAGGGATAAGAAAGCAGATTTCGGGCACTTTATAGGGCGCATTGTGCCTGTTGTGCATACCCTGCCTAATCAGCAAGCTCACCTTCTTCAGGGCTAGGGAGAGGGCGATCCTGCACGCAGTCTGCAGGCTCGAGGTGAGCGGATCAGCTGGGGCTGCCGCGTGTGTGTCGCCTGGGCTACCTCTTGTCTAGAGGTCAGGTCCTCCAATCCCTCCAGCTCCCCATCCATCAGAGACGGGAGATAAACTCCTGCCAGGTACCCCACCAGGCCCAACCCCCCCACCAGCAACTCCTGAGCGTACAGATGCCTATTGAACGACGCACAGGCAGCAGCAATGTTCTCTGGGTGTACGAGGGCCCACCTGCCCTCCTCCCTGATCACCTTGACCTGCCTCTCCACTTCCTGATCCTATGTGCCAACATTGCCCCTGTCTTATCTCCCCATTCAAAGTATTTCCATTGGACTCCTTTCAGCCTTTTGAAAACGTTGCCATACCCATTCTCACCTAGCTCCCATAGTTTGTCCCTGATTTCCACGACCAGATAGTCTTGTTCCCGGACCCCCTGATGCAGTTCCCCCCTAAGGCCCTCAATCTCTGTCCGCAGTTTGGCCTCTTGACCTTGCCCCCCCTTCCATGATCAGTAACCACCTGAGAGTGGCCTTTGCTGTTTCCCATACCATTCCCAGAGACATTCCTCCTGTCTCGTTCACAGCAAAGAATTGACTTAGTTCACCCCTGACAAAGTCCCGGAAGCACAGGTCTTTCAACCATGTCTCATTACATAGCCACCTGTTTCCTCAAGGCCTGTGTCTCCCCCTCGAGCGCGCCTTACCCCCCATGCTAGTTCAGCCTGAACAAAGTTGTGATTGGACCATCCCACTGTAACTACTGTCACTTCCGTATTAAGATGTTCAACCCCTTTCCCTGGAAGCAAATAGTCAATCCTGGTGAAAGACCTGCAGGGTTGAGAGCAATAGTGTAACCACCAGGCTCCCCATGCATCTCCCTCCACACATCACACCATTCAGAGATGTCCAGCCCTTCAGTGAGCAGGTGCTCCTCCCTAAACTGTGGCCTCTGCCCAGGCTCCTTCCCCATCCTCCCTTCCAATGCAGAGTCAGGTACTGCATCAAGTTGAAGTCACCCCACCCGACACAGAACCCCTCTGCCCAGCTCACCACAGTCCACAACGCTTCTTTTACGAAATCCCAGACCCCCTGATTGGTTGCATAGAGCAAGACAATAAATGTCCTCCCCTGTAGTGTAGGCCACCCCTCCGAATTCTGCTGAATTTGGACCCCATCTAGTGAGACCCGTGGGTGAAATATGATCCCCACTCTCCTCTTTTTGGCCAGTGCCGGAGACCAGTAGCACAGACCCATCGATCTCCCCTTGATTGCCATTTCCTGCTGCTGCCTGTAGTGCGTCTCCTGAACCATGAGTATGGCGAGCCCCCGAGAACCCATATCTGCCTACTAGGGATCTCTTAGTGAGGGAATCGAGCCCCTTCACATTCAAAGTCGCTACGCTAAGAAAGGCCATTGTAATCCAGATTCAATCGCCCATGACGTTCCCATTCTCTCCTGTCCCAATCCTTGATCCTTCCCTGTGTTGCTTCCTCTGTTGACCCTCGCCCAAGTGTTGGAATTCTGCTTCCCCCTACCCCATGAAACCCCTACCTTCCCCTCGCACTTGGCTCCTGTCCCATCCACTGTCTGCTAAAGCATCTTCCTTGCCAGCATGAACATGGGAGTCCCTTGAAAAAAAAAGACGCCTGGACGCCTCCAGGCCAGCGGTGCATGGCTTTCACTCTGCCACCCCACTCTGAGACAAGCGTCACTCTTGCCCAATAGCCCCCCCCCCCAAATAAATTAACCACAACGCCCCAGTAACAACTCCCAGAACAACCTTCCTGGCAAAACTTGTTTGGCAGAATACTAACCCACGCTCTTTGGAGGATTGCTAGGAATAACCATAAGATCACCCCTGCGGCTTTCCGTGAACAAGCTTTGCCTTTACTGGCCAATCTTACCCGCTCCAACAATGTTGTGACGCTCACTGATCAATACAATGAGACTATTGCAGCCATTGCCAACTCTCTTGCACCTCTTTCTACTAAAACCGAGAAGACCGAAATCCTTGGTAAATCATGGTTCTCTGATACGATTCTTCAACTTTGAACATGTAAAAGAGAAAAAGAGCAGCTCTTGTGGAAAACTCCTTCAACTGAGTCTCTGGAAGCTTATCGTAGAACCGCCTCTGAGTATAAACTGTCCATTTTGGCTGCTAAACGCAACTATTATCAAGAACGCATTGAAACAGCCAACTCCTCCGAAAGATAACTCTTCACCATTCTTAAGGAATTTGAAGGGAAAGATGACCCTTTTTTTCATATCACAAAAGGTGATCAATGGTGCTCCGATATTCAACAGGGCTTTAGTAAGAAACGTAATGTCCATCAGGATAAGATCATTCTCCTATGCACTGGTCATGCCACCTTGACCAATGTCCATTTCAAGGAACTTGAGTGCACCGAAACATTTAATTGCACTATGCCTGTTTTTAACTTTAAAGAAATAATGGAAGCTGAACTCTCTAATATCGTATGCAATCTGAAGCCATCTTCCTGCCCTGATCTCTGTCCACCATCTAAAATTAAAGAATCTTTTGACTGTCCAGCCCCTTTTGTCACTAAATTAGTTAGTTCCTCCTTTGTCACCTCTACAGTACTGGCATCCCTCAAAAATATCTAGATTGCCTCCTTTATCAAGAAGGTCTCGCTTGACCCGGCTGCCGTAGAGAACTACCGTCCTATCACCAGTGCTACTTTATTGTGCATTCTGGACAGGGTTGCTTACCTGCAGCTTCAGAAACATATTGAGGAAAATCAACTCTTGGGCTCTTTGCAATCTGGCTTTAGAGTGCTTCACGGCACTGAGACTGCTCTGTTGGACCTTAAGGCCAACCTGTGCCGTGTTGTTGACTCTGGTCCGGTTGCTATGCTGATGCTCCTCAACCTCGCCGCAGCGTTTGACCTTATTGACCATTCTCTGCTGTTGTCGATCTTCTGGATAGCATCTGTGTGGGTCACAATAACTATGCCGATGATACCCAGATACTGCTCGAGCTGACTGGCGACTATGTTAGGGATCGGTCCAGGATGACTTCTATATATAATCTAATTGAGGAGTGCATGATTAACAATTCACTGGCCCTTAACGGGAACAAAACCGAACTTATGATGGTGGGCACTACCCAGCGGCTTGGTAAACTAGATCCCAGGTATGCTGCCTTTGACATTTCTGATACCTCTATTAAAACCAGCCCCTGGGCCATGACTCTTGGTGTCTATTTTGATGCCTCTCTTAGCATGAATAAGCATGTTAGCCAGGTGAAGAGATCCAGCGACTACGCTACTCGCCTCATTAGGCAAATCAAGCCCTTCCTCTTTACAACCAACACTGCTAATCTTGCTGTTGCTCTGGTGAACTCTAAACTGGACTATGGAAATTGTCTATTGGCAGGCACTTCTGCGTCTAACCTGGCCTCGTTACAGGTGGCTCAGAATAATGCTGTTCGAGCTGTTTGTGGTCTGGCGAGAGTACTGAGGCTCGTAGATCCCTGCATTGGCTTTCAGTTAAACATCGTGTCACCTATAAAATTCCTCTCCTTACTTACAAGTGTCTCAGTGACAAAGCACCTCCTTATCTGAAGAAAAGGATTAGGCGTTCCTGTATCTCCCGTCCTCGCCGATCTAACAACTGTAATAGACTCGAGCAGCCTCACCATAGACAGGCTCGATTAGGCGGCACCTGCTTTGATTCTATTGCACAGCGCATGTGGAATACGCTGCCCACTGATCTTAGTCTTTGCCCTGAACTTTCCTCAATTAAGAGATCTCTAAAAACATAGCTCTTTAATTCAAACGACTAAGCTTCTTATTTCTTCCCATCTCCTTTTGGTTTTCTAGACTTCCTGTTACTCCTACATCCCGTCCCCTTTCCTCCATACTGTATAGGCATCCCTCGATGGGGCAGGAGACGGAACCTTTTTCACCAGAAAAATCATCTTCCCCTTTAAATTTAGATGCACGCGGGAGCCTGGGAGCATGAGCTCCACTGACTCTGCCCACTGGCGCCACTCTTCAGTCCTCATTTCCACGTCGATGGGAACAGACCGCTTTCACCTGCACTGCTGGGTTAGGCCTCCAGCCTTGTAACTCCACATGCTCATCCCCGGAGAAGTATTCTCTATTTCTTGTTCTCTTCCAATTGTTAGGTACTGCCCTGTCTTCTGGTGCCACGCTCCTCCCCGGTGCATGTCGACATCGGCGGGCTTCAGCAGGTGTCCAACCTGCGAGGGTCCCTTCCCAACATCCAACCCTCACGCACTCTGCCTCAGGTGCCTTGGCCCAGACCATGGCTGAGAGGGCTATACCGCGTGCAATGCCTTGACGCTGCGTGCGCTGAAGAATCGACTAGCCAAGTCCACATCCTATCCCTTCGCAGGGAAGGTACACATCTCCCAACTTGGCGAGACAGTACACCGCCAGGACACTGCAACTTCAGGGCCTGACCCCTACACCTGCAGGTGCTCCTGCATGTGAGGACAGGTTCTTCAAGAGGTTCCTTGCCCTCATGAGATCACCACAGATGGGTACCGTAATCAGGGACATGCTCCCTCCGGTACACCCACAAGCACCCACGCGGTTCCACCCCTTGGGTCCAGCTCAGCCCCTGGCTCCCATGCCTCTCCCAATCACGGCAGCTCCGGCTCAGCTCCCTCAGGCACTGATAATCAGCACACCACAGCTGCCTGTGCCCAGTACTCCTCCGGCTCCCCCAGATCCACAGGACACACCGGTGGACACAGACGAGGAGGAAGACCCATACACCCCATCATCAGCCAAAGCATTCCATGAGAGACTGGTGGGTCTGGCTGAGTACTTGGGCACCCCACAGCCACCGGTGGAACAACCTGAGGCGGGGGTCCTTGCTGAGGTACTTATGTTACGTCCTCCTACTAGAACTGGAATTCCACTTCAAAAGGATGTCGAAGCCTTAACCAAAAAAGGCTGGGTCGAGCCACAACCATCCTACCAACAAGCGTCTCAACGCTAAGTAATGGAAAACGGAAGGGATCCCCTCCTATTGTCGGCATATATAGCGGCAGCATCACTATACTCCAAGCCAGTCTTCCTCAGCGGCTTCAGCGTCTGCCCTCCTGGGCAAGGAGGAAAAGCTCTTGGAAGCATTTGGAAAGACAATTTACTTGATAGAAGAGGCTCCCTGACAATGCCTATCAACACTTCAAAAGGGCTAAAGCAGGGCTGCCCCTTAGCGCCTGCAACGTTCAATTTATACAGTTTCGTCTTCTATCAGGCAAATATTTCAAGTTCTCATTAAAGCCGATTATTGCATTTTACTGTTTCAAAGTTGCCTTGATTCTCACATATGGAGCAGAGGCCTCATTTACACTACCGGCTTCAATCGGGCCCAAATTGGAGGGCTTTTTTTTGGAGAAGGGTACTCCTCTTGCCTCAGGCTCTACCTATTCAAATAAGAAGAGAATTGGGACTCACGTCCTTATATGCCATCACTGTATGGAAAACCCTGGCCTTCTTTTGTAAATGCCTATTGGGCGAACCAGAAGGGAGCGTTCAAGTTTTGAACAATGCACTTTGGTTCTCTATGGAATGTCCTCTACGCAACGGGAAACTGATTTGCGTGGCATTACACCATCATTTGGGTTCATCAGAAGAACCTCTGAAATACTCACCAGGAAGCTTTACGATCAAGACTGGATATACACTTGTGAAATAAGACTACAAAGAACCTTTACGGTCATCATGATTTGGAGTGCAGGTCAAGAGGAACGCCACCTAAATGTCTAGTAAAATATCCGAGTCAACTGCATAAATGCGGTATCTGGACTATCCATCGAAAATAAATTCATTGAATTGAAATCCAACGAAATGTATTCATTGAAAGTAATTTCCTTCGAAATGCACTTTCATTGAATACATTTCATTGGATTTCTATTAGGGTTAGGGTTGGGTTAGGGGGTGCCAGTAAAGAAAACGTTACGTGAAGCTGGCCAGTGCCAAAATACTTTAGAGATTTCAGTACTGGACAGCTCCATGTAACATTTCAACTGGGAAAATAAACGCTTGTAAATGTAAAAGATAGCATTTCGATGCATTTATTTTTGTTGCATTTTCTTTGATGGTTTTCCTTTTCAATGGTTCTTTTTCGATGAAGACCATAAACCCATAGACGCCAGTTCATGAGATTCTATATGAACCTCTTGCCAACAAGAGAAACAACTGAACTAAGGATAAAAAATAAAGAATTGAGAAACTTTGAATGCAGACTTTGCAATGCCCCCAGAGTAACTCTGTACCATTTAACTCTAATCTGTCCGGCTTTGTGCGCACAAAGAAACAGATGGCTGGGAAGGTTTCTGTCACAACTCACTACGCTGTCTGTAGAGGACTGGTGGGTTCTTCTGCTGGTAGGAGAATGGGTTTCCATGTTAGGGAGAATTCTCCGTTTAGGCTGAATTTCCTAACCTAGTGAGTCCCCCAGCAGCTTTGCTGGATTTCTGGAGTTTGTTTTTTCCTCCTGCCAAGAGTGAGACTCTTTTCTTCGCACTCTTGGACACAATTTGAGGGGTTCCTTTGACTGTTAATGTGTTTTATGGGCTATGGGGTCTTTTACTCCATAGGGTCTCATGTGTTTTTACTATGTGTGTTACAGCACACTCAGTGCAGTGACACAGGGGCGTCATAGTGACACCCCACCATAGACTCCATACCCTGGGACTGACTACTGTCTCCCAGGGCATGTAAAGTCACCATTGGCTTTATTAGTCCCAAATTATAAACAGAAACCAGTACAAACCATCATATTGTGGACGTACTGGTCGGGGCAATTCGATTGCCCCGGGGTCTGTTATTCGAGGGGGCACGTCTCTGTCCCCCCTGATCGAGTTTTGGCTGGTGGCAGTGGATACTACTTTTTATATTCGACCGCGAATATATCTCTATGGGATTTTCCCATTGTTCAAGGCTACCAACTTTAATTATTTAATTCCTGTAGCCTCAAACATACCGCCGGGTTATTTAATATTAATTCACCGGTTGGTATTTTTTGCCAGAACTCAATTCTAAAATGGCGGTTGTGTTCTCTTCTGTGACTCCAACCCAAGTCGAGCCCTTTGTTCCACTTTTTGGCGGACTTCTCCATAGAAGCCTCCAAAAGTGGTGCCACTCTGTCTGGGTACCACAGGGGGTGTGGGAGAGGGTTTAGGCACCCTGGACTGAGTTGCCTTGGCAACTCAAGTCGCTCCTCTTGTGTGATTGGCCCAAGTGGTGAGCTGGCCGGTTCACCACTTAGCATGTTTGATTGACAGCTAGGCTGAATGAATGGGGGTTTCTTGCATAAAAGCAGGGACCAGTTAGATGGTCAAGAGACCAGCCCAGTCTAGAAGGTTAAGGATTTACTGTCATCTTGTAGCAATCTATAGAAAGGGAGGCCAGGCGGACACAGTACCTTGAAATGGTGAGAACACTCCAGCGGGGGCAGATGTTCCTGGCAGCGGTTGCGAGTTGGTGCTTCGTCCGGCAAAAGAGAAGATCTCGTCGGGGAGGAAAACAGGAGGTCGTTGTGCTGCCAGGGAAGAAACCAGCCGCGGAGTTTCTCAATTCAAAGGGGCGGTCCTTTCTTTCGCGGTTCAGTGGTAAGTGGCTATCAGGTTGCCGGGGTGCTTGGCACGGGCAATTCGACCACTAGACGTCCTGTAAGGCGAAAAAGAAATCGAACTGGTTGTCCCCACCAGCTCAAGGGGAAGAGAATTTCCGGCAAGAAGAGCTCCTCTGTCGTCGGGAAGTGGTGAGACGGTTAAGCAGGGCTCCACCGGTGGTGTCGTAGTTGCAGGTCGGCTCAGCTTCTCCCTCTTGGGATCTTTCAGGTCCTGTGGCGACTTCTCAAGTTCCAGTCCCAAAAGCCCTGCTTTTATGCAAGAAACCCCCATTCAGTCAGCCTAGCTGTCAATCAAACATGCTAAGTGGTGAGCTGGCCGGCTCACCACTTGGGCCAATCACACAAGAGTGCGACTTGAGTTGCCAAGGCAACTCAGTCCAGGGTGCCTAAACCCCCTCCCACACCCCCTGTGGTACCCAGACAGAGTGGCACCACTTCTGGAGGCTTCGGAGAAGCCCGCCAAAAAGTGGAACAAAGGGCTCGACTTGGGTTGGAGTCACAGAAGAGAACACAAACGCCATTTTAGAATCGAGTTCTGGCAAAAAATACCAACCGGTGAATTAATATTGAATAAATAACCCGGCGGTATGTTCGAGGCTATAGGAATTAAATAATTAAAGTTGGTAGCCTCGAACAATGGGAAAATCCCATAGAGATATATTCGCGGTCGAATATAAAAAGTAGTATCCACTGCCACCAGCCAAAACTCGATCAGGGGGGACGGAGACGTGCCCCCTCGAATAACAGACACCGGGGCCAATCGAATTGCCCCGACCAGTACGTCCACAATATGATGTTTTGTACTGATTTCTGTTCATAATTTGGGACTAGTAAAGCCAATGGTGACTTTACATTCCCTGGGAGACAGTAGTCAGTCCCAGGGTACGGAGTCTATGGTGGGGTGTCACTATGACACCCCTGTGTCACTGCACGGAGGGTGCTGTGTAACACACATAGTAAAAACACATGAGACCCTATGGGGTAAAAGAGCCCATAAAACACATTAACAGTAACAGTCAAAGGAACCCCTCAAATTGTGCCCAAGAGTGTGAGGAAAAGAGTCTCACTCTTGGCAGGAGAAAAAAACAAACTCCAGAAATCCAGCAAAGCTGCTGGGGGACTCACTAGGTTAGGAAATTCAGCCTAAACAGAGAATTCTCCCCAACAGTCGGATCAAGCCACCATTCCAAAAAGTATTTGGTAAATGCTTTGTTTGTGGCTCTACTGACCATGTGAAAGGAGATCCCAGATGTAAGGGTAAACCTTCAGGGGTCCAACTTGTCACCTTAGCCTTCGCTCCAGAGGAGGAAGTACAAATGGCAAGTGGAAACTTTCTATTACTGGCTGATGAACCCATTGGAGTCTCAGCCAGTGTTTCTTTAGTGTCTCTGGGTTTGTGGGAACAACAGAATTTAGATGTCTATAATTCTATCCCAGATAATACTAAAGAGTATCATAAGGACAGTGTCCAGGTGAATGGTCAGGAGACACCTGCCATTAGGCACACTGGGGCCAGCGTAACGGTGGTGGACAAATCGATTTTTCAGGCTGAGGATGTTGCTAAGGCACCCAAACGCCTCACCAAGTTAGCTGGAGGGCCTGTGCAGATGCTTCACCAATTACCAGTTCTCATCCAGTGTAATGACATGACTGTGAAGATACCTGTCAGCATACAAAGTGAGGTGCCAGGAAGGGTTCTGTTGGGTAATGACTTGTAAACTCTTGGAGTAGTGTCACATACCCCCAGACCTCCTAGTAAAATGTTACAGGAGCTCACCAGACCTGCAAGGGAGAGAACCATGAGGGGTACTCCCAAGGAGATGATGAAGAAAGAGATCACTCCTACTCCACTGGAGCTGTCAGCTGCTGTATCCAAACAACCAGACGAAAAGGGGAAACCTAAAACTTCTAAAAAGAAACCAGCAGTCAACACTCCAGTGCAGCCAACAAGGACTTCCCCAAGGTTGTCCAAAGTTACACCTGTAACTCCCCCTCCAGCTGAGGCCGAGAGGGTGGTACAACCCTGTGTGGTAGAACTAGACTCTGAGGAAGAGCTAGTGGAAGGCCAAGAACTCATTGGAGATCTGGATCCTGTTGACCATCCTGAGCTGCAGTATTTACTGGCAGAAGGTGGACCCAACAGGGCGGACTTCAGTAAGGGACAGAGAGAATGTCCAACTCTGGAAGGCCTTCGCCACCAGGCAGATGCTCAGGCTGAAGGGCAAGAGCCTGGGAAATATAGGTTGCACTGGGAAGATGGCCTCTTCTACAGTGAACCAACAGAGTCTGCCCCTGGGGACTACAACCAACTTGTAGTACCCCAAGAGAACAGACAACAGTTCTTGCAGTTAGCCCATGAGATTCCTTTGGCTGGTCACTTGAGTTTCAAGAAGACTAAGGAAAGGCTCTCACTCTACTTTTATTGGCCAAAGATGGGGGCTGAAGTACTGCCGGAGCTGCCACACCTGTCAGACTTCTGGTAAGGTTGGCTCCAATAATGTGGCACCCTTAGTGCCTCTCCCAGTTGTGGGAGTCCCATTTGAGAGAGTAGGGATTGACATTGTTGGTCCCCTTGATCCTCCAACCTCCTCAGGCAACAGGTTTATACTTGTTGTAGTAGACCATGCTACTAGGTTTCCTGAGGCCATTCCTATGAGGACTGTTACAGCTCCGGCTGTGGCTAAGGCCCTCCTTGGCATTTTTACCAGGGTTGGGTTTCCTAAGGAAGTAATCTCTGACAGGGGATCACATTTTATGTCCCACTACATGAAAGCCATGTGGAAAACCTGCGGAGTTACTTACAAGTTCTCAACCGCATACCACCCTCAGACAAATGGGTTGGTTGAAAGGTTCAACAGAACCATGAAGAGCATGATAGGTGCTGTAGAGGAACCCCTTAAAAGAAAGTGGGATCTTCTTCTGCCATGCCTTCTCTTTGCTTACAGAGAAGTCCCTCAGGAGGGAGTGGGTTATTCTCCCTTTGAACTTCTCTATGGCCATCCAGTCAGAGGCCCCTTAGCCCTGATTAAGGAGGGGTTGGAGAGTGCTCCTTCCCCCAAGCGAGTCAGAGTGACTAACTATGTGATAGGTCTCCGGAGGAGAATGTCACACATGATGGCAGAAGCTAGTGATAACCTGAAAGCTGGTCAAGCACTGGCATGATCAAAAGGCTAACATGGTTGAGTTTACTCAAGACCAGCTAGTTCTAGTTATGATTCCAACAAGGCAGAGGGCCTTGCAAGACAAATGGATGGGACCCTTCAAAGTTGTGGGTAAACTCGGAGAGGTCAACTATCTGGTGGACTTGGGCAATCCCAAGGAGGCTCCCACAGTCTTCCACACCAACCGACTAAAAGCGTATGTCTCCAGACCTGATGTAGGAGCTTTGCTTCTAGCATCATCAGAGGAAGAAGAAGAGAGTGAAGCTCTTCCTGATCTCCTCAGAGGCTTACCTTTGGATGAAAAAATTGAAGGAGTAAATCTCTCTTCAAATCGGACACCTGAGCAACAAGAAGAGTGCAGATCCATGTTGAATCAGTTTGCCCCTCTGTTCTCACTTTCACCAGGCTTGACCCCTTGGGGACAGCATGATATACTCACTGGTGACTGTCCGCCAGTCAAAAGCAGAGGATGCAGGATGTCAGAGAATGTAAGAACCCACATCAAAGGTGAGGTCAGCAAGATGCTTGATCTCAGGGTAATAGAGCCCTCTACTAGTTCATGGTCTAGCCCAGTTGTGTTAATACCAAAGGCAGGATCTAACGAAACTTAGATTCTGTGTGGATTATAGAGCTCTTAATGCAGTCACCAAGACTGATGTCCACCCTTTGCCAAGGACAGATGAGTTGGTGGATAGACTTGGTTCAGCCAAGTTCCTCAGCACCTTTGACTTGACGTCAGGCTATTGGCAAATAGCCCTGACAGACCATGCCAAGGAGAAAACTGCATTTTCTACCCCCATTGGCTTATACCAGTTTAAGGTTATGCCTTTTGGATAAAAAAATGCACCTGCTACATTTCAAAGGATGGTAAATCAGGTTCTGACAGGGATGGAGGACTTCTGCATGGCATACTTGGATGACATTGCAGTCTTCAGCCAAACCTGGGAAGAACATGTGGACCACCTGAGCTATGTTTTGCAGGCTCTCGAGAAGGCCAATCTGACTATAAAGGCAAGTAAATGCCAGATTGGACAGAGTAAAGTGGTCTACCTTGGACATGAGGTAGGAGGTGGCGAAATAAGGCCTTTGCTCAGTAAGATTGAAGCTGTGCAAAATTGGACAACACTACTACTCAGACCCAGGTGAGAGCCTTCTTAGGTCTCACCGGGTACTACAGGAATTTCATAGAGAACTATGGGACCATAGCTTCTCCACTGAATGTCATCCCCTCTCCTAAATTCCCTAAAAAGGTAAGATGGAATGAGGAGTGCAATCAGGCCTTTGAAAACCTGAAAAAGGCTCTTTGCCAAGCCCCAGTACTCAGAGCTCCTGACTACCACCAAACTTTCTTTGTGCAGACAGATGCGTCCAATGTAGGAATAGGTGCAGTCCTCAGTCAACTGGATGGGAAAGGTAGGGAGCACCCCATTTGCTTCATCAGTAGAAAGCTGAAGGATCCTGAAACAAGGTGGGCAACCATTGAACAAGAGTGTTTTGCTATTGTGTGGGCTTTGAAGAAGTTTAGGCCATACTTGTATGGTTCTACTTTTGTCATTCAGACTGACCACCAACCCTTGAGATGGTTAATGCAAATGAAAGGGGAAAACCCAAAACTATTGAGATGGTCAATCTGCCTGCAAGGGTTTGATTTCACCATTGAGCACAGGTCAGGGTGTCACCACCAAAATGCTGATGGTCTCTCTAGGATGTATGTCATCGACTAGAGGTATGAGATTCATCCAGGAGTGAATTAAATCCTCCTGTCCCTTAGTCTGGGGAGGGCAAGTGTTAGGGAGAATTCTCTGTTTAGGCTGAATTTCCTAACCTAGTGAGTCCCCCAGCAGCTTTGCTAGATTTCTGGAGTGTTTTTTCTCCTGCCAAGAGTGAGACTCTTTTCCTTGCACTCTTGGACACAATTTGAGGGGTTCCTTTGACTGTTAATGTGTTTTATGGGCTATGGGATCTTTTACTCCATAGGGTCTCATGTGTTTTTACTATGTGTGTTACACAGCACCCTCAGTGCAGTGACACAGGGGTGTCATAGTGACACCCCACCATAGACTCCATACCCTGGGACTGACTACATTCCCTGGGAGACAGTAAAGTCACCATTGGCTTTACTACTCCCAAATTATGAACAGAAACCAGTACAAACCATCATATTGTGGACGTACTGGTCGGGGCAATTCGATTGCGTCGGGGTCTGTTATTCGAAGGGGCACGTCTCCGTCCCCCCTGATCGAGTTTTGGCTGGTGGCAGTGGGTACTACTTTTTATATTCGACCGCGAATATATCTCTATGGGAGTTTCCCATTGTTCGAGGCGAGCAACTTTGATTATTTAATTCATATAGCCTCGAACATACCGCCGGGTTATTTATTTAATATTAATTCACCGGTTGGTATTTTTTGCCAGAACTCGATTCTAAAATGGCGGTTGTGTTCTCTTCTGTGACTCCAACCCAAGTCGAGCCCTTTGTTCCACTTTTTGGCGGGCTTCTCGACAGAAGCCTCCAAAAGTGGTGCCACTCTGTCTGGGTACCACACGGGGTGTGGGAGGGGGTTTACCACTTGGCATGTTTGATTCACAGCTAGGCTGAATGAATGGGGGTTTCTTGCATAAAAGCAGGATTTTTGGGACTGGAACTTCAGAAGTCGCCACAGGACCTGAAAAGCCAGACGACAGAGGAGATCTTCTTGCCGGAGAGTCTCTTCCCCTTGAGCTGGTGGGGACAACCAGTTCGCTTTCCTTTTCGCCTACCAGGACGTCTAGTGGTTGAATTGCCTGTGCCAAGCACCCCGGCAACCGGATAGCCACTTACCACTGAACCGCGAATAAAAGGACCGCTCCTTTGAATTGAGAAACTACGCGGCTGGTTTCTTCCCTGGCAGTACAACGACCTTCTGCTTTCCTCCCCGACAAGATCTTCTCCCCTGCCGGACGAAGCACCGACTCGCAAGCGCTGCCAGGAACCACTGCCACCGCTGGAGTGTTCTCACCATTTCAAGGTAATGTGTCCGCCTGGCCTCCCTTTCTATAGATTGCTACAAGGAGACAGTAAATCCTTAACCTTCTAGACTGGGCTGGTCTCTTAACCATCTAACTGGTCCCTTTCTTTTGGTCCAACTCCTTTTTGAACCTTTTCAAGACTCGTGCACTTTTCAACCGTGTGACCTTGGACACATTTCGTTCTGATCCTCTTAAAGTGGATCCGGCTTCCTGGAACCCTAACTTCATGGTTTTATTCTGCCTTCCTCTCTTGCTGTGTTCCTTTGAAAGTGTTGGGATCCGTTTCCATTTATGCTCTGCCTTTCTCTCCCTTCTAACCGAATTATTAGAGTGCCATTTGCGTTAAGCGCTCACCGCTGTCTGAAAATAAGTGGTGGTTTACTTAAGACTTGTCTAATATTCTGCGAAGGGAGTTTATATACTTTAGTAACTGTGTTTTTGAAATTGCTTGATATTAGTGCCAGTGTGTTTTTATAGATGTGTTTTTAAATAATTACATATCTTTTACACCAAAGCTCTGGTCAGTGTTTGCTTGTTCTACTGTATTTACCTGCCCTATTGTGTATGCTCTGTATACTGCCTAACTCTTCTTGAGAGAAGTCCGGCTGCTCAGCCACAGCTACCAGGTAAATCTGGGTGGTGCAGACTACTACCAATTGGGTTTACTGCTAACTCCTGTAGTCTTAAACTTGTTGCAGTGGTCCCTAAGGGAACTGCACAGGTTTTTGCCTAACACTCCATAACACTTGCTCTGCTTGCATACTTGAAGGAAGTATTTTGTATGCTGGAAAAGGTGTTCATATCCTAAAGGGTGAAAGAGGAGTTTATGTTTTAGATTCTGCTATGATCACATTGTCATTACAGAGGGGGGGGGGAGGTGAGGGTAGTTGTCCCCCTGTTAAGAAGTGTTAAAAATGTTTTTTCTTTTTATTTTGTTTGAAACTGTTGAATGTGTACATAGTTGTAAGGTTTGACTTTGTTTAAACCATGACTGATAAAAAAAGAAAGACAATTTACTCAAACGCCACTCTCCACCTGCGCCAGGCCAGCGCTGATGCCATGTTGGCGGCTGTCAATCCGAAACTGTGGCGGGAGATTGCAGACTTTCTTCCAGAGCTCCTTGCCCACAGGCAGGCATGCCACAAGGCTGGGTTGGCGGAGGCCAAAATCGTGGCACAGGATATAATGGAGTCCACTTTGGCCCACATTGACACATCAGGCCAAGCCATTTATATGGCCACAGACATGAGAAGGATGGCCTGGCTCAAGGTGACAAAATTCAACCCTGATGTACAGGAGCGCACACTCAACCTGCTATTCGAGGGGGGCAACTTGTTCCATTCGACAACGGATGACGAACTTGATAAGAAAAAGACTAGCTCCCAGACAGTGAAATCTTTATCTATTCTAACTAAGTCCACACCCAAGACCTACAGCCAAACACACCAGCGCTCAGATAAAGGTTGGGCCTTTGGAGGCTTTAAGGGCTTACAGGAGAGACAGTCCAGACAACCAGACAGATGCCCTAGCCAGCACAGACGCAAGCAGCACAAGGCGGCTAACAAGGGTTTTTTCCAGTCCCCCTCCTCAGCCCCAGCCTCAGAGGGGGGATACAATTGTGACAGGTTCATCTGGATCCATGAGTCTCCGGTGGGGGGGCAGGCTTGCCCTTCATGTACACTGCTGGCGGGCAAAGTTCACGGACCCATGGATCCTCTCAGTGGTATCCATGGGCTTCTGGCTTCCAATTCCTTCTTCACCTTCCTCACCTTCGCTCCCGCAGATTGGTCAGCAACTCTGTTGGTGGAATCCACTCACTGGAAAGCCAGCCTGTGGAGGAAGTCCCAGCCTCACAGCGGGGCGAGGGCTTCTATTCACAAATTTTCACCATACAAAAAAAGAACCAGGCTGGCCTGAGAGTTGTGTTGGACATTTCTTCCTTGAACCTTTCCTTTCCCCTACAAAAGTTCAAGTTGGTTACCCCAGCCTTCATCTCAGAGACTTTGTATGTGGGAGACTGGATGTGCTCCCTGGATCTGCTCCCTGGATCTGATGGATGCCTACCTACAAGTCCCAATCAGTGAACCCCATTGGTCCTTCCTGAGGTTCAGGATCATGGGATTTCACTTTCAATACAGGATTCTACCCTTTGGGCTCAATTAGGTGCCCAGCATCTTTACAACACTAACGAATGCAGTGGCTGCCTTACTCAGGGCACAGGGTCATCACATTTATGCATACCTAGACGACTGGCTACTCAGGGCGAGATATCCGTAGGCGGTGCAGCATACGGCCTCCACCCTCAGGGACACTATACGATCTGGGATTTTCTATCAATCTCAAAAAGTCACAGTTCCTGCCCATGCAGAATCTGACCTTCCTAGGTTTTATATGGGACACGAGGACCGAGAGGATCTTACCTTCAGCAGACAAGATCACAGATATCAAGCGGGCCACTGGAAATTTTCTCAGCAGACCAACGACCTCGGCGTTGTGGTACCCGCACCTGTCACAGCCGCATTCAATGCGCAAAATGAGGTGGCAGCTGCACCTCTCAGCCTCCTGGAATCAGGAGAAGGGTTCTCAGGCTGAGCAAGTCAGCATACCTCAACATCTCCACCAGGTTCTAGTCTGGTGGGGTACAGACACCAAGCTGCGGATAGGCAGGCCCTTCCAGCAGCCTGCACCTCAGGTCACCATTACCACAGACTGGTCCCTAGAGGGATGGGGGCTACCCTGGACAGCCACAGTGTCCATTGAGTATGGTCACCTCAGGGGCAGCTGGAGCACATCAACTGGCTCGAGATGATGGCTATATGGCTTGCCCGCAAAGCCTTCCTCCCCATGATCACCGGAAAGTCTATTCTCATTAAGAAAGACAGCGCCACCTGCATGTATTACATCAACAAGCAGGGTGGCACCAGGTCTCCTCCCCTCTGCAGATTGTCAATCGACATTTGGGAGTGGGCTCTGGATGTCAGGCACACATTAAGACTTTTTTTTAAACTTTATCTATTCATCCTGACAACACACCGAACAACCAAATCAGAGCAGGGCACAACATGACATCAATTTGCAATCACAACAAGGAGACTTTACAATAAAGTTCAGAATTAGCATGCAGATCAGAGGGGACGGAAGATAAGAGATGCATTGCGAACAGGGATAACAAAGAATCAAATCGCAGGGGGGGGATCACTGAGGGGATTGGGAAGCAGGAGAAGTCTCAGAGTCTGAGTCGGGGGACGAGGCAGACATGTAATTACGAAATAGACGCCAAAGATCCCTTGGTCTCAAATGTGGATGTTGAAGTGCCCCCCAGGCCTCCTCGGTGTCATGCGCCCAGGTGACTGCTCTGAGCCACTGCGCCCACGTAGGCGCATTGGGACGAAGCCAGCACAGTAGGAACAAGTTACTTACCTGTAACTGTTGTTCTCGAGCATGGGTCTGGCATGGATTCACATGCTCATGAATATTCCCCGTCAGGCTGGGAATCCTCGGTAAAGAAAAATCAGTATCAGTTTTGTTTCTGATCTGTCTTTCGTAGTACTAACCAATCACTGATCTCTGCGTCATACTGACCACAGTCAATGACTGCCATCTCCCTAAGCCCCGCCTCTGGTAGCCATCTTCAGATTTGGTAGCACGTGAAGTGGCAGTATGACCAAGTGAAGAGCCGCAGAGGGGTAGGCGGGAGGGTTCGCATGTGAATCCATGCCAGACCCATGCTGGAGAACAACAGTCACAGGTAAGTAACTGGTTCCTTCTCCAGCATGGGGTCTGGCATGGATTCACATGCTTATGAATAAAAGAATACATAGCAGTACACACATGCACAACCACGGGAGGTGGCAAAGGCTCAACATTAAGCATTACATCCAAAACACAACATTAAGCAATTCTTACCTCCTCACCAGGCTCACCTTAGGCGAACAGGTTGCGCAGCACTGCTTGGCCGACCTTGGACTCCTCCCTGGAATCCCGATCGACGCAGTAGAATTTCGTGAAGGTGTGCGTCGACCTCCACGTAGCAGCCCTGCTGATGTCCAGCAAGGGCACACCAGATAGGAACGCTGTGGTAGCTGCGATCACTCTGGTGGAATGGGCTCTCGGACGGCCAGGCAGCGGTCGGTTTGCCAACCGATGACAGTACATGATACAGCCGGAGAGCCATCTGGAAATGGAAGCCTTCGAGAGAGCCGTCCCCTGATTGACAGGTCCAAAGTTCACAAAAAGTTGTGACGTCTTCCAAAAACACTTTGTGCGGTCCAAGTAGAACTTCAGCGCTCTAGCCACATCCAGCGAGTGTAAAGTCCTTTCAGCCGGCGACGAAAAGAAAACAGGCAACACCAAGGGTTCGTTGAGGTGGAAGTCCAACGGCACCTTGGGCATGAAGGAGGGGTGCGTCCTGAGCACTACCCTTGTGTCAAGAAAAGTCAAGTACGGGGGCTTGCAGGAAAGGGCCTGGATCTCTCCCACCCGTTGTGCGGAGGTGATGGCCACAAGAAACGCTGTTTTCCATGACAAGAACTTCAACGGAGCTGAGTGCAGAGGCTCGAACGGAGGTCCCATGAGCTTGGTCAGCACCACGTTGAGCTCCCACGCCGGGGCCTTCACCGGCGGGAACGATCTGAACAGTCCCTTCATGAATTCTTTCACCAGACGATGAGACCACAAAGACGTCCGTCCCGTGGTTCTGGTGTATCGGGAGATCGCAGCAAGATGAATCTTGATGGACGCGTGCGCCAGTCCAGCCTTGGCCAGCGTCAGCAGGTACGGCAGTACTTGAGGAGCCGTAATCCGTAGAGGGTTAATCTTCTGTGCGTGGCACCAGACAGAGAACCTCTTCCATTTGTGTCCGTAGCATTTAAGAGTTGAGGACACCCTGGCCTTTGCAAGAACCTCTCTGCAGTCGGCCGGTATTTCGTAACCTCCAAACTAACGCTGCAGGAGCCAGGCCTGCAAGTTCAGCGACTTTGGGTCGTGATGGAGGATGGCGCCTCCTTCCCTGGAGAGAAGATCCGCGTCCACTGGCAGCTTGATTGACGGGGACGCTGACAAGTCCAGAGGGTCCGGGAACCATATCTGCCTCGGCCATGCTGGTGCGACGAGGATCATCCTGCACCGTGACCTCTTGAGCTGGTTGATGAGCCGGATCAGCAGCGCCAATGGAGGGAACGCATATAGGACCAGGCCCTCCCAGGGGAACGAGAAAGCATCGCCCATGCTCCTCGGCTGGGGAAACCTGCTGGCGAACCTGCGGCACTTGGAGTTCGTCGCCGTCGCAAACAGATCGATCTGGGGTGTGCCCCACCGTCGGAAGAGGCGGTCCACTAGATCCTGTCGTAGTTCCCACTCGTGGCACGAGCGCAGCTCTCTGCTGAGCGAGTCGGCGATGGTGTTTTTTATTCCTGCCAGATGAAACGGCACCAGAAACATCCCTTGGGCGACGGCCCAATGCCACAGATCCTGCGCCTCCCTGGACAGGGCTGGGGATCTGGTACCGCCCTGCTTCCTGATGTAGAACATGGTGGTGGTGTTGTCGGTGAAGATCCTCACCACCTTGCCCTTGAGGGACGGAAGAAAGGACCTGAGGGCCCAAAACACTGCACAGAGTTCCAGGACGTTGATATGGAGGGACTTCTCCGTCAGCAGCTAAAGGCCCCTCGCGTGCAGATTTTCGGTGTGCGCTCCCCACCCTTCCAGGGGGAGGCATCCGTGGTCACTGTCTTCTGGTGGCCCGGGGTCTGGAAGTCCATGCCCGCCGACAGATGCGCGCGGGTGCCCCACCACCGGATCGCTCGTCGGAAGCTCTCATCGAGTTTGATCCTGTCCTCGAAGCTGCCCATCGTCTGGATCCAGCGAGCATCCAGGAACTCCTGTAACGGGCGCATCCGAAGCCTGCACAGGCGGATGAGATAAATGCAAGAAGACATCATTCCGAGGAGGGACTTGATGGACCTCACCCTGGCCGCGTCCGCAACCAGCATCCGCTGCACCTTGCCCAAGATGGCCCTCGTCCTTTCCTCCGACGGAGAGGCCAGAAGCGCCACTGTGTCGAGCTTCACTCCCAGAAACAGTGCGTCTTGAGCGGGCACCAGGTGGGACTTGGCGTAGTTTATGGAGCATCCCAGGTCCGTGAGTAGTTGGACGGTCCTCTGCGGCGAGCTCCTTTGTCTTTGCTCGAATGAGCCAGTCGTCCAGGTAGGGGTAGACGTGGATCCCCTCCAGGCGCAGCCGCGCCGCCACCGGTGCGAGGCACTTGGTGAACACCCTGGGTGCCTACCTCGATCCGAAGGGAAGGGCTCTGAACTGGTAGTGACGCCCTTGGACCACGAATCTGAGAAACTTTCGGTGTCCCTTTAGGATGGGGATATGGAAGTAGGCATCCTCCAAATCCAACGACCCAGGACGTGCTGGAGGGTGACCATCCGGAACTTCTGTGCCTTGATGAATTTGTTCAGTCGTCGTAGGTCCAGGATGGGACGCCATCCTCCTGTCTTCTTCTTCAAGAGGAAGTATCTTGAGTAAACTCCGGAGCCCCGAAGCCTCTTTGGGACGAGCTCGATGGCGCCTTTCTTGAGCATCGCCTTTACCTCCAAGAGAAGTTGAGGTAGGTGGAATATCCGCCGCCGGAACCTTTGGAGGCACCCTGCTTACCTCCGGCGCTCCGAAAGGGCGGCCGTCGTTGCTGGAGAACACCAAGAGCCCGTGCCGTCTCTGTGTCCATCTTGATGGCTTGTAGGGAATCGTCCACTGTTTTCCCAAACAGGTTGCTCCCGTCGAATGGCATGTCCAAAACTCTGGTCTGCACGTCCTGCCGGAAGTCCGTTGCCTTGAGCCATCCACGCCGTCTAAGGCACACGCCGTTGCCCAACTGGCGAAAACCAGTGTCAGCGATGTCCGTCGCTATCGTGATGGCGTGGTCCGACGCCACTTCTCCTTCCTGCAAGATCTCTAGGGCCTCAGCCCTCTTGTCATCCGGTAGGAAGTCCAGCAGGGGGGCGATCTTGTACCACAACTCCCTGTCGTAGCGGGCTACGATGGCTAAGGCGTTTGCAGCCTTAATCGTCGTCGCTGCCGATGAGATGACTCTGCGTCCCATCGTGTCCAATTTCTTTCCCTCGCCGTCCGGTGGGGAGGTCGACGTAGAGGCCGAAGCCCCCCCGCTTTCTTCCTGGCAGCCGCGGGGACGACCGACTCTGGGGTCGGCTGTGCCCGAAGGCACAAGGGGGCCGCGTCCGGGACCCGGTACTTCTTCTCGTACCGATCCCTTCTCGCAGGCGTTGTGGATGGGTTCTTGAGGAGGGCGAGACCCTCATCCCAGATATCGTCCAGTAGAGGTACAGCGAGGACCGTCTTCCTCTTGGTCTTGCGCCGTTGATAAAGGAAACCTTCCTCCTTCTCTTCAGATGCCCTGGCGATCATGGCATGAAACGATCCAATCTCATCGGGCGGGGAGGCCCGGGGAGGAGGTGACGACAGAAGATCCTCGTCTGTACCCGTCGCGGCCGTGTCCGTCCCCGTATCATCCCCACGGGTCGTGGACGGGGAGGAGGGCTGAGCAGGGCGCGATGGTTGAAAAGGAGGTGGAGGATGAATCCTTCTTCTCTTAGGAGGAGGGCTCCCAGAAGGGCCTGGCTCCAGGTCCCCCGTCGGGAGCGGTTCCTTCATTGGTGGTAACGGCAATCTCGTCCTTATCTCCGAGCATAAGGACTGTATAGCCAACAAAATGGCCGCCGAGTTGTCTTGCGGCACTGGTTGAGGGGATTCCGACGGGCGGTCAGGAGCCTCGTTGGCACCCTCGACGTTCTCGTCGTCTCCTACGTTGGGATCCCTCCCGACGGGCTGGTAGTCTTCCACGCCAATGCCGTGGCTTAAGACTTCGATCAGCTCCTCTTCAGAGGTTGAGGCCGAATCCACGACGACCTCCTGCCCCCCCTTTTTCTTCTCCTCTCGGAGGTTTCACGGGGGTCCTGTCGATGGGCTTGAAAGAGGACTCCCTCCGCGATGGCAGGGAGACTCTGAGCCCCGAAGTCGTCTCCACTGGTGTAGCCTCCACAGGGCCACCGCGACTGTCTCGATAGAGGCCTTGGCAGGGTGGATCAAGGCTTTCACCACCTTAGGTGCGTTCACCGCCTTCTCCTTGGGGGGAGGGTCACCGCCTCGCTCCCCCTCAGATGGGGCCTTCGAGCTCGACCGGGGTCTCTCCAGGAGCTTCGCCGGGTGCTCGGCCTTCCTCTTACCCGAGCCAGAGCGTTGGCTCGTGGTTAATGGCGCCGGTGCCAGCGGACTCGCAGTGCTTGGCCTTGTGTTGGTCCCCCGTCGCTGGGGCGCCCTCAAAGGTCTTAGAAGACCGCTCGGACTTCTTCTTCTCGCCTGACGGGCTTTTACCTTCCAGCCAGTTGGCGAGACGCAGATGGTGGTCCTTCATGGTCCGCTCCGACATATTGCCGCAAAACGCAGAGTTCTTCTTCACGTGCGTCTTGTCCTCATGCAGGCAGTAGAGGCAAAGGGAGTGTTCGTCCTCCTTAAAGACATTCTGAAGCTGGCATCCAGGGCAGACCCTGAACAGCTTTCCGGGCGTCGAGCTTCCCTTCTCCTGGGCCATGATCGAGATGGGCCTGAGAAACTTCTGGAGTCCTCCAAAAGCGTGGCTCGACAACATCTTCACACTTGAGGGGCGTAGAGGAATCCGACACGGGTCCCCGTTGATCGGATAAAGAAACGGTGGAGCTTGAGGCTCTTTTGACTGAAAAAAAAAGAATTTTCCTATGAAAAAGCGCAAAAACGCACTACAGCTCGAGAGCAATAGCACGAGGATCCCAACACATGAACGTGCGTTAAAAATCTGAAGATGGCTGCCAGAGGCGGGGCTTGGGGAGATGGCAGTCATTGGCTGTGGTCAGTATGACGCAGAGACCAGTGATTGGTTACTACTACGAAAGACAGATCAGAAACGAAACTGATACTGATTTTTTTTACCGAGGATTCCCAGCCTGACGACGGGGAATATTCATGAGCATGTGAATCCATGCCAGACCCCATGCTGGAGAAGTATGCAGCGTACTGCCAGCACCATACATAGACCTGCCAATTTCCTAGAATCCCGTTTCAGTCCGGGTAAATCGTGGAAGAGGCAGCGCATAGGAGAAGGGTCAATGGTATGATCTAGTATGTCAGATATTGTGGAGCATATTTCGTGCCAGTATTGCGTCAGGTGTGAGCAGTGCCAGATCATATGCATGTAGGTAGCTTGTTCAGCGCCACATCCGGGGCAATTAGGCGAAATTTCATGGTACATATGGTGTAGTTTAGTAGGTGTATGGTGATATCTGTGCAGTACTTTAAATTGCAGCAATTTGAACCTAGAATTATAGGCCATACCTGGGTACGCGCGCACATTCGGGACCAGCGCTCATCAGTAATCTCGACTCCAAGATCCTCCTCCCATTTAAGTCTAAGTTTTGTAACTGAGGGGGCGGCTCTGTTCTGAAGTAGGTCGTAAAGTCTTGATACTTTTCCTCTGAAGGAATCGGAGGAGCAGAGTTCAGCAATTATGGGATCGTCTGGTGACACTGTGGGGAAACAGGGGTATCTGGCTTTAAGATTCTTCCGAAGTGAGGAGTATTGTAGCCATGCTGATGGTTTACGCCTGAGGGAGGGAAGTCTGACCACTCAAGGAAATTGCCCTGTTCATAGGCATCGCGAAGTGTCAAGAAGCCTGCCTCAGTCCAACGAGACACAATGGACTGGGGAATGTATGGGACATCAGGGAAGAAATTCCAGAGCGGGAGGTCCCCGTGAAATGGGTGAGGCGTACCAACCATTGTCCATACTTCGTTAAGTGCTAGGGATGTACTAACCACGGGGTCTGCTGAGTCAAGGTCAGGGGGGGCGGGCTTGAGAATAAGGGAGCCAATCGTACGCTCATTAACCTTCAGGTTCTCAAGTCGGACATGGGGAGGGTCTGTGGTGTTGAACCAATAGGATGCAAATTGGGATTGGGCTACCGCCCAGTACCTAAGAAAGTCGGGGGCACCAAACCAACCTAATTCTTTGGGGTAGTGAGTGTAGTAAGTTTGAGGCGGACTGCGCCGGAATGCCAGAGAACGGTGTTAGTAATGCCACGTAGCGCCTTGAAGAATTCATCGCCTGGCCATAGCGGGAGATTGGTGAATCGGTATTCGGGTGGAAGTAGCACTACCATTTTAAGTATTCCGATTCTACCAGCTAGAGAGATGGGGAGTCTAGCCCAACTAGAAGTTTTGGAGGTCAGGTTAGTTAGGTAATTCTGATAGTTGTCGATACGCAACATCTCCGCGTGTCGGGAGACCATTACCCCCAAGTAAGTGATGTTAGATTGAGACCAAGTGAAACCCATTAGGTCAGATGGAGGTTGCGTAGTATCAGTGAGCGGAAATAGGGCCGACTTAGAGCAGTTGACTTTTAGCCTAGATATGTGTCCGAATCGGGCTACATCGCGCAGGATTGGAGCCAGGTTGGTTTCTGGGGAGTGGATATAAAGAAGGGCATCGTCCCCGTATAGGGAGACTATATCGGCCTGTCCTGCCGTGCGCAAGCCTCTGTGGGAGTGTGACTGGCGCATCATGTCTGTAAAGGGTTCCATTGCTATCGCGAATATTAGCGGTGAAAAGGGGCATCCCTGTCGCGTCCCTCTGGCTATCTGGAAGGTGGTGGAACATCTGTCTTCGGTGCAGACCATGGCCACTGGGCTGGTGTAGAGGAGCCTGACCCAGGTCTGAAAGTTGGGAGTTTTTGTGGCGAGTCCTTGAAAAATGCAAATTTGGCCCCAAGACACTGAGTCGAATGCCTTCTGCATGTCCAAAGTGGCTGCCACCGCCTGCGTCTTTGGGTTGATTCTACTAATCACATTAAAAATTCTTCGAAGGTTCAGGGATGGGGACCTACCTGGGACAAAACCTGCCTGGTTGGGGTGAATGATGTGAGGCATGAATGGAGCTAGACGGTTAGCCAGTAGTTTAGTGTATATTTGAACATCAGTTTATTAACGAGAGGGGGCGGTATGAGTCGCATTGGGTGGGGGATTTACCAGGTTTAAGGAGGACTGTTATCAGCCTCGCGGAGAGATGGGGGGAGTATACCTTTGTCGCATGCCTCCTCCCAAAGAGCCAATAATTGTGAGGCCAGGATAGATTTATAACGCTTGTAAAAGTCCATGGGGAGGCCATCCGGCCAGGGGCCTTCCCTGCCGCGAGCTACTCGATGGCTTCTGTAAGCTCTTTGGTGGTGAAGGGTCTTTCCAGGGAAGCGGTGGCGTCGGTGGACAGGATCGTAAGAGGGAGGTCTTCCAGATAGGAGTTGATTTCTGAGACATGGGGGCCATCGGCTTTCATGTATAGGGAGGTATAAAATGTTAGAAATTCTGTGTTGATGACTTGGGGTGAGGTAGCAAGTGTTCCATCAGTTCTTTCTATCGCTGGGATGTTGGGGGTGCCAAACTCGTGGCGAATCAACCTGGCCAGAATGCGGCCTGGTCACTCACCCTCCCCATATCGTCGTGCAGCTTGAGGGCCATCCAGGAATTTAACCTCTCGCTCTGCAAGGCTGCGGAATCTATCAAGCTCCGAACCCAGTGATGCTAGTGTGTCGGGGGAGTGGCCTTGGGCATATTGGGACTCCAGATTAGCTAGGGACGATTCGCTGTCTCCGATATCCTTGCAAATGTTTTTCAGGATGCAGCTCCCTTTGGATATAGCAATACCCCTAGTGTAAGCTTTAAATGATTCCCAGAGGGTGGCTCGTGAGGATACCGAATCTGTGTTGAGCTCAAAGAACTCCTCAATGGAGGATTCAAGCTCGGAAGCGAAGGCCTGATCCAGGAGGGCATGGGGCCTCATTTTCCATTGTCTCAATTTCTCAAAGTCATGTCCCCAATTGAATGAGATAACCACCGGAGAGTGATCCAACAGCGTCCTGGGGAGGATAGCCAAGTGGGACAGGCACCTGATCAGCACATCCGATAAGAGCCATCTGTCTATCCTAGAATGCGAGTCATGGACAGAGGAATAAAAGGAATATGTGCGAGAGTCAGGGTACATTAAGCGCCAAGCGTCAACCACTGCTAGACGGGGGAAGAGTTGTGAGAATCGTGTATGCTGCCTTTGAGAGCAGGCGAGGTCTGGAGCCTGACCTGTCTAGGTTAACGTCTAAAATCGTGTTGAAGTCGCCACCCCATATGATTGGGATCTGGGGATAACTCTCCAGGACTGAGACCAGGTGAAGGTAGAATTCGGGGTCGTCAATGTTAGGGCCGTATATATTCAGGATAGCTACCTCCTGATTTTGCAATTTGCCGATGATAAGTATATATCTCCCAATGGGGTCTATTTGTGAATGGGAGCAGCACAACTTAAGGGTCCTGTGAATTAACGTGAGGGTACCTCGACTTTGAGTGGAGTAGTTCGTGTAGTATCTCTGGGGTCCCCATTGTTTAGCAAATCTCTCGCATTGTTCAGATCGAGCGTGGGTTTCTTGCAAGCATAAGACTTGAACACCTTGGCGCTCAGCATAAAGTTGTATTGGTCGCATCTTTCTGTAGTTGCCCAAACCCCTCACATTCCAGCTCATGAAGGTTAAGTTGCTATCCGCCATCGGCGTGGAAGGAATGTTTGAGTTTTATCCTATGTGTTTGAGTTGGTCTATGCCACCTCGACCTGGGCATGTGAGTTATTTTGACCATAACCCTGTGTTGTATTAGTGTGTCATGTTTGTCCTCTCTGGTGGTTGTCAAGACTTTAACATAACTACCCGCCCCCACTCACATCCCTCCCCCAACATGAGGAATGAAACCCCAACCCAATCATACCAACAACAAACTTCTCGGCATCAGCGCCTGGGGGCCTGTTAGCTGGCCTAGCGGTGGTGCAGCGGACTGGAGAGCGTGTAAGGAGATCACCACTACAGCGGATTAGCAAGTGTGTTTAGCATAGGTTATGCATCAAAGGATTATTGGTCGAGCTAGGCGGGCTGCAACAACCCGTTAATGCATTCCCGCAAGGGTTAGAGAGGACACTGTATAGTTGTGGACATAATCAGGTCCCCGGTATCCTGTCCGGTGAAACGGTACTCTGTGTACTTAGAACCGGGACAGCATTAGGGTAACGGTAATTGCTAAACACAATGAGAACATGTGTCCTAAGAGGACCGGTGAACAGAGGATCAGCTTGACAAGAAGAAACATACTGACAATCAATGCATTCCTGGGCGGCACAGTCACTATTAGAGCAAAGCTAGTTACGGTCTATCTCTGATATAGGCCGCCCTGGTAGATATAACAACAGACTGAACTTCCACAGTGGTGGCGAGGGATCAGCCAGAGAAATGCTCATCAAGAAACTTAGAGGCCTCCTCTGGGATCGTGAAAAAGAAAGTTTTGTTGGCGTGTTCGATCCTTAATTTTGCGGGGAACAGCATGGAGTATTTGACCCCTAAGTCTCGGTGTCTCTTTCACAGCTGCAAAGGTTCGGCGTTCCCGCTGTACCGCCACTGAGTAGTCTGGGTAAAGGTGGATCCTAGCCGACCCAAGAAGGAGTTCTCCCTTAATCCTCGCTGCCCGCAGAAGGGCATCACGGTCCCGGAAGTTAAAATCCTGGCTATGATGGGTCGTGGGGGGGGGGCGCAACCGGTCTGGGTTTTGCGGACAGGGAGCGGTGTGCTCTTTCAATAGCAAACTGTGGGGAAAGTTTAGGGGTATCAAGGAGTTTCATGAGAATGCGTTCCACGTAGTTCTCCATGGGCTCCGTGATATTGTCCTCGGGTATTCCGACAATACGCAGGTTATTTCATCTCTAACGGGATTCGAGAGCATAATTTTTCTTCTCCACCGCTGACACCCGGCTGGTAAGTGTGGAGACCGCAGCACGGAGAGAGCCCAGATCATCCTTGGCGGCACCCACCCGAGTTTCAATTTAGCACCTCGTCCATCTGTTTTTTCGATGTGGGCTTTTATGGAGGAGATGGTCCCATTCATGTCGTCCAATTTAGTATGTATTGTAGTGAACCCATCTCGGATATACTCCAGCATCTTCTGAGGGCGAAGGGGCCAAGATGGAGGGAGCCTCCTCACGGGCATCGGGCGCCGACCTGGACGGCGTTTTAGTGAACATGTTTAGCGAACTTTGCTTTTTCCCGGCACCCTTGGTCATGGTGAGGGCCAGGGCGGGCTCCCGGAGCTGGGGGGAGTGCGGGCGATCAGAGATGGCAGAGTTCCTAGGTAGCAGCAGCAGGACCAGGGGTATCAAGGTTGGTAGTTGTATAGATCTTTGGGCTACTGAGTCTATATCCTGCTCCCGGTTAAGTCATGCTCTCAGGCAAGCGGCCATCGGTGTGGAGACCGCCGCAGCGGCGCCATCCACTGGCAGCATCCGGTCTAGGGCGCAGGGCACCAGGCACGACAGGCTTCAGCCCCCAGGCAGGGGCGGTCAGGAGCGATCCTTGGCCACGGTGTTCAGGAGGCTTGGGTGCGTCGGTGGGGGGTTGCAGGGGAACGCCGAGCGGTCCCGCCAGGATCCGGCCACTCAGCGCGCTCCCAGGGCTGAGAAGCCCCTCCCACACGAAGGCTGTCCACGCTGGGGTGTTGGGCAACAAAGAGGAGCCGCGCTCGCCGGAGCTGCGGCACGGGGCGAGCCAGGTGGCTGACCGCCCCAATTTTCAGCGGCTGTAGCGAAGCTCACAGTGGGTCCTCCGGTCCGAGAGTCGGTGTAGACGTAGTGTGCAGTTTCTCCCGGCAGCCACAGCAATTTGAAAGGGACTAGCTGTATATGTGGGGATATATCGGAGGATATGTGCTCTCACTGTTTGGAGCCCGACACTCAGGCAGCCATCTTGCTTCGGCGCAACAGCACCCCCCCACACACTAAGACTTTAGTTATCGGCAATCCACCTCCCTGGGTAATCCAACCTAGAAGCAGACAGGCTCAGCAGGTTGGGATCGGACAACTACAAATGGCAGTTGAACGAGGAGGTCTTTCAGGGGGTCTTCACCAGGTGGGTTCACCCACAGGTGGACCTCTTCGCCACCAGTGCCAACAGGAAATGCCCCCAATTCGCCTCATGGCTGGGGCGAGGCAGGGCTTCGTTAGGCAACGCAATGCAGATCCTGTGGAACAACATGAACGCTTTCCCCACCACACCCCCTGGTGCACAGGGTCATCTGCATGGTCAGGGAGTCACTGAGCCTTCGGCTCATCCTGATAGCATCATGGTGGCCAGTGAGACCCTGGTTCTCTGAACTTCTCAACCTGTTGGATCAGCCCCCGGTTCACCTCCCGGTGGTCCGAGCCCACTTACTCTCCCAGCAAGGGGGCATGGTAGTTCACCCCGCTCCGCAGAAGTTAGCCCTCACAGCCTGGTTCCTGAACAGGTTACCCTGGAGCATCTACACCTGTCCCAGGCTAACCTGGCCATCATACAAGAGGCCAAGAGCGATGCTACCAGGAGCCAGTACAAAAGCAAGTGGACAAGGTTCTACCACTGGGCAGAATCAAAGGAAATTGATCCATTGACTTGCTCGTTGGACGATGCTCGGTCATTCTCAGCGCACCTCGCCCAGTCAGGGGTGCAGGTAGAAACATGTTGCACGTATCTGGCGGTCACTGAGGCCTTCAAGAACTCGGGCAAGGAGGTCTTTTCATCCTCGACCCCGGTGGTTAAGAGGCGCTTATCTGGTCTGACCAGATTGTATCCACCTATCAAAAAACCGCACCCGGTCTGGGACCTTAATGTGGTGCTGGGTGCCCTGGCACATAAACCATTTGAGCCCATTGCGTCCGCGGACATCAGGCTAGTTACCATCAAGACGGCCCTGCTAGTGGGCCTTACCTCGGCACACCGAAATAGTGAAATCCAGGTCCTGGTTGTATCAGAGCCATATACTACATTTCATAGGGACACACCCCACATTTCTTCCTAAGGTTGTCTCCTCTCTTTTCACCTGAATGAGGAGATAGTATTAACCACATTATTTGCGCACCCTAAGGATGAGGATCAGAAGGTATTGCACTGCCTGGATATCAGGCGTGCACTAAGATTTTACTTGGACAGAACCAAGAGCTTCCGTAAATCGGACACCCTCATCATCACCTTTGGGGAATCCAAACCAGGCTATCAGACCTCCCAAGGCCTCAATAGCAAGGTGGATGGTTATGGCCATCAAGGAGCCGTATGAGGGGCAGCACAAGCCCTTGCCAACAAACATGCACGCCCACGCCATCAGAACCAAGGCCACAGTAGTAGTTTTCCAAAGATATGTCCTGTGGCAGACTATCAGCAAGGCGGCCTTGTCCACTCTGGCACTCCAACACGCACATGCACCTGCAAGGAAACCGAAAAAGTTAAACTAAGCAAACACCTCACGTGCATCAGAAGTCCTGCAGAGTGTCGGACTCAGCAGCTGTTTTCCTCACCAGCACGCGGTTAGCAGCGCGAGTGTTCAGGACACCTGAGGGATAGCACAAAACCCACAAGCACATTTGTAAGGCCACTGAGGAAGGCCACAGGACTCATTGGCCACTGTGAAAGGCCATAGGTCATATACAGGCCACCTGCCACAAATGGAACTCATTTAAGGCTACTGCCAGAGACTACTGCTGCAGAATAGCATAAGCAGGCCACAGCCAGTGTGGACCTGAAGACCAGTGAAGGAACTGGTTGCACGTACAGAAGCATAAGCGCCCCTGCGATTGACAGCAGGAATGAGAGCTCAACGTTACAAACTACAGGTGAGCCTAACATCCACAGGGAGTACATCAAGGGAGGATCTGTGGAGGTTCACACCGTAGTTGAAGCTTTATTGCTAATGTACATACTCTCCCTTTAGGCAGAAGCACTAGCAGCCCACACCCAGCAGTCCAAGCAGTATCCCGATACCCGGAGGGTCCAGGCGCACCCACAGAGACAAGGTAAGTGTTACAGAACGCGAAGCCCATGCTAAATCATACTGCCCGAGCATTATGGACACCTCAGAGATGGACCAGTTATCGCTACTGTTAGGGGAGCTCCAAGCAGAAGTTCATTCCGCCAGAGCGGAGACTAACACACTACAGCGGGAATTAGTGGTGAACAAAGACTGCACCGAGGAGTTAGCCAGGAAGTTGCTTCAGGCACAGGCAGGGCAGGCCCCATTACCCAGCACCGGTCCCCCAGCCGCTCCAGCAGCCCTGGTTCAGGTCGTAGCTCCCGGTGCAGTTCCACTGGCCCTCCAGAATGCTTCATAGGAGACCCACATAAGTTTGCAGTTTTCATGAACCAATGAATGTCATTTACATTTCCTCTTCAGGTCGGGGGTGTTCCCCACCGATCAGTTCAAAGTGGCTTTTGTATTACTTTTTTTTGGGAGGGTACGCCGCAAACTGGTCCATTCCATTGGTAAACCAAGATGACCCTCCCCTTCTACGCAACTTCCCAGGGTTCCAGCAAGAATTAGAAAAGCTGTTCTCCCTCCGCACTCAGGGGCAAGCTCTCGATAACAAACTCCTATCAATGCGACAGGGCAACCAGGATCTTCTGGCCTACGTAGTCACCTTCAATCGGTTGATACCACAATCCAATTGGCCTGAGGCAAAACTGACTACCTTGTTCTACGGGGGGCTTTGAGGGGAATTAAAAGAAGTCTTAGCCCAGGATGTAAATCCTCCCGAGGGGTGCGCAGAGTACATTGACCTGGCATTGCAACTAGATCACTGACTGCAGGATCGCAGAGTGGATTGCCCACGCTCAGAGGGATGATCATTGTACGCCCGTCCAAGGGAAAGTCAGCACGTAATCCTGAGACCCACCCTGAACCTATGCAACTGGGAGGCCTTTGTGGCCTGCTCACCAGAGACGAAATAGAAAAAAAGAAGACAGCAACAATTGTGTTTGTATTGCGGTAAGGTGGGCCATTTTCTTCATGATTTCCCTGGAAAACCACCAAGGAAGACGGTGGGAGCCTTGGACAAAGAGGAAGCTGTGAGTCCATCAGAAAACTCCAACGCCCGGCAAGTGTAGAGGTCAGCTTGTCGAGCAAGGAGAAGGTACCCTTGATCTCACCTTTTGGTCATTCCTGTGGTTCTCATTTGGCACCAACAGCCTTCACGAATGCATGCTCTAGAAGCATATGTGAACAGCTGAGCAGTGGGTAACTACATGGACCACAACATAGCCCGCAGAATCAGGGTTTCCATTCAGCCTAAATCAGTGGCAGATAGTAACTGGGTGCCATCCACAGCAGTGATATTATCGGCCCAGTGACTCAATGCACGGAGGAGATCAAGCTACTCTGCCAGGACAGGCATCCTGAGAGTATTTCTTTTGACCTAATCAGTGCTCCTCAGTTCCAGATTATTCTTGGGATGCCCTGGCTGGAATCTCACAACCCCAGCATTGCCTGGTGTGCAAGGACTCCAACTTTCTCCGACAAGTGCGGACACTCGTGTTATAGGGAAGGATACCCTCCTGTTGTGGATCGGTTGGTGCCTGCATAAAAGAAGATCGGCTCTACCCTGGGTTTGGTGGGCATATTGCCCTCTGAGTTTTCATAGTTTCAAGACATTTTCCAAAAAGGAACAAGCCAATACCCTTCCATCGCATGGGCCATATGATTGCCAAATTGATCTCATTCCTGGTTCCCACCCGGAATTACACTCTGACGGAACAGGAAAACGTCCACCTCAAGGCTTACATAGGTCAGTACCTCGCCAATGGTTTCATACGACTGTCTAAGACCCTGGCAGCCTCTCCCCTCTTTTTCGTACTGAAGGAGGAGGGGAACCTAAGAACTTGTATCAATTATCACGCGCTGAACCAAATCACGATCAAGAATCAATACCCGCTCCTGTTGATACCTCTGCTCCTGGACCAAGTTAAGGACACTGGCATCTACACCAAATTGGATCTCAGGGGGGCATACCATTTGGTGGGAGTCAAAAGCGGGGATGAATGGAAGACTGCCTTCCGCACCAAATTTGGTCTCTATGAATACCAGGTGATGCCATTTGGGCTGTGTAACTCCCCCGCGGCATTCCAATACTTTATGAATGATGCCCTGCGACAGCTTATGGATATATGCACAGTGGTTTACATGGGCAACCTTCTGATTTATTCCACCACACTCCAGGAGGTTCTTGAAAAACTACTGCAGCAGATTATATGCAAAATTGGAAAAGTGCGCCTTTCAAGTCTCAAAGGTCGAGTTCCTGGGTTTTGTTCTGACTCCACAAGAAATTTGATGGACAACCGAAAGGTTGATGCGATATGATAGGTTATTTATAACAAGCTTAATACCCAGAGGTTTCTAAGTGCGGACCCAGGGGCCGAACCTGTGTTGCTCCATGTCGTCTTGCTTCCAAGGCGAGCACGTTGCCCCTGAGCTATCCTCCCAAGATCCTCAATTGGCCATCACCTACTTCAGTAAAAGGGTTCCAGAGCTTCCTAGGGTTCACAAATTTCTATTGCCGCTTTATTCCGTGCTTTTCTCAGTTGGTACATCCAATTACGACCTTGCTTCGTAAGAACAAGAGGTTTAACTGGTCCTTGGAGGCGGAACATACCTTCCAAACCTTGAAACACAAGTTCATGACAGCCCCAGTCTTGCAACACCCAAAGCCAGATGTCCCATATGTGTGGTCGAGACTGATTCTGCTAACATCGCCATGGGAGCAGTCCTTTCCCAGGAGAACCCAGGTACCGGGCACCTGCATCATGTTGCGTTTTGGTCAAAAAAAATTTCACCCGCAGAGCTCAACTACGCCATCACGGACAAGGATCTTTTGGCTATCAAGGCGGCCCTCAAGGAATGGAGACACTACTTGCTGGGTGCAAGACATCCCATTAGTCATCACAGACCATCGGAACCTACAATATCTGCAGTCAGCTAAAGCACAATCACGTCAACTAAGGTGGGCACTGTTTTCCACAGAATAAGATTCTGTAATAACATACCGACCAGGGGTGCGCAATGGCAAGGCAGATGCATTGTCGTGCTTAGGAAAAGAAGAAAATGCTTATGCTTCACCCGAACCCGTTGCCATCATCCTGGGAGACAAACTCCTTGGCGTCCTAGCAACCACACCCACTCCCCTGGATGAGTTAAAGACTGCAGTAAGGCAAACCATGACAACAGGCGAGCTGAAGGCTTGGGCTACCAAGGATACTCAAGTCCAAGAAGGCTTACCATATCATCAGGGTCGATTGTACCTCCCAACGCCTACGTTACAAAACCAGGTCTTGGCCAACTACCACAACTCCCTGGTAGAAGGGCACCCAGGAATCACAAAGACTATGGCCAAATTTAGACGGTTTTACTGGTGGCCCGCCTGGCATAAGAACATTACACAATACATACAAACATGCAGTGTCGGTGCGCAGAACAAATCCCAAAGACAGAAACCATTGGGTCTTTTGCATCCCTTAGCGGTACCTCCAGTGCCCTGGCATACAGTGTTGTTGGACTTCATCAAAGACTTACCTCCCTGCAACGAGTACAACACCATATTGGTCATGGTGGACCTTTTGTCCAAAATGGCACATTTTGTAGCCCTTAAAGGACTTCAAAATGCTTCCACCTTGGCCAGGATCTTCCTAGAACAGGTAGTCAGGCAAGCTCATGGTTTTCCTTCCGTAGTGGTGTCGGATCAGGGCAGTCAGTTTGTGTCCCAATTTTGGAGAAGAAGCTGTGACCTGGCAAAGATCGACGTTATACACACGCCATCATCCTCAAAACGACAGACAAACAGAATGAACCAATCGGACGTTGGAACAGTACCTCCGATGCATGCTCCACCAGACTGAACATACATGGGCAGACATTTTATGGATAGCAGAATATGCATACAACAATTCAGTACACATCTCTACCAGGCACAGCCCATTCTACATGCTGCATGGTCTGCATCCTCGTACTTCCGTTTATGATCCGCCAGAAAAGCTGGAGATGCCGGTGGTAACGACCCTGCACAATACCATCTACCAGACCCTGAAAAAGGCTACAGGGCATCTGTCAGTGGCTAAAGAAACACACAAGAAGTTTGCAGACCGTTACCGAAGAGTCCCCCAGCTACCAAGTGGGCGATGCAGTGTAGTTGGCGACTAGGCACATCACACTAAACGGACCTCAGAAGTTTCATCCCAAATTCTTGGGTCCCTATACAATCAAGGCAGTGATTAATCCAGTCGCTATGAAACTAGCTTTACCTCCCACCCCACCCCCAACATGCTCATTCATCCAGTCTTCCATGTATCTCTACTTAAACCAATCCAACCAGGCACATGTATCAAGGCACCTCCGGTGTTGGTGGAAAGCAAACCAGAGTATGAGGTCAGGGACATCTTAGAGTTGCGGAACACTCTGTACTATCTGGTAGACTGGAAGGGGTATGGGCTGCATGACTGCACATGGGAAACCGTTACTAATATCCACGCACCCCGGTTGATAACTAGGTTTCATCGAAATCACCCAACCAAACCAGGACCTGGCAGTCATTCCTTGAGAAGGAGAGGGTAAAGGGTACCTGTAATGCCAGAGTTCCTTCAGGTAAGCAATATAAAGGTATTCAGAGAATAGATCCTGGTAATGAGGTTGAACAGATACAGTCAACAATTAATTTTAGCACAAAAAATAAATGTATTTCATAAAATACCACAATGTTAAGAACCATACAAGTTATAAAAGGTAAATCACAAATTTGACATCCAATTCATTCAACCTTTCATACCCATACTCTCATTCACACAACCAATGACAATGTTAAACACAACCACAAGTCATCCTATATATGCGACCCTTTCTGTATAAAACTTAATATTTTTCGTTACACCCGTATCTCCTGCTGGTGTGTATACATGTACAATAGAAGACAAAGCTTATCGACAACGTCTACATATGTTTCAGTCAGTCAAGGGAGGCTTTCAATTGCAGCCTGGCTTAGTTCCGTCCTCCTTCAGGACCAACAATGAGGTGTGAAGCTTCCCTCACATACAAAACACAATCTGGTGGAAGATTTCTTCCAATATTCACTCTACATGGGACAAAAAAACAAACTCAAATTACAGTCCAACCTTTTTTCATCAAATCTTAGGCATATTTCAGTTATGCTGGTAAATCTTTTGTGATTACACATGTCTGCACTTACCTCCAATGCTGGTCTATGGTGGTGGCGCAAACTCTGAAATGAATCCACAAAGCTCCAAAGGTGAATACCAAGAAGCCTTTAAGTGACATAGGCAAAGAGTGAAACTGCTGCTGTACCAAAGATGCTAAACTCAGTATATCCAAAGGGTAGCAAGACTTACTTATGGTGTTGTATCTGTGAATCAGTACAGAAAAACAGTCCACCTTCTCAACAAGACATTGATCAGATTGCCAACTCTGGAATTCGAGTAAATGGCCAAAGAATGCCATCACCACAATTTAGGGGGGAATCACAACATACCACTGATTACTGATGGTCATGTGACCTGCATGCAGTGGTTAATCACAGCCTATTACAGTTATACAAGGTGCCAGAGCCCTCATATTGGGGATCAATCGGCCCCTATCAGAAAAAACAACAATCCACTCGTGATTGGTAGCACACAGATGCATTCCACGAAGGAAGGAGACGTATCTGGAAAAGTCTGGGTGCTATCCTTGAAGGGTATGGAGTTACCCAATAAATCGCCACTCAGATCTGCACATGAACATAATATGCGCACAGAATTACAAACTAGAATGTATAGGCAACGTGTTGTATACAACTACATCCGCAATGTGATGACAATCAGTTCAAATGCGCTTTACTAATCACGCGGATGTGTCAGAATCAGTACCACTAAATAAACAAGACTCAAAGTCTCTCGCATACATTAGACGGCGAGCCAGGGAGCAGGCTTGTGGGCAACCCGTGTGCAGCTCAACCTAGGCTGCGGTTGCCCAACAGTTAACATGTCTCATGTGGAAGGCCAAGAAGACTGGAAGAGGGGCAAGTTGGACTTGATTGTGGTGCACCTGGCATCTGATCTGTTATGAGGGTTTTGGTGGCCCTTCCAAGATGGCCACCCGAAATACCTTCCTGGTTCTGAAGCATTCCTTTGCATTACACTGCATCTGCAGCACAACGCTTACCGACGGTTTCGAGCTCCAGCCCTGCAAAGAAAACAAACAAGTTAGTAAAGCGGATTGCAGCAGAAGACTGCCAGCATTCGTGAATGCAACTTACCAGCCACAGCATTTTCGTCCCTCATCATCTGCAGGTGGCTCCTCCAATCCCTCTGAAGCTCCAGTTACTACTTCATCCCTCAGCTGCTCCAGAACTCGTCCCTCACTCTTCTGTGCTCCAACACGCACCTGCACCTGCAAGGAAAGAAAAAGGCACCCCCGCACGCATCTGAAGTCCTGCAGCGTGAGTGTTACGGCCCCGCTGAGGGATATCACAAAACCCACGAGCACATTTGTAAGGCCACTGAGAAAGGCCACAGGACTCATTGGCCACTGTGAAAGGCCCTAGATCATATAAAGGCCACCTGACACAAATGGAACATGTTTAAGGAGACTGCCAGAGACTACTGCTACACAATAGCATAAACAGGCCACAGCCAGTCTGGGCTTGAAGACCAGTGAAGGAACTGGTTGCGCATACAGAAGCATAAGCGCCCTTGTGATTGACAGCAGGAAAGAGAGCTCAACGTTACAAACCACAGGTGAGCCCTGCAGAGAGCACATCAAGTAAGGGATCTGGGGAGATTTACACCGTAGTTGAAGGTCCATAGATAATGTTCATACTCTCCCCTTAGGCACAAGCCCTAGCAGTCCAAGCAGCATCCCGATACCAGAAGGGTCCAGGCGTTTCGCGCAGAGACAAGGTAAGCGTTACACACATAGCTGTCTGCCACATGTCAGGAACAGAGACTCCACGTTGCAGAGCAAAAGTGGGGGCGAGTGCTCTGGTGGAATGAGCCCACAGACCTTCATGCACATCCTTCATAGCATTCCGAGATGCAGAAAATGATCCACCTTGACAGGTTTGGTCACAGCCCTGTCCGCACAGGCACAGCATAACCAACAAAAAGATGGCCATTTGGAATAATTCCTCTGCCTTGGAAGCGTGAGGAGGAGGAAAAAAAGACAGGAAGTTGGATTGTTTGAGAGAGCGGGAAATCAGAGACCACTTTCAGGAGGAAGGGTTGGTTTCCTGTCAGCATCACCATCTCTGTCAGTTAAGCCCGCCCATTTGGTTTTCTCCAATGCCTGGAACTCATGCGCCAGTCCATCGGAAGTGATGGCGAACATGAAAAGGAGAGCAGTTGCAACAAACAAGTCTGGAGGAGCTCAAACAGAACCCCTGTAAGAAATCTAGTCCCATGCTGGAAAACAAACAGGAATACCGAAATTGCATGACTATAGGCATCAGTTAAAACATGCCCTTTTCTGGGTTTCTCATGAAAACCGAAAAGGGAACAAAATACACCTTCACAACACCAATCTGCAGTCACGTCCAGGCCAAAGAAGGTAGAAAATCCAGAACTGATGCTGTGAAACGGGTAAAAGGGCCCAGATCCCTCTCCCAGCACCAAGCCGATATCGTAAACCACCTACAGGCATACATGGATTTGGTAGTGGGTCTCCTAGCAGAGGGGAGCATGTCCAGGACATCCTCGGACAAATCCCATTTTTATACCTCCCCCTTTAGCAGGCAAGCATGAAGGTGCAGGCTGTTGATGTTTGAATGCAGGATTCATCCCTCCTATTAGGAGAGGAGTTTGATTCTTTGCAGAAGGCGCCAGGGAGAGAAGATGGATATATCCAGCAGCTCTGCGTCTAGTCGAACAAACAAAATAATTGTTGACCCAAACAGGTGTAGCCTCTTGAGAACCAGTGGCATGACCGGAATCAGCATGTCAAAATCCCACTCAATCATCAACGTGTTCCCCAGAGCTCGTGGAAATCCCCTGGAGCAGAAACACCTGCACTTCCTGTTCACAGTGCAATGGAAGAGGTCCACCTCAGTTGTCCCTCAAAGTGAGAACACCTCCTACAGGACTTCCTGACAGATTTCCCACAGACGTCTGCCTACTCAAGGCATCCGCAATCACATTCTTCCTGCTGGCCAGATGGCTGCCATCAGGGACACATTCTCCAGAGCCCATAACCGCAATCACATCGCTTCTCTGCAGAGAAGCAAGGAGCCCACACCACCCAGTTTGTTGACGTAGTGCATGGCCACTGTGTTGGCATCAGGACCAGCACATGGTTGCCCCATACCAATGGGAGGAGGACCAGGGCCAGCCTGATCGCTCTCAGCTCCAGCAAATTGATGTGCTTTCGGTATTCCACAGAGACCACAGGTCACTCACAATCGGATCATGTAGGTGAATACCCCGACCTATCAGTGACGTGTCCATGACCAGAGTCAGTTGAGGCCAGGCTTGCCGAAGCAAGGCCCCTTTCAGTATGTTGTCTCATAGCAAGTACCATTCCAGGTTTCTTGAAACCTTTGTAGAGACTTGATGATCTGAGGTGCATCCTTGAAACTGAGACCACTGATAATTGAGAAGTCACTGTAGTGACCTCACATGATCGTCAACATTACTGAGATCACAAGATTGGAGGCACCGAAAGCCACATTGAGGGGCCAACTCTTGGAGAAAATATGCAGAGAGGAGTGCTACCATGTAGCAGCAGTGGTCTGACCCAGGAGTAATACACCAGGGGGGTCAAAGAACATCTATATATTACAACAAAGCAAAGGTCCTGGTGCATCAAAGGGTTTGTCCATATAAGGTATAAGTGAATTAGAATTATTTGTCTGGTCTAAACCCTAAATAGCTAGTGTTATTGGTACATATTACATGCGGTTAGAGGTCGAAGTCATTCCTTCACAAATGAAACATAAACATTCTTGAAAGTACAAAGTAAAAGTTTTATATCAAGAAAAGCAAATAAACTAACATGTAAAGACATATACAATCAGTGATATAAATGGTACATACACAGTATTTAATGTAGATTCATAAACAAAATGAGGATACTTAATGGTAAACATTCACATAAATTTGTTCTTCATCCCTTTTGAGCAACAAATGAAATCTGAACAAATGGAAGTGTAGAATTGAAAAAACAGTTATATTAATGATAAACTGTGTGATGTAAATGCTTTTGGATAACAAATGAAATCTGAACAAATGGAGGTGTAGAATTGAAAAGACAGTTATATTAATGATAAACTGTGTTTTTGGTAGTTGGGAAACAAATAAATTAATTGTTACCCAATAGAATTTTTGTTCTTATATATTGGGTTTGGGTCTGCCTACGCATCAGGGGGAGGAAGTAACAAAAACAGATTCACAAGAATGGAGCTTCGTATGCAAAGTATCCTTGTCCTTTGATTCGTGGTTACAAACAAGAAAAGGTCCTAAATGTCACAGTGTTGTGTGATGGACCTTGTATCCCCTCTGGTTAACAATGCGTTTCGGCGGTACAGACTTCAAAAAGAGTAATGATCTGCATGTCTGGAGAGAATACTCCGCCTTCATCAGGGCAATGAATAGCAGGACCCACACTGGGCTTCCATTGATCGAAAGAAATTCTGGAAGGCTATTGTTGTGGTAGAGTGTGTCTCTATGAGGTAGTTGAAGATAGGTGATTGAATCACAAAGATTTCAACATTTTCTTTTTAGAATGTTGGCGAGGTTCATGGATTCTTATTGTGGGTCATATAGACCGACTACGATATAGACAGAAAGTATGCCTGCTAGAGTGTCTAGTCAAGGCAGTCTGCCGTTGGGAAAACAGAGAATTTGGGAGAGCAGAGCCCAGAGGAACAAATGTCCGCCTGGGGTCACCCTTGGTCAGTGTGTCTCGAAGTGGTGATCCCTGGGCACGTAACTGTGCAGGATAGGCAGAATGTATCGGGTCTGCTGGTGTTCACAGTGAGAGAGGGCGAGGTTGTGCCTACACGTCAGACCTCGCGGCAGCAGAAAAGAGAAATGAACTAATCTTTATACCATTAAAAACCAAACAACATTCAGAGTTAAGGGATCAAATAAGGCTGACAGATCTCTTGCAGGGGGCCACTGGCTAGGAACAAATTGTCAGCACTCCAAATGAACAAAACAGAAAATCTAATTAGCAAGATCAATCACAAATTCTATGAACTATATGATAAGCACACAGACTGCATGCCTTACAGCTCAAATCATGAATAAAGGTGAACAGAGTGCTTGAGCTGCGAAGCAAAAGATTGGAGTAAATTGTATGATCTAAAACCAAGAAAAGGCTAAATCAGAATATTTAAGGAAATGCTATACTTGGTAACACTGCGGGTGACTGGCTAGCTCTGATTTCCTGGGCTAGTCTCATCTGCCTAGACTTTTCTCTCCAGTAAGGCAGTATTTAGAATCCCCAATCACAACAGAAGAAGTGCTTAGAGCAATTGCCTAGTTAAAACTGTCCCCTTCTAAAACCACTCACAAACTTGTCCAAAGTGATCAAACAAGGAAGACAATTTCTGCTTTAATGGGAGAAGCTATATTAGCAGTTTAGCCAAATTAAAGGGAGGATCTGGAGCTCTGTTGATCATATGGACCCATTGCCCTCCTAAACATAGATGCTATGGTTTATGCTAACGTTTTGGCCAATAAGCGGAAACCCTACTACCATCCTTGATGGGGGAAGAGCAATGTGGTTTCATAATGGGAAAGCTTTAAGAGATTCCCTTAAATAGATCTCACCCTCTGGGATGTCGACTAGAAATCTCTTGAAGCCTAACTCAAGCCACAATTGCCGGGCTTATATGCAGCCAATTATCCTAGTTTATTGACTAACATAAAAGATATATTCCATAGATGATGCTGGTTATTACGTGGATGGGTAGACTGAACTCAGTCAAAATTAGTATACTGCAGAGACTTCTGAATTCAGATAACAGATAGTTATCCAGGGATATCATTTCATTCATATGGCGTGGAATTAAAGCTAGGCTCCACATACCTCAGAAAATATGTGCCTCCTACTGTGCAGCCATGGGGGGTGTGAGGTTGGGGTCTTGTCTTATTCTTGTGAAAGATTATCAGGAAATCCAATAAAAATGTAGAGGGAGAATGGTTGAGCTCCCAGTCTTAAGTTGTGGAAAGTCATCGAAGATGATGTAACTTGAAACTCCCTGAAATGTGCGGTTATTTTTTTTTTGTGGGACAAGACTTTAGAAAGCTCACCTTTGGTGACCAGGGTTACACACTCCTTAGGTTTAGCCTGAACTACCCAAAGGTTTGGTAGCAATGGCCGAGCAGCCATGCATAGTCTAGGAGAGAGGAGGGCTCTAGTGAGGCACATAGAACTCGGAGCATAAACTGAGTTCAAGGTAACTCTTACACACTAGAAGTTATATACAAACTAGGTATTTATTTTATATACACTAAGGCTAGTAGCATGCAAGTAAGGTAAGTACTATCACACAATAATATACTAGGAGAACAGTTGCAAATTCACAGAGTTCGATACTTCAGAATAGCAATAATGGTAACAAATCACAAACAAACCTCCTCAAACATATATGCAAACTTATAGAAACTTGGATAACTTTTTTATAAGTTTAGCTTAGCCCATCTTAGAAAGTCCAACCCTGTCTTAAGTGAGTCTCACAAAGTCAGAGGGGACACCAAGGGACCAATGACTGAGGAAGACAAGGCAAAAGCAGAGTTCAGGAATCAAAGGAGCAGAGTCCAGCAAAAACTCTTCAAGGTTGCAGGTTGGTAAGTCAGTTTTACTTTGGCAAGGAAATATACAGTTTCCCTTACCGGATTGCCCCAAGGACAAGTGTCCACCACAATGTAGTTCAATGTAGTCCCTGGAGGGGTGTAAGGATTAGCTGCATGCAGCCCCCAGGAACAAAAGAACGAGGCAAGCTCCATATAAGTACCTAGGAGCGGGGAAGTATATTTTAAATGAAGAACACAATGTCACAGGACAGTCCCCAAGGTGAGCTGACAGTAGACCCTGGTTCAGGGTTCTTAGCCTTGTCGGCTGAAGAAGGAACTTTGGAGGGATCAGATGGTTGCACTCTTGCAGTGGGACGCCCAGCAGTCAGCAGATCTTCATAGCACTGGCTCTATGGAACCGTTCACAGGCTTCCGGACAGTGAAGGATATCACCCTGCGGACTTCTCTGGTCCTTGGTCCTCCACTCGATTTAGGGGATGTTTAGGATTGGGAATGAGTCCCTGCAGGGCCAGAGGGATGCCCACAAGGTTTGAGCCGAAACAGCCCTTCGTTAGGACTATGCACCACAAAACAGCACAGGTCCCAGGATATTGGGAGATTGCAGGTCGATGGATGGCGCAAAATTCAGGTGGTCTTGAGACTGGTTAGGCCCACCAGTCCAGGGGAGGAAGTAGCCTTAAAGAGAGCTTCCGTGTCACTGGGAATGCGGGGCCGGGTCGGCAGCGGTCACTCAACGGCTCTGGCAGTCGCTTGGAAGTGCTGGGGACGTCCTTCTACTAATTGCTTTTTGGATCTTCAGTCCAGTGGTCGACTCCGAGTTTCAGCTCCAGTATACTCACCTTTTATGCAGGAAAACCGGCTGGCCCACCAATCACCAGACATGCATCCATTCAAACTTCTGGGGTGGCTGTCCAGTGGGGGATAGCCAGCCTCCCAGCACAAACTGGTTCCAGGCAGGCACACTGCAGGACACATACCAGGGGAGTTTTGATCAACTCCCGCACTTCCTGTCCTTTTAGGCACCCAGGCAGTTAGAAGAAAACTCAAGAAAGACCAAGTTATCAAGAACAGGGCTTAAAAAGAATACAGCCATACTGTAACGCTCACCTGGTTCCCACGGAGGCGCGGCGTCGAAGGCGCAGAACTCTGAAGATGGACAGGAAGGGCCCCTCTATTCTGGCTTCCCTGGCTCATTGGATACCCTCCTGTGCGTGAAAAGGAAGTATTACCAACTGTGGAACAATGCTCAAGCCTCCCACTCCCTTCCAACCCTCCACGATACCTCCTCCACGATTCCCCGTGAAGCCTCACCTTAGGGTTTGGAAGGATGAGCTCTCCATCCTGCTTCTGAAGCAGGGGCGCGTTGAAACCCAGTTACTTCACTGGATTGAGGATTGATGGGAGTTCAGGTAAGCTTGACTGTTCAGGTAAGGCGCTGTAAAAGTTCTGTTCAAAAGTTCAAGCTTAATAATAATGTTCGTTGTCTAATTGCAGCAAGCGCTAATGCTTATGGTCTTTTTCCCCTTAGGGGCCGGGGTTCGGAGTGCCGGAGATATGGCGCCGACCCGAAGTGAAACAGTTCTGGATGAGCGCTCAGGTAATGTCTTTGCATTCGCTCATTCAATGTCTGTCTTTTTTCCCCATAGGGGCCGGGGTCCGGAGATGCCAGGAAGCGGCAGGACCCGAAATGCAGGGGGAATAATCCAACAGGTAAGACTTAAAAGGAAACTGAGCTTTCCTTATTCCTTTTCTCCCTCTCACCTTTGTTCTTGTCTTTTTTCCTCCAGGCGCCGGGGCGTAGCTGAATCCGGAAGATCGCTGCTGAAGATGGAAGCGCCTTGCAAAGGTGAGTAAAATGCAGCGCTCGAAACGAAATGCCTTTAAAATGATGTCTTCCTTTTCAGGGCCATTGGAGAAATGACTCCGGGATGCAGATTTAGCAGGTAAGGGCTTTTCTTCTCCTATTCTCTTCCTTTCTCCCCTTACAGGTGTTCCAGGGTGCTGGCAGGCGTGGCTGAAGTCAGGATGCAGGAGCTGACACGGTGAGCGTCCAGCTGCTAGGTGCAGAACAACGCGAAGCATGTGTGGCTGTTCGGGTGGGGTTTAAATAGCCTTGGAAGAAGTTCCTGGTATGTATCCTTCCACCAATCAGGTATGTATCCTTCCCCGACCACACCCGGGTGGTGAAGTAGTCCTACAGGTTAAGTAGTCCCATTTAGGCCTCAAGAGGGCCTGGATGAAGCAGCAAGGTCTGCATCAGGTAAGTGTGCACCCAAGCACTTAAACACATATCCTCTGCTATGAGCCTGGCGCCTAAGGCGCCAGGACTGGGGTCCGCTATGAGCCTGGCGCCTAAGGCGCCAGGACTGAGTCCAAAGGGCCCTGACTTGGGCCCGCTGAGACTTCCCTGGGGAAAATGATGTCTGCCTCTGGGGTTGCTGGGCCTGGCCTGGCTCCTTAGAGGTAGGCATCATGACAGTACCCCCCCCCTCAAGGCCCCTCCCAAGGTCTTTTCCTCAGGGGGTTTTGGTTTGTGCGGGAATCTTCGATGGAATCTTTGAATTAATCGTGGTGCGTGAACATAGTTACTGGGTTCCCAAGATCTTTCCTGAGGTCCATATCCTTTCCAATCAACAAGATAGAAGAGTTTCGACTTAACTATCTTGGAATAAATGTCTTTCACTTCGAATTCTAATTCTCCATCAATTTGGACAGGGCCTGGGGGCTCAGACAGTCTGGTTCCAGGTTGTACTGGTTTTAGAAGAGATGCGTGAAAAACGGGATGAATCCGCATGTTGGATGGTAAATCGAGTTTAAAGGCCACTGGGTTGATAATAGCTTTGATGGGGTAAGGCCCAATGAATCTGGGATTAAAAGTTCGCTGACCCTTGAGGGGTAGATGTTTAGTTGCTAGCCATACCTGATCTCCTACTTGGTAAGGAGGAGTTTTACTTCGGTGCAAATCAGCGTTTTCTTTATACTTTTTCTTGGCTTGCTGTAAGTGGGTTGCAGCTTCTTTGAAGGCTTGGGTTATTGTGGAATGTAGGTGATTTACTGCAGGCATCTCCAGGGTCAGGGGTGGATTTAGGTCAGAGGTCCGAGGATGGTGACCATACAGGGTATAAAAAGGAGTCTGTCCGGTTCCAGAATGCACTGAACTGTTGTATGCATATTCTGCAATCCAAAGGATGTCCTTCCAATTCAACTCGGATTGGTGTAACATGCACCGCAGATATTGCTCGAGAGTCTGATTGGTTCTCTCGGTTTGTCCGTCGGTCTGGGGGTGGTGGCTGGTAGATAACCGCACGTCTATTTGTGCTAGTTGGCAACATTTCTTCCAAAAGTGGGAGATAAATTGACTTCCACGGTCTGAGACTAATATGGAAGGGAAACCATGTAACCGCACTATATTTTCCATAAATTCCTTGGCCAAGGTGGAAGCTGACGGCAATCCTTTTAAAGGGATAAAATGGGCCATTTTGGAGAATAGATCCACTATTACGAGAATCGTGTTGTAACCACCACAAGGAGGCAGGTCAGTTATAAAGTCCATTGACAAGGTGTGCCAAGGTGCTGGTGGAATGTCCAAAGGTTGCAGTAGGCCGGCTGGCCTTTTCTTTTGACTCTTATTTTGGGCACAGATTCCGCAAGACAACACAAATGACTTTGTCTTTTCTCCAAGAAGGCCACCAGAAGTGGCGTTTGATCTTTTCTTCTGTTTTCGCGATACCGGGGTGTCCTTCCATTAATGATTCATGATGACGGGTAATGACAAGTTCCTGCAATTCTTTACTTGGCAGAAATAACCGCTCTTGGAAGTAGGGTAAATCATCCTTAACGGTGTAGTGAGGACCCTTTTGACTCCATTCCAGTAAGGCAGAAGAGTCAAAAAGCTGTTTTACTTGAGCTTGGATGTCCTCAATGGTTTGCAATGAAGTCAAGCCCAGAATTCTTTGTTCCGGTATGATTGGCACAGGTTCTAAACTCGAATTGGGTTCTTCCATGCCTATCCGGGATAAGGCATCTGCCTTACCATTCTTGCAGCCAGGGCGATAGGTAATTACAAAATCAAATTCCGCAAAGAATAAAGCCCATCGGAGTTGTCGCGAAGATTGAGCTTTGGCCGTCTTTAAATACTGCAAATTTCTGTGGTCCGTAATTACGGTGATGGTGTGTCTTGCACCGAGAAGATAGTGACGCCAAGCCTTGAAAGCTGATTTAATAGCCAGTAGTTCTTTGTCGGTAATTGCGTAATTGAGTTCAGGTGGAGAGAATTTTCTGGACCAAAAGGCTACAGGGTGTAGTTGGTTAGTTTCTGGGTCTCTTTGCGACAGGACAGCTCCCATGGCCGAACTGGATGCATCGGTTTCCACGATGTAAGGGAGATCTGGGCGCGGGTGCTTCAATACAGGTGCAGAGGTGAATTTGGTTTTTCAGGTCCTGAAAGGCTTGTTCAGCCTCAAGAGTCCATTCAAAGCGTTTGTTTTTCTTTAGGAGAGCTGTGATGGGTTGAACAGTTCGAGAAAATTCCGGGATGAACCTTCGATAGAAATTGGCAAAGCCAAGCATGCTTTGCACTCCCTTCACAGAGCTAGGAGATGGCCATTTGAGAATGGCGTCCACTTTCCGCGAGTCCATTCGGATTCCTTGAGGTGTCAGGATGAATCCGAGAAACTCCACTTCTGTGGTATGAAAAACGCATTTTTCGAGCTTGGCAAATAATTTGTGCTGGCGCAATTTCTCAAGAACTGCCCTAACATGGTTTCTGTGATCAGATTCTGAGGAGGAATACACCAGGATGTCGTCAATATAAACGATGACACAAACATCGATAAGTTCCCGAAGAACATCATTCATGAAGTACTGAAAGGCGGCAGGTGCGTTGCACAAACCGAAGGGCATTACTTGATATCCGAAGAGCCCAAATTTGGTGCGGAATGCAGTCTTCCACTCGTCGCCCTCTTTTATACGTACCAGGTGGTAAGCTCCTCGGAGATCTAGCTTGGTGTACACACGAGCATCTTTTACTTGGTCGATAAGCTCAGGTATTAGGGGCAAAGGGTAACGATTCTTAATCGTTATCTGATTTAGGGCGCGGTAGTCAATACAGGCCCTAAGGTCTCCTTCCTTTTTAGGTACGAAGAACAAAGCGGAAGAGACTGGTGACTTTGATGGGCGAATGAAACCATTGGCCAGGTATTGATCCAAATACTGGCGCAAATGCAGGTTCTCAGGTTCAGTAAGAGCATAAATCCTACTACAAGGTAGTTGTGCATTGGGTACCAAGTCGATTTGGCAATCGTAAGATCGATGGGGAGGTAAGGTGTTAGCCTGCTCTTTCTGAAAAACGTCTTGGAATTCTTGGTATTCAGATGGTAGCTGTACAGGGGTGGAAGTTACAGAGGCTAGACCCATAGCTGGATTCCTTGGGTAACAGGTTGGTTCACAATCAGGAAAAGTTATCTTCTTTGCTCGCCAGTCTATTCTCGGATTATGTGTTTCTAACCAAGGGATTCCAAGAAGTACTTGAAATTGTGGGGCCTTGATCACATCAAACACGATTGCTTCCCGATGTCCGTCCTGACCCACCAGAGTGATTTCAACTGTGGAATGCGTTACAGGCCCTGAGGCTATTTCGGTTCCATCAACTGTAGTAATTACATCTTGGGCTACTTTCGGGCGGAGAGGAAGCTTAATCCTGGAAGCCAATTCACGGTCTATGTAATTTCCAATAGCTCCACTGTCTATGTATGCTTTTATAGCATGCAACTGCTGAGGCTGTTTTGGGTTCACAAGCACCATTGGCATGACAAAATGCGAGGTCAAAGAGTTTGTTTTCAAGCTCGGCAAGCGGACCCCTACGCTTGTCGGGCTAGGTCGTTTCCAGAACCAGGTGTCAATAAATCGTTATCAGTGGCTCCAACCACCTTCTTGGGTGGTTTAACTGGACAACTTTGAAGAAAGTGACCGGAAGTTCCGCAATACAGACAAAGTTGCATTTGTCGCCTTCTCTCTCGTTCCTTCTGCGTTAATGGTCCTTTAACACTGCCAATTTGCATAGGTTCGGAAACGTCAGTACTCTTGGAGTTAATGTGGGTCTTGATAGGTACTCTGGTTTCATACTTGAGCCGATCTGCTTTTCTATTTTGAAGTCTGTGATCAAGTTGAACCACTAAGTCTATGTAGTCTGCGCAGGCCTGGGGTGGATCTACTATCTGAGCTATAACATCTTTAAGCTCTCCGCGCAGGCCTCGATGAAACAATGTGATCCTTTTATTTTCAGGCCATCCGGTTTCCACAACTAGTCTATTAAAGTTGGCGATATAGGACAAAAGATCCTGATTACCTTGTCGTAAGGATAGCAGTTCGTTGTCAAGGGCCTGTCCCTGCGAGTGTCGAGCGAACAATCTTTCCATGCTGGCCTGGAAGCCCTGGAAATCCCGGAGAATGGGATCATCCTGATTTACCAATGGAATAGACCAATCGGCAGCACAGCCACTGAGGTAAGATAGTACAAAGGCTACTTTGGTTTGGTCGTTGGGGAAGGCCCCGGGCCTGCATAAAAAGTGTAAACGGCATTGGTTCATAAAAACGGCATATTTCTTGGGATCCCCCGCAAAACGTTCCGGCGGGGCCAAAGGCATGTGTCCAGGTAGATTGATTTGTACCGGGTTATTCAAACCCATTGTTGTAGAAATATCTCCGGAAACAGGTAAAGGAGTGTGCTCTGCCTGGCCCTGCAATAACCTTTTGGCCAGATCATCAGTTCTTTCCTTGGATAGGATTAGTTCCCTTCTGAGAGCATTAGTCTCCTGGCGGGCTGAGTGCACTTCTGCCCGTAATTCCCCTAAAAGATGGGCCAGCTGATCTGTCTCGGAAGTCTCCATAGCGCCCAGGTGGGAAATTGTGGCAAGGCTTCGCGTTCTGTAACGCTCACCTGGTTCCCACGGAGGCGCGGCGTCGAAGGCGCAAAACTCTGAAGATGGACAGGAAGGGCCCCTCTATTCTGGCTTCCCTGGCTCGTTGGATACCCTCCTGTGCGTGAAAAGGGAGTATTACCAACTGTGGAACAATGCTCAAGCCTCCCACTCCCTTCCAACCCTCCACGATACCTCCTCCACGATTCCCCGTGAAGCCTCACCTTAGGGTTTGGAAGGATGAGCTCTCCATCCTGCTTCTGAAGCAGGGGCGCGTTGAAACCCAGTTACTTCACTGGATTGAGGATTGATGGGAGTTCAGGTAAGCTTGACTGTTCAGGTAAGGCGCTGTAAAAGTTCTGTTCAAAAGTTCAAGCTTAATAATAATGTTCGTTGTCTAATTGCAGCAAGCGCTAATGCTTATGTCTTTTTCCCCTTAGGGGCCGGGGTTCGGAGTGCCGGAGATATGGCGCTGACCCGAAGTGAAACAGTTCTGGATGAGCGCTCAGGTAATGTCTTTGCATTCGCTCATTCAATGTCTTTGTCTTTTTTCCCCATAGGGGCCGGGGTCCGGAGATGCCAGGAAGCGGCAGGACCCGAAATGCAGTGGGAATAATCCAACAGGTAAGACTTAAAAGGAAACTGAGCTTTCCTTATTCCTTTTCTCCCTCTCACCTTTGTTCTTGTCTTTTTTCCTCTAGGCGCCGGGGCGTAGCTGAATCCGGAAGATCGCTGCTGAAGATGGAAGCGCCTTGCAAAGGTGAGTAAAATGCAGCGCTGCAGCGATCGAAACGAAATGCCTTTAAAATTATGTCTTCCTTTTCAGGGCCGTTGGAGAAATGACTCTGGGATGCAGATTTAGCAGGTAAGGGCTTTTCTTCTCCTATTCTCTTCCTTTCTCCACTTACAGGTGTTCCAGGGTGCTGGCAGGCGTGGCTGAAGTCAGGATGCAGGAGCTGACACGGTGAGCGTCCAGCTGCTAGGTGCAGAACACCGCGAAGCATGTGTGGCTGTTCGGGTAGGGTTTAAATAGCCTTGGAAGAAGTTCCTGGTATGTATCCTTCCACCAATCAGGTATGTATCCTTCCCCGACCACACCCGGGTGGTGAAGTAGTCCTACAGGTTAAGTAGTCCCATTTAGGCCTCAAGAGGGCCTGGATGAAGCAGCAAGGTCTGCATCAGGTAAGTGTGCACCCAAGCACTTAAACACATATCCTCTTCTATGAGCCTGGCGCCTAAGGCGCCAGGACTGGGGTCCGCTATGAGCCTGGCGCCTAAGGCGCCAGGACTGAGTCCAAAGGGCCCCGACTTGGGCCCGCTGAGACTTCCCTGGGGAAAATGATGTCTGCCTCTGGGGTTGCTGGGCCTGGCCTGGCTCCTTAGAGGTAGGCATCATGACACATACATTTTAGGCAATTGGTGACCCTTTGTCCCTTATCAGAGCTGCGAGAGCAGCCTGTGACAAAAGTCCACAAAAAGTCAAGAAAAAAGGTACACTGCCACCAGCCTATCAGATGAACTTGGAACAGTAATGAAAAGTTACTGGAAAAGCGAGAAAAAGGAGACAATATTTCCCCTCAACAGTCCACCTAAGGTGGGGTGTGCTGATCTCGCAAAATAAAATAGAGGTGGAACAAAAAGTGTCCCCCTGCCCTGGTAACATTTGTTAACACAGATAAAATGAAAAACAAAGCTCAAGGAGCTCCCCAGCAACAGGGCAAAGAAAGTGCTGCGTGATGCAATAATAAATTGCAGATGCCCGAAAAGATGGAGGAAAGCAAAACTCCATTAAAAAAGTATCAAAAAGAAATAAAAAGGGTTCCATAGTTAGAGTAGAAGAATGAGTGAGTGTGGAAAAAGATTCCCACTCACTCGGGTGAATCAGTCCAAAAATTCAACAGTTCAGCAAAAGTGCTGGGGGACTCGCAAAGTGGGCCGAATTTCGCTTAAAAAAGGAAAATCTACCTAACATGTGCAATGGAGTCATCCCAGGTGTCCACAATCTTTGGTGCTCCAGATATTGTGCACTACAATTCCTATCGGCCCTAACCACCATAGTCAATGGTAACGGATGATGGGAGTCGTGGTTCAAAACATGTGGAGAATCCCTGCCTTAGGGATAGGCCGCTTGCAGTCTATGAAATCCAAAATATCACAATGCCACTGAGGGTTTAGGATAGATGGCCCAGAGATCTTACCTTAGGTTCTTTTTTCAGACCGGTCCCATCGATATAAAAGCACCAGAGTTAAGGGCTTTAAGACGTGGCTCAGGTTGGCTTAGGGAGGATTGGAGTGTGCTGCCTACATGTTCTAAGAGGGAACACTTTGATCCTTTTTGAAGTGTAGAGTCTTTTGGTATTGGAGAGGAGGAACAGCTTAGTTATCTACAACTTAAACACTAGCTGTTACACAGTGATATCAAACAAACTTAGTCAGACTGCTTGGAGGGTTTGTGTTACGCTCACCTGGTTACCACAGGGGTGTCGATCGGACCAGGACAGCTGCGGTCTCCACCAACATGATGCGTAGTGAAGAGATGACAGTCTGGACTGGCCCGCCTAATCTTGTCTGCTGGACTCCTAGAAGTATTCTCCTGCAAGTGGAGAAAGGGATTTAGCCACCCGTGGACTTTAGTGATGGCCCCCCAACAGTTCTCGTTCTCTCCACTAATCACCTCCGATATGCCCTTTTGGTAACCTCACCTTATGTTTTTAAATGATGAGCTCTCCATCCTGCATGGCATGCAGGGGCGCGTAGATACCAGTTACTTCACTGGGTTGAAGGTACTGGAGGAGTTCGAGGAATATTAACTCCAGTGTCTATAAAGTTCAAAGAGTTCAATATGTCCGATGTTCACTCTTGTTCCATTCCCTCGTTAGGCTGCAGCTGGGTCCAAAAGAATTTTGCCTGGAGGCAGCTGATGGCGTTCAGGTAAGAGTCTGTATTACCAAACACTGTCCGGTAAAAGTTGCATGAGTTTAACTTGCTGTTTTCTCTCCCTTTATAGGTGCGGCATAGGAAGATGCGGCGAATTAAAGAATAATACCTCCGGTGGTAAAGCAGGTAAGCATATGGTGGCAAAGAGATTGTCCTTGTTGGTTTTCTCGGCTCACCTTGTTATTCCTTTTGTGTTCCCCTCAGGTGCTGGGTTTCGACGAAGAAAATGATGGAGGCAGCGCCGAGTCGAAAGATGCGGTGGACTGGCGAGTATAACGCGGCGCTGCTGCTGGCAAAGCGACGCGTGCTGAAATAAGGTCCTTTCCAGGCTCGGAGATGTGCTGGGTACGGAATCAGGTAAGGAATCAAATAATGTCTGATCTAATCCCTTCTCCTTTCTTTGCCTTTTGTCTAGCTCCGGATTCGAGGCGTTCCCCAGAACCACACCCGAGTGAAAAATAGTCCCTGTAATAAAATAGTCCCATCCAGGCCTCACGTTGGCTTGGACTCATTTGCAGCATGGTCTGCATAAGGTAAGTAAAGTCTATGAGCCTGGCGCCTAAGGCGCCAGGACTGAATCCAAACAGCCCCCCGCCGGGGCTGTTGGGGTTTTAATGAGTATCTGGATGCCTGCTCCCGGGGCTGATGGACTCGATCCGGATGCCCGGGGCTAGGCATCATGACAGCTTGAGAAGCTTGTGTCCCCTTCTCATCCTCAAAGAATTTGATAACGCAAATGTATAACATGCTATCTTCGTCTTTTATCCCTTGTGGGTAGCATATCAGTGACTGGCATAAAGATTTGGGTCGGTACTTCTCGGCGTGGAAATGGAGACATATTTGGGTCAGGTATCACAGAGCCTCTAAGTACATAAAGGAGAGCAACATTATAAAATGCAATACAGGAGGTACAAGATGCCAGAAAATGTGAAATACTTAATGCAAGACAAGATTGAGTTGGAGGATCTTTGGTGGAGCTGGAATTTTACAACATATTTGGTGATCTTGCCCTGAAGCTACACAAAAATTGTGATTTGTTTCTTGATCGTGAGCATCTAACTAAGGAGGCTTCTTTGCAAATTCTTAAAAATACCACTAGTCCTCCATAGCGGGTTTATTAGTTTACATATTCTACCTAAGAGAAATGCATTCACCCCATGGTGACTAGTGACAAAATATTTAACAGCGATTTCTGTAAAATTGTGCATGTCACCATAAACAAACTTTATAGTTGGTGCAATGGCGCCACCCGAAGGCCAGACATGCACAATGAAACTTTTATTTGACAATTACTGCAAAGTTTGTTTGCAATAAATGTCGAATAAAAGTTTCAAACATCTCCATACTCGCCAGCAAGGTCGAGTAGCATGCAAATGGTGCTCGCCTTTCATAGAATTTTATCACCAATGCGAGTGGACTAGTAGATTTTGCGAGCCCTGCCAACAGACACAATGGTGCGCCTGTAGAGCATGTCCATCAAAGATGTTTCCACTAGCCCATAAATAAGGAGACATGACCAGGGAATCCTTTCTGGCTCCTAGGCCTTTGGTGGCAAGCAGGTGGAAAAGTGGAAAAATCCCTTACATAGAGGAATGGTATTAAGTGATATGGATATAATGAATTAACAAATAAATATCACATGCCCAGAAAGTAGTCTAGAAAATGTATTTCTTCATTTTGGGCACTTTTTCTTTTTTTTAAATAGGTGAATATATATAATAGGAATGATACATGCCCAATGAGACTAAGGGCACTTTAACTATTGGATTTTTGATTAAAATGGCAATTAGTGGTCAGAATTTGAAAGAGATACAACGTAACACCATGAATAGTAACATAGCCAGCCGTGGGTGCTATATAATGCTGATTAATAATTCAGTATGACACATAGGATAAATGCCAACAACTGTTTCTCAAGTGCATTTTGTCACCCTTTTCTTGAATAAGTGGAGGTAGCGAGGGATACAGGGTGAGATGCAGATGTGTAGGGAAGGGGGAGGGTATTTATAAAGTGACAAGTGTGAAAGCTTGTGTACAGGGACCAAAGTGCACGTTTTGATTAACAGTAGGACCAGATATATCCTAAGGCAACAGCTCCACCTAGCGGAGCATTCTGTGCATTCGGAAAGTCTACTGCACAGGACTGCATGGAGAAACATAGATATCTTCTTTTATATTATTAAGATACACTGTTGTAGCAGAGGTATACAACATTGTTTACTGCACTTATTGTTCTGTACGTTTGGAGAATCTTCATTTACTTCCCTGTTGTACGTATACAAAGATCTAACAAAACAATCACATACAAAAAAGCTGCGAATCAGCCCCTTACGCTCTAAAATAATTAATAAAATACTCGGGTTTATACCCCATTGCGCTTTAACTTGCTTGTCAATCCGTTTAGAAAGGCATCCACGTGTTTCCAATCTACAATGTCTACGCAAACATTCACACAGTAATTGTACCCTGAGAAATCACACACTTTAACCTTTCTTTTTTAGTAATGATGACAGTAATAGCCAGAAAATGTCCAAATGTAACATAAACCGGTTTTGTGTTAGTTAAATGTCACTTCACCTCCTGGCTGCCAAAGGTATCGCAGGTGCCTCAATGGCCATACATAATATTTTACTAGTTGGTCTTGTTGGCTTTCACTACGTCATTTGCAAAGTGTTGATGCTTGTAATTCCAGACTAGGTATCACTACTCTTTGATTCTCGGCAAGGAACACTACAACACATCTCGAATGGACACAGCTGCTGCCTGTGGCTACTTAAAGCACTTTGTCTTTGACATAATTGTGCAATTTTTCCTGCTATATTCCCTTGTTTTGTATAAATACATCATCAATAGAAACAACTGCCCATTTTACGCTTCCTCTTTTAGTGTAATCATGGGTACATTCACAGACTTATTACCAATAATAATAATGTACAGGTCATAATGATCACATCTCAGACAGACAGAAAACACTTTCTGTGCAGACAGAGAGACAGATGTTCTGGTCTGCACTAGGTGAAAAGGTCTGAATAAGAACGCAGCGAGCATCTGAGAAGCGCATGCGCAGCATACCTTCATCTCTTCCCGCCCTCAACTCATCCATTATAAAGGCAAGATAGTTTGTTTTTGCTGAACCCTTCTCATGCAATCTTTTTGCAGACGATTGGGAACTTTGGAAACAGTGTCAAACAGGTTTGCAGCAGTTATGCCACTGTATAATCCAAGGTGAATTTAGAAACTGTTGAAAGCTATACACTTTCAATTCAAGAAAAAATGGCTTCAAAAGGAAATGCATTTGTGTCACACATCGTAGATTCTAACCCATAATAAATTACTTAAAAAGATGAATTAATTGCTTTGGAGAGTATATATGCCTGCCATTTGCGCTACGATGCAATGAACAAAAATAAAACTTGCTCTCAAAAGCAGGTACACAAATAAAGAAAAGACCTTCATTGGTTTTAATAGCAACAAATGCACATCTAAGATGAGTTGTAGATTATAAGTAACAAGAGATTCCGGTTAGCGACACAACATCTCTTGTCCCAGATGTTAGCCATCTTCCACCCAGAGCAAAAAGCAATCATGTAATTTATTTCAAATGCTCCCAATTTACGTAGTCGGAGGTCCAGTTACACAAACTGATGTATAGTTCACAAGTATCATGAGTAAACAGCTTCATCCAGAGAGGATGGACGAAACCCTCTCTTCCATATTTCCACTCTTAATGTTGCCTATGGACCCAACATTCTCTGTATGCTGAGTCCAGGCTCCAAGTAAAAAAATGAGTCCCTTTACTGACGTTTCTCTTTGCATACGTTTTTTTAAACGGGCAATCCATGATCAACAAAAAGCACGACTTTTCCATCATTGCAAAGATATAGCAGCAGTCTGGAAGAGATATTTTAGATCTCTGGGCGTAAACAATAAGTAAGACCAGTCTGGTGGAGATGGTCACAATATAAAAGCTGATAAACATTGCACATCATTCTTCAATGCCCCCATTTAACAATAAACCCAGAACACTAAATACACGACTGGCAAACTCAAATCTGTAGGGTATTTGATAGAATCCCTTACAGACACTTTAGATGTGCAATTTAAAAATAAGTAAAAGGCGCTAGAGTCACAAAAGGAAATCAAGTGCTCATTGCTCAACTTTCCCAGAACCTTTCTGAAACGCTCAGAGATTTAGGGACAGCAGAGTAATGTGCACTTCTATTCCCTTTTTCCTAAATCTACTGAATTTTGCTCATTATAATATACACAGAGTACAATTGTATGTATTTCAAGTAGCGTGTAGGATACAATTTGCATAGCTTAGGTAGTGTAGGTGCTTTGGGAGTGTGCTTTACTTTTTTATTTGCCAGTTTCGCTATACGCCTAGATATTCCGAATGGCAAAGCTTCAACTTGGTACGCATTCTAGTGATCTCACAGCATGCTTATTCCAGCCTTTCTCTGGGCACAGTATGCTTTTCTCAAATGCTCTAGGGCATATTTTGCAATTGCAAAGTCCACCAGTAGAGTTTCATATCAATAGATACTAACTAGTACATCACTCCATGCACATCTTGATATACATACAATTTAACTCTGGGTATTTTTCCAAAAGAACCTGTTGTGGTAGTGCCTTCCTTCATGGAGAAACAGTACATTGTCAAAAGAGAAGAAACAAACGGTACAATTTGGATTCAAATCTTTGTTTTGAACTCATAAGAGGTGTCAAGAAGGGTTGCTTCCGGGTGTAGAGGATCGATGTCGGCCCAGTAAGGAAGAACAATAGGCAAAGATGACACTTTCTTTTCCAGCAGTGGCCAAAGATTAGCAGCAACAAATTCATTACCCGTCACTGATAAGTGGAGGCCATCGGACAGGTAGCAGGAATAGTCCTATGTACAATTGGGGAAGAAAAATACAGTCAGCATTTGTTCCCAGAGCTATCCGCAATGAACGGCCAACAGTAGGGTCAACAATGACATGAAACTGGGAACATGGCACCCATATTGGAGCAAGAGCAATTGTTTTGCTGACTCACTCAATTTGCCAAATCCTTCTAGGAAACGTAGAGCCTTAAACCATACCAAGGAAGTCACTCGTCAATCCATTCACCCTTTCAAATGACAGACCCGTTACTAAATTACTAATCCTAAAAAGAAAAGAACCTCACCCCCCATACCCCCACAAACGAAAAAATATCAAAATATGTAGCGTTTAGATTGAAATCTCCTCCCATTTCCCTACACTCAGGTTTTGGACATGGGATGGTGACCTGTGTTTTGGGGTGGGGTGGCAAAGAAGACGCTTAGGTTACTGCCCTCGCACTACCTCTGCATGGCCTTCAACACTATACACCACTTAGAGCCTTCCTGACAGTGGAACACATCTCATAGGGCCCATAATAAGACTACAAACGAGCATCATTTGTGCTATTAAATATCACTTCATGTTGGATCCCTCCTGATTAAAAGTGCTGAAATAACAGGTAGCATTATCACCCAGTTTTATTTAATGATAGTCTATTTGTTGACCTTGCAGGGAAGAAGGGCTGCGAGTGGGAGTCCAGCTATTCACCCGGACAATACATCGAAAAATCAGGTTTCTGCACCATGAAACCAATTTATGGACATACTCTTGTTCTTGTCCAGAAACACCATCACCACAAGGTGGAGCCTGTTTCTCTATTTGGGGAAATGTGCTATTGCAATTATGTGGCCTGGAGCTCTCAAGGAGTTTGCAATAGATGCCAACCACCGATAGTGGATACACGGTCAGACCTCTTTGCACAATTTATCTGTGAGTCGGCTGCTGTCTATTTTGAATAAGGGTTTATCTTTTGTCCCAACTTCTAACACTAATCTCTTTGATGAAAAGGTCAACCTGCATCGCTTGTTGTGTAAGAACAGGTTAAAATATTTCTTTGAGATACAAACATTGGATGAGACTATGGTTACGATGGACGATAGACTGGAACCTAAACACAAAAGTACATTTGACCCCTCTATTCAAAATCCAGTACTGAATATGTTCAAATTAAAAGTTGAACAGGATTTATTAAAAATTAACTTTTCCACAAAAAAAACCTCATAATTTGAAGGATCAGCAATTTAGTGAAATAGAGTCTTTAGCAAGGAATGAAGAAATCACATTAAAACCTGCAGACAAGGGCGGGGCGATTGTTATCATGAATGCTTCATTTTATCATGAGAGTTGTAGTGAAATGTTTAAAGATACTTCTACATATGTACCATTGGATCAGTAACTCACGCCCAACATCAGAAAACTTATTGAAAAGATTGTGGATAATGCGCATGACAAAATTTGGATTATGGACAACACTAAAGCATTTCTAATTAGCAAATTTCCGATTATCCAGTTTTTTTACAGGCTACCAAAAATCCACAAAAATAAATTGAGACCACGATTAAGACCAATAGTGGCAGACACCGAAGGTATCCTAGATCCTCTGGCAACATATGTCGATAAAATCTTGCAACCACTTGTACAGGCTATACCGACATAGCTTACAAATACTGACTTTCTGAATTGTCTAAAAGAGATTACTTGTTTGTCATCCAAATGTATACTGTTTTCATTTGATGTGGCCAGCTTATATACTTCGATACCTCATAATGAGGGTATAGATGCCATTGAATGGATTCTATTGCAAGCTGATAATGTTAAATGTGAAAAAGTATTTATTATTGAGTGTATTACACTTATTTTGTACAACTTTTTTAGGTACAAAAGAAGATTTTATGCACAGGTATCGGGCACATCTATGGGGTCAGCGATGGCCCCTGCATATGCCAATATCTATATGTACCTATTTGAAAAAATTCATGTTCTAGACAATGTGAAATGGAATTCGAAGGTTTTGATCTGGGCACGATATATCGATCATATTTTCGGTATATGGTGTGGCACAAAAGCTGAACTACAACAGTTATTTGAGTACCTTAATAATGTACATTCATGTATTAAATTCACAATGGAATTGGGTGAGCCTAGGTTACACTTCCTAGATGTACAGCTGGACTATGATTAAAAGTCTCCTGTATAGTCAAATATTACGGTTGAAAAGAATGGTCTCTGACTATCCATCTTTCACTAAAGAATGTGCAGAATTATCTACTAAGTTTGCCAACAGGGGTTATCCAGAAGAGGTTCTTCAGGAAGCCACCGCTAGAGCAGAGAAAATATCTAAGGAACAGCTACTTACCCCAAAATCTAAAAAAGAGGCTAGATCTCTGTTGTATATTTTGAAATATTCCAGGCAAAGTTATCAAATCCCCAAATCATCCACAAAAATTGGTCAATTTTAAGCCATGACCCAATATTACTGAAACTTTTCCCTGAACCACCTATGATAGTATACAGACGTGGGAAGAATCTTCGTGACAAACTAGTCAAAGCAGAAAAGATTGGGAAAGATGAACAGACTACATTGACATCAAAAAAGAAGAGGACGTTCCCCTGTCTATCCTGCAGTCACTGTAATAATATACTTAAAGGTGACCACTTTAAACATCCACACACTGGCAGAACAGTTCAGATTAAGGATTTTGCAACATGTAGATCTACAGAAGTGGTGTATAGTATCAAATGTCGGGCAGACATCAAGATCAGCACGCGAGAGATGGACTAACCATAAATCAAATATTCGTTGTCAGAATTTGAAATCACCTATTGCAAGGCACTTTTTGGTGCAGAGACACTCTATAGCCCAGATTACATTCAATGTCTTTGAAGTTGTGAGAAGGTCACCGAGAGGGGGTGACTTTAAAAGCAGGTTGAGACAGAGAGAGATGTACTCGATCCATTTATTGGACACTGTGGAACCTAAAGAAATGAATGAAGAGTTTACACTGAATTGTTTCATTTGAAACCCAGTACATGGGGAGGAGCTGTTCTATTACCTTTATTCTCTACAGTAACATGTAGTGGAGGCATGAATTTGATCAGAGAAGGTTTATCTGTTGCAGAGTCGATTGAGTGAACCGGCTGATGTTCGTTTTTAGAACACAGATGGTGATGGGCCGGCTCTTTGGCTTCACCTCCATCCTTTTTTCTTTTTTTGTTTTCAGTAATTAAGGTTGAACCCATGTGTGAATTGATTCTGACTTTATTGGAGTTTTATTTACTTATGGGCTTTATTAGGTACATCTCTGCATTTTTTGTCTAGACCTATATGCCCTTTTGAGTAATTTGTAGTTGGAACTAGATTTGGGATGCGCTCCTCTCATGGGTTATACGGTAGGCTCTTTCCGAGCCTAGCACGCGTTCCAGTATGTCCTTAGCTTTGGACGTAGGGACGCTTTAAGTCATTGAATCAGGACCTCCACGTTATCGGTCACCTGATTTCGGGAGTTCTGGGAGTAGGAACTCTTACGCGAGTGCTGGCGTGGCACTAGGGAAGCGCTGCATAAGGTAAGATTTTTCGAATTGGCATATGTTGCCCTCAATATGTAACGGGAATGTTTAAGATGCCGTGCCCATGTTTGTATGGACGTTTTTTTACCCCTTGTGTATCAGAGTTGCAAATTAAGAGGAGATATACATTTGGCTAGCCCCTAATCTACACCTAGATCTCCAGGTAGATACGCATTTTGTTACCTACCTTTTACTTTGCTTAAATGGCTGTATACTTAGCCTCTCGGGTTAAGTGTTATTGTTGTTGTTACATCTCTGTAGAACCTCTGATGTGCTGGACACGCTCCTGCTGGACATTTAGAAGTATTTAGATGACCTATCTCATATGTGCAACCCTTTTGCACCTTCAAAGATTCCATAAACTGTGTGATACAGGTAGGGAGTAGCTTTGAGCATAGTTTTGACTTCACTGCCGGGACCATCTTTGGATGCGAGTCCTTACCCTTCTTTTCTTTACTGTTAGGTATTTAAACACAGCTACCACTATTTGAAGGTAAGGCACCCTTCCAGGTGCTTCTCATGTGGATCTCTATTCACCGTCACCCATCTTTATTTATAGATTTAACTCTTTTGCACTAGGTTTCACTTTTAATGGTGATCCTTTCCTGTCTGGGTCCCTTGTACCTTGGTTGGGATCCTCACTTTCCAGCTTGTCTGGATTTGGGAATGTGGCTAGTGCCCTCTACCACACCACCAGACCACCTATTTAAATGTATACACGTTAAGATTAGTGGACATGTAAACTGTGAGTTTTATGAATATGAAATGTATTGCTTTCTGTTATCCTACAGTTATCTGCTCCTGAGGAAGGGGGGTTTCGCCCGAAACGCGTTGAGCCTATCACATATACGTTTTTGAATTTGTAAAATAAATAAAAAATCTTTATTGGAAATTGATTATATCTCGCAATGTGGGATAAGTCTTTATTTTGATATATTTATTCGAGACATGTTTACTTTGATATATGCGAAAGCTTACACCAGATTCATTTGAATTTGTGTATTGAATTATTAGTAAAACACTAAAGATCATTTTTCTAAGAATTGGTTGGTTGTCTAGCATTTTTTGGTGTGCAGGGGACGGGAGTGTCTCAAGTTGTTGACACTCTTTTGCATTTCCAAAATTCTGAACCACCTGCACATCACTCCCAAGAAAGTGACCAAATTTGACCCGTCTAAAGAAGCACTCTGCCCAAAATGTGACGCCCCAGCAGCAAACTCGATACATATGTACTGGGAATGTCCACCAATTAGACAATATTGGGAAGAAGTAGCCTCCATCCTCAGTGACATACTGAACAGACACATACCAGCTACTCCATTGAAATATTTACTGGGGGATATAGATAAGGTGTCAGTCAAAACTCGTAGACTTTTTTCAGTGGCGGGCGCAGTGGCCAAGAGAAACATACTCAGGAATTGGAAAGGGAAATCTCCCCCTACTTCTCAAGCATGGCTAAGAGATCTAATGTATGTACATGAATGTGGGAAGAACTATGTTAAGGGTATATGAGCCACCTGCAGACCAAAAGACATTTGGGGGCCCCTCAGGAGGTATCTGAATACCACACAAGAGGAGTCGAACGTGGATGATAGCCGGTCAGAAGGCTAAAACCGGGTATCCAGAAATATTAATGTAATAACAATGTAATGTATCCAAATGTATGTGTATGGAACTCCGTATACCGTGTTTGCTGTTTTGTAATCTTCAGCTGAAAATATTAAAAAAAATATATCTGTCTACCTGTAATGTCTGCAGTGATAAGGGCTTTGTATAATTTAGAGAGGATCCCCTTTCTATTAACTCAGGAGTTCAAAACTCGTTCATACGGCTTAAGTTATCTAGAAAAGTGAGCATGCCACTTCTGGTCGGTTAGTATGGCCTTAAGTCTAAGGTAATCAAAGATGGTAATCCTGTCCTTCACTAAGACCTCCCCCACCTTCCCAAAAATCCCCATCCATGAACAGTTGGCCCGCCCTTACCACAACCGTACCAGGAAAGGACAATTGGGTCCCATCTTTTCAGGTCAGATTTTATGGCTTCCAGAAGGGGGTTAAAGTTGGCCTGTCTTTAATTAATTAGATCTCTTTTGAGGCCAACCCCTAAATATTTAATGGATGGTTTTTCACCCTCATACCCAGAAATCTTGTTCTGCAATCCAACTGGGAAGCACCCGCTCCAATAGGAATAAGACCGGATTTATCAATGTTTATTTTTAGGCTCGAGAATTGATCAAACCTCTCGATTTGGAGTTCAGGGAGAGAGCAACGGATGTCTGAGAGATAGCCCAAGATATCTTCAGGAAAGAGGGATGGTTTAAATTCTACCTCCCCACACGTTATCCCCCTAATGGATTAATTCGCTGTAATAGCGATAGCTCATGGCTCCATGAATAGGGCGTACAGCAGGGTCTATAAGGGACACTCCTGTCGTATACCTCTCGATAAGTGGAACAAATCAGAAATTACTCCATTGACCTGTACCCTTGCAGTCGGGGATCTGTATAATGCTGAAACCCAATCCCGAAAGTTATACCCCAAACACATTTTCTTGAGAACTTTCATCATATAAAGCCACTCAACCCGATCAAAGTCTATCCATCTATCTATCTATCTATCTATCTATCTATCTATCTATCTATCTATCTATCTATCTTAGCGCCATTCGCCCATAGGCCTCAAGGCACTAACAAGACAATAGACAACAAAAAACATAAAAAGGAGCAGAAATAAAGGGATAGAAAGGACCAGAGAAGAGGGTGATTTAGCCTGTGCATATGTCAAAAAGATGTGTTTTTCAACATTTCTTGAATTGAACGGTAGACACGCATCCCTTGAGATTAGGTGGTAGTGAGTTCCAGAGACTTGGTGCCCAGGCATTAAAGCTTGAGCCACCAATCTTTTTTAAGAGATATCGAGGTTGATGGAGTAGGATGCCTTTGTTAGAGTGTAACTCCCACCTGAAGGGAATCCACGAGACTTGTGATGAGATATATATAGGGGCCTCTCCTACCAAAAATGTGAACACCAGAATGGTGCCTTTAAACTGAACTCTTTGGCTGACTGAGAGCCAAAGAAACAAAGCAATTGGAGCTCTGGAGTCCTCTTTTTTTAGGGGGCTGAGTGGCAGAGAACTTGTGCGAACATGTATATAGAAACAGTGCCACAAGAACAGCTACCCGCCTACACACGTGCTAGGTGTGTCTAGTTGCAACAAGTGCTACCTGTCATGTCTTTTAATTGATAACGACAGAACCAATAGAGATAAACATCTTTTAATTTATGAATACAAAACACTCAATAAGATTTATGTTAAAAAAAGACAAAAAATGCATTTTGTTTATACATAACATCACATAAAAAACATATAGTGAAAGTCAATGTCTCCAACCAAAAACAATTTATTTGAGCTTGACACATTCCTCATATAATGGTGGTGTTTGTGAGGTTAGTAAGGATGTGAAATGAACATCTTGTTATTTCATGAAACCTCAGATTACAATTAACTAATCCTTGATTCTGTCGACACCATGAAGTGTGTTTCTGGGTCTTTGCAATATTTATTAGAACAAAATAAAACACTCTGTAGCCGGTTTAAAGATGCTATGAGATGTGTGCTGGACCCGTCTTCAGGACTTTGTACAGAAATACCCGAAATTGGATATCAAAGGTAGTTCATTGGTTGATGCCCTTCACAAATGGCAATCTAAAAACCAAAACGAAAAAACCGTGTTGGTGACATTATAAAAGAATCCAATCAGAGTGTGGTGTCTCTATTGGTGGGCACATGCAACAATTTTCACTAACCTTTCAAATACTTGGTTGACGTGTGTGGCCTCGTGTTAGGTATGAATGTGGACGAAATTCAGTTGTCCCGACTGTGAATTTTCACAGTTATTAAAGCTAGAGCAAAAACATTTTTTTAAAAGAACTTTAGAAGTTTGTATTTCCAAATCTTTATGACTTTATTCATTATATACACATATAGTCATTCATCTATTGCATCTTGATAATAAATCTGTTTATCATGTACAGGCCCCCAGGAAACACGGAGGGTATCCGTGTTCTTTTTGGCAAAAGGAACATCTTAATTTTAGCCGAAATGTATATTACAAAAAATGACACATATGCTTATTTGAACTGAATGTAACAATTGTGTAACAAACAATTAGTCCATGCTATTTTTTAAATGAATGTGTACCTTTCAGGAGAAGCGGACTTTGCTTTAATTAAGTTTCGGCCAACCACAAATTTATTAGCGCGTCCCTTATCCGATAATGGCAAACAGTAATGCTTGCCTAATCTGTCAATGCAAATGCTCAAGTTTAGCGGCTAGAAAAACATCTGAAAAGGCCTATTTACAGATGTTGTGCAGGCACAGTGTTGCATGTAGTTACCTTCGTAAAATGATGTTGGTAATCGATGACCGGCGCTGTTTCTTCTCGGGAGTCTCGAGTTGCCGGATGTGATCGCACTCGCGTTTTGAAAAACTGAACCCGCGTTGGGCTAGGGCTTTGTTTAAATGCGTCCGCCATCTTGGAATAAAAAATGGCGGGCGCAACTGAAAGAAGGGAACCCAGTGTGCAGAAAAAGAAGAATTTTCTACAACAGCCTGACTAAATGTGTCGGTCACATTAAAGTGAGCGGACACAGCCGAACAATGGCCTATTTCAAACACATGGAAGAAAAGCTTTTTTGCCAACTGTAATTTATTTGCAAATATATGAGCATATTTACTGAAGAAGTATTCGAGCCTGCATAATGGAAAAATGCTGACATGAATCGAATGCATTTATGCTCAGATGAGCAATTAAGTCAGCTATTTGTAATGATGTAAAAAAAATGTGAGTGTATCATGGATAATCATTAAGGAAGCAGTGGCTTCCAAAACAATACCGAATTGACGTTTTTGAAAAACTGGGCATATAATGGCCCAAGTCATGCATATTTTTCATATTTCCGTCATTTGTATGTGACCCTCCTGTGTTTTCATGTTTGAACGATGTAATAGACTGAAACAGTAAGGGCTGGAATGTGATGGCATATAGCAAGCGTGAGAGGGTTACTTATGCAGAAACAGGGTCCATTCAATTCCTATATTAAAAACATCATTTTACGAAGGTAACTACATGCAACACTGTGCCTGCACAACGTCTGTAAATAGGCCTTTTCAGATGTTTTTCTAGCCGCTAAACTTGAGCAATTGTATTGACAGATTGGGCAAGCATTACTGTTTGCCATTATCGGATAAGGGACGCGCTAATACATTCGCGGCTGGCCGAAGCTAATTAAAGCAAAGTCCGCTTCTCCTGAAAAGTACTCATTCATTTAAAAATAGCATGGACTAATTGTTTGTTACACAATTGTTACATTCAGTTCAAATAAGCAAACGTGTCATTTTTTGTAATATACATTTCGGCTAAAATTAAGATGTTCCTTTTGCCAAAAAGTACACGGATAAGCTCCTTGTTTCCTGGGGCCCTGTACATGATGAATAGATTTTTTATCAAGATGCAATAGATGAATGAATATATGTGCATATAATAAATAAAGTCATAAGGATTTGGAAATACAAACTTCTAAAGTTCTTTTAAAAAAATGTTTTTGCTCTAGCTTTAATAACTGTGAAAATTCACAGTCGGGACAACTGAATTTCATCCACATTCATACCTAACACGAGGCCACACACGTCGACCAAGTATTTGAAAGGTTAGTGAAAATTGTTGCATGTGCACACCAATAGAGGCACCACACTCTGATTGGATTCTTTTATCATGTCACCAACACGTTTTTTTCGTTTTGGTTTTTAGATTGCCATTTGTGAAGGGCATCAACCAATGAACTACCTTTGATATCCAATTTCGGGTATTTCTATACAAAGTCCTGAAGACGGGTCCAGCACACATCTCATAGCATCTTTAAACCGGCGACAGAGTGTTTTTTTCTGTTCTAATAAATATTGCTTAGACCCAGAAACACACTTCATGGTGTCGACAGAGTCAAGTATTAGTTAATTGTAATCCGAGGTTTCATGAAATAACAAGATGTTCATTTCACATCCTTACTAACCTCACAAACACCACCATTATATGATGAATGTGTCAAGCTCAAAGAAATTGTGTTCGGTTGGAAACATTGACTTTCACTATATGTTTTTTATGTGATGTTATGTATAAACAAAATGCATTTTTTGTCTTTTTTTAACATAAATCTTATTGAGTGTTTTGTATTCATAAATTAAAAGATGTTTATCTCTATTGGTTCTGTCGTTATCAATTAACAGACATGACATGTAGCACTTGTTGCAACTAGACACACCTAGCACGTGTGTAGGCGGGTAGCTGTTCTTGTGGCATTTTTTCTATATGACTGAGAGCCAATGCAATTCTTTGCACGACTCGGACACATGGGACCGACGACTGATACCACAGACAGCACGTCCTGCTCCATTTCGAATTACTTGCAGGCTTTACAGGTTTGCTTGAGAGGTTCCAACAAGCAGGCTATTGCAGAGGTCCAATTTTGAATTAACAATAGCCGCCGCGATCATAGCCCTGTTAGACTCTGATAGATAAGGACGAATCTGCCATAACAGGTGGCCGAAGTAGGAGCAAGAAGACTTGAAGTGGGAAACATGTTTTTAAAAGATAAATGAGAGTCGAAACCCACCACCAATGTATGACACAATCAGACACCTTAAAGTCATTACCCGCAATATAAAAGCTATTGTATGATGCATCCAGTTGATTTAGCTTGTGTGGGGTGCCTAAGATAAACAGCTCAGTTTTCTTGTTTTTTTAAAGCTAGAGAGTTCATGGCCATCCGGGACTGTATTGTCTTGAAAACTTAATTCACCCTAAGTCTGCATAATTAGCAAACTGTACCCCTAGAGAAGAGAGTAAATCACATAGGGGCCTGATTTAAACGTTAATCAAAAGTGGTGACTGGCAAGAGCCCTGAGGCACACCACAAAAAAGAGACGCCATTTGTGATTACGCGCTATCCTTGATTCAGATAATTTCTTGGACCTAGAACTGCATATGTGACCAAAAGGCTGCAGAGGTGATACAGCCAGCAACCTTGACTAGCCTATTGTGATCTCGGTTACCAACCCAACTTTGGGAAGCCTGAAGGGTCTTCCAATTGTAGCCAACAACAAAATAAAACAACACTTTCATGGAAAGTCCTACCATATCTTCACAAGGACCTTTCTGGGAGAGGTGCACTGTAGAGATGCACTGGACCCTGAAGTGATGAAGATTCCTCCTGAGACCCCCTGCGTGGCCCAGCGAAATAAATGGTATTCCAGAGAGGAAGTCCCAGGGAAACCCTTGTGGGGGAAAAAAACCCTGTGATGAGCTGCTAGGGAGCGCGGGTTGGCGCCCTCCTTCCCCCGGTGTTGAGTGTCGACACCTTGATTTCCGGTTCTCCAGAAGTTAATTCCTCGAGTCTGCCCAGCTGTGGGTGTAGTAAATAACAATAATTATCCTCGAAAGAGCTGATAGTATTTTACAACAAAGAAGGGGGGATCTAAAGAGTATATCAAGCCCTTACCCGATGTGAAAAAAAGATGTGCTTAATAACTGAAGAGGAAGAGATCCAAGCCCTCCGAATCTTGCAGTGCTGAAAGAGCTACAGTGAGAATGACCACATGGGAAGGTTTGAATAATTTCTGCAGACTATGTTAAGATGAAACCGAATAAAGAAATACCATAAAGGATTCCTAACCTGAACAAAATGAAAGCTTATAGAGCTTCAACCCGACAGGGTGAAAAGGATTCTGGGAATGGTAGTTCCTGCGGTCTAAGGCATTGACAATCCTCCCCCTACGAACGCCGTTTCCTGAATAGAAAAGACAAAGTCTGTCATGCATCTAAAACCAGCTGGTCGCAAGTGAAATAAATCAAGGAAGGATCCGAAGCCTACCATTTAACTGACGAAAAGGACTTGAAAATGGAATCAGCTGTGTGGCTGGAAACAAATGAATGCAGGCGAGGAAGGCACCGTAAATAGAAGTGCCGGTTTCTTCTAAAACAACAGAGGAAACGACAACAGCGAGATGAGTATGATAAGGATCAAAAGAGGAATGGAAAGGTTTAAGCAAGTGCCCTGAAGCGAACTCACGGAGCGTCTGCCAATCTCTGGTAGAGTAGCTACACGACGTGTTGTAGATCTTCATTTCTTTTAAAGTTTTCACTCCTACAGAGGTGGGCATGGCGTTGCTCTCCGGAAGCAACATTACTTCCATTGGGGATGTGGTTGAATCTAGAATGCTGCCGCGCCCTACCTGCTTCGCCATATTGAAATGGGTACCTGTACCCAAACCGTGCACAACACATGGTGTAATGGATGAAACCATTACACCTATCTGCCAAGAGAGCATGATCGACCAAGTCAAAGGCGGCTGATAGGTCTAAGAGAAGTAACAGTGCCAGGCCGTCCTTCTCAATTAAACCTGCTATGTTGGATTTAAGATCCAAAAGGGCAGTTTCGGTCCAGTGGTTCATACGGAACCCGGATTGTCCTGGGGAAAGGAGATTATTTGGTTCTACAAAGTTTTGATATTGTCTGTATGCCACCTTATCGTGTATTTTCAGCACAAAAGGGACATTTGTAATCAGCCTGAAGTTTCCAGGATCACTAGCATCTAAATTCTCTTTTTTTTTTTAACCAAAGGTGTAATCCATGCCTCTTTGATGTTATCTGGTATGGAGGCTTCATAGAAAGAGCGGTTGATACCCAAGGCGCAAGAGAGCTCACAAACTGTTAAAACAAGGCGGCTGGGAGGCTGTCCCCTTTGCTCAATGTTGGTTTCATCATAAGCACTATATCAGTCACTTCTCTTTCCGTACTTCATGAAAAGCGAAAAGGGGGACACAGAGCTAGTTGTATTACAGGTAGACTGGATCACATTTTCAGAAGTTTGGAGAGAATTAAGTTGATTCACTATACATTGTTGGTGCAAGTGAATTTTCTGAACAAAGCTGCCATGGATCATCTTACTCCAATTGTTATCAACAAGGGCAGCATATTCAACAATTAAAGTCTACAAAAAGCAAGATTGTATACAACAATATATTAGTATTTGTTTAGTACAACTTGTGTTAATCAAATATATCAATTCGAAAAATCACGATTGTTATTTTTAAAGAATTAGTATCTTTTTTTTGTAACAAAACATCCTGACATTTGTTTAGTGACCCCATTGTGACTCATCACTAGAAGAGCAGATATTAATGTGGAGCGGTATTAAATTAAACGTGAGTATTGAAAAAAATAATATCAGGTATCTATGAAGAAAATATTTGATACGTGCCAGAAGTGGCCCGGTCCGTCTAACTCTTGCGCTCAATGCGGGGAAGAAAAGGGTTATGTATTTATAGAGAGGAAAGATATAAGAGAAAATCAAGCATGAATGTGCAATCTAAACAGGCATAAATGTGAAATGGAAAATCATTATCTTACCGAAATAAATTTTCCCAAAAAAAGCAAAAGTTGCTGGATATGACAGTTGGAATTAGCCGGATGTGCTCCAGACGTTCAACCAGGTAAGTGATGTAGGTGTCTTAAATGTAAGTAACCTAATATCTACAAAAGGAGGAATGTATGACAAGGGATTTAGTATACTCAAAGTATCTAGGCGTAAGCCTAATAGTATTTGCTGTAAAGAGTACTTACTAGATCATCACCGGCGAGTAGGGAAGCGTCCGAATGCAGTCAGGTGCCGCGATCGAGTGAGCAATTTGATACACGGCCGTTCTGGTTCTCTGTGGTGTACCCCCTTTGATCCACCCTTAGGCTCTTAACCAATGGCAGTTCCCGATCTTTTGCATCATTTTAATTCATTATATTATTTCGGCACTTATTTCCCTATCTACCCTCATGTTTCTCAAAAAGGGCATTATGTTTATCAATAATGGCATTATCCGTTCCTCCATTCATTTAAATAATTCGACACTTACATCTTTCTTGGCATTGTTTACGTTTGTTCACGCATGCATGAGTGACGTCACGACATTGTCTGACGTCTCTGGCGCATGCGTGTATGACGTCATAGCCGCCATTTGTATAAATACACGGCCGTGTATCAACTTGCTCACTCAATCGCGGCTTCTGACCGCATTCGGACGCTTCCCTACTCGCCTGTGATGATCTAGTAAGTACTCTTTACAGCAAATACTATTAGGCTTACGCCTAGATACTTTGAGTATACTAAATCCCTTGTCATACATTCCTCCTTTTGTAGATATTAGGTTACTTACATTTAAGACACCTACATCACTTACCTGGTTGAACGTCTGGAGCAAATCCGGCTAATTCCAACTGTCATATCCAGCAACTTTTGCTTTTTTTGGGAAAATGTATTTCGGTAAGATAATGATTTTCCATTTCACATTTATGCCTGTTTAGATTGCACATCATGCTTGATTTTCTCTTATATATTTCCTCTCTATAAATACATAACCCTTTTCTTCCCCGCATTGAGCGCAAGAGTTAGACGGACCGGGCCACTTCTGGCACGTATCAAATATTTTCTTCATAGATACCTGATATTTTTTTCAATACTCACGTTCAATTTAATACCGCTCCACATTAATATCTGCTTTTCTAGTGATGTCACAATGGGGTCACTAAACAAGTGTCAGGATGTTTTGTTACAAAAAAAGATACTAATTCTTTAAAAATAACAATCGTGATTTTTCAAATTGATGTTATATTTGATTAACACAAGTTGTACTAAACAAATACTAATATATTGTTGTATACAATCTTTCTTTTTGTAGACTTTAATTGTTGAATATGCGGCCCCTGATGAAGAGTGTACACAACTCAAAACGCGTTGGGCATATCAAGATGCAAATAAAAAGCAAAAATTGTTTTTTATAAACACAAACTCTCTATTGAACTCTTTATTGAAATTGTACTCACGTGAGATTTCAAGTGATCATAATTACTTAAATCTCGATACTTAATCTCCATTAGGCCATCTCTGGCCTTTCAGAAAGTGTGCAGGGGACGTAGCTATCCTCACTGGATTCCTCTCTTGTTCTCTGTATATATCCAGCCTAGATACCAAGGCTGTGTTTTTCTCCCCCGCACCTTGAACAATTTACCATAATGTTTATTTCTCTGATTACCTTTCATTGAACTACACTTATTTTGGTGTGCAAGTGTGTTTACCTGTGTTGGTTTCCAATTGTTATCAACCACAGGAAGTGATTCCACCAGACTGCCTTTTAGTTCTTGAAGAACTACAAACAACTCCCTGGGTTTAGATTTTGCCGCCTCAATTTTGGCATTAAATTTATTTTCTTGGCCTTGAACAAAATGTTCTTAAAGACCTTCACGCTGGCTTTATAGGAGAGAAGTGATGCATTGGTTGGATGTTTGCGCCAAAAAACGCTCAGCTTTACATTTTGCGGTCCTGGCATATAACACCTCTGGTGAGAACCATAGATTATGTGTCCATTTTTTTTACTTGATTGTTTCAATGGAGCCAAGGATTTATATGTCTGATCGACAGCATTCCTAAAATGAGAAAGGAAATCAGCAAGAGAAATATCTCTTTCCAAAGATGGTAGTAGAGGCAGGGTTGCAGAAGGAAAGACCTCAGAGGTGACCTTCCTTGAGTTCCTAATAAGAGTAGGTTGTTTAATTGGCTGGGGATATTTCATAACACAGGAGGAGAGAGGAAGCTCAAAGACAAGATGGTAATTATCTGACCATATGCAGGCTGGTGCATTAGTTGATAATATCTCCTGATTTCTGGACAGAATCCAATCAAGGGTGTTACCGCCAGAATGTGTAGCTATTTTTACATGTTGTTTAAAGGCAACCATTTATAGTGTACTTAATAAGGACGCTTCATGATGGTCCAAGGGATCATTAGCCCATAGATTAACATCTCCAAAAATCAGCAGAGGCGAATGAGATTTGGAGCTAAGGCCAATCAGGGATAAAAGTTGTTCTTCAAACATGAAGGTCACTATAGGTGGTCGATACAGTTTCAGAATACTAAGAGTGCTAACTGGATTGATATTCAGTTTGAGTAACATGGAATTTTGTCTGAGATACAGAAATTAAGATTTTTACAAAAAAATCATAGCCCCCTCCCACTCTTCCTCCTTCACGATCAAAATGCAAAATCTCATAGCCCTTAGGAAAGGCTAATTAAATATCGTAAAGAGCAGCCTTATGAAGCCATGTTTCAGTTATGGCCACAAAGTCTACATTTAATTCAATAATTTAGTCAGCCAGTTCGACTGCATGATGTTAGGCAAGAATTGATGTAGTAAGCCTGTGGGAGACTACACAACAGTTGTCCTCTTGGTATTAGGTAACCCACCTTTTGGCATAGCCCTGTACTATACAAGTTGGCAGTGTGACTGAGCAGAGGGGTAAATGTGAGCTGTAGAGCTGTAGCAATGAAATTCGCATATACAAGTAACCCAGTAACCAAGTAACACTTACACTCAAGGTTTTAGTTATAAATAGTTATTTATTGAACATCAGTTTTTAAATAAACATTCTTTAAAAAGGACAATATGAGTAACAATCAAAAAACTTCAATATACTGTTCCAGAATCAACACAAAGCTAGTAGATACTCTTTAGAGATGTTTTTTACACACTTCCTACCCCCTGAGGTGACTTCACTAACTAGACAATAATGGCATTTATATATCACTAGTACAATTTGTAGATTCTGAGGTTTGCAGAAAGGAAAGGTTAAGGGAAGGAAAAAAGTTAAACAGGTTCTCAGAGCATGTTGTTAGGCAGAATCCTGTGCAGTGCCCTTAGGGACCACTACACAAAATTAAGACTACAAGTGGCAATACAAGTTCACCTTTGGTACAAGCCTGTACTACACTGTTAGAGTGGTAGCAGTAGCGGAGCAGCCAGACTTATCTCAAGAGCAAATGAGCAGTAGTAGAGATTACACAAAGGACTACAATTACTGTGACTCAAGCAAACACTGACTCAAGGTTTTTGGTTGAAAAGTACATTTATTCTTAGACCATCTGTTCGTAAAACACTTCACTTCTATTACTTTAAAATCACACGAAAAATACACGAAAAATACACTACACATAACCACTTCACTCTATTCAGCACAATTCAATGTAAGTACCCTTGGTTTTGACAGGCCGGTGTTGGGAAACAAAGACGTTACCGGGGGAACAGATGCAATCACTTTTTGACAGTAATGACAGTTCGGTCTTACTAAAGATTCACGTACCCACGGAAAGAAATGTCACCGGAGTTAAAACGCACTTAGCAAATGAATCAACACAAGAGTTGGGAGTAAAAATCATAGGCAATACTTTTGTCAAGGCAGACGGAATCAGAGGACACTTTACTACAAGTGAATAAAAGCCAATAGGCCTGCGCCAGTGTCAAGTGGAACAGGGTTCCTGTTGTCGAGGATCACACGGTTATTACAGTTCCTGATTCGAGAATGCCAGGAGTACTTGGATATTGTCAAAATAGGAAGCAAAAGTTATAAGAGGGAAGGAAGATGAGGACAAGCCTTTAGTGAGGAGAAAGGGGTTCACCCCAGTTCCTCAAAGTCAGACACAGCACCTTATTCAAGTGAAGAAGAGCTGGTGCTATGGCAATTGCTCCTGGTAGTTCCTGCAGACTCACAGTTCCTGTGGCTTCAATCGTGGGGACAAGAAGGAGGACGTTTGGAGCGATCTGCACTACCCAGGGATGAGGCCAGCAGCAGCAAAAGCAACGGTGAATAAAAGGTGCGCTCCTTTAAAAACAGGAGAGGCTCTTCAGATGGCTATCCGGACCACTACAGCTGTGTGCAGCAATTTCGACCAAGAGGAGGATTCTCTGCCTGTGGAAGATGAGCTGGTTGATCCCACCAGGCTCAAGGGAAGAAGACTCCGGACTGGATCTTCTCTTGTCGTTGAAGGGTAGATAACTCAGGACTACAGCAGGGCTTCACCGGGACTCGGTAGTTGCAGCAGCCGTCTTCTTCTGTGCTTCTCTTTGGTTCCTTGCAGTTCCAGTGGCGACTGACTTCCAGCCCAAGAGTCCTGCCTTTTATGCGAAAATCCCCCATTCACACAGCCTGGCTGTCAATCACACAGCAGGGGGGTTGTCCAGCCCGGACAACCCCCTCAGCCAATCACGGTAAAGTGTGACTTGGGTTTCCAAGATACCCTGTGCAGGGGGTGACTACCACATTCAGCCCACCTAGACACCCAGGTGCCAAAAGGAGGGCTTCTTGAGAGAAGCCCGCCAAAAGACGGTGAACAAAGAAGGCAAAACTGGTTTGCCGCGCAAAGTAAAACACAAGAAGCACTTTAACAAAAAGAAATGGCGAATAAACCCGACCGGAGCCAAAAGAAAGAGTGTTTGGTCAAGTGGGTTTATAATCGCGGTAGAAAAGTTAGGGTAGATACCACTGCCACCAGCCAAGTCTAAATGTTAAAAGAGCAAAACAAATCTCAGAGAGGCACAGACAAAAAGGGATAGGAGTTAACCTTTTCCGGTACTCCATGTGAGATGGGGAGTACCGAGTCTGTAGTTTTAAATGACTATGTAAAGTAAATGGCAACTTTACCTGTTTTCTGGGGGACAGTAGTCAGCCCCAGAAAACTGAGCCAGTGGGAAGTCTCAAAGACAACCCTGTGTCACTGCACTGAAGGTGCTGTGTAACACACATAAAAGTGGGGCTCATGGAGTGGTGTCCTCCACTCGACCCGTGACCGTATTTTTTCTATGTCCATTATTTTGTTTTTTTAAAATTTTATTTAGATTTTGGTATTACAATTACAGGCACCAACATGTTATGTCCCAATAATCGCTATTTTGTTGATTTATACGGGCCATGGCCGGTTTTACATTGTTGTTCGTGACCACCTGCATCTCACAGATGCGAGGCGGTCACGTGCCTAACAAAAGAGCCGTCGTCTAGGCAACAGCTCCACACGGCAGTCTGAGACACTGCCCTGCAGCTGCACGAAGGAGGATCTGTTCGCTCTGTGTGCTGCAAGGTGAGAATCTGACCACAACGCTTTCCCCTTGCTACACATTAATGCTTCTAATGACACAGCATCTAATTGGATTTTTTATGACCTGCAGATCTGTTCCCTTGTGAACACGAGTGGATTCACTCCATTCCTCCACGAATAACGTTATCTACGACCCACTGCTAAGTGGGCATGAACGTTGGACGTTCTGTTTTTCACCATTGGCCACACCTATGCGGTAAAACCACGCCTGATACGTCTTGGTTTCACTCGCTTACATTACAAACCATTCATTGTGCTTTCCTTTTTGTCTTCTATATTTACCCCTTATGAAACATCTACTGATTGGTATGTTCTTCTTTTTTTATTATTCTTTTCATTAATGCATTTTTCTCATCAATGCGTGTTTGATTTTATTTTTAACATTATGTGAACGCATTATGATACATATTTACATTTATTACTTGTATAACTAGACTTGCCCTGATAAAGGAAATGTTTTCCGAAATGCATTGGCTTATTTAGTCTATTAAATATGGATTGTGGCAACTGCTTCCTCACTAAGGATTATTAGTGATAGCTTTACATTTGAATTACTTTGGATAAATCATTATTTTGATATAAACCAAACAGACTCATCTCTCTATTTTTAAGAAATAAAACTATGGATACCTGAACACATTGTCCTGAACCAGAAATAATTACGTGCCCAAGGTGGGCCCAAATGAGAGCGGTTGTGTGACCCAGTACTATTACTAGGTCTCTAGCTTGTGTTGTAACTATAAGTCCGGGTGTCTCCAGACTTGTCACAGCCAGCTCCTCCTTAACTGGATGTATTTTTTTGAACATTTAATTCTGACTTTATACCTACTTGAACATGTTGAACATTTCGAACACTCTGTGGTGCCCACTCTCCTCTCCGTTTGTGGTGTCCTCCAGAGCCCACGATCACACAAACAGTAAAAATACACATGGCAAAACACATGTAAGAGTGGGGAAAAGGCTCACACTCTTACCAAGTGGAAAAAGTAAACTCCAGAAATCCAGCAAAGCTGCTGGGGGACTCACTAGGTGAGGGAAATTAACCATAGAATGAGAATTCTCCCTAACACATGTGAGCACTTAAATCTTCCAATGAAGTCTAGACAAAAACCTTTCCCAGAAATAATAGTTAAAAACCAAGTCACCTCTGAAGGACAGTAAATATAAAAGTCAAGGATAGCCAAAGTCAATTCGAGCACAGCCTACGGAGCTGAGGCCCTTCTTAGATAACAAAGTCTTGCACAAAGTTAGAGAGTTTGTTGAAGAAAAATCACTGTAGTGTCAAAAGCTGTTACACTTGTGACAGGTAGAGCTGAAATCAACTCTAGCAATGTAGCTACTGCAAGTCTCAACTGAGAAGAGCAAAGCTAAAGACACTAAGGTAAGTACCTTTGGTTAGAAGAAGAGTGGTCCAGCTGGCTTTTGTCTGGTTGCAGTGATGCAGATCCTGGGTTCCTGGGTCTCAGTCGTGGGGACAAGAGGGAGGAAGTCTGGAGGACTCCTGCATCAGCAATTCAGAGGTCAGCGGCAGCTACTGGTTCTTTTCAGATCAGCAGCACTTCGTGGTTTCAGCGCTCGGTAAACAGCACCACTGCGGATCTTGGATACCGGTTGGGCTTCCTTCACTCATTGTGTCCTGCACTCTGGTGAGGGGACTTGAGCTCTGGTCGTCCTGCTTCAGGGGGATCGTGGGGAGACTCCTGAGCTTATGGCCGGATTGCAGACGTTGCACTCGACTACGGATTTCTCGACCCCTGGCACTCAGTTCCTGGCACAGCAAAGAAGTAGAGCCAGTCGGGGAAGATGGTCCAGTGGAGTTTGTCTCGGGGTTAGGTGGTCCCACTAACCCAATGGAAGAAATCGTCCCTTCCGGAGCTTCTCTTGTCGATCAGAAAAAGAAGTTTCAGCACAGCAGCAGGGCTTTACCAGGTAATTCAAAGGCCCAGGAGGATGCAGCAAGCATCATTCATGGTTTCTTCGTTGGGTGTTCTTCCCAGTGGTCAACTCTGCCTCTAGTCCCAAAACCCTCGCCTTTTAAGCAGGTTTCTCCCATTCATGCACAGCCAACTGTCACTCAAACAGCAGGGTGGCTGCCCTGAAGGGCCAGCCAGCCAGCCAATCAGAACTGGGTGCATTCAGGCATTCCTAAAGTCAAAGGACGGGGGAGTTTCGGGAACCTCCCTCACTTCCTGCCCTTCCAGACACATTAGAGCCAGAGGCGGGTTTCAGTACTGAAGCCCACCAAAGGCAAAACGAACAAAGGGCTCAAACCTGGCTTGGCGCATAGAGTAAAACCCAAGAAAGACCTCACAAACAGAAAATGGCAAGAAAAAAAGAAGATCGGGCCATTTTGACAAAATGGTCACCCATGGGTGCTATTTGATTTTGATTATTTGTACCACGCTCCAAGACTGACTCAACTGTATCCAGGCGCAGATGGTCAGGCAAGCTAAAATCAGGGTGTCACAAATAACTATTCTAGTGTCTCGAAGTTAAGCGGCCTACTTAAACAAGTGGGTTTTTAAAGCTTTTCTGAACTGGTCCAATGTCTGACGAGATCTAATCTCCACTGGGAGATGGTTCCAGAGCCTGGGTCCAAAAACTCTGAATCTCCTATACCCTCTAGAGACAAATTTTGAACGGGGAACAGCCAACAACATTTTGTCTCCTGAGTGCAGTGCTCTAGCCGGATCATAACAGTGAAACTTTGCTCTAAGGTAGTCTGGGGAAAGGCCATTAGAGACATTTGTACATCAGACACGTTACTTTAAACTTAATTAGATCCTCGACTGACAACTAATGCAACGATCTACGAAGGGAAGATACATGGTCCCTTTTTATCAAATGTCCCATCAGTCTGATCGCTGCATTCTGGGCCCTTTAGAGTCTAGTATCTGCTTAGCTGGACTACCTGCCATCAGGCTGTTACAGTCATTGCCGCCACAACCACTGCATGATCCTCTGCGGGCAAAAAGGGAAGAACATTCCTGAGCTTCCGCAAGGAATGATACACTGACTTAGCCCCCACCTGGGCTTCACTGGCCAGGGTTTACATTTTTTTGGTAAACTGAAGTTTTTCCACAAGAATAGGAGGGGAGAATGATTGCTTCTCCTCCATAATTCTCCCCTTAGGGCCAAAAAGAATAATCTCGGTCTTTGCTGCATTCAGTCGAAGGTGGTTATTTGCCATCCAGTTGTTAATATCCACCATACACTGATGATTCTCATGAGTGTGTCCTTGATGTTCTTCGTCTCAATATAGATTTGTTTATCATCGGCATAGGACTGAAAACTCAAACCACGCCTCCTCAGAATATTAAAGACTGGACGCATGTACAAGTTGAATATCAGCGGGGATAGTGAGGATCCCTGAGGGACCCCACAGCCGAGGACAACCGCCTCAGAGGTGAATCCCCCAAACAAAACCCGCTGGGCTATGTCCATTAGAAAAGATGTAAACCATCTCACAGCATGTTCTGAAGCTTTACCCACTCTTCCAAGACGATCCAGCGGATAGGTCCAACATCAACAATAAGGTTGATCCACCAACATCCGTGGCCTCCATCAGATCATCATATACTGCCAGCAGCGCTGTCTCTGTCCCATGATTGGGTCGGAAACCAGACTGGAATTCAGTCAACAGCCCTTCTTGGTCTATAAAAGCCTGAAATTGAGACAATACCACCTTCTCCAAAATGTTTGCTGGCCAAATCAAATTGGCCACTGGCCGTTAGTTCTTCAACACAGCTGGGTCCAGATTAGGTTTTTTTAACAATGGTTTAACTGTTACATTTTTAAGTGCATCCAGAGCCCAACACTCAGATAGGGACTTGTTCACAAACAGAGTCACAAATGGTGTGATGTTAGCAGCCAGCCGCCTAGCTGTACAGGCAGGCATTCCAAATGCCAAGCTCTTTGTCGGCTTAAGTTGGAGAATAAGGTGATATATCAGTTCCTCAGTCATATGCTGGAAATCAAAATGTTCCTCTTGTACCCCCTTCCCTAGCATTAAATCCTCTTTGTTATAATCAACTGGCCCTTACTGTCCTCTCACACTCTCAATACTCTTCTGTATCCCTATGATCTTCTCCTCAAAGAAGGCATTGAAGTTGTCGGTTTGTACCTGCGAAGGAGCAAGAGAAGCCACAATGCAGGCTGGACTGCTGAATTTAGACACTACTACAAATACTGCCCTTGCCTGATTCCCCGCCTGCTCAATCTCCCCATGAAGAAAAATCTTTTTTGCTTCAAATAGAGCTACCTTGTAAGATTTCAGTAGCATATTTTCTGTGTCCGCATCGGTGCCCAGCTTGGTGATTTCTCCAATGCTTATTGGTTCGTCGCACCTGTTTATGAAGCACGGCTATATTGCAGCTGAGGATTCAGTCTGCGGTAGAAAAGCAAAATGGTAGGAAAATTAAACCACTGCCACCAGCTATTTAAAGTAGTAAGGGTAACACAGAAAATGTTACATCAGTAGGTAGGATAAGGGGCTACTAAGTAATCCCCCCCACCCACAGGCACTCCACATAAGATGGTGTGTGCTGGACCTACAAAGAGAAAAGGGAAGTTAAGTCAATTTCACTTTACTATTCTTGGGAACAGTAGTTCACACAAGGAAAGGTATTTAAACCTTATAAGAAATCTAAAGGTTTTCTCTGTGACACTGCACTGAAGGTGATGTGTGTCACCATACAAAAAGTAGATGCCTATGGCGGTTGTCAGACTCCAAAAATAAAGGAAACGCATAATCCAAATCAGTTAAAAACACATGAGAGAGTGAGAAAAAGAGCCCACTCACTCCAGGGTTAAAATTAAAAGTCCTAAAGTCCAGCAAAAGAGCTGGGGGTCTCCAAGGTTGAAGGGAAATAGCACAGAACAGAAATTAGAATGCTCCCTAACACATGACATACTAGGGAACGTGTATTAAGTAAGGCACACTTTAACAGTACTGGCGTTAACACATCTCTGACTCTATCACTACAAGGCAGGCATCCAGGCCTACTGATGCATCAGATTCATCGTTTTCCTAATGTTATCGGAGCGCTGCCTGCCCAAAATAAAGCTGACTTGATCTCTGTGGATAAGAGAAGGGAGCAGAGATTCGAGTCTATTCCCCAGGATTTTTTCTAGGATTTTTACATTGTTATTTATCAAAGAGATCGGCCCATAGAAGGAGCAGAGTGATGGATCCTTGTGGATAACCACAATTAAAGCTTCCATCATTGTATCAGGGAGCTTGTTGCCTGCTAGAGCCACATTGAAGACTCTTACCAAATAGGGTGCCTTGGTAAATCAGTACATTTTATAAAATTTCAAAGAGATGCCATCGCTTCCAGGGTTCACGCCTGACTTCATATTCTTGATTGTGTAATTGAGTTCTTTGGGTGTGATGGGTAAATCTAGGGTGGGGGCCTTGGGATTGGTAATTGAGAAAAAATGATATTAGAGACTCGTCGCGGAACATTCTGAGAAATAAAGCTTCCGATAACATTTAGCAAATTCCCTCCTGATTGTTTTCAGAATCATAAATCAAAGGTCTGAGGCCTTTAAGAAGACTACCATTTTCCTTTTCCTCTCCTCCTTAAGACTCCAAGCAGGAATTCTGTCTGATTTGTCCCCTTTTTCATGATATTTCGGTCCAAGAAATGACCGTTTTTTCTTGGTGTCCTGAATGAGAAGGGTCCTGAGCTTAGCTTTGTAAAGTTTTAGTCTGTTAGCACCAGCTGAGGCGAGGCACTTCCTGGGTGCTCCTCTCAGTTGTTCCTCTGCTGTTTTCTTTCTTTCTTTCTCTTTCTTTTTTTCTTTCTTTCTTTCTTTCTCTTTCACTTTCTTTCTCTCTCTCTTTCCTTCTTTCTTTCTTTTTTTTCTGGGAGCCCAAACGTATTAGAATACCCCTCACTGTGGCCTTAAATCCCTCCCTACAGGGTGTGAACCCCAACTTCACTGTTATCGTTGTGTCCGAAGTATTCTTTGATGTCTGAGCAAATAGTTCGAGCTGTCTCCCCATCTTTTAGCAGGAAATCGTTGCACCTCCACATACCCTTTGTTGTGCGACTCTGCCAGTTGACTCCACCAATCCTCACCAAATCGTGGTCGGACCACAGAACTGGAACTACCTGGGAGCTGTTAATAGGCCCCTTTATGGAATCGTCCACCAGTATAAGGTCTATTCAAGAGTATAAATTGTGGATGGGGGAAAAATAAGTGAATGATCTATCCCCTACACTGGGGTTCAATGAAGGAGTCTGAGTCCTAAATCCCGGTTCACTCTACGGAATAATTTGGGGTTGCTATCTCTCCGCTCAGCTTTAGTTGCCTCCCCTTGTCTGTTTCGGTCTCGTACAGGGTCCAGGACCAGATTGAAGTTCCCTCCCACTAGCAGATTGCCCTCAAAATAACATTATCAATGTGTCCCTCACACTCTCCCAGAACGGAATTTGTCCGGCGTTTGGGCAGTACACCGAGCCAATTGTGGCTAACCTATCTTTAACCATGTCCTTCACAAAAATGTACCAGTCATCTGGGTCGGACAGCTCATTTTCCACCTTAAACCCCAATCTGATAGAGAGGACTATAACCACACTGCTTTTCTTGGTTGAGGCTGACGACTTGAACACGTGAGTTTCTTGTAGTAAAAGGATATCAATGTCGGATCTCTGAAATTGCCTAAGGACCATTGATCTCTTGGCTGGAGAGTTGACACCCTTTGAATTTAGGGAGCCTATAGTGAAATCAAAACCCATAGCTAACATTGGATCTGGATTGTATCACCAAAATTATATAGACCCTGTGCCTCCAATTCCGTAACGGGACTTGACCATATGTTGAGACCGAGTGATTAAGAAAAACAAACCAAGAAAGACGGAACATTTTAACCAGTGAACAAAATTCCTTCACTGACATTCCCCCCACCCCCAACTCTGAGCGTTTAGTCCCGAACATTATCAAAACTCTGAAAAGGACTGAACTGCCAGTGGGTACCGAAGCAATGATCTGAAGCCACATTGTACAATCTCTCTTGAGCCCCCATTCCCACACCCCTCCGACAACATTATGCAGCCTCCTTTATCCCATCAATGACCCCCTCATCCTGCAAAGGGAGACTGTGATTGAGATTCCCCAAACATCATAGATGAAAACAAACAAACAACTTGACTGTGGACACTATGGATATTCCCTCTAGAGAGCAACCAGCTTCATATCTACCGCTAAGGGGGCGTGTTCAGTTTTTTAAACATCCTGGCACCTGGTATATGCCTTCTTTCACCCCAGTTTCCCTTCCCTGGTATTGCCCCAGCAGCCTCGTCCGAGGGCCGATCTCGTTGATCTGGGTTCCCTGGGAGTTCACCTTTGACCCTTTGTATGTCATCTTCTATCACCAATTTGTATTTGAGGCCCTTGTACTGAAAGGATAAGGAAACACCAGTACTGCAAACCCTTATCATTCAGTCACTGCGTGAGGGGAGCACATAGCCGTCTTCTAGTCAGGGTGAAGGTAGATAGATCCTGGAAGATGGATATCTGGGCGTGCCCATATCCTGTATGGCCCACATTCCTCGCCTTATCGAGGATCCTAGTCTTTTCCGAGAAATAGTGAAATCTGACAAAAACATTTCTGGGCCCTCTGTTGCTTCCGTCGGGTTGAAGTGCCCAATCTATGCTGGGTTTGTCTGTTGTGTCCGCCCAAAATAAGGTTTTTATTACATCATGAATGGCCCTTTTTATATTTCTCTCAGTCTAACCATCGCTCTCTGGGAATCCAAGGAACCTAAGGGTGTTGAAGCTCTCTGTTTTCAAAGTCGTCCATTTTCAGCATCATCTCACTTTCTCTCCTCTCAAGTTCTGAAAGTCTCATATCTATTTGGGATTCTAGGATGTCGACTGATGATTGGTTGGCATCCAGCACTTGCAGCCTGTAATCTAGTATGTCCACTCTCCTATCAAGTTTGTCCAGGAGATGGCCTATTTCTGAGCAAATTCTCCTGAGCTCCTTGAGGAGGGCAGTGATATGTTTCTTGGTGGACATTGAGTTGTCAGCCATGGTCGCTTGGGGCAGGCTTTCCGCTTTTGGTAGCACAGTAGGATGCTCGGTGTAACGGTAGCTCTGTAGGACCGCCCTCCACGACATCAAAGGGACACACACAGCTCTTCTATGCCTTGTGACCCGTAATATGAGTGGGTTCCCTGATGCACCCCAGGGGAAGCTTAGACGATAGCCACGGAGGCCTCAAATAGTGGATTTGCCAGAAGTCAAGATCACACATGGAAGGTTGGAAATAGCTTGTCCGGTCGGGTCCCCTTCACACCCCTAGATCTCCGGCTCCAGGCCACCAATGGGGAAAACATTTGGATCTGATGTGCCCCAGAACTTCCCCTTGGTGGTAGGGGGCTAGGATCTGGGATTCAAGGAGTCCGGGGGTGGGGGAGGGCTCAAATCCCCTTAAGGGCTGTTTCTTATGCTGCCATCCCCTGCCGCCCTCTGCTGGCTCCCTTAAATATATTTTAGTGTTGACGTTCATTAAAGTAATGGGCCTAAGTGATTAGCATACAGGTCAACAGCTGTGACTTGCGTTTCCTCCATCATGCCCATAATCTTTTCTGCGGCTTGAAAGTGGTCAAAAGGCTTCCCAAGTGCTGCCCCAGGATAGGAACACATTTTTTATAAAATATTTCTGCGAATGCATCCAGACTCAGAGACTTGTGTGGTTGTATTGCCTGCCAAAAAGTGCACGGACAGACATATCTTTTATCACCAGTACACTGAAGGGAAAACCTTGGACGCAGGAGACAATGCAATGATTCACACATACACAAGCAGTTAGAAGATAAGTTAGCTCTTGTATGGCTATTTATTCATAAAGAGCATACACACGTGAATAAACTGCCATAAAAATAAATCACAAAAAAGACAGTAATCTAAAGAGAATACATCAACGTTGGTGCAAATTCATTCCTCACCTTGCCAGAAGCAGATGGAAACCTCCGGAACACAGCCAGGCACAGAGCACAGCAACCAACAGGCTCAGATCAAAGCATCCCCCCTCCGACTGAGGGCTTTGCTTTCTGCCTGACCTTTCCAGAGTTCCGCATTATAAGCACTCCGCCAAGGTGGGGTGGCCTTTTCTCAAAACTTCTGCCGTGAGCGTGTGCGCATTGTTGGTTGATCGCTTGTCTCTGGCTGGAGTGACCTACGGTAACCTCAAGGAGCAGAGCTCTTCCCTTTCTCAAAACAACTCTAACTCATCCTCAACTTCGACAGTGCCCATAGCAACCTTATCAGGTACCAGTGCCCTTGGATGAGCCATGCAAACCAACATAATCAACAAATAACGTTGAAAATATTTTTTCCTGTATAACAATGCTAACAATGCTGAAAGTCTGTGTACAGTTCACAGCAAGTGCAGCTTTCACTGAGGCATGGAGCAAATATCAATGATGGCTTTGAGCGCACCAGAATGCACTGCGGGCGCCATATTTTAGTGGTTTAGGTTATAAAAGCCTTGCCAATCTTCCCCACTTTGTGACACTGGCTCTTATAATTCCCGCGGGCAGTAGGGCGCACATAGACACACTGAAACATACATGTAGGTGCACGAGACAATGTAGCTCACGCTACAGAATTCAGGGTCGTACTGGATAGGGGTTAAGTTGAAGAGTAGAATTTTCAGTGACGACTGGAAATAATCTAGGTTATTCAGTCGTAAGGTGAGAGGTAAAGAATTCCACTGCCGGGCACCTAGGGTAGGGGAGGCCTTTCCTAGTCCGTTTATCCATCTTACCTTGAGTCTATTGACAAGCACCATCTCAGTCAAGCGCAAGTTTCGTTTAGGCTCATAGGGCGTGACAAGGGCCTTCAGGTAGGATGGGGCCTTCCCATAATGACATTTGTGCACAATGGTAGCTGTCTTAAAGCGAATTCTAGCTTGTATCGGAAGTTAATGTAAGCTTTGTCTATGCGAGGATATATGCTCTCGTCAGGAAATTCCTTTGCAAATGCAGATTGCACCATTTTGAGGGATCTGAAGCTTTTGGATGCATTATTTGTTTGCCCCTATCAACAATACATGGCAATAGTCAAGGCGGAGAGAATAATTGCACAGGCAATTGATGAGCAGTTTACCTCAGAAATGAAAGGTTGTTTTTCAAGAGTATGAGATAGTACTGGCAGTTGTTGGAAATGTAGTTAAGCTGGGTTTTGGCACTCTTTGAGGAGTCAAGAAAGACACCAACGGTCTGAACTTTAACCAAGGCCGGTATGATACAATCTTTGATGTGAAAGCCTGAGTATTCATTCCCCAATTTGGCTCTAGCTGTTGGTGTTCCAAACATCAGCAGCTAGGTTTGAACTTCATTTAGGCAGAGCCAGTTTTCAGTCATCCATTGATTGATCGTGTCAAAAATGGAGTTCAGCTTAATGGAGTCAGAATTGTAATCTCCACTGATTTTCATGATTTAATGCATGCCATCTGCGTGTCTCGTAAAGAAGACCTCCTGCCTCTCTAAGAGGCCGCAGAGAGTTCTTATTTACAAGTTAAATAGCGTATGTGATATACAAGCACCCTGTGGTACTCTGCATTGAATCGGTGCTAGCTTGGAAGAGGCATTATCCCAGCACACAGAAGATAGTCTGCGATAGGAAGGAATTAATCCTATTTGATGCTTCTGGGGCACAGTTCCCCAAGTTAGTCAGGGTTAGAAGTAGGCGGCTATGGTGCACAAGTTAGTCAGGGTAAGAAGTAGGTGACTAAGGTTCAGGGGGTCGAATGACACGGACAGATCCAGTAAGACAAGCAGCCTGATTTTCGCTTGATCCAGAGTTTCCAGCATATTGGTTTGGAGATCAAGCAACGCTGTCTCGGTGCTGTGATTTGCTCTAAAACCTGATTATTTAATGTGGAATCCGGAATTGTTTTCGCGAAAGAATTGCAGTTGAAGAGGGGCCATCTTGTCCAATATTTTCAGTAAGAAATTAGACTTTGTAATGGGCCTAAGGTTTATTATTTTATTGATACAGTTGAAAAACATCAACTTTTCAATATTTATATTTACAAAAAGGTTTCAACATGATGATATGATAAAAACTGTTAAGGCAAAGGTTATTGAAGAAAAAACATTTGATATTGTACAAACATAGCTTTCTAGGTAAAACTAATAAATTTAAATTGGATTGGCGTTTGCATAGCAATCAGATATTCAATTTAAAATTCAGTTAAGACAAATTCATATGATATTAAAATAAAAATCTCATTGACTGACTAACACAACATTTGAGTAATAATATATCTCAACAAATATCGGATCATCTAAGATCAACCAGAGTGCCGTGATATTCAATGATGTGGTTAGGTTTCCTCAAAAATAGCAATCAGAAAGTTCATAGTGGCTAATCACAGGCCAGTGTTAGATGTGGCTAAAGGTAGCTGCCATAAAGTGTTAGCATTTATGTTCTTAATATGAGTAAGATGATTAAATAAGTATTTGACTCTCTGTGGTATTAAGTCTAAACACTGAGTTAATATATGTCTCAAAGTCTCTTTATGTTCTCTTTTATTGCAAAAACAACAGAAATTGTCTTCTTTCTCAATAATAGAGCGTCTAGCCAGAACTTCTCTGGTTGGCCATACATTTAGGCTTAATCGCATTATAGCAGATCTATACAATGTTGATGGATATCTAAGAAGGTATGTCTCCACAGTGCGGAGTCGTTTGTCTCCAAATGGGTTATTTTTAAAATCCTTGTACTGATTATACACAGTCTTCGAGTTTCTATCCAGTCAGTCAGGTAAAGTTTAGTTTTAGCCCTGTTTGGATCTCAAATAAGAACTTTAACAGTAATGTCAGCATCAGCAATAATCTGGATAACTAACTCTCTTCTTTGTGCTGGAAACTTATGAGCAGAGGTGAGCATGTAGTTAGAAAGGGTTTTCAATGAAGTGACAGAATTAGAGGCTAACAAGCAATTTCTGAAAAGAGCACACAAACGCCAGTGGTACATGCTATTCGAAGAAGTTAAACCCAGCTCATATCTGTTCCAAGGGCTGGGTATACATGATGGAAAATTTAAAACCCGTCTCCAGTGTTTGCCTTCAAGTTTAGTGAGAAGTGATGTTGCCGTTACTTCTAAGGTCTCCAGCCCGCAGAGCAGTACAGGTGCAGTTTTTTTGAAGATAGTAAGTAATTGCGGCTTTTAGTGAGAATTTGCCATATTTAGACAAAATGATTTTAGTCTGTGAGATTAAAGTATTATGTTTGGTATCCAAAGTAATTAGATGTGATATATTGTTCAGTTGACTATCAATGGTCATGCCTAGATAGGTATAGTATGTCACTACTTCTATCCGTGTGTTATGTAAGGTCCACTTGGGTTTGCTCCATATGGAGCGTCTACTCACGCATGATAGCATCTTAGTTTTTTGTATATTTATGGTGAGTTGATTGGAATCAATGTAAGCTGATGACGCATTTAGAAGATTTTGCAGTCCAGTTGGTGTTTTTTATATGAATACTAAATTGTCTGCATATAACAATGCAGGCAGTTTCCAATCCAAGTTTTAGTGCATCAGGGGTGATATTGCAAAAGGCGTATTTGATGTCATGAATGTAGTAATTAAAGATGGTAGCGGCAAGTATGCAGCCTACGGTTTTTTGCATCTTTGGGGTCTAGTCTCACTTTCTTCACCAACAGAGTTATGGTGACAGTCTTGATGGATTTTGGGACAGAGTCATAGCTGAAGTAGGAATTCACAAACCTAGTAAAGAAAGGGATAAAGATATTTTTATTGTCAAGAACCCTTTTTGCCGGAAGAATTTTTTCTCTGCAGTTGGTTGGATGCATAGAGGATAAAATCTTGTCCATGTCCAAACTTGAGATTGGATTTAAAAAGAAAACGGGGTTCATCCTCATTATGTACAGGCAAGGGAAGATGGTAAGGGTGTGATGCTGGAAATGCATCGGAGGGACAGGGCCTCCGTAGCCTTGTCCTTTACTGCTTTTTATCGTGTGTTCTGTCTTGTTTTCCGCGCAGGAGTTCATGTGGGACTCCTGGCGGTGCAGCTCTCTTTTGGTTTGGTGAACGGACCCGTGGGATACCCTTATGGCACCCATGGGTGGGGGTACAACCCTGTGCCCCTAGTGTATGTTTTTGGGCACCTGTGGGTGGCCCACAGAGCAGGGTATGGGCTGGTGGCAGCTCCATGCTGAATTTGACAGGTGCGCGGAGTATCCTCCATTTTGGGATACCCCGGCCCATTTTGGGATACCTGATGGAAAACAAGATGGCCCCGGTGGCCTCTTGCTTTCTATTACCCATTACCTTGTTTTCCCAAAGTCCTGGGAAGCCCTGACTCTGTCCCTTCCCCCTGACTGGCTGTTGGGTGGAAATGCCATATATGGTGTTGTTGTGAAGGCCCGGCCAGACTAGCTGGAGCCTTTCCGGTGATGTATGTTGTGGGTACCTCCTGTGGGTGGCACCTGGGTGAATAGAGTGTGTGACGAATGTGCATTCTGTGTTGTGGGTGTCTAGTATCTGGTGGTTGACACAATGACTGAGACAACCCTGCACGAAACCGGTATGAATGCAGCTTGGAGTGTTGAATGGCTCGCTACTTGTCCCAATACACATAACTTGTTGTGAGTGTCTGGAGAGAAGTGAATGGCCTGAATACCTCGTGTGCCTGATTGGCTGCCTGCCTGCATGAATGCCCGTAGTCGTGATTGGATGCTTGAGTGTGACCCAGCGGAATGAATGGGAGATCAACAGTATATCTGGGGACCTCTCACTGCTAGGAATCGTGTTCAGAAGCTGAAGTCCACTACGACGAGTAACTGGAGTAACTGACGCTGAACCTTGAAGCCCTGCTGGATGAGAAGAATTGCTGTTGCTCTCCTTCGCAATCTGAAAGCTGCTGTGTTTCCAAGGACTGACCCAGAGAGGACCTGGTAAGGCGCCTTCTTCCCGAGCTACGAGGGACCATCGTGCACAGCTGATCTTTGCCAACGCTCCCTGGTAGACAGACCTTCGACAGGCTGCCCACCCGATACGGGGTCTGCTGCGGAACTCCAAGGAGAAGCACCCGGACTGTTGTCCGCCACTGTCGACGACCGCTATCGCTGACCGGAGCCGCCGTGCTCCCTTCTGCCCAAGAACTTCAATTAATCATCGGACGCTCTCGTCTGCATAGTCACCCGCTTGTCTCCCGCTGGAGAAGGCCCGACCGTCGACGCGCCGAGGAGCATCCACCGATGGGTTTCACGCCACCTAAAGACCACAGAGACGCCGACGACTTGACGCCCTTGCTGGGCCACAGTTCTTCATCATCTCTTTGCGGTCCAGAACTATCATCACCGAGGTGCCCCGCACGCCTCTTCCTTGCAGGACGCCAACGCTCTGTCGTCGACGAGCACCGCTAGGAACGAAGCTGCCACTTCCCTGCCGTAGTTCACCCTGTTCACCGTTGGACGTTCGACGACCCGTGACTCCTGCCTTAAAGGGAGGGCACTGAAGAAGGGCCGTCGATTCCCCGACACCGAACGCCAAGTTCCCCGACACTTCTCGATGATCCGTGGCTCCCGCCTGAAAGGGAGGCACTCAAGAAGGATCGGTCGGCGCATCGTCGGAGAACTCTACTCCACCAGGTACATTGGGGGGGTAAAACCTTAATAGGAAGAAGTGAGACTATTGAACATATGGACTGGGCTTGTGCGATATATCCTTATTTTACAGGTTGCCCAGGTGGGGGGGATCTCCACACAGGACTGTGTCTAGGTAACGGGGCCAGCATCCTGCCTATTGTTTCAACCATCTTACGTTCCTGCCTATCTCTATTGCTTGTTCCTCGTTATTAATCTGTGTGACATTTTAACCGTACAGTTGATGCACTTCAATGAGATTTGATAATATTGGTGGTACCACTTTAGAATTGTATATATTTATCATTATTGACTTCCGAGTACAACGTGCGTTATTGTGATCGTGTACATACCTGTAACGCTCACCTGGTTCCCACGGGGGCGCTGGTCTAGTCTGGATTGCTGTGGCCTCTTCTAGCGTGATGCGCAGGACCCGGAACACCGATTGGACAGGACCTCCAAATCGTGCTTGCCTGGCCCGTAGGAATATCCTTCTGCAGATGAGAAAGGGGATTAACAGTCTGCAGAATAGTGTGCTAGCTCCCCCCTTTCCCCTTTCGTTCCTCTCTAACTTCCTCCAAACCCCGGTTTAAGCTCACCTTATGGTTTGGAAGGATGAACTCTCCATCCTGCTTCTGGTGCAGGGGCGCGCGTTCGTCCAGTTACTTCACTGGTTTTCAGAATGGCGCTGGCAAAATCCACTTGACTTTCCTGAGCGATGCGCCGTAAGTATGAAAGTTCAAAGTTCAAGTGAGGCCCCCTTTATGTTGTCTTTCTAACCTGTGATCTGTCCTTTATTTCAGGTGCAGAATGAAGGCGATGCATCGAGGGGTTAAACTGCTGAGGTGAGTAGTGATGAGGGCGATCCCTCTAAATGTCCTTATCATTCCCCAGAAATGTCTCTTGTCCTTTCCCCATAGGGGCCGGGGTACGGTACCTGCCAACGGGGCGGCGCCGACCCGAAATGTGGAAGAAAAGCCGGTAAGTATTATGGCTGTTAATCAGGCTTTCCTTCTGTGTTCCTTCTGCTCACCTTTTGTTTCTTCCTCTCTCCCCTAGGTGCAAAGATGTGGCGTCCGATGCTGACAGCCGCGATGGAGCCGCGAGATGTCTCGAGGACAGGTGAGTGAAGCGTGGCGCTACAGCGAGCAACGGGATGCTTTTAAATGGAAGTCTTTCTTCAGGGATGCTGGCGAGAAGATTCCGGATGCAGGTAAGAAGTTTGAAATAGTCCTTGGTTTTCACCTTTCTCTTCTCTTCCTTCCTTGCAGGTCTTCCAGGTTCGAGGCGGGCGTGGCTGGAGTCCAGGAGCAGGAGCAGACACGGTGAGCGTTAAGCTGCAGGAAGCAGAACAACGCGAAGCATGAGCTGCTGTCTGGGCGTGGCTTAAATAGCCATCAAAGAAGTCCCAGGTATGTATCCTTCCCCAACTAGGTATGTATCCTTCCCTGGCCACGCCCGAGTGAAAAAATAGTCCCTATGAAAAAATAGTCCCTTTCAGGTCTCAGGGAGGCCTGAAGCATGCAGCATGGTCTGCATCAGGTAAGTGCACAAAACACCTCCCTTTATGAGCCTGGCGCCTATGGCGCCAGGACTGATGTCCAACATGAGCCTGGCGCCAAAGGCGCCAGGACTGAGTCCAAAGAGCCCCTATAAGGGGTCGCTGGGCTTTTACCAGAGGGCATGATGCCTGCTTCTGGGGGTGCTGGGCCTGGCCTGGTGCTCCGGGGGTAGGCATCATGACAGCACCCCGCCCCCCAAGGCCCCTCCCAAGGTCGTTCCTTCTGGAGGTTTCGGTTTGTTTGGGAAATTCCGATGGAACCTTTTTACCAGCCGAGGTGCATGTACGTGATCACTGGGTTTCCAAGACCTTTCCTGAGGCCCGTACCCTTTCCAATCAATTAGATAGAAAAGTTTTGATTTTGAGATCTTAGAATCCAAAATGTTCTTCACCTCGAATTCAGGCTCCCCATCTATCTGAATCGGTTCTGGTGGCTTTGTTAATCTGGTTCCTGGGTGCACTGGTTTCAAAAGTGACACATGAAAAACGGGGTGAATCCGCATGTTAGCTGGTAGATCGAGCATGACTGCCACTGGGTTGATTATAGCTTTGATCGAGTAAGGGCCTAAATACCTTGGATTAAAAGTTCGAGGCCCCTTGAGTGATAGGTGTTTGGTAGCCAACCATACTTGATCCCCTATTTGGTATGGAGGCGACTCTCTTCGATGCAGATCCGAATTCTTTTTGTATTTCCCTTTTGCATGTTGCAAATGTGCAGTTGCATCCTTGAAGGCTTGAGTAATCGTAGAATGCAAATGTTCCACTGTGGGCATTTCAAGGCTCAGAGGTGAGTCCAAGTCTGAAGTACGAGGGTGATGTCCACATAGGGTATAAAAGGGGCTCTGACCAGTTCCAGAGTGTATCGAGTTATTGTATGCATATTCAGCCACCCATAAAATGTCCTTCCAATTACCCTCCGATTGGTGCAACATACATCGTAGATATTGTTCAAGGGTCTGGTTCGTTCTCTCCGTCTGACCATCCGTCTGTGGGTGGTGGCTGGTCAAGAGTCTTACGTCGATTTGTGCCAGTTGACAACACTTTTTCCAAAAATGAGAAATAAACTGGCTTCCCCGATCGGAGACTAGTATGGACGGGAATCCATGCAAAAGGATATTTTCGAGGAATTCCTTGGCAAGAACAAAGGCTGAAGGTAATCCTTTCAACGGAATAAAGTGGGCCATTTTGGAAAATAAATCCACCACGACCAGAATAGTATTGTAACCATTACAAGAGGGCAGGTCCGTGATAAAATCTAGTGACAGGGTGTGCCAAGGTGCTGGTGGAATGCCTAAGGGCTGAAGAAGACCGGCGGGTCTTGTCTTTTGACCTTTGTTTTGGGCACAATCTCCACAGGACATCACGAAAGATTTAATATCCTTTCGCCAGGAAGGCCACCAGAATTGTCGTTTAACCTTTTCCTCTGTTTTGGCAATGCCAGGATGTCCTTCCATCAGGGTATCATGATGACGGGAAATAACCAGTTCTTGCAATTCCTTTTCTGGCAAAAATAAGCGTCCTTTGAAGTAAGGTAAGCCATCCTTGACTGAAAAGTTAGACCCCCTTTTGATCCAATCCTGCAAGGCTGAAGAGTCCAGGAATTGTTTCACTTGTGCTTGAATGTCTTCAAGGGTTTGTAAAGTGGTTATCCCCAAAATTCTTTGTTCGGGAATTATCGGCGCAGGCTCTGAGTTTGTGTCTATTTCTTCCATTCCAATTCGGGATAGAGCGTCCGCCTTACCATTCTTATAGCCGGGGCGGTAGGTGATTACAAAATCGAACTCAGCAAAGAACAAAGCCCATCGGAGCTGTTGAGACGATTGAGCCTTGGCAGTTTTTAAATATTGTAAATTTCGGTGATCAGTGATCACGGTGATGGTATGCCGGGCGCCGAGGAGATAATGCCGCCAAGCCTTAAAGGCGGACTTAATGGCTAATAGTTCCTTATCGGTGATCGCATAATTTATCTCCGGCGGCGAGAACTTTCTGGACCAAAATGCTACGGGGTGCAGTTGGTTGGTTTCAGGGTCTCTCTGAGACAGGACAGCTCCCATGGCTAAGCTGGACGCGTCGGTTTCGACTATATATGGGAGATCGGGACGCGGGTGCTTCAAAATAAGTGCGGACGTGAACTTAGCTTTCAACTCCTGAAAGGCCTGTTCGGCTTCCTCGGTCCATTCAAAACGTTTATTTTTTCGCAAGAGTGCAGTGATGGGTTGCACCACACGTGAAAACTCTGGGATAAACCTGCGTTAAAAGTTGGCAAAACCAAGCATGCTTTGGACACCTTTCACCGAACTAGGTGATGGCCATTTGAGGATGGCATCCACTTTCCGTGAATCCATTCGGACCCCTTTAGGTGTCAGGATGAATCCGAGAAACTCAACCTCAGTGGTATGGAAAACACATTTTTCCAGCTTGGCAAACAGTTTGTGCTGGCGCAGTTTCTCTAGGACGGCCCTGACATGCTTTCTGTGATCAGATTCCGAAGAGGAGTACACAAGAATGTCATTGATATACACGACAACACAGACATCGATGAGTTCCCGAAGGACATCGTTCATGAAGAATTGGAAGGCTGCAGGCGCGTTGCACAACCCGAAAGGCATCACCTGGTATTCGAATAGTCCATATTTTGTACGGAAGGCCGTTTTCCATTCGTCGCCTTCTTTTACTCGTACCAGATGATAAGCCCCCCGGAGATCTAACTTGGTGTATACGCAAGCGTCCTTCACCTGGTCAAGGAGTTCAGGGATCAGAGGTAGAGGGTAACGATTTTTAACAGTTATCTGGTTCAATGCGCGGTAATCGATACAAGTTCTAAGGTCGCCTTCTTTTTTAGGCACGAAGAACAAAGCTGAGGATGCCGGGGACTTTGACGGGCGAATGAAACCATTGGCGAGGTATTGATCTAAATATTGTCTCAAATGCAGATTCTCTGGTTCAGTAAGGGCGTAAATCCTGCTACAAGGGGGTTGTGCACCGGGCACCAGATCGATTTGGCAATCGTACGATCTGTGGGGAGGTAACGTGTTGGCCTGTTCCTTTTGGAAGACGTCCTGAAAGTCTTGGTACTCTGGAGGTAGTTGCACGGGGACAGAGGTTACTGATGCTAGATTAATCTTTGGATTTTCTGGGTAGCAGGTTTGTGCACAATCCGGGAAGGTTATTCTCTTCGCTCGCCAATCAATTCGAGGATTATGTGTCTCTAACCAAGGGATTCCGAGAATAAGCTGAAACTGTGGAGCCTTGATTACATCAAACACAACTGCCTCCCGATGGCCATCCGGACCTACAAGTGTCACCTCAGCTGTGGAATGCGTTACCGGTCCAGAGGCAATTTCGGTTCCATCTACTGTGGTGATGACATCTTTGTTGGTTTTAGGATGCAGAGGGAGGTTTATCCTAGAGACCAATTCTCGATCCACATAGTTTCCTATAGCCCCGCTATCGATGTATGCCTTTATAGCATACAACCATTTAGGCTGTTCCGGATCTATGAGGACCATTGGCACAATGAAATGCGAGGTCTGAGAGTTAGTTTTCAAGCTCGGCAAGCGGACCCCTACGCTTGCCGGGCGTGGTCGTTTCCCGATACAGAGTTTCCATGGATTTTATCAGCGGCTCCTACCACCTTCTTGGGCGGCTTAACCGGGCAATCTCGTAGAAAGTGTCCAGAGGACCCACAATAAAGGCATAATTGCATCTGTCGTCTTCTTTCCTGTTCCTTTTGAGTTAGGGGTCCTTTAACCCCTCCGATTTGCATAGGCTCCGAGCCATCAGCCCCCTTGGGGTTAGAGTGTGTCTTGGCCAACACCCGGGTTTCAAACTTGGACCGATCTGCTTTTCTGTTTTGCAGCCTGTGATCCAATTGGACCACTAAGTCTATATATTCAGTGCATTCTTGGGGCGGATTTACAACTTGTGCCAGGACATCTTTAAGTTCTCCGCGTAGACCTCGATAGAATAACGTGATTCTTTTATCCTCTGGCCAACCAGTTTCCACAATTAGTCTATTGAAGGTTGCAATGTAGGATAGAAGGTCTTGATTGCCCTGTCGCAGAGATAGAAGTTCGTCATCCAGAGCCTGTCCCTGGGAGTGTGGAGCAAATAACCTTTCCATGCTTGTTTGAAATCCTTGAAAATCACGAAGAATCGGGTCATCTTGAGTTACCAGTGGGACTGACCAATCGGCAGCACAGCCGCTGAGATATGACAACACAAAGGCTACCTTGGTCTGATCATTAGGGAAGGCCCCAGGTCTGCATAGGAAGTGCAAACGACACTGATTCATGAATACGGCGAATCGTTTGGGGTCCCCAGCAAAGCGTTCAGGTGGGGCCAGCGGCATGTTTCCAGGTAGATTAATCTGCACCGGGTTACTGGCGACCACAGGAGCGGGGTTCCCCCCGGAACCGGGTAAAGGAGTTTGTCCAGCTTGACCTTGCAAAAGCTGTCTAGCCAGGTCATCAGCTCTATCCTTTATTACAATCACTTCCCTCCTGAGGGCACTAGTCTCTTGACGAGCGGCGTGTACTTCAGCCCGTAATTCCCCCAGTAATTGGGCCAACTGGTCAGTTTCGGAAGTTTCCATAGCGCCTGGGTGGGAATTTGTAGGAAGTCTTCGCGTTCTGTAACGCTCACCTGCTTCCCACGGGGGCGCTGGTCTAGTCTGGATTACTGTGGCCTCTTCTAGCGTGATGCGCTGGACCCGGAACACGGATTGGACACGACCTCCAAATCCTGCTTGCCTGGCCCGTAGGAATATCCTTCTGCAGATGAGAAAGGGGATTAACAGTCTGCAGAATAGTGTGTTAGCTCCCCCCTTTCCCCTTTCGTTCCTCTCTAACTTCCTCCAAACCCCGGTTTAAGCTCACCTTATGGTTTGGAAGGATGAACTCTCCATCCTGCTTCTGGAGCAGGGGCGCGCGTTCGTCCAGTTACTTCACTGGTTTTCAGAATGGCGCTGGCAAAATCCACTTGACTTTCCTGAGCGATGCGCCGTAAGTATGAAAGTTCAAAGTTCAAGTGAGGCCCCCTTTATGTTGTCTTTCTAACCTGTGATCTGTCCTTTATTTCAGGTGCACAATGAAGGCGATGCGTCGAGGGGTTAAACTGCCGAGGTGAGTAGTGATGAGGGCGATCCCTCTAAATGTCCTTATCATTCCCCAGAAATGTCTCTTGTCCTTTCCCCATAGGGGCCGGGGTACGGTACCTGCCAACGGGGCGGCGCCGACCCGAAATGTGGAAGAAAAGCCGGTAAGTATTATGGCTGTTAATCAGGCTTTCCTTCTGTGTTCCTTCTGCTCACCTTTTGTTTCTTCCTCTCTCCCCTAGGTGCAGAGATGTGGCGTCCGATGCTGACAGCCGCGATGGAGCCGGGAGATGTCTCGAGGACAGGTGAGTGAAGCGTGGCGCTACAGCGAGCAACGGGATGCTTTTAAATGGAAGTCTTTCTTCAGGGATGCTGGCGAGAAGATTCCGGATGCAGGTAAGAAGTTTGAAATAGTCCTTGGTTTTCACCTTTCTCTTCTCTTCCTTCCTTGCAGGTCTTCCAGGTTCGAGGCGGGCGTGGCTGGAGTCCAGGAGCAGGAGCAGACACGGTGAGCGTTAAGCTGCAGGAAGCAGAACAACGCGAAGCATGAGCTGCTGTCTGGGCGTGGCTTAAATAGCCTCCAAAGAAGTCCCAGGTATGTATCCTTCCCCAACTAGGTATGTATCCTTCCCTGGCCACGCCCGAGTGAAAAAATAGTCCCTATGAAAAAATAGTCCCTTTCAGGTCTCAGGGAGGCCTGAAGCATGCAGCATGGTCTGCATCAGGTAAGTGCACAAAACACCTCCCTTTATGCGCCTATGGCGCCAGGACTGATGTCCAACATGAGCCTGGCGCCAAAGGTGCCAGGACTGAGTCCAAAGAGCCCCTATAAGGGGTCGCTGGGCTTTTACCCGAGGGCATGATGCCTGCTTCCGGGGGTGCTGGGCCTGGCCTGGTGCTCCGGGGGTAGGCATGACAATACCTTTGAATATTAATTATATAAAGACTGTGTTTTCAGTAATACAGTGTGTGGACATTCCTTTGTGGGGGTTCGGGGACTACACTGTACCAGCCCGCATCACCTCCTGAGAAGCTAGGCCTTGATTGCTCGTCCATTGCTACCATAATAGAGAATCTTGGCTGGGGTCTTCTGTGCCTCTCCTCTACCATATAGAGGGCGGAAGTACAGACACCCCCTACCAGTATTTACAAAGGGGGAGTAGCCATTTGGTCTCCTGAGCCCTTATGATGATTTTTCTTGATCTTATCATCTGCTATAGCTAATTTATTACAAAAGGCCTGTAGGACATCCTCACACTCTGGGTGGGGGAGAGCTTTCGGTTTTTCAAGCGATTTCAGGATCTCGAATAGTTTCTTTGAGTTATTATTAGCACTAGAAATGTCTTTATTGAAGAAATTCTTCTTTGCTGTGACAATCTCATGGTCGTATGATTGTTCGAGAGTCTTCCACTCTGTCATGTTAACTGCAGTTGGTTGTTTGAGCCACCGTTGTTCGTCTCTTCTCTTTCCAAAGAATAGAGGGGTCTGTAGTGTACAATTCTTTGCGGTTTGAGATTTCCCTCACTAGTATTTTCTTGAGGGGGCTACTTTGTTTAACATATCAGTCAAGACTTTGTTGTAATTCTCTATGAGAAATTCTGGGATTACTGAATTAGAGGTATTTGTCATTCTGTCATATACACAGACCTGAAGGTCACACATCCTGAGTCATTTTCATGTACTAGAAATGGCCTTAAACAGACCCCCATCTACCTTGTTAATTGTGTCTCAACTCTTGTTAGGGGATGGGTTGTTTAGATTCTTCTCAATGAAAACAATTTTGATCATATTTTCTATCTCTTGCCTGTGACGACTTCTAATAGGCCTCAAAATCTGCACTAGCCATTGGTTAGTGATAATTCTCCCTTGGCAAATAAGAAAACATGTTCTGTATGCATGTGCAGACCTAGAATTCATGCCAACGAGGTGCGATACCTGGCTAGTTGATTGACACTCGTAAAATGCACCACTGTTTAGAATCATAAAACGCTTGCTAGAGCCTAATCTGCACGTTTGAGTCAAGTTTCTAACCGTGCAAAGGCTATGACGAGTTTAGCGGCAGAGAATAGTACATGTACCCAGTACAAGACTTCAAGAGAGCTAGATTTCTGCATTTTACAGCAAGAGAAAGGTCTTTCAACCCCAACATTCTTGATAGGCTTACAGCCTAAGAATACTGTCCTGAGCATCTTACCAGAACTCATTGGTTAGTATGTATACCTAAATATGTAGAGTTGCCAGATTCTCTAGTACTTTGTACCACATTTGTATAGGATATTTGCAGGCCTATCCAGCGCCACAAATAGAGATTTTCAGTTAATGAATAGGGAGATTCAAATTGTTTTTTATTATTCTACACATTCATTACATCATGGATTAGAGAGCACATTTCAACATCTCCATACGCCATATAGTTCATAGTACATGAAAGACTGTGTGTGGTGTTGTGTTATATAATATCAATATATATAAAACGCTTAGGTATGTTTTAGTACTCAGCTGATGCAATTTGTCAGTGTTAGGTTGCCCTCTGCTGTCCAAATGGCAAAGTGCACCTCTGTGTGCCTTTCCACTTCAACAACAGCTATAATTTTAACAAACAGAATGAGCATGTTTCTATTCGGTCACCTTCGCCTTCCACTATTGAAAACATTCGGAAAAATGTCAAATTACTTATTTCCACCCCACTTCTCTTCACCAAGGGTACAGCGGTTCGAGTGTCAATTAACAGTTAATTACCTGCTCAATGTTTCAGTCTCTAAAGAGCGAAAAGCTGTAAAACGAATGCCTCCTCATGGGCTAAAACTGAAGCAAGGTACTCTAATTATGCTGCTATGCAATCTTTTGCCATCACAGGTACTCTGCAATGCAACAAGTTTGACAAGTATGCGACTACAAAGACACATCATAGAGGCCTGTGTAATCGATTTAACTTAGATACTGTTCTAATACCACACACACCTCTCATTCCATCTAGTACAAACATGCCTTTCAAATTCAAAAGAAGACAGGGACCTGTATGTTTAACCTTTTCAATGACCATAAATAAGTCACAAGGACCTACGCCCCCTTCCTGGAAGCGATCTATGGTAATTCCAATATTTAAGAAGGGGGACAGAAGTGACCATGAATTACCAACTGATATTGACCTTTAAGATATACTAGAACGGCATATGTTACACCTGGAACGGCGAGTCCATCTTATTACTCTACACACCTCCTCCCTTTTTATCCCACTGCATGACTCCTTCCTACCTTGACCCCATTTTTTCTTCCCTCCATCCGATCTCCAAAGTCATTGCTACCACCATGTTCTCCTCTGACCATCTCTTACTACCTTTCTTTTCCTTAGTTCCTCACCACTAAGTATACTGCCTCATCTCATACTTTCACTTATCACAACCTCTTGCCTTTTAACCTATCTGCTTCCATTCCTCCTTTTTCTGCTTCTTTCACTTTCTAACTGACCACCTTCCAATTGATTCTGTCCTTTCTACGTTTAATTCTACCCTTACCTCTATTTTTTGACATCCTACTTTGGGGACGTCCGTTCCGTCCCTCGCACAAAACACCTCAGCCGTGGCTCACAACTTATCTCCTCTCCTGTTGATCATTGTTTGTATTTTATTTGTATTTCTAGAGCACTTTACGTCAAAGTGCTTTGCACGACAATAAAAACGGTAAAAAAAGTGAACAATGAAAAGGTTAAATGATTGTACACAAAATTGTTTTTTTATGTAGAAGGAAGATGGTCCTTGAGACACAAACGAAACATAGGAAAGGAAGAAAGCGAAAACAAATAGAAAGAGGAAGGGTGTTCCAGTGAAAGGGAGCAAGCAGAAAGAAAGACCAGAAATGGTACGAGGCAGAGGAACAATGAGAAGAAATAAAGATTCAGACTGTAAGGAACGTGCAGGGTAATAGAATGATATAAGAGAAGAAACATAATGAGGAGCAAGCATTGTTGTAGCATACTGAAAGACGTTGGAAAAAGCCTAACATGCGTACTAACCTTATCCCCTTCAATGATATACACACCATTTATGATTCCGTGCACATTGCTGTTTAGAAGGCTAAACAAGCCTTCTCTTGCTCTTTCTCTCCCCACCAACTTCACTCTTCTTTGCGCTCTTTCTTTTCTGCGGCTTTCAGAGACTGTTCTACAATTGTTCCCTTCCTACCTTGTTAATCGCTCTTTCTCCATCTTCTGGGCACGTAAACGTTCCTCCACTTTTCTGTTACTTCGCAGCATCCCACAGGACTCAGTCTTAGGTCCTCTACTTTTTCACCTCTGTGCTATCTTCTATCATTTCATTTCTTCTTTCAACCTCTCTTCTCAATTTTATGCTGATGACTCCCAAATCGGTTTTCTTTTTCTTCTTTCTCTGATTCCATCTCTGCTTGTTTATCTGCAGTAAATCCTGGATGCATGCTAACTTCCTACATCTTAACTTCTCTAAGACCAAGATTCTTTTCGTTTCCTGCCCTACTATTCCCTCTCCTCTACCCCCTCTATTCTTTTTCCCCATCCGCCCTCGTTCAGGAAACATAGCTCCAACACAGCCCATTCCCGTCACTATCAATTATACAACATATGCTAAGCCTGTTCTCCCTTTGCATACCACCTAACTACTTATCTCTACACTCCTTTTTAGCTACTGGTGGACCCTATTCATTGGCCTCCCTGCTCATTATCTCACCCTGCTTCATTACACCTTTAATTCTTCTATTTGTACCCTATTTCTTTTTTCCTCTCTCTCTCTCTCTCTCTCTCTCCCCCCCCTCCCCCCCATCTATATCCCCTTCTTTACGCTCATTGTCTTGGCTACATTTCAAATATCACCCACTCTTTCATTTTGTTTACATTGTATTTAAATGCATCTATGGTCTAGCTCCCCCTATCTCGCTTCCCCTTTAGGTTTTTTACCACTCGCTCCATTCCCAAGGTCATTTTCGACTTACAGGACTCAAACCCCCCATGAGCCATATTCTGCTTCCGGTCTTTTGAGCTCCTTGCACAGAAACCCCGTCCCTCTAAACATTCCATTTAAATAAAAAAAGTTCTTCTTTGCTCTGCTTACTAATTTATGCAAAGGTTGAAATATTATTGCTCATTTCTATTGTACCATTTAAATGTGTGCAGTGCTTTGGCAAACGTGGTACATAAATCAATACAGTTCAATATACAAATTTGAAAGACATAATACAAATTTGTATTCTAAGCGCTTTCAATAGAAGCAGTCTTTTCTGGGTGCAGTCCATCATTCTTGATAGACGTGAATATTCCCTGAGCTGGAATGTACATGCAACAAAATTCAGCTTGATACTGTGCTGCTTGGTGTTTGGCGACCCCACATTCTGGGCATGTTTCAAAGCCGAAGCATGAAGATGATCAATGTATGTATGGGATTTATAAAGTGCAAACCTAGCTGGAAAGTAACAGAGTGCTGTACAAAGGGGGATGCATCTAGGAGTTACAAGTAGGGTGCAGTGCGAGCAGAAGAGCTGGTGTGGGTAGGGAAAGGAGAGGAACTCCAGAGGGAGAGAAATGGTTGAGTGGGCGATCAGTGTTTGGCAAGATGTTCTTTGAACAGTATGGGTCTTCAGGTTCTTCATGAAGTGCAGGATGGAGGGGGGGTCAGCCTTATCTGCATTGGTAACTTGTTCGAGAGACATGAGCAGTGCAAGAAAAAGCCAATTTCCTGTTTTTCTCTCTTGTAGTTCTTTACTTCCAGCCTAGTGATGTTGTGGCATCTGGTGGTGCGCCGGCATCCGGAGATGTTGAGTTACTCGGCAAGTAGAATAGTGTTTTGGTTGTGACTGCTTTCTGTCACATTAATAGACACTATCTTTCTAAGCAGTATAAATAGAATATCATCTTTTCATTTGTAACAGTTTTTATTGATTTTCGCAGCATTGATATAACACAAACATTCCAATTTTTTTTGTCTCCCCCCAACCCTGCACCCCCCACACCTTCAGGAGGATCTCAGCTGGCTCTTTTATTGTACTCAGTAAGTGGTCACATAATGTACAATATCCATATTTTATGAGGGCACCATTGGAGCATATAGTCACTTTGAAGGTACCCAAGCGCATCTTCCCAGTTGCGCTTAAAGGCAGTGTGGTCTCTTTGTGCCACGTGCGTAGGCCATTCCAGTGCAATAAAGTTCCACACTTTCTGTAACCAGTCTAAGTTCGTAGGGCCTGGTTTTTGTTTCCACATTACTAAATACCCAAATCGTTGAGTGCGATATGCAGGAACATCCTTTCTATATGCTCTTGAATCGCTTCCCAAAACGATCTTATTTTAGGGCAGTCCCACCAAATAGGTTTCCAATCTCCCTTCCCCCCCGCATCCCCTCCAACAAAGTGTTGTTGTTGTCGGATACATTAAATGTAGTCTTTCCCGAGTGGAATGCCATTAAACATTATCTTGTACCACATTTCACTCATTTGAATAGAGCGGGTGAGTCTGGGTATTGCCCTCCAAAGATATTCCCAGTTTCCCTCTGGATATTGTTCTTAATGTTAATTCCCACTTCGTGATGTAAAGCCATTGTACTATTGTTGAACCCTCCAGTGGTAATCTGTATAAATTAGAACTTAGTTTCCTGGAACCAATTTGGGTGGTAATGTATTTCTCGAACGGAGTGAGTTCTTGTGTGGCCGCCGCCTTTATCTCTGGGCTATTTAACAAATGCCATATTTAGTGAAAACGATATCCATCTCCCTCTGCCCTGTCTCTTTTACATTCTTCAAATGCTCTACAAATGTGTCCCTGAAACATATCTCGTATCTTCGTACACCCCGCCTCTCTCCAAGCTTTAAAGGCTCTGGGTTCCAGCCCCGGTAAAAATGCCAGGTTTTGAAATATCGGTGAAAATGGGGAGGGAAGCGTAGATAGATAGCCTCCTTTTGATATTAGGCGGTCTGTGGTTCCGGTCTAGCCACCGTAATCCTGAGAGGGGTGTATCCGCGACTAATCTATCTTGGCAAGCCCATATCTTTTGGCCCTCTCCCTCAAACCATTCCTTAATGACCCGCAATTGTGCAGCTTCATAATATTTATGGAAATGAGGGAGGCCCAGACCAACCCTATCTCTTGGCTCCGTAAGGGTGGACATCGCTATTCTAGCCGGTTTGTTTTGCCAGATGTATGCCGATATAAGTGAGCTAAAAAATGCTGAAAAATGCATGGAAGGGCTTGAAAATAGAACAATATTCGGGGATGGAGGACCATCTTAACGACCGTCATTCTCCCCAACCAGGATACAACAAGCGTGTTCCATCTAAGCAAATTAGTGTGGGTAATTCGCCCGTACAGTTGTTCCAGCCTTTTTGTGAGAACAACACCTAAATATCTTATACTCTTTTCCGACAATGCCAGTTGAGTTGGGGTTCGAATGCGTTCTGCAACTTCGGGGTCGACTGACAAATGAAACCTTTCTGATTTTGATTTGTACATTTTTAGCACAGAAATTGCCCCGAATTCATCCAGTTTGACCATTAGTGCCGGAATAGATGTCTCCAGCTCGGTAACTGCTACAAGCATATCATCAGCGAATGCAATCGTCTTATGTTCCATCCCCGCTATCCCTATGCCTCGGACCTGTTGTAAATCTCGGAGTCTAGCCAATAGTTTCCCAATATATAGCATATAACAGTGGGGACAACGAGCACCCTTGCTTAGTTCCCCGTTTTATTGATATGGTACTTGAGAGAGTGCCGTTTACCCCTATCCTCATCTGTGGGGAGTAATAGTTGCCTGCACCATACGAAGGAACCCCTTCCCGAATCCCATTTTTTTCATGGTTGTAAATAGAAGAACAAGTTATCTAACCATGGTAACGTTCTTTCAACTGGATGTTCCTCCCACGTATTCCTTATCTTTGATATTTCCATATACAGCTTGCTGCTTCGGAATATCTTTTCCAGTAGAGGCGCTACGCGTCAACATCTGTTGAGTCGATGTACCTCGGAAGCCGCTGTCTCGATGATGTAATCACATGTAAGTAATCGCGCGCAGCGTCCGTTGCTCAGTTTCGTTTTGAAGTGTTAGGCATTGTCCAGCATGAGACGGTACTACTGAAGTTTTACTAAGGGGAAGGATGGGAGTGGCGTTCAGGAATACGTGGGAGGAACATCCAGTCGAAAGAACATTACCATGGGTAAGTAACTTGTTCTTCGAATGGATTGTGTCCTCCCACGTATTCCTTATTTTTGATAGACTTCCAAAGCAGTAATGTATATAGGAGGAGGGAGTAAAAATGTATTCTTTAAGTATGCACAGAATGCAATACTGCCTTCCCGAATTTAGTTTCTTGGCTAGTGGAGGAATCCAAGCTATAGAACCTTGTAAAGGTGTGTGCAGACGACCATGTGGCAGCTGCACACATGTCTTTTACTGGAACTCCCCTTTGAAGAGCTGACAAAGCTGCAATACTCCTGGTCGAATGAGCCCTCAGATGCTCTGGAGGGTCTTTACCTGCCAATTTGTAACATTCTACTATAGTTAGAATAATCCATCTAGAAATGGTTTGCTTGGTGATGGCTAGTCCCAGTTTATGACCTGCGTATCCCACAAACAATTGGTCAGTTTGTTTTAGTCTGCTAATATAGAAACTCAAAGCACGTTTTGGGTCAAGTCTGTGCAGCCTTTCTTCCTCTTTCCCTGGATGAGGAGGAGGGTAAAAGGAAGGCCAGGTTATTTTCAGGGTGATATGAAATTCCGAAACAACCTTTGGGAGGCTTCACTTGCAGAACAACTTTATCTTTATGAAAGACAGTGTGAGGAGGTTTGCAAGATAAGGCCTGTAACTCACTCACACTTCTTGCAGAAGTTATTGCCACCAAAAAGACAGTTTTGAAGGTATGAAATCTCAACGGCCATGAATGCATGGGTACAAAAGGAGGACCTATTAGAAATGTCAAGACTACATTTAGGTCCCACAGAGGCACTTGAAAAGGAGTTGGGTGGTAAACATTGGTCAACCCCTTCAAGAAATGAATTACCAAGGGCATTTCTAAGTATGAGGGTTCCTCAGCTGTGCGCTTGAAGATAGACAGCGCTGCAAGGTAATCCTTAAAGGCATACTCTAGTAAAAAATTTTATTGTCCCTATGGGTCGGCCATGTTTTTTTAAGGCTAAGTGGCTCGATTTTAGAAAACTTTCCTATGGACCTTACCCGAGTTTTCGTCCATTAAACGCACGCGAAAACAAGCACCTGGGAGCCGCCATTTTCTGATAATCCTATCTTTTCCCCGATCGCCCTGGCTCACCTGCGTTTGCGGCACTAAATCAATTCCCCTGAGCCTGTCATCAGCAGACTCGTACCGCCCATTTCCCAACGCCAAAGCACGTCTCGTGTCAACATTCGCTTCGCTTCAGCTAATGACGTGTCGCCATGGAAATGGCAGGACGCCTCTTTCCTCAATAAGTATAAACAGACCGTTTCACAACACACAGCAGCAGGTTTTCGATTCCATTCCTCTCTCTGTGTTACTTTGAGTATTCTGTGACTCGTTTCAGTGCTCTGGTCAGCTACCTTCGCCGCTTGTAGCCCGTGTGAACACCTGTGCCATCTCGGTAAATTATTTTACTCTGCTTACCACACAATGGCTACAATAATGCCCTACATGTACGAGCCTGAGTATACCGAGGAGGAACTACTGGAAAGGGAAGCACGTGAAAACGATGGGGATTTGGACGACAGTTGGGAGGACGATTCAACAGATGAAGAGCCTGGGCCTAGTCGCATGGACGGCGTCTCCACCTGGTGCACATGCAATCGGTGCGAGCTAATGCCAACCGAGGACGAGAACTGCTGCTGCCGAGAAAACTCGGGATGCCTGGCCTACATTTCGGAAGGCGAGCCACGACCGCAATGCATCACCGAGCTGCCAGACTTCAGGGCAGCCTGCCTCACACGGGCCGTGTTGAGAATCTTGATGGTGCTTATGCACGAACTTCGAGCAACTGTTCGTCCTCGTAATCCGAGTAACGAGTAAGTATACTCTGCTCGTCATGCCACTCCTATTTCATGTTCTTCTACTATATCCAAAATTACATCTACATATCATTGTAACGCATGTAAGGCGTTGAATAGTGTGCATTGTCTAGATAGCATTTGTCCGTGTAAAATGCCATTAGTTACAAGAATTGTCATTGACAACAAACGTTTATTAAACTTATCTGGGTCATTTAAAAACAGTTTGTTTCATTCCTTTTCACAGGTGGTACAGGCTGGTGGCCTATCGTTCCTATACATGGTGGCTTCACGGGAGGCTTGGACACCGCGTTCGAAGAGTGATACCCGCCTGTGCCGTTCGTGCCATTAGAGAAACGTTCCCGAGTGACAGCGGTCAGTACAGGGGATTTTCTCTCGCTGTGCTGCAACCTGACCTGTATAATCTTTAAAGTCTTGTATTTTTGTGTCATGAAAATAAGATACAAAATAAAACACCACATTTATTTTAACAACGTTTGTCTCGATTTTTTAAATGAATCACATATATCTATACTATCAATTACCATTGGATTATACAGACCTTCGGGTCTTGGGCCACTATAATACACTGGTTGAAGTGTGGGTCTGTGCTCACAAGAATCTGCGGTATGTGGCATTTGTTATTGATAAGCAACGATATACTATCATTCATATAAAGGCGATATACTGTATATTGATATAAAGGCGGTTCGCGCCGGTGGATGCTCGCTGGCATGGGGGGGGCTGTCCGGGGCGCGAAAGGCCAAGGTGCCAAACTACATGTACACTTCAAAAGGTGTCCCACGCCAAGGGGCCATCGGTCACATGGCCTCCTCAGACCCCGTGTCTCCAGCCAGGCCTCCCCTTGAAGCAGGCCGCCCCCCTGCAATCCACATAAGTGTGTCTCCATTCAGCAGTCTTCCTGTGCCTTATCTGCACGCCCCAGGCCCATCCATCCCACCCCCCTGTATCAAAGGCGGTTCGCGCTGGTAGATGCTCGCGGGCATGGGGGGGGCTGTCCGGGGCGCGAAAGGCCAAGGTGCCAAACTACATGTACACTTCAAAAGGTGTCCCACGCCAAGGGGCCATCGGTCACATGGCCTCCTCAGACCCCGTGCCTCCAGCCAGGCCTCCCCTTGAAGCAGGCCGCCCCCCTGCAATCCACATAAGTGTGTCTCCATTCAGCAGTCTTCCTGTGCCTTATCTGCACGCCCCAGGCCCATCCATCCCACCCCCCTGTATCAAAGGCGGTTCGCGCTGGTAGATGCTCGCTGGCATGGGGGGGGCTGTCCGGGGCGCGAAAGGCCAAGGTGCCAAACAACATGTACACTTCAAAAGGTGTCCCACGCCAAGGGGCCATCGGTCACATGGCCTCCCCAGAGCCCGTGTCTCCAGCCAGGCCTCCCCTTGAAGCAGGCCGCCCCCCTAAGACCACGACATACATACGTCATTCATTCACAAACACACCCCTGTTCCAAATACTTTATAAACCACTTGATATGTCTCATGAGAACATCTTTGTGCTTTGCAAGTCAACTCCTGAACGTGTTACCTGGCAACCACCGAGATCTACGCTAATCTGGTCGTCGTCGTGCTATCCGTGAACTTCTGTGACCGCTTAGAGCAAACCCATCAGTGTGCTACCTGTGGCCACCCACCTATTCTCCTGCAATATACTGCTCTGCTTGCTGAATCCGACTGTTTGTTGGTCAAGGTAAGGCCATGTATCCTAGTCATATTTCGCAGATTTTTAAATTTCTATCTATTTGCGAGTAGAGTACACAATAGTGCTATGTTCATTGGTCTCATTGCTATTGACTAGAGTTTCCATTGATATGCTATCAATAGATCTATTTATTTTGATCTGTGTCTATTGTCATCGAATTGCATCCTTCGGGGATCCAGTCTATGATGTAAGCATGTTTCCTTCTCGTGCAATACAGAACATCCAAGGGATGAGTCACATGTTCAGATTTTAGTCACATCATTTATACATTTCTGCAATTTATGCAAATACTAAGCTGCACATAATGAACTGGTACAGTTCCTGCAACCAAAACAAACCTTGCATTGATCATTGTATGATTCATTTATTTTTGTATCAAATCTTTATTCTTGAAGATTGTATAATAATGTCGATATTTACTTTTCAGATTTATCAACAATGCCTGCCTGTTCGATTAGCGGTTGCCCTTCGAAGACCCATGCGAAATCTGAAGGAACTACAATGCATGTATTCCCGAAAACTGTCGATCGAATAAGAGAATGGGTCAGACATTGCGGATATCCACTGGATGAGCTGGAAAGTAGAGTCCAACAAGTCTTAGAGGACAAGAGGGGCGATCGATACCGCATCTGCAGCCGGCACTTTTCCTTGGACATGTACACAACTTCTTGGGTAACAAAGAAGAATAAACGGCGAACTACACGGAAATTGCTCGAAAACGCTATTCCCACTCTATTCGTCCACATTCCGCCACAGGTGAGTCAAGTGTCCGGATTTAGCTTTCGGCCTTGCGGTAGTGTGTAGCCGAATGGATTAATTGATATTGTAAGTGTTCTATCCCTTGTAATAATTTCGATATTGATATGAGTGTATAGTTTTTTGAATAATGACATTTATCAATATATTCTTTTTCGATTTCATAACCCACAAACGCAATGTATATATATATATGGGGACAGGGAACTGTGCTGTATTGAGCATTTTTCAAGTATTCTGTCGTCTTACATGGCTATTTTCAATATTGGCATTTCATTATCAATCATTGATTGACCTTTACAACTTCTTGACTATCCCTTGAATCTGAAGCAAGAACATTCTACATCCTTGACGTGGTCGCAGTTATCAACCACTTCTAGCGCGTATCAGTTAATCTTATTAGGCTAATCCGCTACATACTTGTTTTATGCATGTCAAGTAATAGTTTTATTCTATCGTGTAATTATTTTACCGAATGTTTGGTTACTGTTTTCCAATTGATATACACCTTAGTTATCGTCCACTGGTGTTTGTTTTCAGTTATAATTAGTGTTATCCATACTAATGCAAGTATGGCTTTCAGGGAGATGCTGAAGCGTCCGCCACATCTACAACATTTCTAGATGTTTTTCAACATCAGGAGGTATGGATACTGACAGCTCCATCGAGCATCATCATCAGAGCTGAATTTCTTGTCGTTTGATTGTTCTACACAATGTTTCATTCGTGGTTAGCCGTTGATATGTACCTGTGCTGTCGACCCCAGGTGTATGTTATGTTTTCACAATTGTAATCCTCACTAATGCAAGTACTATGGTTTCAGGCAGTCGATGGAGCGTCAACCCCTACACTTGATGCAGAGCCTGACATTCAAGTATACGAATCGGCGCAACAGCTTTCGGAAGTGCGCACTACATTTGCAACATCCATAGATATTCTTCAGCAGCACGAGGTATGGATACTGACAGCTCCATCATGCGTGATCATATAACGTGATTCCATTTGCTATACTTTCTTCCCTATAAACGCAAGTGCTGTGTTTCAGGGAGACGACGGAGCTTCCACCCCAATCACAACATCTCATTTAGATGATGAAGATGTAAAAGGAATCGTTGAAATAAGTCGATGAAATGTGATCATATTTGGATTTTCCTTGATTCTTTTGGACAATGCATCTTTCGCGGTTATCTCTTTATATGTACCTGTGCGTTCGACCCCAAGTGTGTGTTATGTTTCCAATATTGAAAACCATACTAATCCAAGTACTGTGTTTCAGGGAGACGACGGAGCTTCCACCCCAATCACAACATCTCATTGAGATGATGCAGATGTAAAGGAATCGTTGAAATAAGTCGATGAAATGTGATCATATTTGGATTTTCCTTGATTCTTTTGGACAATGCATCTTTCGCGGTTATCTCTTTATATGTACCTGTGCGTTCGACCCCAAGTGTGTGTTATGTTTCCAATATTGAAAAGCATACTAATGCAAGTATTGTGTTTCAGAGAGATGCGGATGCCTCCTCTCCAATACAACCATTCATGGCTGTCCATGCAGAGCCGGAGGTATGGATACTGACAGTTCCATCGAAATAGATCATCACTGGTCGAATAATTGTCGTTTGATTGTTGCACACAATGTTTAAATCGTATTTGGCTATTGAGATGTACCTGTGTGTTCCTCCTCACGTGTTTTATGCTAACAATATTTTGATACATAGTAATGAAAGTACTATGTTTCAGGGAGACGATGGAGCCACATTCCTTGCTGTCTATGCGGATACAGAAAATATACCCGTTGCAGCGCAAGAGGAAGGGAGGACATGCGGAAACGAATCGGAGCTACAGCGTGCAGATGTTGAAGGTCGAGTCAAAAAAGTTGCAAAGAAAAAAAAACAAAAAAAGGTTAGTTACAAACAGTTAATAACTTTAAAAAATTATTTGTGGTGGGGACTATTTTCCATCTTGTGTTTAAACTGAACATCCCTTTTCCAATCTCTCCTCCAGTTACCCGTGGGCATCAGAACTATACACACACAGACATTGAAGCGAATGAGAGATGTGGCTTGCCAGAACATGTACACTATGGAGGAACTATTAATTGAGGCGAGGCGTGTTCAGGCTCGAGATGCTCATGTCCAATGGCCAGAACATGAATTAGCTCTGTTTGGAGACTACAGCAAAGTTGCATTGGACCATAGCTACTGTGCGACCGGACCACTACAAGAAGATGTTATTGAATGTATTGGAGATAGCTCTGAAGTAGTTGCAGATCAATTTACACAATCTACACCAGCCAAAAAATTGCCACCAAAAAATATGTCGACATTGTTGTGTTCTCCCATCAATGTTGAATTAGCAGATGTTGAAATGAGAGAGAATGAACCAGCCGCAGCATCCATAGACGCAACAATACTTGATAGCAGCGATATTACTTTCCAATATGTTGACATCTCCACAGCGTCAAAAGCTGAAACAACGTTGACGCAGGATGACAGTCTAATGAAAGAGAGCAAATACATTGTATTCGACAGTTGCTTGATGGAAATTATAAGTATGCTGAAATGTGTGCATTCCGTTAGAGGGAAAGTATGTGGGAAGCCATTGATTAATGTGACTCGTAAAATGAAAGGCACTAACGTCAAAATAAAAGCCGCCTGTAGATTAAATCATAGGTTCTCATGGTCTGCACAACCGATGCTGGGGAAACTGCCAGCAGGCAATCTACTGTGTGCAGCTGCATCACTTTTTAGTGGCTCCAGTTTTAGAAAGTTAGAGGCTTTTTTTCAGTTTGTGGGACTCCATTTCATTTCTAGTGCGCTGTACTACACATACCAACGTGATTATCTGTTTCCGGCCATTAGTGATGCTTGGAGAATTGAACAATTGACTCTAGCAAGTACATTCGAAGGCAAACGATTCAGGCTAGCCGGCGATGGACAGTGCGATAGCCCTGGGTTTTCTGCCAAGTACTGCACCTACCACTTTCAGGACATGGATAGTAAGAAAATTGTGAGTTCGGAGGTCGTGCAGGTAACACAATGTACATCCTCAGTGGCCATGGAGAAACTAGGATTTATAAAATCAGTGGAACATCTACAATCGAGGGGGATGGACATCGAGCTCATAGCCACGGATAGACACGTTTCAATTGCCAAGACAATGAGAGAGCAGTTCCCACATATTAAACATCAATTTGACGTATGGCATCTTGCTAAATCAATCAATAAGAAAATCTCGGCTGCAGGAAAAAAAAAAGGTTTTGAAAGTATTTTGCAGTGGTCACATTCTATCACCAACCATCTTTGGTGGAGCTCAAAAACTTGTGAGGGGTCAGTGGAAATACTACTTGAAAAATGGCGGTCACTGATGCACCACTGTACCAACGTTCACCGCTGGACAGCAAATGAACATTTCCACCAATGTGAACATGGCCCTTTGTCCCCAGAGGAGACACGGAAGAAGAAGTGGTTGATTCCATCATCACCGACACACAAAGCCATTGAGAAGATTGTTTTCGACAAAACTCTATCAAGAGATTTGAGAGGACTGACAGAATTCTGTCACACAGGAGATTTGGAGGTGTTCCACAATATGTGCCTAAAGTACAGGCCAAAACGCTTGCATTTTAGCTTTCGGGGCATAACAGCAATGTCGGACGTGAACAATCTAGGACTAGGGGCAAAGTAAGGATGCCTCGCTACACCAAGGTGTTTTCAAAACAAAGTAAGCAATGGGTGATCAAACCAGTCTATGATGAAATGCAGTTCGACTTTGTGAAAGGCCTTATTGTTGCTGTGTTAGAGAAGCACAGATATGGAATTTTGGACGTTTCTGTACAGAGCAGTGATCCATTGCCACCAAACATTGCGACTGTGCCATGCCCACCCGATGCACAGCTGATTGTAAAGTACAAATCGCGGTTTAAATAATTGCAATAGGATTGTATTTTTGTAAATAAATGTTATTGTACAGTGTACCAGTAAACCTAACCCCCAACTTCACCATCATGGGTGGCGAAGAAGCTGGGTGTCATCTTTGAATTCTCTCTATTCACCTCACATATGTGTATGTATATATTTTTCTCATGTCTCATCTCATGTAAATGTAAATGCTGCGCACTGTTAACGGAGGGGAGGCTTGCGTATTGCAAAAAATAAAACAAACAAACAATAAATCTCACTTTTAACTCAATTCCTGTGGTACTTTATACTTTCCCTGACCTTCTGAAAAAATTAAATGTTTCAATTTAGGCTGCAAAGCTCGCAGACAACGGGGACAAAATTGGGGCACTTAGAACGCGCCAGCCAAGCAGGCCGTGGCATTTGGGAAAGAAGCCGGTTCGCATTTGCACATTGAGGCGCACTACATAGACGGATTCTAAACTTCAAGTTCTCACAGATGCCTATACTACGTGATGTTGCAAATAAAGAATGCGAAGGACAGTGCACAGATGAGGCCCACAAGTCGCACTGGAAGTATAAGGGTCTATTGTTTTTTGACCTTGAGACAGGGACCATGCAGAAAGAACTACATTTGAAGGGAGTGCGCAATAACGTAAGAGACGATAAGGCAGAAAATTCAGAAACTAGACCGAGTTTCAGTTTTAGGTCAGTATACGAAAAATCATTGTCAAGAGCATGGTCCGTTTTACAGACTGCATTACGAAGAGACACAATGGAAATTTCAAATATAATGTAAGTAAATCTTTACACGCTTTTATACCGGAATGAAGATTTAGTGAATGGATGCATGAATAAATGAATGAATGATGACTGTAAAAGATGTTAAAACTGTTCGTAGTGGGCACATGGGCATGCAGGTTCACTGGTGTCACCGATCTGGCTCCTTGGCCCAGCCACTTTTCCCTGCACTACGGGACTGTCTCTGTATCCTTCAGCCCCTTGTCCCGGCATTTACCTTGCACTTTCCACCAGCTGGCCCTATTATTTAATTTGTATTCAACTATCCTTGTACAGCCCATCCCCATGCGCGATCAGAAAAAAACACCTGGCCTAGTAGGATCGTTGTCTGTCTGCCCTTGTTCCCCACCTGCCTCGTCACGCCTAGAAACACTTGAGTATACGCGCGTTACAAATGCCATATCATATATCATATCATTCCTCATGCATGTAGAGTGTCGTTGATCATTGTGTGTTGCCCTAGATTTATCTCGTTACTTTTCGCATTTATGTTAGAGAAGAACATACTCCATTGAACTACCCTTGCAAGCAAATAGTTTCTGATCGGCCGTAATGAATGAAATGAGTAATATTAATGAAGTTCGGCTAGTGAGACTAATTATCATTTATTTGTTTTCTTAACAGGTATTTGATCCCGTTCTGCAACTGCCACCTGTTTGAGACACCGGCGGACGGATTCTTCAGCAGACACCTGCAGCTTCGTGTCAACAACTGGAGCACGATCACCATATTATGGGACGATCGCCAAGGGCCCACATGCCCTTACTCTGTACTAGTGGCTAGAAGTAACATAACAAACTTTAGGCTGGACTAGTGCCTAGTTGATGGAACAGCCTTGCGGTTCACCGTGCTTCCAAAGTGATTCTTTTTACGAAAATGAACACCCTGTGTGCCATAATGGAACAGCGCGTGACCCAAGATGGAACGGAACAGTTATTGCGGATACAGATAAAAGAAAATAAATGTCTTCCGGAGTTCATATGAATATTCTCTAAACATTTGATGCCAAATAAATGTACTTTACCAAATGTACCGTGTTGCTGTTCCATTGTAAAGAACAGTTTCATATTCCGAATTGTGGCGCGCTGTGTTGTGAGTTGATCTGTGTTGGTTTCCGGGTTCTGTGTGGAGTCGCGCAGAAGACGACTGGGCGCGTTTGCCTACGCAGCACAGTAACGTCACGGGGAGAGGCGGGGAATATGAATGTTTTGATAATGTCAGGCTCAGGGGCGGGAGAATTGATTTAGTGCCGCAAAAGCAGGTGAGCCAGGGCGATCGGGGAAAAGATAGGATTATCAGAAAATGGCGGCTCCCAGGTGCTTGTTTTCGCGTGCGTTTAATGGACGAAAACTCGGGTAAGGTCCATAGGAAAGTTTTCTAAAATCGAGCCACTTAGCCTTAAAAAAACATGGCCGACCCATAGGGACAATAACATTTTTTACTAGAGTATGCCTTTAATTGTGGCGACCTGGAGCCCTAGATTTGCTAAGTGAAAAAGGAAAGGCAACACCATAGGTGTATTACATGAAAAAGGGTCAACATTCTTGTCCCTGCAGAATTTTTTCCAACAGCAGTGGTATAAGGATTTGGTCGCTGGCCTTCTGGCCGAAAGCAACATCTCCATTACGTCATCCGGGAGTGTTAGGGAGAATTATCTCTTTAGGCTGAATTTCCTAACCTAGTGAGTCCCCCAGCAGCTTTGCTGGATTTCTGGAGTTTGTTTTTTTCCTCCTGCCAAGAGCGAGACTCTTTTTCTCCCACTCTTGGACATGATTAATGGTATTCCTTTGATTGGTAATGTGTTTTATGGGTTATGGGGTCCTTTACTCCATAGGGTCTCATGTGTTTTTCCTATGTGTGTTACACAGCACCCTCCGTGCAGTAACATCGGGGTGTCATAGTGACACCCCACCCTAGACTCCATACCCTGGGACTGACTACTGTCTCCCAGGGCATGTAAAGTCACCATTGGCTTTACTAGTCCCAAATTATTAACAGAAACCAGTACAAACCATCATATTGTGGAAGTACTGGTCGGGGCAATTCGGTTGCCCCGGGGTCTGTTAGTCGAGGGGGCACGTCTCCGTCCCCCCTGATCAAGTTTTGGCTGGTGGCAGTGGAAACTACTTCTTATATTCGACCGCGAATATTTTCCTATCGGATTTTCCCATTGTTCAAGGCTACCAACTTTAATTATTTAATTCTCATAGCCTCGAACATACCGCCGGTTTATTTAATTAATATTAATTCTCCGGTTGGTATTTTTTTGCCAAGACTCGATTCTATTTATTTATTTATTTATTTATTTAAATTTATATAGCGCGCAAGCAGCCCAGGGGCATTGAGGCGCTGTTACTTGCAATAACTTAGTTACATGGTACATATGATAGCGATTGTTGACACATTATGAGTAGTACAGGAAATCATACTGTTGTTACAAATATTGCATTAGGGCGTAAATTACAAACCTAAATGATAAGTATTTGTGCTGATGTGTCGGTCCTTATGTGAAGAGGGTAGTTTTCAGTGTTTTGCGGAAGGTGGTGAGGGAGTCCTCGCCACGGATGGTGGGAGGTAGGGCATTCCAGAGGGTGGGCGCGAGGTAGGGGAAGCTGGACCCACCCGCTTTTACTCTTTTTACTAGTGGCACAGAGAGCATGTTGGTGTACGGGGATCTGGTTGGCCTGGTGGTGGAGACAGGGTGGATCCTTTGAGAAAGGTAGTCCGGAGCAGTGAAGTGAATGCACTTGTGGGTCAGTGTCAGGGCTTTGAATACAATCCTTTCCTTTATTGGGAGCCAGTGGGCTAGTTTTCTGGCTTCAGAGATGTGTTCTCTTTTAGCAATGCATTGGGCTGCCCGGAGAGCATTGTTCTGTATTACTTGTAGTCTCACTAAGTTTTTGTTGGAGGTTCCTAGAAAGAGTACATTGCAGTAGTCTAGCCTGGAGCCGGTGATGGCTCTGGCTATGTTGGTGCAGTTCTCTTTGGATAGAAAGGGCCTGATTGCGTTGATAAGTTTAGCATGATATGCAGCTGCGGATGCTATTGCGTTGACTTGTCTATCCATGGATAGGCTGGAGTCCAGGTAGACTCCCAGAGTTTTGACAGAATCGGAGACCGGGATTTTAATGGAGTCAATGGTGAAGTGGCTAAATTGGACATCTAGGTTTTTTAGCGTGTCGGGGGAACCTACCAGGAGGAGTTCCGTCTTGTCAGAGATGAGGCATAGTCCGTTGTCAGCCATCCAGGCTTGGATGGTTTTGTAGAGGTTGTTGAGGGTCAGGGAGTCGGTGTCATAGTTACCTGTGAGAGTGAGGAGGATCTGGGTGTCGTCGGCGTAGTTGGTGTATGAGATGCCCATAGCGTCGAGGATGAGGAAGAGGGGTCGTGTGAAGATGTTGTATAGGGTGGGGGAGAGACAGGAGCCTTGGGGTACACCACAAAGTATAGTAGTTGGGGATGCGGCGGCTAGGTCAGAGAATACTTGCATGGTTCTGTCTTGTAAGAAGGAGGTGATCCAAGCTGTGGCCTCTGGGGAGAATTTGGCGGTGGAGGAAAGGTGGTGGCATAGGGCGCCATGATCCACAAGGTCGAATGCCGCGGATAGGTCAAGGAGTAGGAGAAGTGCTGGTTTACCCATGTCTCTAGCATCGTCCATTTGGTTCTTCAAGTCAAGTAGGGCGGTTTCGGTCCCGTGTCTAGGGCGGAAGCCAGATTGGCGGAGTCCAAGGAGTTTGTTCTCTTCAATGAAATGCTGGACCTGCAAGTAGGCTGCTTTGTCCAATATTTTGAGGAGGAATGGGACAGTGGTGATAGGTCTGTAGTTGTTGGGGGAGGTGGGATCGAGAGTTGGTTTTTTCAAGAGAGGTCGGACCCAAGCTTCCTTGAGGGAGGCGGGGACTTTCCCTGTGGTAAAGGAGGCATTAACGAAGGCTGTTAGGAAGGGCGCTAGCGCTTCCGTGCAGTCTTTGATAATGGAGGCTGGGCATGCATCACCTTTGCAGTTAGAGGGCTTGATGTTCCTCATAATGTTGATGATGTCTTTTTCTTGGATGGGTTTGAAGGAGAAGGGTAGGGGGGGATCCGTGGCGTGTGAAGGGATAGGGATATGGCTACTGGGTAGGGCTTGTTTAGTGGCTAGTATTTTGCTTTTGAGGAGGCTTAATTTGGTTTGCATGGCCGTTTGTATTTTGTCACACCAGTCTTTGTCTTTGGTAAGATTCTGGGGGGCGGGAGTGGGTGTCTCGAGCTCTCTGAAAATGGCAAAGATTTCTTTGGTGCTAGATTGGGCTTCCGAGATTCTGGATTCAAAGGATTTGGCCTTTGCTTGGGTGATTGCCTTTTTGTATTTGGTGTATAGGGCTTTAAAGAACATCTTGTCTTTTTCAGAGTGGGACGTTTGCCACTGTGTGAGTGCAGCTTTTTTCTCGTTGCGGAGTGTGAGGAGCTCAGGTGTGAACCAAGAGTTGGAATGGGTAGTGGGTTTGGATTTGCGTGGTTTAAGAGGGGCAATGGAGTTGATAGCTGCTTTAATGGCAGTATCATAGGTTGTTGCGAGTGTTTCTGGGTCTGATGAAAAAGGTGGTCTGAAGGCTGGGCCTTGGAGGAAGGGCAGTAGCCTTTCCTTGGTGAGCTGGCGGGAGCTTCTGGCGAGGCAAGGAGGGAGCGGTTGGGGCAAGGGGGCAGCAGGGGAGCTAGTGGTGAGGATGCTAAAGGTGATGATGTGGTGGTCAGACCACGGGGTGGGATTGTTACCTGTAATGATGAGTGGGCAGTTATGCTGTGCTATCCAGTCGAGCGTTCTGCCTTGAGTGTGAGTAGGGCTAAGGATGGTGTTCTTGTAGCCTAGAGCATTGAGGGCAAAGTCAAGGGATTTGGCTGCTACGTCCTTACTATCCCGGAGCCCTAGATTGACGTCACCGAGGAAAATGGCTTTAGACTGTTTTTTGAGGTTGTCAGAGAGGAGGTGGATGAGAGAGGCTTGGAAGTCTCCTGTTGGGCCTGGAGGGCGGTAAATGGTGTGCACAGTAATGGTGCAGTGGGGAGAGAGGGTTATTTTAACTTGGAGGTAGTCGCTGTTGTTGTTGGTCAGGGATTTCTCTATCTTTCTGATAGAGAGCGAGTCTCTGGCAATAATTGCTACACCTCCACCTTTGGAGAGGCGGTCTTGTCTAGTTATGGAATAGCCAGGGGGTAGGGCGAGAGATAGTGCCGGGCCGGAGGCATCATGTAGCCATGTTTCTGAGATCATGAGTAGATCTAGGTTGTGGGAGGTTAGGAGGTTGTGTATGTCCAGGGCGTGGGCATTGATGGACCTGGCGTTAATCATGGCGCATTTCATGTGGGGTTCAGTAGTGCCTGAGGGGGGGTTCATGATGAGAGAGGGTTTGGTGGAGGGGGGGATTGAGCTCTGGGTGTTAGGGGAGATGCAAATCACAGATTTTACATTGGGGGTCATATTTTCAGCGGTGGTGGACACATGTGGTATAGCATTTGGCACACTAGCATTCAAAATGGTGGTAGAAGAATTGCAAATCACAGATTTTACACTGGGGGTCACATTTTCAGCGGTGGTGGGCACATTTGTAATCACATTGGTTATGGAGGCAGTATAATTGTACGGAAAGTTAAGTACTTTGTTGGTGGTTGTGTAGGTGGTACTTGACGTGGATGCAGGCTTTGAGGTTTTGCGGGGGTGCCTGGCCTTATCAGCGAGTGAGGAGGGTTGTACAGTGCGTGAGCATAGCCGCGTATTACGGCTATTCGTGGGAATGGGCTGTGAGCTGAAGGCGGCTTTCAAAGTACGGGCGCGCAGCCTGAAGCGCCTTGAGGTGGTGCAGGGGTTGGAGAGAAGCTTGCAAGGGTAGAGCTTCTTACCTTCTGGGTGCAGCGTAGGTTTCGGGCATACGGGAGACGAGCAGCGAAGAGCTGCAAAGAGCACAGGAGGCCTTTTCTCCTGGCCTTCTCTCGTCGGCTTCGCCTCTCGGCCCTCTCCCCCTCCATTTAAAGCAGGAGGGAAGGGGCAGGCAAGCCGACTTGACGAATGGGCAGCAGACTTCGTGGAGGTTTTGGATACTTCCATGGAAACTGCTCTGACATCCATTTTAGCAGGTTTCAGGACGGCACACGCGGCGGGCGGGATCACAATTGAACACACGGTTGTTCCAAACGAGAGAGCAGCTGATCCAGCATCCAGCTGGAGTGGGAGGAAACGTGCTCGCAGCGGAGCTGCAAAGAGCACAGGAGGCCTTTTCTCCTGGCCTTCTCTCGTCGGCTTCGCCTCTCGGCCCTCTCCCCCTCCATTTAAAGCAGGAGGGGAGGGGCAGGCCAGCTGACTTGACGAATGGGCAGCAGACTTCGTGGAGGTTTTGGATACTTCCATGGAAACTGCTCTGGCATCCATTTTAGCAGGTTTCAGGACGTCACACGCGGCGGGCGGGATCACAATGGAACACACGGTTGTTCCAAACGAGAGAACAGCTGATCCAGCATCCAGCTGGAGTGGGAGGAAACGTGCTCGCCATTCTAAAATGGCGTTTGTGTTCTCTTCTGTGACTCCAACCCAAGTCGAGCCCTTTGTCCCACTTTTTGGCGGGCTTCTCCACAGAAGCCTCCAAAAGTGGTGCCACTCTGTCTGGGTACCACAGGGGGTGTGGGAGGGGGTCTTGTGTGATTGGCCCAAGTGGTGAGCCGGCCGGCTCACCACTTAGCATGTTTGAGTGACAGCTAGGCTGAGTGAATGGGGGTTTTCTGCATAAAAGCAGGGCTTTGGGGACTGGAACTTCAGAAGTCGCCACAGGACCTAAGAATCCGACGAGGGAGAAGCTGAGCCGACCTACCACGACGACACCACCGGTGGAGCCCTGCCGAACCGAGTCACTCCTTCCCGCCGACAGAGAAGATCTCCCGACTGGAGAGGCTTCTTCCCCTGACTGGTGGGCACAACCAGTTTACCTTTCTTTCTTCGCACCCCAGCCCGGTTTGTGGTCGAACTGCCCGTGCCAAGCTCCCCGGCAGCCGGATAGCCACTCACCACTGAACCGTGAATCACTGGACCACTCCTTGTACCTGAGAAACTCCGCGGCTGGTTTCTTCCCTGGCAGTGCAACGGACTCCTGTCTTCCTCCACGACGAGATCCTCTCTTCCCCCGGAAGAAGCACCGACTTGCACCCGCTGCCAGGAACAACTGCCCCCGCTGGAGCGTTCTCACCACTTTATGTTACCGTGTCCGCCAGGCCTCCCTTTCTAAAAATTGCAACAAGGTAATAATAACTCCTTAACCTTCTGGACTGGGCTGGCCGCCTTGACCCTCGAACTGGTCCCTTTCCTTGGTCCAACTCCTTTTTGAACCGTGTGACCTTGGACACATTTCGTTTTGATCCTCTTAAAGCGGATCCAGCCTATTGACTCTGAATTCACGGTGTTACTTTGCCTTTTTCTCTTGTGTGTTCGTGAAAAAGTGTTGGGATCTGTTTCAATTTATTCTCTGCTTTTCTCTCCCTTTTTAAAACGAATTATTAGAGTGCCATCTATGTAAGCGCTCACCGCTGTCTGAAAATAAGTGGGGCTTTACTTAAGACTTGTCTAATATTCTTTTAAGGGAGTGTATATCTTTTAGTGACCGTGTTTTTGAATTGCTTACTATTAGTGCCTGTGTGTTTCTTTAAATGTGGTTTTAAATAAATAATTGTATCTCTTTTACACCAAGCCCTGGTCAGCGTTTACTTGTTCTACTGTGTTCTCTTGACCTATTGTGAATACTCTGTATACTGCCTAACTCTTCTTGAGGGAAGTCTGACTGCTCAGCCACAGCTACCAAGTGAATCTGTGTGGTACAGACTGCTACCAAGTGGGTTTACTGCCAAACACCTGTAGTCCTAAATCTTTTGCAGTGGTCCCAGAGGGAACTGCACAGGTTTCTGCCTAACAGGGAGCAATTAGGATCATGGTTTTCCTGAACCTCCTCAACCTCCTTATTACATGAGGAAGGATGGGGACCGGAGGAAATGCATAGAGAAGTGGAAATTCCCAGTGCACCACAAACGCGTCTCCTAGAGCTCCTCTCGGGGTAAATTCCCTAGAGCAGTACAGTTCCCACTTTCTGTTGGCATTGATCACAAATAGATCCACTTGAGGGGTTCCCCAAAGGTTGAAGATCTATTGAAGGACTTCCTGAGCTAGTTCCCACTTGTGGGAGACTGCACTCTGCCTGCTCAGAGCATCTGCCGTTGTGTTCTTCTCTCCAGCTAGATGAACTGCCGACAGAGAGATTCCTTCTTATATTGTCGAGAACCAGAGCTGCATTGACTCTCTGCACAGTGGTAGTGACCGTACAACTCCACTCTTGTTGAGGTAGTAAATGGCCACTGTGTTGTCCGTCATAATCAGGACATCTTTTCCCTGTACAGGCAGCAGGAAGGCCTTCAGCGCTAGTCTGATTGCCCTCAGCTCTAAAAGGTTGATATGTAGTTTGGACTCCGATGGAGACCAACGACCGATGGTCAAATTGTTGGTATGAGCTCCCCACCCCGTGAGTGAGGCATCTGTCACTACTGTTATCTCCGGCCACGGTAGCCAAAAAGGTTCTCCTTTCAAGATATTGTCCCAAAAGGCCCACCACTGAAGGTCCAGTGAGACTCTGTTTGGGATTTGTAGGAGATCTGTCATCCTTCCCGAGAACTGTGACCACTGGGTCCTTAGAGCCCATTGGAGAGATCTCATTCTCAGGCGAGCCTGTGGCACCAGAAAAATGCAGGATGACATGAGGCAGAGCAATCTCAGAAAATCGAAGGCTGGCAGATGCTGGGCATTCTGGAATTTCATCACCATCTGAAGAATGTTTTGAGCCCTCTCCTCTGGTGGCAAGGCTTTTCCCAGGGATGTGTCCAGGACGGCGCCGATAAACTGGAGTCTTTGTGATCATACCATTTGGGACTTCTTGAAGTTGAGGGAGAAAGCTCAGCCTGTGGAGGGAGTGACAAAATAGTTTAGATGATCCAGATCTTGTTCCTGGGAACCCGCCCTGATCAACCAATCGTCTAGGTAGGGGTAGACGTGAATCCCCCCTCTCCTGCGACTCACGGCCACAACCGCCATTAGGTTGGTGAAAACCCTCGGGCGGAGGTTAGCCCAAATGGCAGAACCAAAAACTGATAAGGAGAGTTGCCAATGGCGAACCTCAGGTACTTTCTGTGCTTGAGATGTATTGGCACATGAAAGTAAGCATCCTGAAGGTCCAGGGATACCAACCAATCCTGAAGTTGGAGGGCCTGAAGAATTTGAGAAAGTGTAACCATCTTGAACTTTCCTGAGGAATGTGTTCAATTCTCGCAAGTCCAAGATGGGTCTCATTCCTCTGTCCTTTTTTCGTAATTAGAAAATATGGGGAGTACCAACCCTTGTTCCTCTCTGCTGCAGGTACCAGTTCTATAGCACCTTTCTCTAGCAGGTCCAGAATCGCCTGCATAAGGAGCGGGTCTGGAAAAATCTAAGAGTTGTTCCCCGGTGAATGACTGAGGCATGTGTAGGAAAGGCAGGCAGTAACCCTGGGCAACTGTTTCCAATGATCAAGCATCTGAAGTAATAGCCTGCCATTCAGTCAGATGTTGAGTTAACCTGCCTCCTACTGATGTTTTGTAATGTAAGAGAGAGGTTTTGGAGCGGCTGACGCAGATGCTGAGGGTAAAGCAGAACCTGCTGTTGCAGTCTCAGTACCATTACCCCATCATCCATGGGGGAAAACGTCCCTGGCCTCTTTGAGCTGGCTGTCCTCTGCCTTTTCCGAATGCAGAATAATAGCGAAAGGACCTACCCCTCCAGGGCGCACCTCTGGGCCGGTTCGGAGTTTGTCTTATCGCAGCTCCAAGGGATTTGGCCGCCACCTTGGAAGTTTGCAACGTCTCCAAACAGTCATCAGCTTTCTTGCCAAATAGATGAGTGCCGTCAAAGGGCATATTCAGAAGTCTGGACTGTATGTCAGGAGCAAATCCAGAGTACCACAACCACGCAAATCTGCGGGTTGTCATACTAGCCGCCATGGCTCTGCTGATGCTGTCAACAGTGTCGAGACCAGTCTGGAGGGACTCACACATAGCGTCCTTTCGTCCTTGATAATGTTCAAGAAACCGTCTCTCTCCTCCCCTTCAGAGAGACAGTCAGCCACCATTGAAGCACACTCCCAAAGGGTGTGGCTAAATCTTGCCATGTGGCATTAGCAGACTTTAGGGCCATGCTACATGCCGAGAAAACTTTCTTGGCCATGGCAAACTTTTTATCATCTCGATCCTGCGGGATTGTAGGGTATGCAGTCTGTTTACCTGACGAAGTTGCAGCTTGAACAACTAAGCTTTCGAGGGTTGGGTGCTTTGATAAATATAGGTGATCTGCAGTTGACGCCCTATATTTTGCTGTCAGTCTTTTGCTGACTGCAGAGATCACCTCTGGTGTTTCCCATTTTGTGGACACTTTCTTTTGTAAAAGGGGATGATGGGATCTTCTTGTGGTCCTTTATCAAGTATGTCGGTGAGGTCATCTTATTCGTATACAGGAGTGGGTCTAGACCATGGGTGCATAACATACGGCCCGCGGCCAGTTGCGGCCCGCCATGCTGTTTTTTCCGGCCCGCGAGGCACAAAGACTTTCCTAATGGAGGGCGGCCCGCAAGCAGCATCCGCCGCTCTCCATTAGGAAAGTCTTTGTTGTCTTCCGGGCCGGACAAAACACTGGCCGTCATTGGCTCAGCACACACGCACCACGTCACTCCTACGAGCCACGTAGTGCGTGTGTGCTGCACCAATGGAGTGCCAGCACTTCGGCTGGCGTGGCCAGTAAGGCTTGATGCCGGAAGGCATTTCAGCCTTGCTTGCCACGCCAGCCGTAGTACTATTCCACTTACCTCGCCAGCGTTCCAGCGCACCTGCCTTCCAGCACGTCTCCGGTAAGTGGTCTGTGTGTTTGTGTGTCGGGTCTGTTCTGCTCTATGTTTGTGTTGTGTATGTTGAGATGGGGGGGGGTGTGGGGGGTGTGTCGGATGTGTATGAATGTTTATTTTTGAGTGTTTGTGTTGTGTATGTTGAGATGGAGGGGTGGGGGGGCGTGTCGGATGTGTATGAATGTTTATTTTTGAGTGTTTGTGTTGTGTATGTTGAGATGGGGGGTGGGGGGGACGTGTCGGATGTGTATGAATGTTTGTTTTTGAGTGTTTGTGTTGTGTATGTTGAGATGGGGGGGTGGGGGAGGCGTGTCGGATGTGTATGAATGTTTGTTTTTGAGTGTTTGAATTGTGTATGTTGAGATGGGGGGTGGGGGAGGCGTGTCGGATGTGTATGAATGTTTGTTTTTGAGTGTTTGAATTGTGTATGTTGAGATAGGGGGTGGGGGGGCGTGTCGGATGTGTATGAATGTTTGTTTTTGAGTGTTTGTGTTGTGTATGTTGAGATGGGGGGTGGGGGGCGTGTTGGATGTGTATGAATGTTTGTTTTTGAGTGTTTGTGTTGTGTATGTTGAGATGGGGTGGGGGAGTGTTGAATGTGTATGAATGTTTGTTTTTGAATGTCCGTGTTGTGTATGTTGAGATGCATGTATGGGTGCATGTTTCAGAGTTTGTGTGCTGAGTTGGGGGGTTTGGGTCTGTATGGGTGCATGCTTGAGAGTGTGTGTGCTGAGTTGGGGGGTGGAGGGTTGGGGTCTGTATGGGTTCATGGTGTATGCTTGAGAGTGTGTGCTGAGTTGGGGAGTTGGGGGTTCGGGTCTGTATGGGCGCATGTTTGAGAGTGTGCTGATTCGGGGGGTGGGGGGTTTGTGTCTGTATGGGTGCATGTTTGAGAGTGTGTGTGTGCGCTGATTTGGGGGGTGCGGGTCTGTATGGGTGCATGTTTGAGAGTGTGCTGATTTGGGGGTGGGGGGGTTTGGGTCTGTATGGGTGCATGTTTGAGAGTGTGTGTGCTGAGTTGGAGGTTGGGGGTTCGGGTCTGTATGGGTGCATGTTTGAGAGTGTGTGTGCTGAGTTGGGGGGGGTGGGGGGTTCGGGTCTGTATGGGTGCATGGTGTATGCTTGAGAGTGTGTGTGCTGAGTTGGGGGGTGGGGTGTTTCGGGTGTGCATGAATGTTTGTTTTTGTATGTTTGTGTTGTGTATGTTGAGATGCATGTATGGGTGCATGCTTCAGAGTTTGTGTGCCGAGTTGGGGGTTTGGGTCTGTATGGGTGCATGCTTGAGTGTGTTTGGGGCATAGTGTTTTGTTGGGGGTGAGGGGGCCATGGGGCATAGTGTTTGGTTGGGGGTGAGGGACAGGGGGCATAATGTTTGGTTGGGGGTGGGAGCCATGGGGCATAGTGTTTGGTTGGGGGTGAGGGGGCCATGGGGCATAGTGTTTGGTTGAGGATGAGGGGGCCATGGGGCATAGTGTTTGGTTGGGGGTGAGGGGGCCATGGGGCATAGTGTTTGGTTGGGGTGAGGGAGCGATGGGGCATAGTGTTTGGTTGGGGGTGAGGGATAGGGGGCATAGTGTTTGCTTGGGGGTGAGGGACAGGGGGCATAGTGTTTGGTTGGGGGTGGGAACCATGGGGCATAGTGTTTGCTTGGGGGGGTGAGGGACAGGGGGCATAGTGTTTGGTTGGGGGTGGGAGCCATGGGGCATAGCGTTTGGTTGGGGGTGAGGGAGCCATGGGGCATAGTGTTTGGTTGGGGCTGAGGGGGCCATGGGGCATAGTGTTTGGTTGGGGGTGAGGGACAGGGGGCATAGTGTTTGCTTGGGGGGTGGGGGACAGGGGGCATAGTGTTTGGTTGGGGGTGGGAGCCATGGGGCATAGTGTTTGGTTGGGGGTGAGGGACAGGGGGCATAGTGTTTGGTTGGGGGTGGGAGCCATGGGGCATAGTGTTTGGTTGGGGGTGAGGGGGCCATGGGGCATAGTGTTTGGTTGGGGGTGAGGGGGCCATGGGGCATAGTGTTTGGTTGGGGGAGAGGGGGCCATGGGGCATAGTGTTTGGTTGGGAGTGAGGGGGCCATGGGGCATAGTGTTTGGTTGGGGGTGAGGGACAGGGGGCATAGTGTTTGCTTGGGTGTGTGGGACAGGGGGCATAGTGTTTGGTTGGGGTGGGAGCCATGGGGCATAGTGTTTGGTTAGGGGTGAAGGGGCCATGGGGCATAGTGTTTGGTTGGGGGTGAGGGGGCCATGGGGCATAGTGTTTGGTTGGGGGTGAGGGAGCCATGAGGCATAGTGTTTGGTTGGGGGTTAGGGGGCCATGGGGCATAGTGTTTGGTTGGGGGTGAGGGACAGGGGGCAAAGTGTTTGCTTGGGGGTGAGGGACAGGGGGCATAGTGTTTGCTTGAGGCGTGGGGGCCATGGGGCATAGTGTTTGGTTGGGGGTGGGAGCCATGGGGCATAGTGTTTGGTTGGGGGTGAGGGGGCCATGGGGCATAGTGTTTGGTTGGGGGTGAGGAACAGGGGGCATAGTGTTTGCTTGGGGGGTGAGGGACAGGGGGCATAGTGTTTGGTTGGGGGTGGGAGCCATGGGGCATAGTGTTTGGTTGGGGGTGAGGGGGCCATGGGGCATAGTGTTTGGTTGGGGGTGAGGGGGCCATGGGGCATAGTGTTTGGTTGGGGGTGAGGAGGCCATGGAGCATAGTGTTTGGTTGGGGGTGAGGGGGCCATGGGGCCAAGTGTTTGGTTGGGGTTGAGGGACAGGGGGCATAGTGTTTGCTTGGGGGGTGAGGGACAGGGGGCATAGTGTTTGGTTGGGGGTGGGAGCCATGGGGCATAGTGTTTGGTTGGGGGTGAGGGGGCCATGGGGCATAGTGTTTGGTTGGGGTTGAGGGGGCCATGGGGCACAGTGTTTGGTTGGGAGTGGGAGCCATGGGGCATAGTGTTGCACTCCAAGAGTGAACTCAATAATAAAACTAAAACAGGCACAGTTAGGAGATTACATCCTTTGCTTTTTTGAGGAAACCTGACTCAACAAAGGCCGTACTCCTCTTGGGCAATCCAAACAGCAAACTATAGCAGTCCAAAATAACGGAATGTCCAATCAAGGGTCAATAAAATATATATAATTTAATTAAACAGACGATATGCAATAACTACATTGAAATAAATGATAACAATGGAAAATCTGTAGTACAAAATGTAAGTTTGAAATGCAATAAAAATCGTTACCCCTCAAAAACATTCTTTTTCCATGTGTTTAATACAAATTGGGGGTTGAAAAAGCCTCCTGACATGTCCCACCTACCGCCCCGCCCACTTTTACTTTTCGGCCCACTATAGCCCTCATGTAAGGTACTTTCGGCCCTCTGTCAAAATCAGTTGTGCACCCCTGGTCTAGACCAACCCACATCTTCCATCACCCTATTCATAAGGGTCCTGTAATTACTGTCTGCATGATCCCCTGGTTCAGGCTTATTGAAATCAATGTCTGGGGAGGTATCAATCCCGCTTGCTTCCTGTAAAGGACTCTTGCAGGTCTTTCAATCTGGCCTCTTCTGAGACAGACCAAAGGGTCTTTCTGCATCAGAATTCTCTCCCTCCTCATAAATTGAGCATAAGGTTTTAAAACAATCTGAGCAGGGCAGAGGAATGTAGCTCCTTTTGAATGAAGAAGACGCAATAGTAGTCACTACAGGTGGAGAAATACTAGTAATTGTCAAAGTAGACGTCATTGGCCTCAATGGATTCGTGATTGGCTTTGAGGTTGTCGATAGAATCAACTTTGCATCGACGTCTTCGATGAAGTCGACAAGGGTGTTGAACCGATTGGCGTTGAGGGGGGTCGACGTTCTAGGCGTCGATGATCTCTCCATCGACGGAGTCGCAGAGGGCATCGATGACAGTCTCTGGCTTCGACATGTGAGTCGATGGTGACAGTCTTGTACGTCACAGAGGCTTTATCTCGATTCAAGGGTTTTTCGCGCTCTCAAGGAGTATGTTTTGCCGAGGTGGAAGGCTCACGGCTCTTATGTTTACCAGGTTTTTCTCCTGGCGTATCGCCTCAGTGTCTCTGAGAGGGGGCAAGGCCGTGTTCTCAAACACCTTTAACATGTTCTTACGGAAATCATCCCACTGAGCCGGGGAGCTGTGCTTAGTGGGGCATGTAACTCTCTCCGGTGAACTGAAGGATGAGGTGGAAGGCGATCTATGATGCCTTTTTTTACTGTGCCTCGAAGTGGATGAATGGTGCGATCCACTCCGAGATCGTGAACGGGAGTGCTTTTTACACCAAGGAGACGATGGTCTCGACTCGTCTGAGATATGCTTAGTTGGGGTAATAGATTTTTGGGTCTTATCTCTCTCAAACTTCCCTCTGTGCTCTCTTAAAGCCTTCGCCGTCATCAACAAACACTGTTCACATTCAGACCATGGATGCTCTGCCCCAATGCACCACAGACAGACCCTGTGTGGGTCTGTCAAGGATATATTTGCCCCACAATCTCAGCATTTTTTAAAACCAGTTCGGGGCGTAGATGGGACCGATGAAGCCATCTCGATTGAAGGATTTTAGATGAAAAAACTCTAAGATCTTCGATTTCTTCTCAGAACCGAGCGTTACGTTCCCGAAGCGTGGAAAAAATGGAACTGAGCAACGGACGCTGCGTGTGACTACTTATATCCGCGATTAAGTTGTCATTGAGACGGAGTCCTCCGAGGGACATCGACTCAACAGATGTCGACGCGCAGCACCCTCTACTGGGAAAATAAATGCCGAAGCAGCAAGCTGGATATGGAAATATCAAAGATAAGGAATACATGGGAGGAAACAATCCATTCGAAAACGGCCATTCTACCCTATCAAACACCTTCTTTGCATTTAACGATACCATGAGCGCTGGTATTAGTGTTATTGATATTGTTTCCAGCAAATGGCAAACCCTACGAGTGTTATCATGCATCTGTCTTTGTGAAATAAATCCTGACTGATCCAGCCCTATCAATCTCGGCATGAGGTCGGCCATTCGAGCAGCTAACATTTTGGAGTGTATTTTAGCATCAGTGTTAATCAATGTGATTGGTTTATAGGACCTCGGGATGATGGGTCTTTACCCGTTTTTTTTGGAAACACCACCAGTTTTGCTACCTTCATCGAGTCTGTAATCGTACCTTTCACTCTAAATGAATTGAATAATATAGTAAGACGTGGTGTCATAACATCCCGGTAGCGTTTGTAAAAGCTTGTGGGGTATCTGTCTGGGCCTAGTGCTTTATTTCTTGGTAGGGACAGTATCGCCTTTATCACCTCTTCTTCACTTATTTCCTCCTCCAGTTGTTTCCTCTCCCCCTGTGTAATGAGGCACTATGTAGGTATTTCTTCTGCTTATCCCTATCTGGGTCGCTGGAGGTATATAGTGCTGGGTAGTAATCACTTAGTAGATTCATAGCCACCAGACTTGCAAGCAGTTTATCAGCTTTATTTGCTTTGACATAATAGAATTGTTTTGTGAAAAGTAGAATTTTTGCCGCATATTTAGTGCGATGAGTCTGTAGTTGGCCTTGCACATGTTTCAATGCTCACTGTAGACTCCTGGTGGAGCCTTTTGCTATTTCTGCCAATATGTCTCGTATTTTAGCTTCTAGTTCCCCTTCCGAGCCTCTCCATTGCCTGTCCCTATTCGCCTTCATAGCTATCAAATAACCCCGCAACACTGCCTTAAATGAATCCCATATCAAATCAGGTGCCATATCTTGGGCATCATTTTCTGCAAAGTAAGTGTCGATTTTATCCTGAATCGTGGTGGCCAATATCAGAACCTGCATCAAGTTGTCTGGAAATAGCCATATCCACACCCCCTCAGGTACTCCCTCAACCTCAATCTGTATAGTTAATGGGGCATGATCCGAGAGAGAGATAATTCCCAGATCTATATCCTTCACCCTTCCTAATATACGAGTCTAGACCCAAATGTAATCGATCCTTGACATAGATAAATGGACGTGGGTGTAATGTGTAAATCATTTGTTCTGACCCTTTAGTACTAGCCAGACATCATGGCGAGCCAGTGCTGTTTGGATGGCGCCAATGTGTGTTGCGTGCCCTGAGAGCTCCATGTCTATTTGTGGGGTCCATGCCATGTTGAAGACTCCGGGCAGATAATTTCTCCCTCTGCGAAGTCTTCAAGTTGTGTCAGGACACCCCTCAAGAAACCATCTTGGCCTTTATTAGGAGCATATATATTGGCCAATGTATACCTACGGGTGCCTATAATTACTTTGAGTATGAGTGAGTGACCTGCTGGGTCCACCTTGGTCCCTAGCAACTTTACTGTCATTGTATCCCTAATAGCTATTAGGACCCCCACTTTTTTGTCCTCTGCATTGGCTTGATACAAATGGGGATAACCCCTCATTTTAAGCATCCCTTTGTTTTTCCTGATGCGAGTTTCTTGGAACATCAACATTTCTGGCTTCATCCCCCTGAAAGATCCCTCGATTTTCTTATTTTTTACCAGGGAGTTCCTACCCCTTGCATTATGGGACAGAATTATAATAACCGTCACTGAGCCATCTTATTCATCACGTGCTCCACCCCCTCCTTATTAATAGGTTTGTTCCCCCTTACTTCCATTTTAGGTGACCATTCCAGCTCTATAACCTTCCCCCTTATCCTCCCTTCCCAACATACCCCAACTCCCATAACGCCTCCCCAACCCCCAGATTCACCGTCATTCCGTGGGGAGGGCCAAAGTTCCTATGGTCCACCGGGCAAAGTGTCCGATACCATTGGCCCCCTAACCCCCCAGAGATACAATGTGGGGAATCCTAAACCGGGATGTTATGCAGTCTCGAGAAGGAAAGCATTATCATGTCCACTTGAGAATGCGATCCATGTGCCTGTGAGTAATCTAGGGGAGTCATGGTAACACAAGTATGATACTGACAAAATAGGTACAATTTGTAAAACCTTCATAGAAGTTTCTGGGGTTGGAAAAACATCTACTTTGCCCTATAACTAAGATGGGAGTAGTCTCGACCATCAAACGATAAACAAAACAGTCCTAGTGGAGTCTGTCAAACTAAAATGGCCTATGCTAGCAAAACCTAATGCCTGCCCTATCTCTTGTACAAAAAGTGTATAAATGAGAAATGTATGTAAAGGAAAAATTGGTTGTTCAAAAGAATAAATGTGGCTGAATCAGTTCTCCTCCACACATTAGACCAAGGCGGTCTCTGTAGGCAGGATGACACACTCTGGCTCGGGTTTTCAACACAATGAAACAGTTCAAAAACGTGGATCGAAGCCCGCTTGGCCTTCCATGTTAAAGTTTCTCTTTCCAGACTTCCAAATAATGTTTCAACAAAAAGTTCACGTAGGTCCCCTTCTGTTGCGCTCAGACCTCCTCAAAACAAAAAGTTCACATTGGTCCCCCTCTGTCGGGTTCAGACCTCAAAACCAAAAGTTCACGTTGGTCCCCCACTGTTGAGCTCATACCTCTTCAGAACAAAGTTCACGTAGGTCCCCCTCAGTTGGGCCCAGACCTCTTCAGAACAACAAGACTTGCAAGGGGGCTCCCTTCCCCAAGCTAATTACACTTTGGGTCTCCCTCAGTCGGCCTCAGGCCACTTTTGAATATCAGAGACTTTCGAATGTGGGTGGCTTCCTTTACAGACCTCCGCAGCACCACCTCAACTAAAAGTTCAAGGTAGCTTACTTCGCTTTTGCAGTTCATTTGCTTTATCGTTACAAACAATGCACCTTTCACTGAGACTTTTGAGTGGGCTACTTCCTTTCGCCGGACCACTCTGTTACTCAGTATCGCTGACTTCACAGCTGTTCTTACTTCAAAGTTCATTCATAGGTCTGCCTTTCATTCCTTCTCATCCATACACGTGCAGCCTTCACTTGCAACATAATGTTGCCACTTCAAAATGTCTTTTAAAACACACTGGTCTCTCAGGTCGCATGCCAACTCACCGGCTGTGTGCGTTTCTTTCTTGGTTTTCCAATTCCCAATTCACAAGTGAAGGTTAGTACCACAGGCATTGCTTCGCCTCCCAACTCTGCCGTTCACCTGGGAGGGTCGCTGGCGTCCTTGAAACATAATGCAGACTTCTATTGTGGGACCTGGCCTTATCCACGTGTCTTTCGCAGACTGTCGGAGGCAACACCCTCCAGTGGGTTACTATTGTTTTTTTTGGACCCTCTGCACTCCTCGCGTGGTCCGTTGCTCTGCTCCAGTAGGTTTGGCTTCGACCAGGAAGTGCTGATCGTACTCGTGTTCTGCTTTACTCAGAGTGTGTATCAGCCTTTTATCTGTGTGAGGAGAGCTAATTGGTATCAGGTGTATGCCCTTGAAGTCAAGTACCTGACTTTGCCTGACCCGATTAACGGGATATGTCCAGTAAGATGTATGAGAGTTAGTCTGGTTACTCTCAGTCACCCTCTTCCTCGGCCTAGTGTTTGTATAAAAATGTGGGGAGGGAGTAGGGACCTCAGAGAATCCTGAAAAATAGGATGGGATAGATAAACAAAAAGGAACAAGTTACTTACCTGTAACTGTTGTTCTCCAGCATGGGTCTGGCATGTATTCACATGCTCATGAATATTCCCCGTCAGGCCGGGAATCCTTGGTAAAGAAAAAATCAGTATCAGTTTCGTTTCTGATCTGTCTTTCTCAGTAGTAACCAATCACTGGTCTCTGGGTCATACTGCCCCCAAGCAATGACTGCCCTCTCCCTAAACCCCGCCTCTGGCAGCGATCTTCAGATTTGGTAGCACACAAAGTGGCAGTATGACCAAGTGAAGAGCCGCAGAGGGGTAGGAGGGAGGGTTCACATGTGAATCCATGCCAGACCCATGCTGGAGAACAACAGTTACAGGTAAGTAACTTGTCCTTCTCCAGCATGAGGTCTGGCATGGATTCACATGCTCATGAATATAAGAATACATAGCAGTACACACATGCACAACCAACGGGAGGTGGCAAAGGCTCAACATTAAGCATTACATCAAAACTCAACATTAAGCAATTCTTACCTCCTCACCAGGCTCACCTTAGGCAAACAGGTTGCGCAGCACCGCTTGGCCGACCCTGGACTCCTCCCTAGAATCCCAGTCGACGCAGTAGAATCTCGTGAAGGTGTGCGTCGACCTCAACGTAGCAGCCCTGCAGATGTCCAGCAGGGGCACACCAGACAAGAACGCCATGGTAGCAGCGATAGCTCTGGTCGAATGGGCTCTGGCCAGGCAACGGCCGGTTTGCCAACCGATGACGTGCATGATGCAGCCCGAGAGCCATCTGGAAATGGAAGCCTTCGAGAGAGCCTTCCCTTGGTTCACAGGTCCAAAGTTCACAAATAGCTGTGATGTCTTCCGAAAACTCTTCGTGCGGTCCACGTAGAACTTCAGCGCTCTAGCCACATCCAGCGAATGCAAAGTCCTCTCAGCCGGTGACAAAGGCGATGGGAAGAAAACAGGTAACACCAAGGGCTCGTTGAGGTGGAAGTCCGACGGCAACTTGGGCATAAAAGAGGGGTGCGTCCTCAGCACCCTCGTGTCGTGAAAAAGTCAAGTATGGAGGCTTGCAGGATAGGGCCTGGATCTCTCCTACTCGTTGTGCGGAGGTGATGGCCACAAGAAACGCAGTCTTCCACGACAGGAACTTCAACGGTGCCGAATGCAAGGGCTCGAATCAGGGGAGTTGCTAGGTCTGGAAAAGACCCGGGGCTTTGCTGATGTCGGAACTGTTGGGACTGGGGGCTAGCTAGTCTTTTGGCTGTAGCTCCTGAGATTCTATCCGGGGCTACAACCAAAAGATCAGGGGCTATAGCCCCCTTAGCCACCCCTAGCAATGCCCCTGGCTCGAATGGTGCCCCCATGAGCCTGGTCAGCACCACGTTGAGCTCCCACGCCGGGGCAGGGGCCTTCACCAGTGGGAACGATCGGAACAGTCCCTTCATAAATTCCTTCACCAGGCGATGGGACCACAATGTCATAAAGCACCAAAGTATTGACTGAAAAGGATACGGTACTCAAAAGGATACAGATGGTAGGGTCTTCCGGATCCCTGTTCACACGATTTGATAGTTGTGAAGTCAAGTTTAGACCTTCCAAATGATAAAACAGGCAGAGAGATGGATCACTGGAAAGGGCGTGGGTAAGGTATAGGAAGTCAGCCTAGAACAAAATAAAGTATCATAAGAAACTGCCCCAAATTGACTCTCTATGATAGAACAGTATTTGGCATTAATTCACACACTGACCTTATGCCTAGGGCAGAAGAATCCAGCAGAAGTCTCTTGAGGAAAATCCAGAAGTAGAACAAACGACAAGGAAGGGAAGATTAGTAAGGGAGACTTATCCCGAACGGAACGAGGCTCACGCTAGATACCGGGTTGATGCACCACAGGATAGCGTCCAAAGTACTGTTCACTATCACCTTCCAACAGTCCTTGAAAAGCTTCCTTCCCACGTAGAGAAAAGTATAGAAATGAATAAATCCCCCTGTTAATATCACAGGTGCAGGAGTTGGAAATAGCGCCCTTTTGTGGAATAAACAAAGTACACGCGGTTCTGAACAGCCGCGAAGAAAATAGTGTGTGCGTGTGGTATTACACGCGAATAGGATTCACGCAGTCTTTGAAGCAGGCTTGAAGACAACGTGTGCGTATGAAATTACACGCGAATAGGATTCACGCAGCCCAGGCCAGCAGCGCTTGAAGACAACGTGTGCGTGTGGAATTACACGCGAACAGGATTCACGCAGTCCAGGCCAGCCGCGCTTGAAGACAGCGTGCGCTTGTGGATTTGCACGCAAACAGGATTCACGCAGCCCAGGCCAGCAGCGCTTGAAGACAACGTGCGCCTGTGGAATTACACGCAAACAGGATTCACGCAGTCCAGGCCAGCCGCGCTTGAAGATAGCGTGCGCTTGTGGATTTGCACGCGAACAGGATTCACGCAGCCCAGGCCAGCAGCGCTTGAAGACAGCGTGCGCTTGTGGATTTGCACGCGAACAGGATACACGCAGCCCAGGACAGCAGTGTTTGAAGACAACGTGTGCGTGTGGAATTACACGCGAACAGGATTCACGCAGTCCAGGGCAGCCGCGCTTGAAAACAGCGTGCGCTTGTGGATTTGCACGCGAACAGGATACACGCAGCCCAGGACAGCAGCGTTTGAAGACAACGTGCGCGTGTGGAATTACACGCGAACAAACAGCTCCAAGAATCAGCGTGTGGCGGAAAACACGCTATAGAAGGCCCAAGAAGCAGCTGAGGAAAACTGCAAGGACGCAGATCGGAGGTTCAGCTACACAACGCCAAATGATTCGATCAGAAGCAGCGAGTGAAGTTTCCACGCTACTTCTATACGTAATGCCGTAGTTCACGTGACGAAGCAGAATACACGTGAATTTAGCGACGTGAAAAATGCAGACGTCGTTTTCCCGGCAACGTATCGAACAACCGCCATTTGGAATAGAACGGTCTAGCTGTTCTATGAGCGTAAGAGGTAGAACCACGTCCAGCATGTATGACACACAAGGACGCCCGTCCTGTGGTTCTGGTGTATCGGGAGATTGCAGCCAGATGTATCTTGATGGAGGCGTGAACCAGTCCAGCCTTGGCCAGCGACAGTAGGTACGGCAGCACTTGAGGGGCCGTAATCCGTAGAGGGTTAATCTTCTGTGCACAGCACCAGACAGAGAACCTCTTCCACTTATGTCCGTAGAACTTGAGAGCTGAGGACGCCCTGGCCTTTGCAAGGACCTCTCTGACGTCAGTCGGGATATCGTACCCTTCAAACTCTAGTGCTGCAGGATCCAGGTCTGCAAGTTCAGCGACTCCGGGTCGTGATGAAGTATGGCGCCGCCTTCTCTGGAGAGAAGATCCGCGTCCGTCGGCAGCTTGACTGGTGGGGACGCTGACAAGTCCAGAAGGTCCGGGAACCAGATCTGCCTCGGCCACGCCGTTGCGACGAGGCTCATCCTGCACTGGGACCTCTTGAGCTGGTTGACGAGTCAGAGCAGCAACGGCATCGGAGGGAACGCATATAGGAACAGGCTGTCCCAGGGGAACGAGAAGGCATCGCCCATGCTCCTCGGCTGGGGGAACCTGCTGGCGAACCTCTGGCACTTGGAGTTCGTCGCCGTCGCGAACAGGTCAATTTGCGGTTTTCCCCATCGTCGGAAGAGTCGATCCACTTGATCCTGACGTAGTTCCCACTCGTGGCACGAGCGCAGCTCCCTGCTGAGTGAGTCGGCGATGGTGTTCTTTATCCCTGCCAGATGAAAGGGCACCAGAAACATCCCTTGGGCGACAGCCCAATGCCACAGATCCTGGGCTTCCTTGGAGAGGGCTGTGGATCTCGTTCCTCCCTGCTTCCGGATGTAGATCCTCGTGGTGGTGTTGTCGGTGAAGATTCTCACCACCTTGCCCTTGAGGGACGGGAGAAAGGACCTGAGGGCCCAGAACACTGCATGGAGCTCCAGGATGTTGATGTGGAGCGGCTTCTCCTCCGGGTGCCAAAGGCCTCTCGCGTAAAGTTCTCCGGTGTGCGCTCCCCACCCTTCCAGGGAGGCATCTGTCATCACCGTTATCCGGAGGGATGGGGTCTGAAAGTCTGTGCCAGCCGACAGATGAGCGTGGGTGCCCCACCACCAGATCACTCGTCGGAAGGTCTCGTTGAGCGGGATCCTGTCCTCGAAGCTGCCCGTCGCTTGAATCCAGCGGGCGTCGAGTAACTCTTGCAGAGGGCGCATCCGAAGCCTGCACAGGCGCACAAGATATATGCAGGAGGACATCATCCCGAGGAGGGACTTGATGGACCTCACCCTGGCCATGTCCGTGGCCAGCAGACGCTGCACCTTGCCCAGGATGGCCTTCGTCCTTTCCTCCGACGGCGAAGCCAGATGCGCCACTGTGTCGAGCTTGGCTCCCAGAAACAGTGCGACTTGCGACGGGACCAGGTGGGATTTGGGAAAGTTGATGGAGAATCCCAGGTCCGTGAGCATCTGGACGGTCTTCGCTGTGTGATCTACGGCGAGCTCCCTTGTCCTTGCTCGGATGAGCCAGTCATCCAGGTAGGGGTAGACGTGGATCCCCTGCAGGTGCAGCCGTGCCGCCACCAGTGCGAGGCACTTGGTGAACACCCTGGGTGCCGACTTCAATCCGAACGGGAGGGCCTTGAACTGGTAGTGCTGTCCTTGGACCACGAACCTGAGGAACTTTCGGTGTCCTTTTAGAACGGGGATGTGGAAGTATGCATCCTCCAAATCCAACGACAACAGGAAATTGACCTCCTCCAGCTGTCCCAGCACGTGCTGGAGGGTGACCATCCGGAACTTCTGTGCCTTGATGTACTTGTTCAGTCGTCGCAGGTCCAGGATGGGGCGCCATCCTCCTGTCTTCTTTTTCACGAGGAAGTACCTTGAGTATACTCCGGAGCCCCGGAGCCTCTTTGGGACGAGCTCGATGGCACCTTTTTTGAGCATCGCCCTTACCTCCAATAGCAGTTGAGGGACGTGATTTTCCTTCCTGGCCACGGGTGGAATGCGGGGGCACTTTTTTAGAAATTCAAGGGCGTGCCTCAAGGCCAGGGCGTCCAGCACCCAACGGTTGGTGGAGATGGACTCCCACACGCTGACGAACTTCGCCAGCCGGCCTCCCACCGGGGTGCTTCGGTGTGGGCCCGACACCGCTGTGGACTCAATCTTGCTTGGAGGACGCCTTGCCGCTTTGGCCTCCCTGGCAACGACAGCGGGGTCCACCCGACTTGCCTCGTCCTCTATAGGCTTCCTGCGACGAGGAGCGGGCCACTTGGTGGTACGTAGAGGAGCCACCGCCGAATCCCTTGGAGGTACCCTGCTTGCCTCCGGTGCTCCGAAAGGACGGCCTTCGTTGCCGGAGAACGCCTAGGGCCTTAGCTGTCTCTGTGTCCGCCTTGATGGCTTGGAGGGACTCATCCACTGTCTTCCCAAACAGATTGTTCCCGTCGAACGGCATGTCCAAAACCTTGGCTTGTACGTCCTGGCGGAAATCCGTTGCCTTGAGCCACCCTTGTCGTCTAAGGCAAACACTGTTGCCTAGCTGGCAGAAACCGGTGTCGGCAATGTCCGTTGCCACCGTTATGGCATGGTCCGACGCCACTTCGCCTTCTTGCAAGATCTCCAGGGCCTCGGCCCTCTTGTCATCCGGTAGGAAGACCAACAGGGGGGCGATCTTGTACCATAATTCCCTGTTGTAGTGGGCCACGATCGCGAGGGCGTTGGCCACCTTAATCGTTGTTGCTGCTGACGAGATAACTCGTCGTCCCATTGCGTCCAGCTTCTTTCCTTCGCCGTCTGGCGGGGAGGTTGACGTTGAGGCTGATGGCCCCCCCCGCTTTCTTCTTGGCCGCCGCTGAGACGACCGAGTAAGGGGTCGGTTGTGCCCTAAGGCACAAAGGGGCCGTGTCGGGGACCCAGTACTTCTTCTCGTACCGATCCCTCTTGGCAGGCGTCGTAGACGGGTTCTTGAGGAGGGTGAGACCCTCGTCCCAGATGTCATCCAGCAGAGGCACAGCGAGGACTGTCTTCCTCTTGGCCTTGCGCCGTTGGTAAAGGAAACCTTCCTCCTTCTTCTCTTCGGGGCAGAGCTGAAAAAGCTTGGATGCCGTGGCGATCATTGCATTGAAAGATCCGATCTCGTCGGGCGGGGAGGCCCGGGCTGGGGCGATGGGAGCTCCGTCCCGTCGCACCGCGGTCGTCGTCGGTACCCGTCGTGGCCGTGTCCGTTCCAGTGTCATCCCCAGGGACGTGGGTAAAGGCTGAGCAGGCCACGAGGGCTGAAAAGGCGGGGCTGGATGGATACGTCTTCTCTTGTTCGGGGGGCTTCCCGCCGGGCCTGGCTCTGGCTCCTCCGTCGAGCCTGGTTCCGGATCCTCCGTCGGTGGTAAGGGCAAACTCGTCCTTATCTCCGAACATAAGGATTGTATCGCCAACAAAATGGCCGCCGAGTTATCCTGCGGCTCCGGAAGCGACGGGTGACTAGGACCCTCTCCGGTGCCGCCGTCACTCTTGTCATCACCTTCGTCGGGATCCCTCCCGTGGGGGCGGGCCTCTTCGACGCCCTCGTTGAGGCCTTCTAAGACTTCTACCAGCTCCTCCTCGGATGCTGTGTCTGTGTCCACAATGGCCACCCCCCCCCTCTTTTTCCGCCGGGGTCTTCACAGGGGTCTTTTCGATGGGTCTGAAAGAGGCTTCCCTTTGCGGAGGCAGGGAGACTCTGGGCCCCGAGGTCGCCTCCACTGGTGTAGCCTCCACAGGCTGTGCCAGGGCTGCCGCGACTTCCTCGATAGAGGCCTTGGCCGGGTGAATCAAGGCCTTTACCACCTTGTGTGGGCCTGTGGCCTTCACCTTGGGGGGGGAGGGTCACTGCCTCGCTCCGCCTCGGCCGGTTCCTTCGAGCTTGACCGGGCCTCTCCAGAAGCTTCGCCGGGTTCTCGGCCTTCCTCTTCCCTGAGCCAAGGCATTGGCTCGTGGTTGATGGCGCTGGAGAGGGTGCACCCTGCCTGGCAGCGAAGGAGCCCGACCATTCGGCGCTCCCGGTGCCCGCGGACTCGTAGTGCTTTGCCTTCTGGTTGGCCCCCGTCACCGGGGCGCCCTCACAGGACTTAGAAGACCGCTCGGACTTCTTCTTCTCACCTGACGGGCTCTTTCCTTCCAGCCAGTTGGAGAGACGAAGGTGTCGGTCCCTGATGGTCCATTCCGACATGTTCCTGCAAAACGCACAGTCCTTCTCCACATGCGTTCTGTCCTTATGAAGGCAGTAGAGACATTTTGAGTGCTCGTCCTCCTTGAACACATTCTGCAGCTGGCATGCAGGGCAAACCCTGAACAGCTTTCCGGGCGTCGAGCTTCCTTTCTCCTGGGCCATGTTCGGGTAGGCCGCAGAAACTTCTGGAATCCTCCAAGAAGCGTAACTCGATGAAATCTTCACCCTTGACGGGCGTAGAAATTCTCTTTGAAAAAGCGCGAAAATGCAGCAAAAGCTCGAGAGCTAAACACGAGGACTCCCAACACTTGAGCGTGCGGTAAAAATCTGAAGATGGCTGCCAGAGGCGGGGCTTAGGGAGAGGGTAGTCATTGGTTGGGGGCAGTATGACCCAGAGACCAGCGATTGGTTACTACTGAGAAAGACTGATCAGAAACGAAACTGATACTGATTTTTTCGGCCTGACGACAGGGAATATTCATGAGCATGTGAATCCATGCCAGACCCCACGCTGGAGAAAGGGGGGGAATACCGCTTCTCACCATCGGCTGTCTCACCCCCACACCCCGAAGACCCCTCACCCAGGTGATCCTCTTGCACTGGTCCACCCCCAGGGTCTGGATCCAAAGGCGATGGCCGTGCCCTGGCCTCTGAGGGAGAGATCCCTGGGGGCTGGCAGGTAAGACACCATCTGGTTTCTCACAGTAATAAGTGTTCTTCACTGCTTGATTACAGGTATATGGGTGAGCAGATTCACAGCTTGCATGCTGGTCTGTAACTGGTTGGTATTTAAATTACTGTTGTTGTGCACCTACATTACTGGAAAGATGAATGTTTGATAATGTACCCTACATAGCAATGAATTAAATTGAGTGCTCTCCACTCAAGCGTCAAAACTGATAAATACACAAAAGAGAAGCCAAACAACAGCTTTGCATGGTGTGCCTTTAAACTAATTCAATGGAGATACAAATGTCTACCATGTCCCAAGCCACAGAACTAGAAGATGGCAAACTTGCCCAGGTGCATTCTCTCATGGAATCGGAAGATAAAGTACAAGTTTAAAGGAATCAAAAGGTCTTCAAACCATTGAGTGTTCAGAATGCAGTTTTTGAATTAGAAAAGGCTAGTCAATGTTGTAATGGGTATTACTACAATGTCTTAAATTCCATTCTGTGGTGCTAACACCTTTACCCCAATGGTTAAAGTGTATTTTGTGCGTAAGGAAAGTTGAGCGGGAAGCCATTGGGTTTACACACAAAATGGTTATATTTCATTAGAGATCAGCAAAATAAAAAATTTAAATCAGATTAACATTATTAGTAGACATAACAAGCATTTGTTTCTCGAATAGTTCAGTTGGAGAGAGAGGGTGTGATAGAGAAAAAAAAGACACAAACAAACAAAAGAATACGAAAGGCCGAAAGAATTCTGTTTTAATTTTTTACTACACCAATATCACCAAACATTAGATTTGGTGCCAGTGCCACTGAACACATTTTAAAGTAGCTTTGGAAGGTTACAAGGGCCACTAATAGCTGACAAAGCAGGACACGGTCACACAAAAAAACTTGATTTTCTCTCAAATCCTCCTCCTACCTGGCATCAAAAAACGTCTCAGCCTATTCAATCAGTCATGTTTATTTGTTCTGCTAAAAAACATTACAAACATTTGAAAGAATACAATCTGGTAACACATGCATAACATAAAATATTCTAAAAAGAACTGTCAATTTTTGTACATAATTACTATAAAATAAGCCAATTATCCGGCTAAAAACACAAAAGAAAAAGTAAATGCAGGTTCTTCACAAACCTGGTAAAAATCTAAACAAATTGCTGATTAGTCACCAATCGACAAGAAAGACCTTCACTTACAGCCTCTTCTAAATTCATTATTTTGCTTTGAGCAGGAGAGGCCTGAGGAAGCCATGCCTAAGAGAGCGGCATCGATTAGAGAGGAAAAGAAAATGAGCTACTGTTTACTGGACTTTGTGAGGGTTTAACAGAACATGTGCATCTCTTGTGCTCAGAAATTATCGTCAACAAGATCCAAAGTTATTCAATATCTTCAGATTATACAGAGCTCTCAGGTTTCTGATTTCCATGCATGACAAAGCCAGCCAGTCCTGTTTTCTTCTGGGAATTCTGGGACGTGTAGCTTTGCTTTTTCCATGTTCAATTTAGGACTTCAAATCCATTAACTCCAAGTACAAAATACAAGACTGGATGGCTTTCTCACACATGGAGTGGAGAAATAGGAGGGTCCTGAATCATATACCTGCCCAGTCTTTGAAAAGAGGATGCCAACTTCATTTTGGCAGCAGTTACTGCCTCCCAATACACTTCATTAATGTATGCAATATCTGCTAGGGAGATGAATTGTACGATTTCCTCGAGGTTAGCTCAATTCAGCAAACACAGCAGATCCCTGATGCACCCAACACTTCCCAAAGCTGTTTCTTGTGTACTGTTTGACCCTCTGCTAGCCAAAATATAGCCAATAGAAGAACAAGCATGAGTGCCACCTCCTTACAAACATTCTGAAGCCAAGTTCTTCCTGAACCAAAATAGCAGAGGAGCTATTGTGGATATGAAGTAGGTGTTCAACACAGGATTCTTTCATGATTTGTAGAGATCACCTTGATATGTCCCCAAAGCTCACTAACCTAAGGCAACAGCCATGGACCTATAGGACTTCACAGGGCAAGAAACAACATGCCGCCCAAAGGGCAAGATGTCCTCCATTCTGGCTGCCCCATTTCAGGGCCAGCTCAAATTTTTCGCAAACTGTGGTTTGCAGGAACTTGAAGTGAAGTCCATCCTCAGATGAGCATCAGAGGCACAGTAATGGTGTCAAAGCACCATTCTGGATTACAGCAGTTTAGCTTCTCAAGGCGCACAACCAGGAGGCTAATTTGGAAAGACTGTGGTAAAATGTGCCAGGCATGATCCCCAGCACCGGATATCCACCCCATCCAGTAAGGAGGTCCATGGGAGAACGAAGAACAGCCCAGGAATGACCTAAAACGGCAACAAATGAAAACCAGGGCTAGGAGCCACAAGGCCAAACCTGGTCCTATAGTTGCAGCAACAGCTTTGTGGCAAAATTCTCCAGCCGGTAAGTAAGCCTGCTGACTTCTAGTAAAAATCCAGCAGAACTGAAGCAGGGTCGAAGTCTCCCCTAAATTTACCCACACAGACTGGCTTAAGCCAGCCCCCAAACGGACACAAGGGTACTCGCACAAAGACTTTGGCGGTCAGTCATTCAGGCTGGCCCTTAAAACAACTGAACACCCAGGCAGTATGTGTATTGGGCAGTCTAGGGCCAGGGACCAGTCTAAACCATTCCAACCCACAACAGTATACAGGGATGGGCTCAGAGTTAGCTCACGATTGCACAATAGCTATTTTAGGACAGCCTTGGGGTTCAAAGGAAAGGACCAAAAACAAAATGGCTGGCAGCAGGACTTAAAAAATACTTTAGTACCCCAATGGCTAGCAAACATTTACACTGGGCTATTAATGCAGTAAATTTGGCTGCACCACTGGTGAAACAAAAACAAAATTATAGCTGCCACCAGCCCTCTCACCAAAACCAATGTAGGGTGATGAAATGGAATTCTTAAAAAGGAGCCCTGCCCTTAGAGGCATATGGGCGACCATAAGGCCATATACTAGAAATCAGTTCCAGTGGCACTTCCGTAGAAATATAGTCAGATCTAGAAACCAAAGGGATGAACAAAGCAACATGTTTATGGGTCCCATACAATGGGACCGCATAATCCAATCAAAAGTGCTCCAGACCAGGCATTGAGCAGGGAATATAGATTTTGAAGGATACAATGGAAGACCTGATGGACACTTTCAGGAAAGAATCACATTTGGGAAGACTACACCAGCATCAGCACACCTACGTGGCCCCAGAGCGAGCGTAGCAGTCGAAACAAGGAAAATGACAGTAAGGACAGTAGAAGCAGAAAACGCATTGCCACACACGCTACATCTCTGCGTCCATGAGACACTTCGAAGTCAACCAGTCACCCTGTTCCTATATTCAATATACTGTAAAAAAAAGTTGAGTAATGTGTTCCACTGTAAATCTAGCCCCATCAGTGTAATTTACTAATTATCTGTTAACTCATCAATACCTGCCAACCTATGGCTCCTCACTGAAGATCAAGGCTCGTGATGTGTGCAATGTATACACTATCCCAGTATGTGGATAATTTCAAATTGCCTAACAACCATCTCCCAAGCATGCACATGTTCTTGAATCATCCCTTGCCCATTTTACAGCGCTCTGCTAATTTCAGGCAAGGATTGTGCCTCATGTATACGAATGCATGCATATAAAAAACTATATAATTCCAGCCAACCAAGGAAGCAGGAACCCAACAATTAATTTAGCACAAACTAAAGTTTGGCAGCCACTGATGCAAAACTGCCAATCGCCGCTGAGAAAATACTACCTTGAATGTCGCTCAAATAACTGTACCTGATTGTCCTTCTGCATTAGTGTCCAAAGATCCAGAACTTCGGTTCCACAACTGCTGGCTACCTGAACACAGGCCTTGGCATAATCACCAGCAAGAGAATTGGTACGATTTAGTTTGTAACCTGTTACAAATTAAAAAGAAACTAGAATGGGAAGTTGATCTCCACATAGCTATGTTTAATCAGGATAGTCTATAACAAATATTGCAGATGTTCTGCCTGGGTTTATACATGATTGCTCTATTCCTCTACATTAATACGATTTTGGGTTGTTCTACCGTCATGGAAAAAAAACTGTGATGGAAAAGACGGTGGTGGTTTTGGCTGAAATTATTATTTTTCGATTATAGTAAAACAACCCAAAACCAATAGTTTAGCTTATGCAACCACCCCTCCCCCTGCTTACCTTGCGGCAGCCCACTTCCCTCTGTGCTGCCGACTCGCTGTGTCTCTGTGATGTCTGTTCCCACTTGTTAGGCAGAATCCTGTGCAGTGCCCTTCGGGACCACTACACACAATTAAGACTAAAAGTGATAATACAAGTTTTACCTTTGGTACAAGCCTGCACTACTATGTTAAAGTGGTAGCAGTAGCGGAGCAGCCAGGCTTATCTCAAGAGTATATGGGCAGTAGCAGAGATTACACAAAGGGACCACAATTACTGTGACTCAAGCAAACAATGACTCAAGGTTTCAGGTAAAAAATATAAGTACATTTATTTTTAAACCGTTTGTTATAAACACAACACTTCTATTAATTCAAAACCACACGTAAAATATACTACAACCAACCAATTTGCTTTGTACGGTATAACTTCAAGGTAAGTACCCTATGTTTTAACAGACCGGTGTTGTGAAACAAAAGACGTTACCAGGAATACATATGCAATCACTTTTTGACAGTAATCACAGTTTGGTCTTACTAAAGAAACGCGTATCCGCGGCAAGAAATGTTACCGGGGCAAAAACACACTTAGCACCTGAGATACCCAGAGAGAGTTGGGGGCAAAAATCATAGGCAATACTTTTGTCAAGGCAGACAGAAGCAGAGAACACTCAGACAGAAAGTCAAGAGTCAATAGGCCGGAGCCAGTGTCAAGTGGAACCGGGTTCCTGTTGTCGAGGATCACACAGTCAGACAGTTCACGATTCAATGTAGCCAGGAGTACTTAGATATTGTCAATGGAGGAAGCAAAGGTTATAAGAAGGAGGGAAGATAAGGGCAAGCCTTGTAGGAGGAGAAAAAGGGATTCACCCGATTTCCTCAAGCATAACACAGTACCTTATTCAATGAAGACGCTGGTGCCACGGCAGTTGTTCCTGGTAGTTTCGTGCAGACCCACGGTTCCTGGAGATTTGGCAAAAAGGAGGGGGTCTGGAGGGGTCTGCACCACACAGGGCTGAAGCCAGCAGCAGCGATGGTGAATAAAAGGCGCGCTCCTTAAAAACAGCAGAGGCTCTTCAGATGGCTATCCGGACCACTACAGTAGTGTGCAACGATTTCGACCACAAAGAGGATCCTCTGGCTGTAGAAGATGAGCTGGTGATCCCCACCAGGCTCAAGGGAAGAAGACTCCAGACTGGATCTTCTCTGGTCATCGAAGGGTAGATAGCTTAGGGCTGCAGCAGGGCTTCACCGGGACGGGATAGTTGCAGCAGTCGACTTCTTCTCTGCTTCTCTTCGGTTCCTTATAGTTCCAGTGGCTACTCTGACTTCTAGCCCAAGAGTCCTGCCTTTTATGCGAAAATCCCCCATTCACACAGCCTGGCTGTCAATCACGCAACAAGGGGGTTGTCCAGCCCGGACAACCACCTCAGCCACTCATGGCAAAGTGCAACTTGGGTTTCCTAGGATACCATGTGATGGGGGTGACTACACCCCTCCCTCACATTCAGCCCACCTAGACACCCAGGCGCCTAGAGGAGGGCTTCTTGGCAGAAGCCTGCCAAAAGACAGTGAACAAAGAAGGCAAACCTGGTTTGCCGCGTAAAGTAAAACACAAGAAGGACTTTAACAAAATATAATGGCGAATAAACCCGACCGGAGCCAAAAGAAAAAGTATTTGGTCAAGTGGGTTTAAGTTCGAGGCTAATATAATAGCCTACAACAGTATCACGTTTATATATTATAATCGCGGTAGGAAAGTTAGGGTAGATACCACTGCCACCAGCCAAGTCTAAATGTTAAAAGAGCAAAACAATGCTCTACGAGGTACAGATAAAAAGGGCTAAGAATTAACCCTTTCCAGTACTCCATGTAAGATGGGGTTTACTGGATCTGTTGTTAAATGACTAAGTAAAGTTAATGGCACTGTAAACTTTTGGGAAACCTGAGCTTGGAGGCTGTAAGGCGAATCTCAGCCCTTTTTGTCACTTTGAACTCTCGCTGCTCGCCGCTTCGTTCCCTGGAGGGGGCGGAGCCACTTGGAGCTCACGTGAAACGTCACGTGACCGCAACAGCAGCCAAAACGCAGCCGAGTTCACCCTCTCGGCGTTGAGACCGGCAGGGGTAGAGGGCGCCGGCTGTTGTGCGGCTGTTTGGCGCTGGTGGCACCTGACTCGTATTGGGGAGACTGCAGAGAAATCATCTCTTTGATCCCTTTTAAGAGCACCCATATCACGCGAGGTGAATGCAGGAGGAAGCTGACAGCGCAACTACCTGAGTTCCTCAAAGAAAGAAAGAACAACCTACCTGTATAAAATCAAGAGCAGCGCGAAAGGCACACAGAGTCTGTGAGTGGAGTAAAAGACTGCTGCAGTCCGCAGCAGACGCAGGTAAGCGGGAACCATGGCTGAGAATGGCCCATTGACCCGTTTAAAACTTAAACAAGCATTAAAATGTCAGGTCGAACATGGTTGTGATAAGAGCCTCTTAACGGACTCTGAAGAAGTAGCACCATCATGTGATTTGAGGGGGTATGACTGGTCAAAAGAGCGGAACACTGCGGAAGCAGAATCTGCATATGCGTCTGCCATATGTCCGTCCTTGCAAAAACTTGTATCTGATAAAATATCACAATGGAAGCTACTTGCAGAGAAAGGGGGTACGACAGCTTTGTTGCCAGGACTTGAGACAAATGAAAACATAGTTGCTAAAGTAAATAGAAACTCAAATGGACAACATGCCGCTGCTGTAACGGGGGTTGTAAGCAACAAATGTCATATCAAGGAATGTGATAAGACTTTAAAATTGACAGATGCATGTTCTGAAAGTGCTAAGGTGCCTGAAGTGATTGAAGTGAATGCAGGCGTGTTTCAATCACCTTTTGATGTTACTGACACAGAGCTCTTGGAAATTGAGGTCCCTAATAGATTCTTCCAATCCAACTCACTAAAATTAATGTTTCCAGCAGAAAATGCTGACCTCAAAAATTCCCTGCTAGAGACTCAAAGAGATAATACCCAGCAGGCACATGTAAACAAGATACTAGCAACGAGAAAAGACCCAGACATCAATGAAAACATAAGAGGAAATGAGGCGATAGGAACCTCGTGCCATCTAATAGCTATAAGTCCTGCTGGCACTGGTATTACAACCATCAGCCTACAGCCTGTGAGCCAACAGCACGAGAGAAAAAGACCATCCATGTCGAATCTGGGGCTCGACTTAGCGGGCCGTGAAGCCTGCTTGACAGAAAGACTAAAAGCAGATTTTGAATTAATGAAAGGAAAGTTATCTGACAGCTTCAATAAAGTAAATAACGGAAGACAAAATTGGTCTCTAAAAAATCAAAATACAGGAACACAAGTAACAACACAAGCAATACTTGAAACCAATTCAAATCAACAAACGATGCAAAAGGAAAAGTGCCCTATAGCGGGGAAAAACTGCGGACTCACGCAGCCGTCTCTGCAGGGAAGCGATGCAGGCCATCGAGGACGTGGAACAGAGACCTTTCGTCGCGGGGATGGCGAGATTCGTCATTGTGGGAAGATCCCGGCAAGCTGTTCAACGCCGAAGCCTGCGCTTTTGATGGGAGAGTGTGAACAAAAAACACAGGCACCGATTAACTCTTCCATTAATGACCCACCCGAATCGGAAAACTCCACAAACGAAAATCTTAATTGTGATTCAACAAAAGATATCGACAAAAACAAATCAAATTTGTCTGTGGCAGCAGCCATTCAAATACACAACAACGTGTTGGCTGCAACTTCGCTGGCACTAATTCCATTTATAAAGCTGCATGACACATTGAATGAGGCGACACAAAGCAATGGAACGGTTCTTGGACATATAATGGAAAAAATAAATAAAATGGAAACTACAAGTTCGGCTTTGCACTCACGATTGGAAGCAGACTCTGTCCAGCACTTTGAACACGTTAATAGATTGCATGACACAATTCTGAAAGAAAATAAGGAAAAATCACTCCTAATGGAGACAATTGCTGAGTTATTAAAACAATTCCATGAAAATAAGGTGCCACACTTTACCATCATGCTATAGTGCTGTAACTGAGGGAAAGCATGTCGGAACGCAGTGCGGTATTAATTCAATTGTTGTTGACTTAACTACACCCAGTGGCGCAACGGCACCCTCAATCGTGGCGGAGGAAAATACTCAGGCTGAAAGTATATCAAACACGGGGGGAAAAAAGGCCCCGGAAGAGCCTAACTCCACCAGCTTAGATGAGGGCACCTCAAAGAAGAAAAGAACCGAAAGAACTAAGCAAGCTAGGTTGGACTTCAGAAATATGGAGGACAAAGAGGGAAATCGTGGTGAACAGGCATCAGTCTCGGGTGTGGCAGTAGCCTCCACTAAGGAATCCTATGGGATATTCAGTGGATTGGCGGCGAATATTTCCTTGAAGGAAATGTTATCAAAACCGCAAGCAGTGACAAGCCACTGCAGAAAAAAATCAATGAAGACAAAACATACAGTGAGATTGACAAATCAGTCAAGAATTGCAAAAGAATTCATAAGAAATTTGACGACGCCTCCTAAAACTTCTTTTTTTTCAAGGAAGACAAAAAACGATGAAACGATGAAAGATACGAACAAAGAGCGGTCTTCAATACCTGTAAGTGGAACCACAAAATCGTGAACTGAAAATCCAAAGAAGAGAATGAGACTCGACTCGGATAAGAATTCAACTCATTCAGAGTTGAACTCGACAGACTTGTGTAATTTATCCACCTACACCGATGACGACGAGGAGGATCAAAACATGGAGTTGCATCAGGGACCAAACAACGATATCGATGATCAACGAACGAGTGGTATTCAAAGTATGGCTAAAACTCAGCACCTGTTTAAGCCACCTACAATGAAACAGGGGAATGAGACGAAGCAAGACCGAGAGTCAGGAGCTGCTGAATCTTTAAAGGTGACAAGTAAGAGACCGATACTTAACGATCATGCCAAGCGAGATTCCCTAATAAAATTGAATCCAAAACATACAGCGGCACAGCAATTGAAAAAAAGACGATCAGTAGAGACTACTAAAAATGTTCCGAGTACAATTACACATAAAGTGAGAATTGAAAACGTGCTCCCAGATGACATGGATGTCAACTTGAATAGAGGTAATAGCATGAGGCTGCTGCACTCAGTGCCGGCCCTAAGAACCATCAGGTCCGAAGACATTGCAATAGTGGAGTATATGTCTGAAGATAGAGTCGATCGGGTGCTACTGCACATAAACTCTCAGGCTGTACGGAAAACCATGATGGGTGCAAAAGATGAACTACTATGTCTGGGCTTCGAATCTGCTGAATATGAGCAAGCGACAAACTTTCTTGATTCGGAAAGTAGAGAAATATTTACCAGCAGGAAATCCTTAGAACAACGTCGAGATGAGATAAGAAAACATTTGACAGCGGAGTCATCCCAGCGCCTGCAAATCAGAATTGGAAAAAATAAGCAGAACGAGAATTAGCTATCTGAAATTGGACTGGAGGGTGATTCGACTTTGATATCGTGGAATACCTGCGGATTCAGCCATCTGTATAACGATTTCTCAGTAGATTTGACAAATAACTTTGCCATCTGTTTACAGGAGACATGGATGCGATCTCCTCCCTCAAAGGATGGCTACTTGACCCTAATAAACCCAGCTGCAAAAAAACACACAAGGAAGATCTTTTCCCGGTCTATTAACTCTGGTGAAGATTGGGACAACATGGGAAGTCATTGAAGAAAACAACCCTAATAGTCATGTACAATCAACTCTCTTACAACAGTCAATTGGACATGACAACAAATTCCAATACTTGCTTCTAATCAATGTATATTGGAACCCGTTGAAAATATCTACTGCAAATTTTGTCACCTCGGTAATGACGATAATCGATAAAAATCAAAGAAGTCATCTAGATCTATCGATAATCATCTGCGGCGACATGAATATTACTTGGTTCGACACAGAAAGAGTTATTCTTTGATCACTCAAACAGCAAGCTACCAAACTGCTCACGGAGAAAAAAATGGGACAATGAAATAGAAGCACGTAACTGTGTAATGGTAAATGGAAACGAGAGTGGTGACAGTCCGCCTAATTACACCTGGCATAATATGGGCCTGAAAAAGACTTTGGACTACATTTGGGCGTCTCAAAATCTATGGTCTACAATTAAAAATCTGAAGATCGTGTCGACCGAAAACAGTGACCATGACCTGCTGATCATGTCATGGCCTCTAAAACGCTGAACCACACTCACAAAAATGATCCAAGTCCTGGAAAGAAACAGTGGAAGAAACGGGCTCAGACTAAAAGCAAACCAAATTAAGAAATTGACTTCAGCCCTGCTAACAGCTGACAATGAGCTGAGTGATCCAAAGAATTACTTGAGATTACTACCATGCAAATGTGAAAAAACTAAACATAGTGAAAAAAAATCGTATTCATCGTCACATATGGAGTAAAAAAATTATCCAAGAAAAGAGAGAACTTAAGAAGGATATAGGCGAATTGAAAAATCGGTTCAGAACAGCCGAAGAACAACGAAGAATTAAATTAAGAAAACAGAAATACTGGAACTGGCTAAAAGCCTTTAAATTCCAACGAGATCAAGAACGCGGAGAGAAAATGTTGGGGTTAATAAAAACAAACACAAGGGAGATCTGGTCCATCCTGAATAAAGGTCACGAAAATCACTCGAAGAGACTTGAAAACGGAGTTGCTGAAGGAGAATGGCACAAACACTTCCAAAAGGTATTTTCAGCGCAAACACTGCAAGAAGAGATACAGCCGGCATGTGAAATCTCAAAATGGGATGTCTGTGAGTCTAAAGAAACAATTGAAAATGCTATCGGAAAACTAAAAAACTCGAGAGCTGCAGGTCCCGATGGTATCACGAATGTGATGTTAAAAGAAAACAAACATGAGTGGTGCGAATTTACGGAAATCCTGTTTTCTGTGATCGCAGACCAACGATATCTTACGCCTTCATGGTCAGAGGCAATAATTGTGCTGATCTATAAAAAGGGCAATCGGGCTGACCCTGCCAACTACCGCCCGATTGCCCTTTTGGACACGATTGGCAAGGTGTTCGCCACGTTCCTTCAGAAAAAACTATCATCTTGGGCAACAAGGGCAGAAATGGTAGACATAAGACAGTCAGGCTTTACTAAAGGAGTCGGGACGGAGTTTAACCTGGCAATTGTAAATATCCTGAAATTGGAGGCAATAAAGAAAAAAAATCAAACCTGTTTTTTGCGTTTATTGACATGCAACAAGCATTTGATACAATAAACCGCAAAAAACTCTGGATGAAATTGGAAAAGCATAACTGTCCAAAATCGCTGCTAACTCCAATAAAAGCACTACATGCAAACGGTTACCAGACATTTCGTCGAAAAAAAAAGGTCGACAGGACAAATGGTCGACACCATTTGGTCGAAAACCAAATGGTCGAATTTTATTTTTTTTGTATTTTCACTTTTTTTTTTGGGGGGGGGTTTGGGAGTTCCCCCCCCCCCCCCCCCAACGCCCTTTTTTTTCTAAAAAACCCTTTTTTTCCCCTAAACGAAAACTAAAAAAATATATATATATATAAATAAAAAAAAAATTCAACCATTTGGTTTGACCAAATGGTGTCGACCATTTGTCCTGTCGACCTTTTTTTTTCGACAAAATGTCCGGACACCCATGCAAACACCACGGTGATGATCCGGATAAATGAACAAGGGAATCTCTCAGACCCGATCGCAACAGACAAAGGGGTAAAACAAGGGTGCCCACTGGCAGCAACGTTATTCAAACTATTCATTGCTGATGTACCAACTGCCCTAGCAAAGGCAAAATGCTTTGCGCCACAGATTAATGGATCTGCAATAAATAGTGTAATCTATGCCGATGACCTGGTCCTGGTCGACCAAACACAGATCGGGTTACAACGACTTCTCCATGAACTCCAAAACTACATGGACAATAACGACCTAGTAATAAATGTTGGAAAAACTAAAATCATGAAGTTCGGAACCACTAAAGGAACAAAAAATAAGAACTTCAAGTGGCGAATATACGACAAAGAGATTGAGATGGTAGAGGAAATCCGCTATCTAGGGATAAAGATCAACACCTCAATACGTGAATGGAGCTGGGTCCAGGAACTTTGCCAACGAATGCGTACCTTAGCCCGACAAGGAGCACAAACACAGTCACTTTATGGCAAATTCTCTATGATCCCGACACGCACGTTTTATCTGCAGAAAGTGATCCCTGCAATCACATTCGGAGCAGATGCTGGGTGGAACATCGAACGTAAGATCTGGAGCCAGCTTGAAGGGATGTTTTGGCGACGGGTTCTGAGATTGCCAATGTTGTTAAAAAGTTTGTAATAAACTAAATAAAAAAAAATTTAAAAAAAGGTTAATGGCAACTTTACCCTTTTCTGGGGGACAGTAGTCAGCCCCAGAAATGGAGTCAGTGGGAAGTCTAAAAGACAACCCTGTTTCACTGCACTGAAGGTGCTGTGTAACACACAAAAGAAGGGGGCTACTGAAGTGGTATACTCCAGAGCCCACAATCACAAAAACAGATGAAATACACATGGCAAAACATGGGTAAGAGTGGGGGAAAAGCTCACACTCTTACCAAGTGGAAAAAAATGACTCCAGAAATCCAGCAAAGCTGCTGAGGGACTCACTAGGTAAGGGAAATCAGCCATTGAATGAGAATTCTCCCTAACACCACTCACTTCAGTGGTTTGAATGGGTGCCGCAGGGTCCTTTTTCTTTTTTTTTCTTTCTTAATGCGATCGGCTGCAGGGGACACCCCCGCAATCTTAGCTGACATTACATTGAACAAGGGTGCGGGGGGGACACCTGGAGCCCCCGCCACACTTGTTCAATATAATGTCACCGAATGGGGGATTTGGCCGAACTTTTCGGACATACACATTTTTAGTACAGCCGAAATTCAACCAAATCTCCCATTCGGTCTTTAATATTCGGTCTTTTTGGGTATTACCCATTAATACATGACCCACAGATCAATATATGGATAGCTGGTGACCTAGGTTCTTGCATCTTAGAATAACACGTGTGATGACCAAACTGTCTTTTTACTTCATTCACTAATAATACCCAGTCAAACAAAAGGAAAGCCACAAATTAAAGCAAAAGTGTGTGTAAGTGTGAGAGAGTTAGAGTGAGAGAAAGAGAGATCACGTTCTCTTTGATAAAATACATTCTCTTACTACAAAGTTCGACTGGGTCATACAATTGTCCAGCGCACCAATGAAGGAGTGACCATTGTCACAAATGGCAACTTATTCCTTTTGTGACAGACTGAGTAATGCCTAAGAGGGAGATGTTGGTAAAATGTTTTGCAACTTGTGCATTTATTTTTTTAAACAACTTTATTATTTCGGTTGCAGCATATGTATACAAGTAAGCACATGAGACCACCTTAGATTACCTCAATCCTTCCCCCTCCCATGTCCCCTTTCTGGTTGCTCCCGGAGATCTGGAGTTTGTGTGCCATAACCGCCGAAGGGCGGGGCAAGGGTTTCTAAGATCTCTGGAATTTTGTCACCAGCTGCGGCTGAAATGTTAGTGCTGGGAACTGGCTATGGTATTCCAGTACCGGGATCCAGCAGTCAGTGAAGCGGTGTAAGGCTCCTTCCTTCGCCGCCGTGACTTTCTCAGCCACCAGGATCTCCCACACTTATATCCACCATAGGGGTATCAAAGGACCTTCCTGTCTTTTTCCATTTACGGGCCACAGTTATTTTGACCACCAGAAGCAGTTGCGTTAGCAGTTTGGTGGTGCGCCCTGTTTTAGGGTAACACTCCGGTCTTACTACTCCCAGAAGGATCACCTCCAGGTCCATGGGTAGTTTACGGTGGGTTATGTCCTCAATAATGTGTGTGATCTTTTCCCAGAAGGCCTACACCGTAGGGCATACCCACCACATGTGGAAGAAGGTCCCCTGCGCTCCACATCGCTGTTAGGGAGAATTCTTTGTTCAGGCTGAATTTCCTAACCTAGGGAGTCCCCCAGCAGTTTTGCTGGATTTCTGGGGTTTATTTTTTTCTCCTGCCAAGAGTGAGACTCTTTTACCCTCACTCTTGGACATGATTTGAGTGTGTTTCTTTGACTCTAGATGTGTTTAATGGGCTATGGGGTCTTTTACTCCATAGGGCTTCATGTGTTTTCGTGATGTGTGTTACACAGCACCCTCAGTGCAGTAACACAGGGGTGTCATAGTGACCCCCCAGTATAGACTCCATACCCTGGGACTGACTACTGTCTCCCAGGGCATGTAAAGTCACCATTGACTTTACTAGTCTTGAATTCTGAACAGAACCAGTACAAACCATCATATTGTGGACGTACTGGCTGGGGCAATTCGATTGCCCCGGGGTCTGTTAGTCGAGGGGGCACGTCTCCGTCCCCCCTGATCGAGTTTTGGCTGGTGGCAGTGGATACTACTTTTTATATTCAACCGCAAATATTTCTCTATGGGATTTTCCCATTGTTCGAGGCTACTATCTTTATTTATTTAATTACGATAGCCTCGAACATACCGCCGGTTTATTTAATTATTATTAATTCTCCGGTTGGTATTTTTTGCCAAAACTCGGTTCTAAAATGGCGTTTGTGTTCTCTTCTGTGACTCCAACCCAAGTCGAGCCCTTTGTTCCACTTTTTGGCGGGCTTCTCCACAGAAGCCCTCCAAAGTGGTGCCACTCTGTCTGGGGTACTTAGGAGGGGTGGAGGGGGATTTAGGCTGAGTGAATGGGGGTTCTCTGCATAAAAGCAGGGCTTTGGAGACTGGAACTTCAGAAGTCGCCACAGGAGCTAAGAATCCGAAGAGGGAGAAGCAGAGCCGACCTGCCACGACGACACCACCGGTGGAGCCCTGCTGGACCGTCTCTCCACTTTTCCCAACGACAGAGGAGATCTCCCGCCGGAGAGTCTTCTTCCTTTGACTGGTGGGGATAACCAGTTTCACCATCTTTTCGCCTTCCCGACGCATCTCGTGGCCGCCTTGCATGTGCCAAGCACCCCGGCAACCGGAATACCACGTTTTACCACGACCGTGAAATAAAGGGTAATACCTTTAACCGGAAAACTCAGCGGCTGGTTTCTTCCCTGGCAGTGCAACGACCTTCATCTTTCCTCCAAGTCGAGATCTTCTCTTCCCCTGGACGACGAGGAGACTTGCACCCGCTGCCAGGAACAACTGCCACCGCTGGAGGATCCTTCCCATTTAAGGTACCGTGTCCCGCCTGGCTTCCCTTGCCACCGACTGTACGGGGTAGATTTAGCCCCCGGCTTTCGAACCTGGGTTAGCCTGGGACACCCTGGCTAAACTTTTCTGAGCCTCTCTAAACTCTTTTCGAACTCTCTGCAAGACTTTCTAAGCCTAGTGTAACTGTGTGATCTTGATCTCTAAGAGTGGGCCCAGCCTATGGACTTTGGCTCACAAGTGACTTTTGCTCTTCTGCCTTGCTAATAGTGTTCCTAAATCTTAGAGTGGTGTATCTTTCCATATTCTGTTTTTTTCCCTCCCTTCTTCATGAACTTATTGGAGTGCCATCTATAGTTAAGCGCTCACCTCTGTATGAAAATAAGTGGTGTTAACTAAGACTTATCTGATAAGGAATAAGGGTTGTATATATCATAATAGTAACTGTGTTTAGAGTGTTTTACAATAAGAGTGCTGGAGTGTTTCAAACAGTGTGTTTTTAAATAAATAATTATATACTTTGATACCAAAGATCTGGTCAGTGTTTGCTTGTGTTATTGTGTCTGAGTGCCTATTGTGTATACTTTGCATACTGCCTAACTCTTCTTGAGGGAAGTCTGACTGCTCAGCCACAGCTACCAGGTAAATCTGGGTGGTACAGAATGCTACCAAGTGAGTTTACTGCTAACACCTGTAGTCCTAAATCTTTTGCAGTGTTCCCAAAGGGAACTGCACAGGTTTCTGCCTAACAATCGCCTCCAGCAGGTCGGGTCTATGGATGTCTGAAAATGGTGCAAGAGTTCCGGGGGACAATACCAGCGGTGGAGGAGTTTCAAAGTGCATTCTTTATTGGTGATACACCTAGAGGCTGAGTTGATCCTTGTCCAAATATCCACCCATGTTTGGTCCTCGATAGGGTGCCCCAGGTCCTCCTCCCACCTGGCCATATCCGGTGGTTTGGCCGTCAACATGTCCTCCTGTAGGAGTCTGTACAGTTTGATGATCCGCCCCCTACGGGGCCCTCCTGCAGAGCGTGCTCTAGAGGGTGAAGGTCCCTCGTTGCCCCTGTTGAACTGTCGGCTGTGAGACCCAATGTCTAATCAGGGCGTGTGTACATTTCTCAGTTTCTATGAGCTGGAAGCAGATCTTACATTCTTTGAAGCAAAGTGGAGTGCCGTTGTCGTAGAGCTGTAAGAGGGTCCAGAGGCACCGTTTGGACCAACCGCTAATATTTTCTATATCCATTCCGGGAGAGAAGTCCGGGTTCCGGAGGATCGGGGAGAGTGGACTTAGGCCCTTGGGTAGCTTCTTCCTGCGCCGGGCCCATGACCAATGCGTCTAAGGTAGCTTTGGTGGAAGATAGGATCGTTGGCTAACGGCTGCAGGTTATACCTGGAATGTGGAGCAAGGAGTTCAGCTGGAGAGGGCATTTAGCTTGTTCGATGCAAGTACATTTTGGGTGATTTACTTGTTCCGCCCAGGCTGTAGCATTTGAGAGTTGGGCTGCTATGTAGTAGTTTATGAGATTGGGAAGGCCAATGCCTCCCCATTTGGCCTCTCCAGTCATGACCCTCAGTGGGATTCTAGCTCTGCCCCCTTTCCAAACACATTTTGAGAGTTTCTTCTGTAACTGCTCCAGGTGTTGTTTCAGGAGAGGAAACAGCAGGGTTGAGCTGAGGTATAGAAGTCTGGGGAGCAGGTTCATTTTACATGCTGTAACTCTGCCTAGCAGAGAGATTTCCTACCCCTCCCAGCGTTTCAAGTCGGCTTCCAGTTCTTTGAACAAAGGGGGGTAAGTTTGCTGCGTATAGCAGTTTCGGGTCTGCTGTAATGCATATCCCAAGGTAAGGTGAGGACGTAGTGTTCCACTTCAGCGGGCATTGTGCTTGGAGATCTACTGTGCCGTCTGCGCCCAGGTTTATTCCCAGTGCCTCTGATTTGGAGTAGTTTACCTTGAACCCTGCCACCTGTTCGAAGGCTTCCAATTCTTCCAGAGCGGCGGGGAAAGAGGAGTGACAGTTCGTGATGGAGACATTACGTCATCGGCATATAGGGAGATCTTAAATTGTTCGCCGTCTATGTCCAACCCAGCTATCTTGTCATTCAAGCAAATCCTTTGAGCGAACGGTTCCATCACAAGGGCAAAGATCAGAGGGGAAAGCGGGCATCCCTGTCTTGTCCCACATGACAAATGGGATCTGGGCCAAGAGTTTTTGGTTTACTCTTAGGGATGTTTTCGGGGCTTGATAGTTGGCTAGAAGCATCTTGCGGAGTGAGGGGCTAAATTGGAAGGCTTCCAGTGTGAGGTGCATAAAGTTCCAGTACACTTTATCAAAAGCTTTGGTAGGGTCCAAGGTTACGACTGCTAGCTCCTGCCGATTCTGAACAGCTACCTCGATGAGATTGAGGGCCCAACAGATATTGTCCCCGTGCTTCTGCCTCTGATAAAGCCTGTTTGTCCGGATCTATGATGGATGGCAGGAACAACGCCAACCTGTTCGCCAGCACTTTAGAGTAGACGTTTGTGTCTACACTAAGAAGAGAAAAAGGCCTGTACAATGTCCAATCTTTCAGATCTTTACCGGGCTTCAGGAGTAGGATTGTGGTGGATTCTTGCATGGAGGGAATTATTGTGCCTGTGTCTCGGAAGGAATTGAACAGCTCTGTCATTCGGCCCAGGAGCAGGGGACGGACGAGTTTGAAGAATTTAGGTGAGAAGCCGTTCGGACCTGGAGCCCTAGGTTTCAAAGATTTGAGCACCTCCTCGATCTCTTCAGCTGTAATGGTGGCCTCCAAAGAAGATCTGTCGATTCCGACAGGTGTGTGAGTTTGGTGTGCGCTACAAATTGCTCCTGTTGCGCTTGTGGCCGAGGAGAGGCTGTCAGCGTGTCAGCTAGGTGAGCTGTTGCTACCTGTAGTTTTGCTTCTTCCCCATATAGGGTCTTGCCTTCCGGGCCCCTTAGGGGTGTGATGTATTTTTGTCAGCTAGTTCTGGCTAGTTTGCTAACCAAGAATCTGTTGGCCCTGTTGCCATTCACATAATAGCTTTGTTTGGTCTTGATCAGGGTCTGGGCAGTGTCCTCTGCATAGTGGGCCTCCAGTTTCGTGCGGGCCAATCTCAGGAGTTTGGCGGCTTTAGGTGTCCATCCCTTCTTATGAAGAGTCTCCGCTTTTGCCACTTCCTTTTCTAGCTGCTCCTTTATTCTGGCGCGTCTTTTCCGATATGATGCTGCCTGAGCTATTAGTTCCCCCTGATCACCGCCTTCATGGCTTCCCATCGTGTCGCCCTGGACGTGAGGTCTGGTGGGTTCTCCTTGAAGTAGTTATGTATCGATTTAGTTATGGTGTTTCGCACCAGCATATCGTGTAACATTGGTTCGTACAGAGCCCATCAAGGCCTCTCCGGGGGGTCTGGGTCGAAGATCCGGGCTGTCAACAGGTTTGGGGTGTGATCGGACAGGACCCTCGTGCCGATCTCAACTTCATCGGTGAACGTTAGCAGTTGTGGACTTGCCAATATCAAATCTATTTGGGACGAGGAGCGGTAGACATGCAAATAGAAGGAGAAGTCTGCTGTTTCGGGATGAAGGACCCTCCAGGTGTCCACGACGCCCAGGGATTTAAATAGATGGCAGAGGCCAATGCAATTTTGAAGTCCCTAGGCGCAGGGGCACCAGAATTGTCGATGAAGGGGTTTGGGACCCCATTAAAGTCGCAACCTATAACTACTTGGCCTTCGATAAAGGGGCGGAGCGTTGATTCCAGATTGGTGTACAAAGCTTCCTGAGCCTTATTTGGGGCATAGATGGCAATTAGCGTGTGTAGTTGATCATAGAGGTCACCCTTTATTGCAATGTATCTGCCATCTGGGCTTCGCAGGATCTCCTTTTCCCTGAAGGGTGTTCCCCTCACTAGCAAAATTGCTGTGCCCCCTTTCTTGCTGTGACCAGGTGGCAGGTATTGTATCGGGAATGCCCGGTTTCATAGCCGTGGAGAATCTTCCGCTAGCAAGTGCGTCTCCTGGAGGAACACCACTGAGCTCTGGAGGTCCTGTAGGCACCTGATGGTGGATCAGCGTTTTTCTGGGGAGTGCAAGCCTCTAACGTTCAATGAGACGTAACGCAGCTTTACGTGTGGAGGGAGGGAATCCCTATGTTCACACTCGCTGTTCAGGTGGGGGGAGGAGGGGCGAGCTACTGAAGGGGAGGTCGCCTTCAAGTGTTGGGCTATGGATACCAATTTGCTGCAGCCGGGTTTTATTTGTAACCAAACCAGGGCCAAACCTAGCCTGCCAATTTTGGGGGCCCGAAAAGGAACTCAACAAAAAAAGTTAAAACCAGAACTTAACCAAAACAGGCCCAAGGGCCCTAAGGCCGGAATGTCTGTCCATTCACTCGGCTGGGGCATATCGTGGGACGCTCGAGCGCCGAGAGTGTGTGTTCTGGCACAGAGGTCAGGATGCTTCTTGTTAGTTTTGAGTAGCGGCTATTTCCCCCCCCTATGGGACTTTCATCCAACGGTTTCGCTGTGATTTCGGGGTCTGGCTTTGGATTTTATCTAGGGACGGGTTTGTCAAGTTTTCATCTGGGGTCGATGGTTCCCCTCCCATGACGCCTCCTGCTTCTTTGAGGGAATGGATTATACGTGTCTGTCCTTCGAATGAGAATTGAAGTGTGGCTGGGAACAGCCACCGATATTTGATTTTTTGATACTGGAGGAAGACCGTTAGCGGCCGCAGGGCTCTCTGTCGCTGGACACTAGTGGGCGCCAGGTCCTGGAAGATTTGTATAAAAGCTCCTTGATAAGTCAGGTCTTCCTGCATTAGACTGGCTGACATAATCTCCTGTTTTGTGGCAAAGAAGTGGACCCTGGTGATTACTTCCGGCGCGTCTGTCGTGGGGGCACCACTGCAGCTTTGCAGTCTATGGGTGCGATCCAACATGAGTAGCGATTTGTCGCAGTCCAGGAGGAGCGTATGGAAGAGGTCACTAATGTAGGCCGGGACGGCGTGGTCTGGTACTGAGGTACGGACCCCTCTAATGCAGACGTTATTGCTGCGTGCCCTATTTTCAAAGTCTTCCTGCTTGCGGTGCATACTCTCGCTGTTTTCCTCTAGGGACTGGAATTTCCGCTGCAGTTCAGTAATCTGCGCAGGGTGTTCTAGGACTTGGTCCTCTGTCTCGTCCACCCTGTGTTCCACCTCCTCCATTCGGTTGTCCAGCCGCTCTATTTTAGTTGCCACCTCTGTCATACAGTTGTGGAATTCCATCTTGATGTTCGCTAAAAGGCCTTGAATATCCTCCTTCGTGGCCCATTGGCTCTGGGACCTCTCGGCGATGTGGCGTGGCCTGGCCTCTGGTGGAGTCAGCTTTCCGGGATATCTCCTGCAGGTGTAGCATATTCGCTATATCTGCTGATTTCAGGCTCTTTTGCTTGGCCATCGTGGCGCAATAATGGAAGCCGGCTGGGGCAGGAGCACGTGAGATGTTGAGTTGCTAGAATCCCGTAGCTGGATTAGGGCTTACAGACCATTCGTGAGATTTTGGGTGTAGTAGAGGTATTATGTAGCCCACGGGTTGTGTGACCGACAATGGAGGTGCACCTTTTTTTCCAGAGGATGGAACCACTCAGGTCGTGGGTGGAAGGTCCTTATGGCTAGGCAGAGGGGGGGTGGGGGGTTTGTGTCTCCCAGTGTAGTCGTGACAAAAGAGTTGAGCTGAGCCCCCTGCGTTAATAAAATGGGAGGGGGGTGTCAACCCCGCTACTGGGGACCCTGCTGGACGTGTGCAGGGCCCTTCTTTAGTTATAAGGACAGTGTTAGCTTACTCCGTTGATTGGGCCCCAGATGTGTGATGCAGCACTGTCTATTTGGGAAGCTTGTTCCCCTGAGGTGTTTGGGAGAGTCTCAGCGCTTTATTGCTGCCTCTTTGGCTCTTACCGGAGATACCACGCTAACTGGTCCTCCTGTGCTCCCCCCAGAGCCGGGCCGGGTGTGTCAGGGTTCCGCCAGAGTCTCTGCTGTCCTCCTGGCCTGCGTGATATGGGAGCGGGTTATGGGGGCTCTTCTCTGCTTACCCGCCTCTACTGCAGCGGGTTGCCCCGGTCTTCTAATGCGGGATGATGTTGTCTGCAGCCGGGAGCGGCCAAGGCACCTCCTTCAGTGGTGCTGGCGCTGATGCTCGCCCCTGTGAGGTGCTCAGGGTGATGTAGGTGGGACTGGGTGTGTGTAGGCCTCACTGCTTGCCCATCTCTGCTGTAGCGGATTGCAATGGCTTTCCACTGTGGGATGGTGTCCACCGCAGCTGGGCAGCTGAGGCTACCTCTTCCGAGGTGATGGTGAGTGTGCTAGCCCCTGCGAGATGCTCGGGGAGATGTGGCTGGATCTGGGTATGTGCTGGCTAGTCGCTTGTAAGGCCCAGCAGCCGCAGGTGTGTGCTGCTCCCGTGGTGTGGGCCGGGGGCTCTCCTCATCGCCTCCGATATCCGACCACTCCAAAGTGGGGAGGGGTGCGGGGCAAGGCTGGTGCGGTGGGGGCCCCTTTCCCTGCCGGAATCTCAGCCTGTCCTCGGGTGCTCCTTCTCGCCTCGGCGCTCCCGTTATCCTGCGTCTCTATGTACAGGACCTTGTGGAGCAGACTCAGGAACCCCTGCAGTCTCGTGGTCAAGGCTCTACGGGTATCAGGTTCCCCAATGGTTGAGGAGTGGGTGCGGTCACTGGTGCTTCACGTTGTTGGGGCCCAGGAGGTCCGCTGGCAGCAGAACGCAAGGCGTTGCGTCGAGGGGGATCAGCTCCTGCTCCCCCGGCTGGTGCTTTCAGGGAGCCGCCATCTCGGATGCGAGCACCCAGCCCTGGCGCTGTTACAAATGTCCTCGTTTTATGGGATGTCGCGCTCCGATTTTCTTTTGGAGTCCGAGCAGCCGCTCCAGGAGGGGTTCCACCCCGCTGCTGGGTCGTCTCTGTGCCTGGATCAGGGGTGCAGAAAGGGCATCTGGTGGCTTCTGTCCGGGTGTCCTATGGAGCTCCTAACGAGGCATCTGCATCACCGCTGCCTCAAGCCACGTCCCGCAACTTGTGCATTGTAAAGAAAATGTATTTAGTAACACTGGTCATCATTAGTAGCTGCACATTGAAGTAACTTGTGAAACTGGCCCACTTTAGCCAAATAAAGTGTCCTGCTTTTACCAAATAACTATACTTTTGGGCCTCCACTTCAGGCATTGCCCCATAGGCCGAAGACAGCCTTGTTATAGAGACTAAAAGCATGCAGTAATTAATTTCCTGGTCTGGTAGTAGAGACTTAATGTACAATAAGTGGGTCTCACTGCAACTAGATACAGTTCAATTAAAGCCCCATATAAACCAAGGGTCTAAGCACTCTTGGCTCACAGATTGGTAATATGAACACGCTCAAAGCTTTAACCCTGCAGCAAGAGATGGAGGGGGCAGAATCAGTATAATATTGCAAGAGAAAAAGAACAGTATCTGGATAAAGGAAATGCTAAAAATGGTGGACATTTAGAACCAACTAGTATTCTTTAAAAAATACTGCAATACTATTCCAGGCAGGACGGAACAAATATAAAATGTCAACAAAAAGTAAGTATTATGTCTTTAAAATAAATTTGAATTTGATGTTGGTTAAAGCACAGAGGCAATAGAAAACATCTTGGTAAATGAACAAGTCTGTGTAAAACATAGTGGTTTTCTCAGAAGGATCAATTGTCTTTCTGGAGTTTAATTTCAGGTAGGTGTTTCACAGGCAATGTCTTTGTTGTTGCAGGTCGTCAATGTAGTGGATTCTGAGCTGGGCTTGTGTGTTCTCAGCTTACTAGTGGATCTTAAAGTGGAGTTCCCCTTAAGATCTCATGTAGAGAATGGAACAAGTTACTTACCTGTAACTGTTGTTCTCAAGCATGGGTCTGGCATGGATTCACATGCTCATGAATATTCCCCGTCGTCAGGCTGGGAATCCTCGGTAAAGAAAAAACCAGTATCAGTTTCGTTTCTGATCTGTCTTTCGTAGTAGTAACCAATCACTGATCTCTGCGTCATACTGACCACAGCCAATGACTGCCCTCTACCTAAGCCCCGCCTCTGGCAGCCATCTTCAGATTTGGTAGCACGTGAAGTGGCAGTATGACCAAGTGAAGAGCCGCAGAGGGGTAGGCGGGAGGGTTCGCATGTGAATCCATGCCAGACCCATGCTGGAGAACAACAGTTACAGGTAAGTAACTTGTTCCTTCTCCAGCATGGGGTCTGGCATGGATTCACATGCTCATGAATAAAGAATACATAGCAGTACACACATGCACAACCACGGGAGGTGGCAAAGGCTCAACATTAAGCAAATCTTACCTCCTCACCAGGCTCACCTTAGGCGAACAGGTTGCGCAGCACTGCTTGGCCGACCCTGGACTCCTCGCTGGAATCCAGATCGACGCAGTAGAATTTCGTGAAGGTGTGCGTCGACCTCCACGTAGCAGCCCTGCAGATGTCCAGCAAGGGCACACCAGATAGGAACGCCGTGGTAGCTGCGATCGCTCTGGTGGAATGGGCTCTCGGACGGCCAGGCAGCGGTCGGTTTGCCAACCGATGACAGTACATGATACAGCCGGAGAGCCATCTGGAAATGGAAGCCTTCGAGAGAGCCTTCCCCTGATTGACAAGTCCAAAGTTCACAAAGAGTTGTGACGTCTTCCGAAAACACTTTGTGCGGTCCACGTAGAACTTCAGCGCTCTAGCCACATCCAGCGAGTGCAAAGTCCTTTCAGCCGGCGACGAAGGCGACGGGAAGAAAACAGGCAACACCAAGGGTTCGTTGAGGTGGAAGTCCGACGGCACCTTGGGCATGAAGGAGGGGTGCGTCCTGAGCACTACCCTCGTGTCGTGAAAAGTCAAGTACGGGGCCTTGCAGGAAAGGGCCTGGATCTCTCCCACCCGTCGTGTGGAGGTGATGGCCACAAGAAACGCTGTTTTCCACGACAAGAACTTCAACGGAGCCGAGTGCAGAGGCTCGAACGGAGGTCCCATGAGCTTGGTCAGCGCCACGTTGAGCTCCCACGCCGGGGCCGGAGCCTTCACCGGCGGGAACGATCTGAACAGTCCCTTCATGAACTCTTTCACCAGACGATGAGACCACAAGGACGTCCGCCCCGTGGTTCTGGTGTATCGGGAGATCGCAGCAAGATGAATCTTGATGGACGCGTGCGCCAGTCCAGCTTTGGCCAGCGTCAGTAGGTACGGCAGTACTTGGGGAGCCGTTATCCGTAGAGGGTTAATCTTCTGTGCGTGGCACCAGACAGAGAACCTCTTCCATTTGTGTCCGTAGCATTTAAGAGTTGAGGACGCCCTGGCCTTTGCAAGAACCTCACTGCAGTCGGCCGGTATGCCGTATCCTCCAAACTCCAGGCCTGCAAGTTCAGCGACTTCGGGTCGTGATGGAGGATGGCGCCTCCTTCCCTGGAGAGAAGATCCGCGTCCCCTGGCAGCTTGATTGACGGGGATGCTGACAAGTCCAGAAGGTCCGGTAACCATATCTGCCTCGGCCACGCAGGTGCGACGAGGATCATCCTGCACCGTGACCTCTTGAGCTGGTTGATGAGCCGGATCAGCAATGGCAATGGAGGGAACGCGTATAGAAACAGGCCCTCCCAGGGGAACGAGAAAGCATCGCCCATGCTCCTCGGCTGGGGAAACCTGCTGGCGAACCTCCGGCACTTGGAGTTCGTCGCCGTCGCGAACAGATCGATCTGGGGTGTGCCCCACCGTCGGAAGAGGCGGTCCACTAGATCCTGTCGTAGTTCCCACTCGTGGCACGAGCGCAGCTCCCTGCTGAGTGAGTCGGCGATGGTGTTTTTTATCCCTGCCAGATGAAACGGCACCAGAAACATCCCTTGGGCGACGGCCCAATGCCACAGATCCTGCGCCTCCCTGGACAGGGCTGGGGACCTGGTTCCGCCCTGTTTCCTGATGTAGAACATGGTGGTGGTGTTGTCGGTGAAGATCCTCACCACCTTGCCCTTGAGGGACGGAAGGAAGGACCTGAGGGCCCAAAACACTGCACGGAGCTCCAGGACGTTGATATGGAGGGACTTCTCCGTCGGGAGCCAAAGGCCTCTCGCGTGCAGATTTTCAGTTAGCGCTCCCCACCCTTCCAGGGAGGCATCCGTGGCCACGGTCTCCTGGTGGCCGGGGGTCTGGAAGTCCATGCCCGCCGTCAAATGCGCGCGGGTGCCCCACCACCGGATCGCTCGTCGGAAACTCTCGTCGAGTGTGATCCTCTCCTCGAAGCTGCCCGTAGTCTGGATCCAGTGCACGTCCAGGAACTCCTGCAACGGGCGCATCCGGAGCCTGCACAGGGGGATGAGGTAAATGCAAGAAGACATCATTCCGAGGAGGGACTTGATGGACCTCACTCTGGCCGCGTCCGCAACCAGCATCCGCTGCACCTTGCCCAGAATGGCCCTCGTCCTTTCCTCCGACGGATAGGCCAGAAGCGACACTGTGTCGAGCTTCGCTCCCAGAAACAGTGCGTCTTGCGCGGGCACCAGGTGGGACTTGGCATAGTTTATGGAGAATCCCAGGTCCGTGAGAAGTTGGACGGTCCTTGCCGTGTGCTCCACGGTGAGCTCCTTCGTCTTCGCTCGGATGAGCCAGTCGTCCAGGTAGGGGTAGACGTGGATCCCCTCTCGGCGCAGCTGCGCCGCCACCGGTGCGAGGCACTTGGTGAACACCCTTGGTGCCGACCTCAGTCCGAAGGGAAGGGCTCTGAACTGATAGTGACGCCCTTGGACCACCAACCTGAGAAACTTTCGGTGTCCCTTTAGGATGGGAATATGGAAGTAGGCATCCTCCAAATCCAACGACGACAGGAAATAGCCCTCCTCCAGCTGACCCAGGACGTGTTGGAGGGTGACCATCCGGAACTTCTGTGCCTTGATGAATTTGTTCAGTCGTCGTAGGTCCAGGATGGGACGCCATCCTCCCGTCTTCTTCTTCACGAGGAAGTATCTTGAGTAAACTCCGGAGCCCCGAAGCCTCTTTGGGACGAGCTCGATGGCGCCCTTCCCGAGCATCGCCTTTACCTCCAAGAGAAGTTGAGGGACGTGATGTTCTTTCCTGGCCACAGGGGGTACGCGCGGGCACCTCTTTAGAAACTCGAGCGCGTGACTCTGGGCTAGGGCGTCCAGCACCCAACGGTCGGTGGAGATGGACTCCCACACGCTGACTAAGCTCGCCAGCCGGCCTCCCACCGGGGTGCTTCGGTGGGGGCCCGACCCCACGGCCGGTTCAGTCCTGCTTTGACGAGGCTTTGCCGCCTTGACCTCCTTGGCGACGACGGCGGGGTCCGCCTGACTTGCCTCGTCCCCTGTAAGCTTCCTGCGACGACGAACGGGCCGCTTGACAGTAGGTGGAAAATCCGCCGCCGGAACTTTTGGAGGCACCCTGTTTGCCTCCGCCGCTCCGAAAGGGCGGCCGCCGTTGCTGGAGAACCCCAAGAGCCCGGGCCGTCTCCGTGTCTGCCTTGATGGCTTGAAGGTAATCGTCCACTGTTTTCCCAAACAGGTTGTTTCCGTCGAACGGCATGTCCAAGACCCTGGTCTGCACGTCCTGGCGGAAGTCAGTAGCCTTGAGCCATCCACGCCGCCTAAGGCACACGCCGTTGCCCAACTGGCGAAATCCAGTGTCAGCGATGTCCGTCGCAATCGTAATGGCGTGGTCCGACGCCACCTCTCCTTCCTGCAAGATCTCTAGGGCATCCGCCCTCTTGTCGTCCGGTAGGAAGTCCAGCAGGGGGGCCAGTTTGTACTACAACTCCCTGTCGGGCTACGATAGCCAAGGCGTTGGCCGCCTTAATCGTCGCCGCTGCAGACGAGATGACCCTGCGTCCCATCGTATCTAATTTCTTTCCCTCGCCGTCCGGCGGGGAGGTCGACGTAGAGGCGCGCCCCCCCCCGCTTTCTTCCTGGCCGCTGCAGAGACGACCGAGTCCGGGGTCGGCTGTGCCCGAAGGCACAAGGGGGCCGCGTCCGGGACCCGGTACTTCTTCTCGTACCGATCCCTTCTAGCCGGCGTCGTGGATGGGTTCTTGAGGAGGGCGAGGCCCTCATCCCAAATATCATCCAGTAGAGGTACGGAGAGGACCGTCTTCCTCTTGGCCTCGCGCCGTTGATAAAGGAAACCTTCCTTCTTCTTTTCTTCCGGGCAGAGCTGGAAAAGCTCGGATGCCCTGGCGATCATGGAGTGAAACGATCCAATCTCGTCGGGCGGGGAAGCCCGGGTGGGAGGTGACGACGGCAGATCCTCGTAGTAAACCTCGTCGTCCGTACCCGTCGCGGCCGTGTCAGTCCCCGTATCATCCCCACGAGTCGTGGACGGGGAGGAGGGCTGAACAGGGCGCGATGGCTGAAAAGGAGGTGGAGGATGAATCCTTCTTCTCTTAGGGGGAGGGCTCCCAGAAGGGCCTGGCTCCGGGTCCCCCGTCGGGAGCGGTTCCTCCGCTGGTGGTAACGGCAGTCTCGTCCTTATCTCTGAGCATAAGGACTGTATAGCCAACAAAATGGCCGCCGAGTTGTCCTGCGGCACTGGTTGAGGGGATTCCGACGGGCAGTCAGGGGCCCCGTCGGCACCCTCAACGTTATCGTCGTCTCCCACGTCGGGGTCCCTCCCGACGGGCTGGTCTTCTTCCACGCCAATGCCGTGGCTTAAGACTTCGATCAGCTCTTCTTCAGAGGTTGAGGCCGAATCCACGACGACCTCCTGCCCCCCCTTTTTCTTCTCCGTCGGAGGTTTCACGGGGGTCCTGTCGATGGGCATAAAAGAGGACTCCCTCCGCGGTGGCAGGGAGACTCTGAGCCCCGAGGTCGCCACCACTGGTGTAGCCTCCACAGGCTGAGCCAGGGCCGCCGCGACTGTCTCGATAGAGGCCTTGGCCGGATGGATTAAGGCTTTCACCACCTTAGGTGCGCTCACCGCCTTCTCCTTGGGGGGAGGGTCACTGCCTCGCTCTCCCTCCGATGGGGCCTTCGAGCTCGACCGGGGCCTCTCCAGGAGCTTCGCCGGGTGCTCGGCCATCCTCTTACCCGAACCAGAGCGTTGGCTCGTGGTTGATGGTGCCGGGGAGGGTGCGGCCTGCCTGGCGCCCATAGAGCCCGACCGTTCGGCGCTCCCGGTGCCAGCGGACTCGCGGTGCTTGGCCTTGTGTTGGACCCCCGTCGCCGGGGCGTCCTCAAAGGTCTTAGAAGACCGCTCGGATTTCTTCTTCTTCTTCTCGCCTGACAGGCTCTTCCCTTCCAGCCAGTTGGCGAGACGTTGATGGCGGTCCTTCATGGTCCGCTCCGACATATTGCCGCAAAACGCACAGTCCTTCTCCACGTGCGTCTTGTCCTCATGTAGGCAGTACAGACAAAAGGAGTGTTCGTCCTCCTTAAAGACATTCTGAAGCTGGCATCCAGGGCAGACCCTGAACAGCTTTCCGGGCGTCGAGCTTCCCTTCTCCTGGGCCATGTCCGAGATGGGCCTGAGAAACTTCTGGAGTCCTCCAAAAGCGTGGCTCGACGAAATCTTCACCCTTGAGGGGCGTAGACGAATCCGAAACGGGTCCCCGTTGATCGGATGAAGAAACGGTGGAGCTTGAGGCTCTTTTGACCGAAAAATCGAAGTTTTTGAGAAAAAAAATGTGAAAAAATAGCACTAACGCTCGAGAGCAATAGCACGAGGATCCCAACACTTGAACGTGCAGTAAAAATCTGAAGATGGCTGCCAGAGGCGGGGCTTAGGTAGAGGGCAGTCATTGGCTGTGGTCAGTATGACGCAGAGATCAGTGATTGGTTACTACTACGAAAGACAGATCAGAAACGAAACTGATACTAGTTTTTTCTTTACCGAGGATTCCCAGCCTGACGACGGGGAATATTCATGAGCATGTGAATCCATGCCAGACCCCATGCTGGAGAAAACAGTCTGCAGCATACCCGAGGTTCGATACAACTTCTGCATGGCTTCTTTATGCTCACACGATGAGTAAAAAACCAGCACCTGGCCCTAATGCTGCAGATCCATCACAGGAGCGAAGCTTACGAGTGCTTCACCAGAAATACACAGAGAACCCAACATCAGACAGCCCCCTCCAAAAGAACTCTGGAAACTTACATTGGCAAAGTACCTGACTGATTCACAATTTTTTCGAAAGGGTCAGATAAGTTCGGACCATAAAGTAAGAGCTCAATATCGAGATTAGTATTACAAAATCACGTTTTGATTTAGCACGTCATGAGAGATTTTTCCTACTTTTAAGGGCTACCATAATAGGTGTTATTATTGCACAATGTAATGGTTGTCGCTACGGAATATTGACCTAATGTTCCTGGGTCATTGGAGTTGACAGATGGTAATGGGATTACTCTGTTATCAAGAAGCATTTATTCCTGATCAGTGGCAAAGATATCACAATGTTTCGTAATAACGTGGCATTTTTGTAGTGAAAGAGTGGCTTTTTGGTATGATATTTCCTCTTGATTTTCCCATGCCTTTGCCTTGTAGACAAAGGCTGAGGCACATGGCCTTTTCCTTTTCTGAGAGTTGATGTTACTACTGGATATTGTGTCCACAGATGACCCAAAATCACAAAGTGCTCATCTCCAGGGATTGTATATTTTAGGTCCAACGACTAGCAACTGCCCATGAAAAAGACCGGTTACTCCAGACTTGCCCCATCAAAGCTACGTAGATACCTCTAGAAAGAGGCTTTTCTGGAGACTGAATAGCCAACACCCGAGTCTGAAAGGATGCCAAGAGAATGCAAATACTCTTGGTCAGTATATACTATCCATGTCATTGTCCGCTTTTCCCAATCCATGCACTAGTTGCAGTACCAGTGTTGCAAGGCAGGACCTTGCAGGGTTAAATTCTGGGGTCGTTTCTGGAACTGGAACCTGGACCTGAGGATTCAGATGATGCATAAGCTGGTCTGACAGCATGGTCTTTAGAACATTGTCACCCTCTCACCACATTGTTCCGAACTGGATACAAGGATCCATTCATATGGATTGCATTTTAAAATAAGCGGCCACTGTAAAATGCATTTTGCTTTTTAAATGAATTTTCAGTTTATTCACCAGAGATATAGTAGAAAATGACACCCACTGCCCTAGCTCTGCTGATGTTGCTGTGTCTGTGGGAAGCATATCTTGCAAACACTTGCACAACAAAACAGTGCCAGGAGCGCTTGGTGGCCTGAATAGGTAGGTGCAGGCTGCATTAAGGGAATGGCCGAAGCACATAGTTGGCCATAATTGTCAGGCAAGATGGATCAATGGGCCCCTTTCTAAAAAGGATACTTTGAAGGAGCTCACGGGTGGACATTGCAGGTGAGGCATATTTTGCATATGTGCAGTGGGCTGCGGGCCTTCCATTTGCTCAAACTTGGAGTTTCCCTAATGTGGGGAGTGGTGGGAGGGACGGACTCATCATCGGAATCGCTAGTAGAGACTGACCCGAGAGGCTAGCAACAGAGGAGAACATGATAATGACAAACAAGAGATTATAGAGATGTCAAGAAGTTTGACTTCTTTGCTACGGTTGCAGCCAGATTTGAGGGAGGGTCTGATAAAGCTTTCTTCCACTCTTCTCTCTTAAACCACGCCATTGTGTAGAGGTTATGTAAAACTGAGAGAACCACTTCTAAAATCTGAATAAATTAAGGCACACAAGGCAGTTTTAAAACTGGAAAACCTAGCAAAGGCTATGGAGGAGAGCACGGCACATGGATGGCGCAAATACATTCCTTGGAACAGCAGGAAGTGGGGAAGGAGCTGTGGGACATTGCGGCATCCATAATCAAAGAGAACCAGGCACTAAAGATTCAGGGCAGAATGACTGGAGAATTACCAGAGTGGGTTTTACCATGAGTTGGATTGGGTTGCCAGCCCGTGTTGTGGGGTGTGGAGGGGTGACTGCATGGCTTCTGGAGCACTTGGATAAATGAGCACCTGAATTTGCCAGCGTGTTTGTCGCTCCCCAGGATTTCAAAGTGGATCCACCTGTAATACGGGAATGAGTGTCCCTACAATCATAGCCCAGGTTGGTAGAGTGGAGTATAAGAGTGTGTACTGCAGAGGATGAAGGCCATGAAAAGTAAGTTCTGTTGTGACGGAAAGGCAGTTTTCAGCATCCCCGATGTTGGTGATGCGTCCAATCGGAGGAGGAGAGAACTGGAGAATGTCCAGAAGGCTATTGTGGCCTGTGGCCTGTGGGCTGAAGGTGACTTTCCTGTGAGGCAGAGAGCTCTAGGGGTGTCTAAAACCTTTGTATTTGGGAATCAGGACGACGATAGCTGCTTGCTGGAATCATTGGGTGAGGATGGCCAGGACACTGAGGCAACACCAATGCAACTGGTAGAAGAAGAGGAAGTGTATAATCACAAGTGTAGAGATGCAAGGAAGCCAGTTTCTGTGAATGGCGGGGAGTGGGGGGCGGGGGGTGAAATGGAGGCTGAGGACTGTTACTCAGGGACAGCATGTCCTGTCCTGGGGAGGATGATGTTTGGGATTTTATTCATTTAAGGTTTTGAGTCATCTCTCGCAGACATTTTGGAATTAGTGAGAAATGTTGTTAAGGAAGGAACAAGTTACTTACCTGTAACTGTTGTTCTCCAGCATGGGTCTGGCATGGATTCACATGCTCATGAATATTCCCCGTCGTCAGGCTGGGAATCCTCGGTATACAAAAAAAATCAGTATCAGTTTTGTTTCTGATCTGTCTTTCTTAGTAGTAACCAATCACTGGTCTCTGGGTCATACTGCCCCCAGCCAATGACTGCCCTCTCCCTAAGCCCCACCTCTGGCAGCCATCCTCAGATTTGGTAGCAAGTAAAGTGGCAGTATGACCAAGTGAAGAGCCGCAGAGGGGTAGGCGGCAGGGTTCGCATGTGAATCCATGCCAGACCCATGCTGGAGAACAACAGTTACAGGTAAGTAACTTGTTCCTTCTCCAGCATGGGGTCTGGCATGGATTCACATGCTCATGAATAAGAGAATACATAGCAGTACACACGTGCACAACCACGAGAGGTGGCAACAAGCTCAACATTAAGCAATACAACAACTCAACATTAAGCATCTCTTACCTCCTCACCAGGCTCACCTTAGGCGAACAGGTTGCGCAGCACTGCTTGGCCGACCCTGGACTCCTCCCTGGAGTCCCGATCGACGCAGTAGAATCTTGTCAAGGTGTGCGTCGACCTCCACGTCGCAGCCCTCCAGATATCCAGCAGGGGCACACCAGACAGGAACGCCGTGGTAGCAGAGATCGCTCTGGTCGAATGGGTTCTCGGACAGCCGGGCAGCGGTCAGTTTGCCAACCGGTGACAGTGCATGATGCAGCCGGAGAGCCATCTGGAAATGGAAGTCTTCGCAAGAGCCTTCCCTTGATTCACAGTCCCAAAGTTCACAAACAGCTGTGACGTCTTCCGAAAACTCTTCGTGCGGTCCACGTACAACTTCAGCGCTCTAGCTACATCCAGCGAGTGCAAAGTCCTCTCGGCCGGCGACGAGGGCGACAGGAAGAAAACTGGCAACACCAAGGGCTCGTTGAGGTGAAAGTCCGACGGCACCTTGGGCATAAAGGAGGGGTGCGTCCTCAGCACCACCCTCGTGTCATGAAAAGTCAAGTATGGAGGTTTGCAAGATAGGGCCTGGATCTCTCCCACTCGCCGTGCAGAGGTGATGGCCATGAGGAAAGCTGTCTTCCATGACAGGAACTTCAAAGGCGCCAAATGCATAGGCTTGAATGGGGCCCCCATGAGCCTGGTCAGCACCACATTAAGCTCCCACGCCGGGGCAGGAGTCTTCACCGGTGGGAATGATCGGAATAGTCCCTTCATGAACTCTTTCACCAGGCGATGAGACCACAAGGACGCCCGTCCCGTAGTCCTGGTATATCGGGAGATTGCAGCCAGATGTATTTTGATGGAGGCGTGAGCCAGTCCAGCTTTGGCCAGCGACAGTAGGTACGGCAGTACTTGAGGGGCCGTAATCCGCAGAGGGTTAATCTTCTGTGCACGGCACCAGACAGAGAACCTCTTCCATTTATGTCCATAGCACTTGAGAGTTGAGGACGCCCTGGCCTTTGCAAGAACCTCTCTGCAGTCGGCCGGGATGTCGTACCCTCCAAACGCTAGTGCTGCAGGAGCCAGGCCTGCAAGTTCAGCGACTCCGGGTTGTGGTGAAGAATGCCGCCTCCTTCTCTGGAGAGAAGGTCTGCGTCCGTCGGCAGCTTGACTGGTGTGGACGTTGACAAGTCCAGAAGGTCCGGGAACCAGATCTGTCTCGGCCACGCCGGTGCGACGAGGATCATCCTGCACCGGGACCTCTTGAGCTGGTTGATGAGCCGGAGCAGCAATGGCAGCAGAGGGAACGCATAAAGAAATAGGCCGTCCCAGGGGAACGAGAAAGCATCGCCCATGCTCCTTCGCTGGGGGAACCTGCTGGCGAACCTCCGGCACTTGGAATTCGTCGCCGTCGCGAAGAGATCGATTTGGGGTTCGCCCCATTGTCGGAAGAGTCGATCCACATGATCCTGGTGTAGTTCCCACTCGTGGCACGAGCGCAGCTCCCTGCTGAGTGAGTCGGCGTTCGTGTTTTTTATTCCTGCCAGATGAAGAGGCACCAGAAACATCCGTTGGGCGACGGCCCAATGCCACAGATGCTGGGCTTCCTTGGATAGAGCCGGGGACCTGGTTCCGCCCTGCTTCCGGATGTAGAACATCGTGGTGGTGTTGTCGGTGAAGATCCTCACCACCTTGCCCTTGAGGGACGGAAGAAAGGACCCGAGGGCCCAGAACACTGCGCGGAGCTCCAAGATGTTGATGTGGAGTGACTTCTCCTCCGGGAGCCAAAGACCTCTCGCGTGAAGATCTCCGGAGTGTGCTCCCCAACCTTCCAGGGAGGCGTCCGTCGTCACCGTCACCTGGTGAGCTAGGGTGTGAAAGTCCATGCCCGCCGACAGATGGGAGCGGGTACCCCACCACCGGATCGCCTGATGGAATGTCTCATTGAGAGGGATCCTGTCCTCGAAGCTGCCCGTCGACTGGACCCAGCGGGCGTCGAGGAACTCTTATAAGGGGCGCATCTGAAGCCTGCAAAGTCGCACCAGATAAATGCAAGAGGACATCATCCCGAGGAGGGACTTGGTAGATCTTACCATGGCCATGTCCGTGGCCAGCAGATGCTGCACCTTGCCCAGAATGGTCCTGGTCCTTTCATCCGTTGGCGAAGCCAGCCGCGCCACTGTGTCGAGCTTGGCTCCCAGAAACAGGGCGACTTGCGACGGAACCAGTTGGGATTTGGGAAAGTTGATGGAGAATCCCAGGTCCGTGAGCAGCTGGACGGTCTTCGCAGTGTGCTCCAAGGCAAGCTCCCTTGTCCTTGCCCGGATGAGCCAGTCGTCCAGGTAGGGGTAGACGTGGATCCCCTGTAGGCGCAGCCACGCCGCCACCGGTGCGAGGCACTTGGTGAACACCCTGGGTGCCGACTTCAATCCGAACGGGAGGCCCTTGATCTGGTAGTGCCGCCGTTGGACCACGAACCTGAGGAACTTTCGCTGTCTTTTTAGAATGGGGATGTGGAAGTACGCATCCTCCAAGTCCAACAACGACAGGAAATCGCCCTCCTCCAGCTGTCCCAGCACGTGTTGGAGGGTGACCATACGGAACTTCTGTGCCTTGATGTAGTTTTTCAATCGCCGCAGGTCCAGGATGGGGCGCCATCCTCCTGTCTTCTTTTTTACGAGGAAGTGCCTTGAGTAAACTCCGGAGCCCCGAAGCCTCTTTGGGACGAGCTTGATGGCACCCTTCTTGAGCATCGCCCTTACTTCCAACAGTAGTAGAGGGACGTGATTTTCCTTCCTGGCCACGGGTGGAACGCGAGGGCACTTCTTCTGAAACTCGAGGGCGTGCCCTTGGGCCCTTGGGCCAGGGCGTCCAGCACCCAACGGTCGGTGGAGATGGACGGTGGAGATGGACTCCCACACGTTGACGAACCTCCGGGGTGCTTCGGCGGGGGCCCGACCCCACGGTCGGTTCAATCTTGTTTGGAGGCCGCCTTGCCTCCTTGACCTCCCCGTCAACGACGATGGGCACCACCTGACTTGCCGCGTCCCCTGTAGGCCTCCTGGGACGAAGATCTTGCTGCTGGCGGTACGTGGAGGAGCCACTGCCGGATCCCTTGGAGGCACCTTGTCTGCCTCCGGAGTTCCGAAAGGACGGCCATTGTTGTTGGAGCACTCCCAGTGCCCGGGCAGTCTCTGTGTCTGTCTTGATGGCCTGAAGGGACTCATCAACCGCCTTCCCGAACAGGTTGTTCCTGTCGAAGGGCATGTCCAAAACCTTGGTTTGTACGTCCTGGCGGAAATCCGTGGCCTTGAGCCATCCTCGTCGTCTTAAGCAAACGCCGTTGCCCAACTGACGGAAACCGGTGTCCGCGATGTCCGTTGCCACCGTGATGGCATGGTCCGAAGCAATCTCACCTTCCTGTAGGATTTCAAGGGCCTCAGCCCTTTTGGCGTCCGGAAGGGAGTCCAAGAGAGGGGCCATTTTGAACCACAACTCCCTGTCCTAGCGGACTACGATAGCCAGGGCGTTGGCCGCCTTGATAGTCGTTGCTGCGGATGAGATGATCCGTCGTCCCATCGTGTCCAGCTTCCAGCCCTCGCCGTCCGGCGGGGAAGTTGATGTCGAGGCTGATGCCCCCCCAGCTTTCTTCTTTGCCGCCGCCGAGACGACCGAATCCGGGGTAGGTTGTGCCCAAAGGCACAAGGGGGCAGCGTCGAGGACCCAGAACTTCTTCTTGTACCGGTCCCTCTTTGCCGGCGCTGTGGCAGGGTTCTTGAGGAGAGCGAGCCCCTCATCCCAGATGTCATCAAGAAGCGGTACGGCGAGGACCGTCTTCCTTTTAGCCTCGCGCCGTTGGTAAAGGAACCCTTCCTTCTTCTCTTCTGGGCAGAGCTGGAAGAGCTCGGATGCCCTGGAAATCATGGCATGAAAGGATCCAATCTCGTCGGGCAGGGACGCCCGAGCAGGGGGCGACGGGGGACACGTCCCGTCGTCGCCTCCGTCGTCATCTGTACCTGTCGTAGCCGTGTCCGTGCCTGTATCATCCCCGTGGGTAGTAGACCGGGGGGAAGGCAGAGCAGGCCGTAGAGGTGGGAGAGGTGGCGTAGGATGCGTCCTCCTCCTCTTATGCGGTGGACATTCCGAAGGTCCTGGCTCCGGTTCCCCCGTCGGGTCTGGTTCAGGTACCTCCATCGGGGGGAGGGGCAACCTCTTCCTTATCTCCAAGCAGAAGGACTGAATCGCTGACAAAATGACCGCTGAAGTGTCCTGCGGCGCCGGAAACGACAGGCGCGAGGGCTCTTGAGGAGCCTCGTCGGCGACACCGTCGCTCTCGTCGTTGCCCTCGTCGGGATCCCTCCCGATGGGCTGGGCCTCTTCCACGACTTCTTCAGAGGTTGTGTCCGTATCCACGATGGCCACCAGCCCCTCCCCCACCTTTTCCAACGAGGACTTCGTGGGGGTCTTCTCAATGGGCCTGAAAGACGACTCCGTCCGCGGTGGCAGGGAGACTCTGGGTCTTGAGGTCGCCTCCACTGGTGTAGCCTCCACAGGCTGAGCCAGGGCCGCGGCGACATCCTCAATCGGGTCTTAGCAGGGTGAATTAAGGCCATTGTCACCTTCTGTATGCCTGGGGCCTTCACCTTGGGGGGAGGGTCCGAGCCTCGCTCCCCCTCTGCCGGAATCTTCGAGATCGACCGGGGCCTCTCCAGAAGCTTCACCGGGTTCTCGGCCTTCCTCTTACCCGAGCCAGAGCGTTGGCTCGTGGTTGATGGCGCCGGGGAGGATGCGCCCTACCTGGCAGCCAGGGAGCCCGACCGTTCGGCGCTCCCGGTGCCCGCGGACTCGCGCTGCTTAGCCTTTTGTTGGGCCACCGTCGCCGGGGCGCCCTCACAGGACTTAGAAGACCGCTCAGACTTCTTTTTCTTCTTCTCGCCTGATGGGCTCTTCCCTTCCAGCCAGTTGGCGAGACGGAGGTGGCGATCCTTCATGGTCCGCTCCGACATGTTCCAACAAAACGCACAGTCCTTCTCCGTGTGCGTCTTGTCCTCATGGAGACAGTAGAGGCTTAACGAATGCTCGTCCTCCTTGAAAACATTCTGAAGCTGGCATCCAGGACAGGTCCTGAACAGCTTCCTGGGCGTCAAGCTTCCTTTCTCCTGGGTCATGTCCGGGGTAGGCCTCAGAACTTCTGGAATCCTCCAAAAGCGTAACTCGATGAAATCTTCACCCTTGAGGGGCGTAGAAAACTCCGAAACGGATCCCCGTTGATCAGATGTAGAAACGGTGGAGTTTGAGGCTCTATTTAACCGAAAAATGAGAAAAATCTCCTGAAAAAATGCGAAAACGCAGCAAAAGCTCGAGAGCTACAGCACGAGGACTCCCAACACTTGAACGTGCGGTAAAAATCTGAGGATGGCTGCCAGAGGCGGGGCTTAGGGAGAGGGCAGTCCTTGGCTGGGGGCAGTATGGGATATGCCAGTGATTGGTTACTACTAAGAAAGACAGATCAGAAACGAAACTGATACTTATTTATTTTCTATACCGACGACGGGGAATATTCATGAGCATGTGAATCCATGCCAGACCCCATGCTGGAGAAGCATAGTGGGTTTTAGAGTAGAGACTGTTACCCACACAGTAAATGTTGACAAGGACAAGAGACTGAAAAGATCTCCACTTATACGTTACTTCACCTTGCGATGTTTCAGGTTTGGGAGTTGTCTCACTGGAGGTCAGGATTAAATTAACAAAAAAAAGAAAAATGGATCAATGAAACAAAGTATGATGCCACCTGGGAAGAGATTTTAGGTAGATCTGCGATTTTAGACAAATGCCCCATAGAAGCCTACTGATGCTTGGGGAATGATTCACTGACAAGTGACAACACATTTTGCAGGCAGCCAAGAACTTGGGGATGAGAGAGTGAGCTAGGGAAGGTGAAACACTCATGTCTTAGAGAGCATATGATCTAGCTACTCAGGCCATTGGTCAAACGTTCAGCCATCAGGCAGAGGAAGGAACAAGTTACTTACCTGTAACTGTTGTTCTCCAGCATGGGTCTGGCATGGATTCACATGCTCATGAATATTCCCCGTCGTCAGGCTGGAAATCCTCTGTAAAGAAAAAACCAGTATCAGTTTCGTTTCTGATCTGTCTTTCGTAGTAGTAACCAATCACTGGTCTCTGCGTCATACTGACCACAGCCAATGACTGCCCTCTACCTATGCCCCGCCTCTGGCAGCCATCTTCAGATTTGGAAGCACGTGAAGTGGCAGTATGACCAAGTGAAGAGCCGCAGAGGGGTAGGCGGGAGGGCTCGCATGTGAATCCATGCCAGACCCATGCTGGAGAACAACAGTTACAGGTAAGTAACTTGTTCCTTCTCCAGCATGGGGTCTGGCATGGATTCACATGCTCATGAATAAAGAATACATAGCAGTACACACATGCACAACCACGGGAGGTGGCAAAGGCTCAACATTAAGCATTACATCAAACTCAACATTAAGCAATCTTACCTCCTCACCAGGCTCACCTCAGGCGAACAGGTTGCGCAGCACTGCTTGGCCGACCCTGGACTCCTCCCTGGAATCCCGATCGACGCAGTAGAATTTCGTGAAGGTGTGCGTCGACCTCCACGTAGCAGCCCTGCATATGTCCAGCAGGGGCACACCAGATAGGAACGCCGTGGTAGCTGCGATCGCTCTGGTGGAATGGGCTCTCGGACGGCCAGGCAGCAGTCGGTTTGCCAACCGATGACAGTACATGATACAGCCGGAGAGCCATCTGGAAATGGAAGCCCTCGAGAGAGCCTTCCCCTGATTGACAGGTCCAAAGTTCACAAAGAGTTGTGACGTCTTCCGAAAACACTTTGTGCGGTCCACGTAGAACTTCAGCGCTCTAGCCACATCAAGCGAGTGCAAAGTCCTCTCAGCCGGCGACGAAGGCGACGGGAAAAACACAGGCAACACCAAGGGTTTGTTGAGGTGGAAGTCCGACGGCACCTTGGGCATGAAGGAGGGGTGCGTCCTGAGCACCACCCTCATGTCGTGAAAAGTCAAGTAGGGTGGCTTGCAAGATAGGGCCTGGATCTCTCCCACTCGTCGTGCGGAGGTGATGGCCACAAGAAACGCTGTTTTCCACGACAGGAACTTCAACGGGGCTGAGTGCAGAGGCTCGAACGGAGGTCCCATAAGCTTGGTCAGCACCACGTTGAGCTCCCATGCCGGAGCCTTCACCGGCGGGAACGATCTGAACAGTCCCTTCATGAACTCTTTCACCAGACGATGAGACCACAAGGACGTCGGCCACGCAGGTGCGACGAGGATCATCCTGCACCGTGACCTCTTGAGCTGGTTGATGAGCCGGATCAGCAGTGGCAGTGGAGGGAACGCGTATAGGAACAGGCCTTCCCAGGGGAACGAGAAAGCATCGCCCATGCTCCTCAGCTGGGGAAACCTGCTGGCGAACCTCCGGCACTTGGAGTTCGTCGCCGTCGCGAACAGGTCGATCTGGGGTGTGCCCCACCGTCGGAAGAGGCGATCCACTAGATCCTGCCATAGTTCCCACTCGTGGCACGAGCGCAGCTCCCTGCTGAGTGAGTCGGCGATGGTGTTTTTTATCCCTGCCAGATGAAACGGCACCAGAAACATCCTTTGGGCGACGGCCCAATGCCACAGGTCCTGCGCCTCCTTGGACAGTGCTGGGGACCTGGTTCCGCCCTGTTTCCTGATGTAAAACATGGTGGTGGTGTTGTCGGTGAAGATCCTCACCACCTTGCCCTTGAGGGACGGAAGGAAGGACCTGAGGGCCCAAAACACTGCACGGAGCTCCAGGATGTTGATATGGAGGGACTTCTCCGTCGGGAGCCAAAGGCCTCTCGCGTGCAGATTTTCGGTGTGCGCTCCCCACCCTTCCAGGGAGGCATCCGTGGTCACTGTCTCCTGGTAGCCTGGGGTCTGGAAGTCCATGCCCGCCGTCAGATGCGCGTGGGTGCCCCACCACCGGATCGCTCGTCGGAAACTCTCGTCGAGTGTGATCCTCTCGAAGTCGCCCGTCGTTTGGATCCAGCGTGCGTCCAGGAACTCCTGCAACGGGCGCATCCGGAACCTGCACACGGGAATGAGGTAGATGCAAGAAGACATCATTCCGAGGAGGGACTTGATGGACCTCACCTTGGCCGCGTCGGCAACCAACATCCGCTGTACCTTGCCCAGGATGGCCCTGGTCCTTTCATCCGACGGGGAGGCCAGAAGGGACACTGTGTCGAGCTTCGCTCCCAGAAACAGTGCGTCTTGCGCGGGTACCAGGTGGGACTTGGCGTAGTTCACGGAGAATCCCAGGTCCGTGAGAAGTTGGACGGTCCTTGCCGTGTGCTCCACGGCGAGCTCCCTCGTCTTGGCTCGGATGAGCCAGTCGTCCAGGTAGGGGTAGACGTGGATCCCCTCTCGGCGCAGCTGCGCCGCCACTAGTGCAAGGCACTTGGTGAATACCCTTGGTGCCGACCGTAGACCGAAGGGAAGGGCTCTGAACTGATAGTGACGCCCTTGGACCACGAACCTGAGAAATTTTCGGTGCCCCTTTAGGATGGGAATATGGAAGTAGGCATCCTCCAAATCCAACGACGACAGGAAGTCGCCCTCCTCCAGCTGACCCAGGACGTGCTGGAGGGTGACCATCCGGAACTTCTGTGCCTTGATGAACTTGTTCAGCCGTCGTAGGTCTAGGATGGGGCGCCATCCTCCCGTCTTCTTCTTCACGAGGAAGTATCTTGAGTAAACTCCGGAGCCCCGAAGCCTCTTTGGGACGAGTTCGATGGCGCCCTTCCTGAGCATCGCCTTTACCTCCCGGAGAAGCTGAGGGACGTGAAGCTCTTTCCTGGCCACAGGGGGGACGCGCGGGCACCTTCTTTGAAACTTGAGCGCGTGGCCCTGGGCTAGGGCGTCCAGCACCCAACGGTCGGTGGAGATGGACTCCCACACGCTGACGAAGCTCGCCAGCCGGCCTCCCACCAGGGTGCTTCGGTGGGGACCCGACTCCACGGCCGGTTCAATCCTGCTTAGACGAGGCTTTGCCGCCTTGACCTCTTTGGCGACGACGGCGGGGTCCGCCTGACTTGCCTCGTCCCCTGTAAGCTTCCTGAGACGACGAACGGGCCGCTTGACGGTAGGTGGAAAATCCGCCGCCGGAACCTTTGGAGGCGCCCTTGCCTCCGCCGCTCCGATAGGGCGGCTGCCGTTGCTGGAGAACCCCGAGCGCCCGGGCCGTCTCCGTGTCCGCTTTAATGGCTTGAAGGGAATCGTCCACTGTTTTCCCAAACAGGTTGTTCCCATCGAACGGCATGTCCAGGACTCTGGTCTGTACGTCTTGACGGAAGTCAGTAGCCTTGAGCCATCCACGCCCCCTAAGGCACACGCCGTTGCCCAACTGGCGAAATCCAGTGTCGGCGATGTCCGTCGCAATTGTGATGGCGTGGTCCGACGCCACCTCACCTTCCTGCAAGATCTCCAGGGCATCCGCCCTCTTGTCGTCCGGTAGGAAGTCCAGCAGGGGAGCCAGTTTGTACCACAGCTCCCTGTCGTAGCGGGCTACGATAGCCAAGGCGTTAGCCGCCTTAATCGTCGTCGCTGCAGACGAGATGACCCTGCGCCCCATCGTGTCCAATTTCTTTCCCTCGCCGTCCGGCGGGGAAGTCGACGTGGAGGCCGCACCCCCCCCCCCCGCTTTCTTCCTGGCCGCCGCGGAGACGACGGAGTCCGGGGTAGGCTGTGCCCAGAGGCACAAGGGGGCCGCGTCCGGGACCCGGTACTTCTTCTCGTACCGGTCTCTTCTAGCCGGCGTCGTGGATGGGTTCTTGAGGAGGGCTAGGCCCTCATCCCAAATATCATCCAGTAGAGGTACCACGAGGACCGTCTTCCTCCTGGCCTCGCGCCGCTGATAAAGGAAACCTTCCTTCTTCTTCTCCTCCGGGCAGAGCTGGAAGAGCTCGGATGCCCTGGCGATCATGGAGTGAAAAGATCCAATCTCGTCGGGCGGGGAAGCCCGGGTGGGAGGAGACGACGGCAGATCCTCATCGTACACCTCGTCGTCCGTACCCGTCGCGGCCGTGTCAGTCCCCGTATCATCCCCTCGAGACGTGGACGGGGAGGAGGGCTGAACGGGGCGCGACGGCTGTAAAGGAGGTGGAGGGTGAATCCTTCTTTTCTTAGGAGGGGGGCTGCCCGAAGGGCCTGGTTCCGGGTCCCCCGACGGGAGTGGTTCCTCCACTGGTAACGGCAGTCTCGTCCTTATCTCTGAGCATAAGAACTGTATAGCCAACAAAATGGCAGCCGAGTTGTCTTGCGGCATTGGCAGAGGGAAATCCGACGGGCGGTCAGGGGCCCCGTCGGTACCCTCGACGATGTCGTCGTCTCCTGCGTCGGGATCCCTCCCGACGGGCTGGTCTTCTTCCACGCCAACGCCGTGGCTTAAGACCTCGATCAGTTCTTCCTCAGAGGTTGAGGCCGAATCCACGACGACCTCCTGCCCCCCCTTTTTCTTCTCCGTCAGAGGTTTCACGGGGGTCCTGTCGATGGGCATAAAAGAGGACTCCCTCCGTGGTGGCAGGGAGACTCTGAGCCCCGAGGTTGCCACCACTGGTGTAGCCTCCACAGGCTGAGCCAGGGCCGCCGCGACTGTCTCGATAGAGGCCTTGGCCAGATGGATTAAGGCTTTCACCACCTTAGGTGCGCTCACCGCCTTCTCCTTGAGGGGGGGGACACTGCCTCGCTCCCCCTCTGCCTTCGAGCTCAACCGGGGCCTCTCCAGGAGCTTCGCCGGGTGCTCGGCCTTCCTCTTACCCGACCCAGAGCGTTGGCTCGTGGTTGATGGTGCCGGGGAGGGTGCGCCCTGCCTGGCGCCTGTAGAGCCCGACCGTTCGGCGCTCCCGGTGCCAGCAGACTCGCGGTGCTTGGCCTTATGTTGGACCCCCGTCGCCGGGGCGTCCTCAAAGGTCTTAGAAGACCGCTCAGATTTCTTCCTCTTCTTCTCGCCGGACGGGCTCTTCCCTTCCAGCCAGTTGGCGAGACGTTGATGGCGGTCCTTCATGGTCCGCTCCGACATGTTGCCGCAAAACGCACAGTCCTTCTCCACGTGCGTCTTGTCCTCATGTAGGCAGTAAAGACAAAAGGAGTGTTCGTCTTCCTTAAAGACATTCTGCAGCTGGCATCCAGGGCAGACCCTGAACAGCTTTCCGGGCGTCGAGCTTCCCTTCTCCTGGGCCATGACCGAGATGGGCCTGAGAAACTTCTGGAGTCCTCCAAAAGCGTAGCTCAACGAATCTTCACCCTTGAGGGGCGTGGACAAATCCGACACGGGTCCCCGTTGATCGGATGGAGAGTCGGTGGAGCTTGAGGCTCTTTTTACCGAAAAAAACAAAGTTTTTGAGAAAAAATAGCACTAACGCTCGAGAGCAATAGCACGAGGATCCCAACACATGAATGTGCGGTAAAAATCTGAAGATGGCTGCCAGAGGCGGGGCTTAGGTAGAGGGCAGTCATTGGCTGTGGTCAGTATGACGCAGAGACCAGTGATTGGTTACTACTACGAAAGACAGATCAGCAACGAAACTGATACTGGTTTTTTCTTTACCGAGGATTCCCAGCCTGACGACGGGGAATATTCATGAGCATGTGAATCCATGCCAGACCCCATGCTGCAGAATATAGGCAATCCAAACTTGATGAGATGACAGAATGAGTACAGGACACACTTGATGATGGACATGCAACTGGTAAATGGAATCAACTTGTGAGTGGGCTGTGCCAAGTCAAAGGGTAATGCAATACTTCCCACTTAATGCTGAAGATATAACGTGTACCAGCGATTAGAGGGAATAAGATTTAACAAGACATTGCACCTTGAATGTTTCTGTGTAGTTCTCCTGGTTCAGTGTTGTGTGAAAAGGATCTTAAAACTATCAGAGGGAGAACGAGACAGGGCTCTGCCAGCAAAGGGCCAGACCCCCTTTAGAGGGCAGGGTTCTCAATCATGCTCTAATTATTGATGACAAGGTCAAATAGCAACCTGCAGTCATAATGAACTGATGTACAAGCACAAGTGACTAGTCTAGAGCTTGTGTAATAGATGATGCAGTTCCCACTTTCCCAAAAAACTTTAAAGAAGTGTTCAGCACAGTGTAATTTTATGTACGGTACATGTTAATCACACGTCTTTATAAGTGGAACCTTCATAAAGAAAAAAGGTTGTTGAGGCAGCAGTGGAGGATGAGGCAGATGATTGGGCCAAAAAAGCGCCCATCTTCCACAGGCTGTGATCTCAAGTTAGATGGGAAAAATGCAGAGGTGCAATTGCGGGCTCCTGTAATGGCATAAAAAAAGCAGACTAGGAAGAACAGGTAATTACTGTGAAGTATCTAAATTGAGTACTTATGCGTCAGATAAAGTGATGGGTTGTCATCTCAGTACCGAGGATGGCCTCCGGATAAACCTTCAGAAGCCAACTGGCTGAGGGACTTGCTCTATAAGTGGTGAGAAATTCTTTCTCAGAAGATTATTTAAACTCGGTTCCTCATCGTTAGCCTTTTTGTGCTATTGGTAGTGCTCAAGAGCAAAAAGGACTCCAGTCCCTCCCTTCCCATTTCGGAAACCGAGTCAAGGAACCGTTCCACTAGTGAACATCTTCTAAAAAATCCTGTTGATAAAGGTACTGAACGGCTGGAAGCGTTCTTAACAATGAAGTTCACTGATTTTGCAAGCCATAGGTACTGCCTGCAGCAATTGATTGGTATAGGAGGCTTTAGGATTAGGTAATCTTGACTTCAGATAGTTTCTAACTTCCCAAAGAAGCTGATAGAGTGCTGCAGGATTTATCAGCTGGTGGACTACAGAATGCATCATGGCGAAACGGCTTGGCAAAAAAGCTGGTGTAGCTTTGTGACTGTATTGTCTTTCAATAAGTCATCACATAGACTGGAAGCTATTAAAAAAATGCTAACAATCATGGGCAGGTGCATCCCACTACGGCTCGGAGCACAAGACAGACCCTGTGTGAAGCCATCAACGCTCTGTGCACATAAAACCTCATGTTACATTAAAATAAAACATGCAGTGTTTGTGTGGCAGAGTCCTGAAGGCACCACATGCCGGCCTTGTGCTCGGGGCTTGGGCTGCACCTGCCCACGTGTGTAGCAATTAAAAATGTAAACAGCTTGGACCTGTGCAGCCCACTACCGTCCTGGAGTTATGCGCATTGTACGTAGCTTGCAGTCTTTAAAGCACACGTAGCTTCAGGAATTTTGGAAATTAATAAACTCCTGAAGCTGCATGTGCTTTAAGACTGCTTTAAAGTCTGCGAGCAAAGCTTGGTTATGCAAACAGTATGTATAATCCAAGCCTTGCTCGCAGTCTTGAGTTTATTAATTTCCAAAACTCGTGAAGCTGCGTTTATTTTAATGCCTGCGAGCAAAGGACCCGGGAGGATAGCTCAGCGGCAACATGCTCGCCTTGAAAGCAAGACAAGGAGCAACACAGTTTCGATCCCCGGGTCCGCACTTAGAAACCTCTGGGTATTAAGCGCGTTATAAATAACCTATCATATCATATCATTATACATACTGTAACCCGAGCTTTGCTTGTAGTCTTTAAAATACACTTCATGGTAAGAGGTAATGATTGTTGTCACTCGGGATATGCTAGTTAAAGGTCAACACTGTAAAACCTGAATGTGTTTTTTCTGTAGATGGGTTTTCCAAACATTGGTTGTCTGTGTAAAAACAAAAGGAAGCAGTATGGAGCTCGGGGTGGAAGCTATAGGAGTAAATGTTTCTTTTTTTTTCAGATTCACACTCTGAAGGAGAATCGCCGATCGTTCGGTACTATAGCGGAAACAGCCAGAGGGGAATACACATTGTATGTTTGTATGCCTAGTAATGAACAAAACATTTTTTATTTTTCCCGCAGCTACGCCTGTTAATATTTGAATGTGTTGTTGTAACGACAGATATACCCTTTCATTTTTGTAGAGTATTGCTTGGTCTATAGCCTTTTTTCACAGCTAAGCATGTTAATATTTGAATGTAGTGTTGCGATGCCGTAGACGCCCCCTTTTTATTTTTTTATTTATTGTAGAGTGTTGCTCGGTCTACAGTCTTGTAATACCCTGCTAACCCTGTTATTTTTTATTTAGTTTAAAGGGGCTTGTGCTGCGCAGGAGGCAAAAGGTCTTGTGAAAGCAACCTCTGTGACCCTACCATCTGAACACTGCAACCAGCAACGGTTATGTGGAAGCCAAGGATTTACATAATGTGTTAAATAAAAAAACGGACTCTCTCGTAACAAGGGACCGGGACCTCAAAGGGTTGAAAATGTTTTAAATATAGCTAGCCAACAAACTGTTAAAGCCCACAACATACATAGAACACAGCCTGTTGAATCTTGTATACCGCCGCATAAAGCTACGGTTCTAGGCCCTGTGAATGTTAGCCTTAGCACGGATGCTCAGATCGGGGGTGAAATTATACAGCACCCAGTGTTTCCAGTTGTGAGCTCCAGAACCCTTTTAGCCAGAGCCCCTGGTGGCCCATGCCAGTGGCCACCCGGTTCTGGAGAGATCACCCCACCACACAACAAGCCCCAACATTGAGCTACATGTTGCTATTTCTGAAGATCTAGAGCACCTGAGTGTGGACCAGAGAACCAATGCAACCCTATATTTTGAGCCTGTTATAAAAATTACTGATTCACCCTTAAAAGAGCCGGTCATAGTTATTTCAGGCTCCGCCTTAAAAATAAAGATTTTGTATATGCGTATGCTATCTGTGGATCAGGCTATGCCCTGAAATCCCTTAATCTTTCTTACAGAGGACCCAATGGTGTAAACAAGCTGTGCCGTACAACTGTCATATATTGTTCAGACCATAATAAACAGTCCTTTAAGTCCCCGAAGTCTAAACATCTTAATACACTGAGCGTCTGTGTAAATACTCGAGACTCTAAAAGGGTTAGTGTTGTTAAACAATTATTTGGGATACCTGCTTTAAAAAGTCAAAAAGGAAAACATTTATTAGGCCAGCGTAACAACGCTAGATTATGACGCTAGGCCTGTAGATTAAGACATAACCTTGATAAAAAATCTTTAGCAGCTATGCGTAAGCGTGTTTTTAAGGCCAAACATGTCATGTTCAACAAGGAATCTAAAAACAGGATGTATGCCCTACCTAAAAAAGATTTTTAAATAAAAGAGCCCTGACTCTTAAAAACACACTACATAAAAAGAAATCGGTCGTTAAAAAACCTTATACAGCTATGCCCGATTTTGCAGACCCCTTAACGTCTTCAAGATCTGGGGCAGTCCCCAGGCAGTATACAGATGCTGCAGACATAGGCGCCGGTCCTAAGACACCAATGCATGTGTTGGAGGATACAATCACACCATCAAAGTCTGTTAAAAAGCTCAGTTTACCTGTAAAAGGTTTACCAGCCTGGAGTTTAAAATGGCTTTGAACCAGAAGGCAGAGGAATTCTTTTTTGAAACGTTTGAGAAAAGCAAAAAAAATATCAGTCAGTGTATGCAGAAAGATTTAGCGTCACAGCCCCAAAGCACACCCCCGCCGTCCGAGATGGACACTGTTTTTTTACTCAGTATGGGAACATACCAGAGATCTACCAAAATGTAAAAGTGTTGAATACTCTGACGTTTTCCGCTTTGTAAATTTAGATCAATAAAGATATACCGGACAAGGTTTATTAATGATAACAGAGGCGGATGACAGGTTTGTGTCATAAATCCTTGAAAAGGTCGGGCCGATTTTGTGCAGATCCGTTTAGACAGTGCAGCTTTAACCCGTCCTCTTAACAAGGCGCTCATTTCGTCAGAGCTTGTTGTTTTGGAGTATCTAGAAAATATCAGAAAATTGTTACAAAGGAAGTCGGAGCTCACCATAACAGCGCCATTGAGAATTGTGTCTGTGGTTGTCAGATTTGTGCAGACCACTCAAAAAAACACTTTACACTATGGTTGTGGCCAAAAAGAAGTGCTGGCTCTTGGATTTTAACTATGGTTCCTTAAACATATGTATGGCTATGAGCATTATAGGCCTGCTGGAGGCTAGAACTGTTACTGATGGCTACATACAGACAACGGCTTTGAACGGTCACAAAGTTCTGGATATACCCCTTGATATCATGGTTGGTTTCAACGAACTGCATTTATTTGAAGACTACTTCGGAGTACCAATCAAAATTCTGTGTAACGAGGACAGGCTTTGGAAATATTTCCCGGCAGGTGACACCGCTAATATGAACACTGTATATATTTTAAACCACGATCAACACTATTACAGTATATTAAACCTTCGGCCTTACTAGGGGCAAGAAATGTATGCCCTCACTGTTGTCACATATACAGCAACAAGGTGGCTCACAGTTGTCAATTCCACTGAAACATGTGTCAGTGAGGCGGCTGCGTGGTGATCATTGAAACAGGCTTTAAATGTCCCAAGTGCCAAACATTTGCCAGGTCTGAAGAATGTCTTCAAAAACACATCGAGAAAGCATCTCAAGATTTAGCAGAATGTCATCTTAAAACAGACTGTGGGTCCCACGGCTGCTTTATAACGGTCAACCATAAATGTAAGGGTAGGATCTGCTCCCGATGTGAGGTGGCAGTTGTCTCGATGGATAAACATATGTGTTATATGACACCCCAAAAAGATAGACCCAAGACTGAGAAATACATTGGGCCTCATCACGAGTTGGGCGGTAACGCCAGCGCTATTACCGCCAGTGCTATTAGCCCTACCGCCAACCCCCCGGCGCTATTAGCGCCGGATCACGGGTTTGGCGGAACTGGAAATCCCCATTCCCCATTGAGCCCATTCGGGAATTCCTCATTACCCATTGGGCCCAATGGGGAAAATTCGTGCTATTACCGCTGGCGGATTTCCCGTTGGCGGTAAAAGCGCCGAAAATCAGCAATGTTGCCGTGGATTTCCCCCCAGCAAAAAGCTGGGGGGAAATCCGCCAAGGCCATGATCTGGCGGACCCTTAAATGCGGCGGTAATAGCACTACCGCCACATTTAAGGGTTACCGCCAGACTCATGATGAGGCCCATTGTCTTTGACATGGAGTGCATGCAGGAGACAGGTGTACACAACCCCAACTATATTTATCCCACACATCTGACTAGGGATAAGAGTTGGGAATTTGAAGGCCCTGAATGCGTCAGCCTTTTTATTACAACATTTGTGGCTCTATCAGGGGCTTTATTTATTTATTTGCATTGACAAAGTGCACAACTGCCGTGAGGCATCGTGGCACTGTTACAGCTTGTTCACTTGGCAGGCATACATATAAGTAGCATCTTATTCAGTTGGTAGGCAGGCATATCAACAAATTTAAGCAGAATAGATGACAGGTATCGGACGCATAGCGCATGCATATTGAGCTGTCACTAGGGCTGCAGTTGAGACAGCGTAACTATGCATGATGGTTGGTCCTAGCGGAACAGTGTAGTTTTCAGCATTTCACGGAAGGCAGTGTAAGAACTTTTATTTCTGAGTGTGGTGGGTAGGGCGTTCCAGTTTTTGGGAGCCAGCTGTTGGAAGCTGAAGCCTCCAGCTTTCACTCTTTTGAAGGCTGGGATGTAGATCTGGTTAGTCAGGTGTGCTCTAATGGGTCTGTTAGAGGAGTTAAAGGTGATTCTTTCTGATAAGTAGGGCGAGGCCTCGGTGGAGAGGCACCTATGCGTAATGGCTAGAGTTTTAAAGGGTATATGTTCTTTTACTGGTAGCCAGCGAGCTTCTTTCCTGGCCTCAGTGATGTGGTCCCTTTTCGGAATACTTAGGGCTGCCCTGAGGGCGTTATTCTGCGTGACCTGTAGTTTGTTGAGGTTTTTGGCTGAAGTGCCCAAGAGTAGGGCATTGCAGTAGTCCAGTTTGGTACCTACTGTGGCTCTGGCAATGGATAGGCAGTTTTTCGTGGAGAGGAAGGGCTTAACAGCATTGATCACTTTCGTGGTGAGTGCGGCCAAAGAGGCTATAGCATTGACCTGCCGTGTCATGGACAGTGAGGCGTTGAGGTATATTCCCAGGGCCTTGACTGCTACTGAGACTGTGATGGTGGAGTTATCTATGGGGAAGGTATTGTACTGGGTAGGAAGCTTATTGAGTGTTTCCCTGGTGCCAAATCAGCTTTTTGGCTCACAACAGCCAAGGATATGACGGGTTCTTCTTAAAACAGCAATTGATTTAAAGAGAGAGTCGCCGTCAAGCTGATAATTCAGGGTACTGTAGGACTGTAGGCTTTGGCCGGTATAACGACACTGTCCTTAAAAAGAGCAGCGTAGTTAATGTTGTAATGCTTAAAATTAAAAGGATTGCTGGCGTAATCCCCAGAAAAATCTGTGTTATCCACAAAACCAATAATGATTATTTTAGGTAGTTGTCCCAAGAATAAGTTATCTTGACTGGCCACACGACTGCCCGCTGGTACACTGAAGATTTTCAAGGATGTCCTCTCCATGGGATATTTTAAGTTAAATACTTGTAGAGCGTCAGCATGAGCAAGTCTGACCGTATGTGACACATTGATCCTTTTAATAAATAAACTTGCTGATACTATTACCAGTTTATAGGCTTCTGCATCATCGCTGTTAAGGCAGAAGGAATCTTTATTTCAAGAGAGTTTAATGTTCAGATCAACACCATTAACTATATGTTTCTCCTGGAAAAATAGATGTGTGTAGACGCCCTAGTAAATCAAAATGTCTGCTACCTGCCGCATACGTTGCTTTCTTTATAAAGCCTCTGTTGGATCCATCTAGAGCATAATCCTCCATATGCCCAGCTGTGTCCTTATAAAAAAAGCCCTGCAGTGAGTCGAGTGTCCAAAGCGTCATTGCTGTACTTCAGAATGTTTTCTATGTACGCTCTGTAGGCGTACATGTTGTCACTGTGTGTAATCAGGCAGTCGCCTAAAGTAATGTCCACCTGGTTGAAAAGGGTGGTCACTGGATAGGCAATAGTGGTGACCTTAGCTGCGGCTGTAATAGCTGTCCCGTCGGCTTTTGTTTTATTTTACAGGATAGGTAAAGTAAAGTGTCATTCAAATCTAGGTACAGTTCCGTTGAGACCGATATATAAAACTCTATGGGCGCTTAAGGAGATAGTGCAGCTAGGGGCGCAACTTCCATGAAAAAACTGCTTTCAATGCTCGTCTGTGTTGGGGGTATGACAAACAGTTCTAGTTCGAATTGCACACATTCCCCCCACAGTGGATAAAGGCCATCTTTTAGAAAATATTGATATGCGGTCTGTTTTTATTTCTCTTGTTCCGTCTGTCTTCGGCGTGCATTTTCTCTTCTGAGCGGCTCTCGATGTTGATCTTTGTTTTTTAAGCGGCTGCAGAGGCCCTGTCTGTTCGAAGCTCTCTTTTTTCTTTTTGCTGGGGTTTTACACAAGTAAACCAAGCCAGACCCCTCTTCTGTTGGTTGAAATGATTTGCGATGGACGCTGTTGCAGTAGACACCACATCCTTAGCAATATTTGTAGCTGCGGTTTTCATATGCGGCTTGGCTAATTCTAACCCTTTGCGCAGGAAGGGCATGGCCCTCCGAAAAAGACTTCTGAAAATACTACCTAGACCCTCACCATACATAACAGGCGCTCCTTGGAAGTAGGGTTGATCGCCATAACCGGCTTGCCTGCGGTAATAATCCCTATAAACGTGTGGCTCCCCGTAATTCTTCATGATTACCATGTTCCAGCTGTCTTTCTCCCATCTAGGGTGCATGTGTAGTTTCACTAGGACCTTCCGGCATTTAAATGAGACCAGTTCCCCTGACGTCCTTTATCTGTATATTGATGGTGTCAAAATGACACTTAGAAACAGGGATATAATCAGATTTAATGTATTGTATATTAACAATGCCGTTATTTTCACCTTTGACTTGAGCTGTTCTCATTAGCGCGGCATATGAGTCAGCAACCCTTTGATATTCTACTATATCGCTGTAGATCATGAGACTGTAAAATCCACCATCAATATCAGCACGTGTTCTGTCTAGAGCTTTATTACTTTTTACATGTTGAACGCTTCCCAGCACCCTAAAAAGTTTCCCGCTACACAAACTCTGTGGTAAAATCAGCCGATCTTATAAATACTTTCCTCTGCGCATTAGCCAGAAACAGCTGTGTATCTGAATAGCGCTCCATGCTTGCGAGCGATTTGTTGATAGTATCTAGCAGCATTTGTATGGTGCGGTAAAAGCTGTGAGGAAAGCCCATGTGTAAAATTCAGCAAGTTCTCCAGGCTTGATGGTATACCAGGCCTCTCTTTTGTCCACTGTGTCCCACTTATGGGGATACTGAATCTCCATCAGACCCGTTTCCCACAATCCTTGTATATTAACGGGTTTAGCCAGCTTAACAGAATAATTCGATATTTTGTTGTTGGGGAATGTATCTAAAGAGGCTTTACTGGGCAAGCTGATATAAAATCTGATGTATTCCATCTTCTCAGGGAGCGAATCTGCCGTTTAGATTCTCTAGAGATGCAGCGTTGATCCAAATGTTAAATTTAATTTCTCAGGCCATCCCATCCATTTTACCAGGTGTTGTTTCTTAGGCCCCTTACCTATACTCGGAATAATGTTCTCAACCCTATAAAGATGTTGGGGATTGTCGGCCACCTTTTGTAACTCCTCGGTATAGAAATTACTGCTTACAACTTCCCCAGAATAATCAGTCAACTGGTATATGTATACTCCCTCTTTCACAGAGGCTTTTGCCACTATCAAAATTTCATCGGTAAAGGATTGATGGTACCCTTTTGTAAAGACACCTTTTAATTTGGATACTCTGATGTGGTCCTCTATGCGTAAAGGTGTTTTCGTGATCTTCTCCGATACCCTATCAGCACACTGCTAATGAGTTTTCAGAAATTACAGACTTTGGAGTCATTTTAATAGACCAGTGATAGCTGGCATTATACATATCTATAAAAGACTGTATTATGCCCAGATAGCGTTGTGTATTATATGCTGTGAAATATCTCCAAAGTTTAGATTTCAAGGTTCTATTAAAACGTTCAACAACAGCGGCTTTAACCTCGTTGTGTGTTATAAAATGATGAATGGCGTGTTGCTTTAGAAGGTTTTGGGGGTCTATTTAAAAATTCCTCATCGGCATCAGTTTGTAATTTTCCAGGTACTCGCCCCTTGCTGATGATATGCTTGAAAGCATCTGTCACACTTGAACCAGTCTTATCCCTCAAGACCTTGGCAAAAGTGTATTTTGATAAAACACCTATCACCGTCAGGATGTATCTTGCACCATTTTTCTGCTTTTCAAAAGGACTTATATCCCCTAAATCAGCCTACCACTGTCAGTCTCGGTCAGATACCACGGTCATTCTTCTTTTAAAGCATTTTCTAGCATTTTTGTGAAGGGTATAGGTCTCTTGACCAAATAGCCAAGCCTTTACAGCCCCTCGCGTAATAGGGTGTTTTTCACGTTGTAATTTTCGATAAAGAGCATCAACACCCAATGCCACTTTTATCATAATAGCTTTTATGCATTCTTGAACGCGTGTTATCCATTCAAGCACTACAAAAAAAATAACCAGAGACCAGGCTGGTGGAAGACATTTTATTTTCATAACGGATATACATGTAGGGTCTGACGCAGGGTTACCAGCTGTGATAATTTTTTGCAGCATTATAAATCATGCTATACATGCCCTCCCGGGAGGCACGTCTATAACTCTGCATGCACCAGACACTCGTAGCATTTATAGGTTCAGATAGTTCTGGGGCCTGTAAAACATAACCTTTAGTGCTGAAGTAGTGTGCATACCGTTCATCCACGATCTGCCGCAATACAGCTCTAGGGCGCAGGTATAAAGATCCCACATCGTATTGGCATATATGCCCGTATTGTTCCACAACAAGCAACCTGATACTGGTACAGATGTTACCTATACACCTCACACTTTTACAAATCCTCTTGTGTCAGGGTGTAGGTACCCGTAGATATTTAATTGGATCTGGGGCGTTTTCAGATATTCTCTCTTTCAGCATAGTGTATAACAGTTTTTCCACACATATACGTCTAGGCTTCAGTCCACACTCTACACACATGTCTTGCCCTACAGAAGCTCTACCCTAGAAACAAATGTACACATATAAGGAACAGGCTTATTGTATTATTCCGTTTTAAAAAACCTCTGGCGTACTGGGCACTCCTCATGGGTCTTCCCAAAACTGTATAGGTTAGAAAAGTCTTTTTGCATTAAACGGGCTACTCGGTTTCTAAAAACCATGGGACCAGCCATCTGTAAAGATCTCATTTTTTTCTTCGGATTGCGACGTATATATTTCTAGGAATTCTTTGATAGAAGCCACTCCACACTAGCATGTACACGCGTCTCCATGGCTTTATAAACACCTTTAAGAATTTGAAAAACGTATATGAATTCAACATAAAACATAACCGACGTATTGCTCTAGCATGTGCATGTACACACACACACACACACACACACACACACACACACATTTCCATAGCGGCAGCGTAATCAGGCTTCCCATCAGCGGCTGCAGTCGTTGCTGGCGGACTTCCAGGGCTGTAGTACTTTTAAATGGTGTTCAAATCATCGACCCATGAGTTATTCTTAGAGTAGTAGCTGAGGCGCTTCATGATTCCGGGTATTGCGGGAACTGTGCAAGCAGGTTTTCCATGGGCTTTAGGAGTGGCGTGTACCTCCCTCCAAAACACCCGCTGTATACATACACCCTTCACGCCACACCCCTAAAGCTGGCTCTGCACAGACGACATCTCCAGAGCACCAGGGCGCACTATCAAAAACTGTGACACACTTCCGGGTCTTTAGAGGGGACATCCGGGTCAAAATGGTCATGCTACATACCCATAACCTAAAAGAGGTGAGTCTTTCAGGTGAAGAACACTAGGATGCTTCCTAGATCGGTCACCCACCATTTATGGACTTCCGGGGGACCACAGGGGGTGCCCCTCTGGATTATGGGCTGTGTGAGTCCTCATAGGTAGCACCTATGATGTCACATCTGGGGTAACACGTGCTAGAGCCCAAGTTCCGGTTAACCACCAGTACCTCACTTTCAGGATAGGCCCTGCGCTAGGGGAAGACTTCCGGGTCACACGCAAGATGTCACTTCCGGAGCGGGATTTCCGGTAGGGCGTGACTTCCGGGTTAATGGGGCGTTCCCACCTGTCAAGCTTTATTGCTGATGAGAGGTATGATCTTATGTTACAGGTCTATGTATCATTTTGTTGTTTTATTCAATATTAATCTCTCTCTTAAGTAAATATTGTAACCATCACAGCATGTGTGAGTGTCAGCCTGGTTTATCTTTACACAGATTTTCTTGGCCTCCCCAAACAGAAACAGAGTGCATCTGGAATGGTGTTGTCTCACCGGTCCTCCATGCATGACAGTAGAATGGTGATGAGTGCAGCGGAAAAACTCAGAGAATGTTGGGTGCATGTGGTGCATGTATTGATGTGAGTTGGTACATGAGCTGGTTTTCCAGAGGATGGCAAGTGGGAAGCCTCCCTTGTCTTCATCCACATTGTGAGCAAGTACAATAAAGGGGCAACATGTAGATCTACTGGCTCCCTGCATGCCCCTGTTCTGGATAGCCTCCTCTCATGGCTATAACACACTCAGAAGGAGACAAGGAAATCCACATATTTTTTTACTTTTAACAGTACAAAAGTTGGACTCTACCTACATGTATTCTTGGGTTAAATATAACCTCAGTGTGATTTAAATAGTCTGCATTTAGGTGGCCTATCTCTTTGAATGTGTTGAATTACTACATTAAATGTTACATACTATCATTATATGCCTATATATTAAAAAGGTATGATTATTGAGGATAACATTTTTTCTTCAGTTCAAATGTTAACAGATTACAGATTATGTATTTGTTTATGTTGGTGAACTAGATATGAGTAAGGATGATTATGCTACCGGAACATACTTGGTTGAAATATTTATTGAACTATAAAGTAGGATCATGAGACAGCATTTAAACAGTTTTCTTTCTGCTAAATACATAGGAGTCACAAGATGGTTTAGTGAAGATGGCAAACAAATGTGTGTATATGTTGACAACCAGTTAATTGGATGTGTTTTTATTAGATTTGAAATTTGTATCACAATCAGGACCTACTGAGCATCTCAGCACTGAGTCTAAGAGAGTTGTACATAAAAGGAGAGTTACTAGTATGGGTTTTCATTTTTTCCAGAGTGTCCAAGGGTTAGTGATACTACAGACCTTAAGAAGTAAGGTGCTCCAAAGCATGGCAGTCATTACTTTGTTCCATTTGAATCGAGGGACAGAGAATGTCGATAAACAACAACATGTGGGGGCCCCCATGGAAGCCCATCTGACCCCCCCAAGTTTCTAAAAGAAGCAGAGGTCGTGCCACCAACTCCTGGGCCACCACACATGTATACAGAACATGAACATGTTGTGAGGTGCTTTTGGCGAACGTTGTAAGTACATTACATGTTCATGCATGTGGATGCACCTTCATGACATAAATTACCCTGCGGCCATAATTCCCCAATACAACACTTTGATGATGTTGCACATAGAAAATAATACTGCATTGTCACTCTTAATAAAGTTCCTCCCACATGCTGCCAACACACAGACACGAGACACCACACAGGCAAACAAACCCTCCAAGGGAACAAGGTAGGGGGTAACTAAAGAGTGCAAATTTCACATTTTTCTGAGAGATCACCCGTCATTCCCTTACTTTTTTCCATCCACAGCACTGTTTCTAGACCGTGGGAGAAAGTCATTTGTTTTTGAACATGCTGATGCACACCTGCATAATGCAGGTAAATGCACATCTTGCTCAAACATCTTTGCTGCACTTTATTTAGAGTGCATGCCAGGGACATAAATCCCATTTCAAATGTCACCCACAGTGAGCAGCATTTCTCTTCTACAATTATACATGATTACATTAGATTGCTGCAGGTATAGGAGTGTGGGTAATGGGAGGGGGTGGGGTTGTGGTGTTTGGCAAGGTCCTCAAAAGGTATGACTGTGTGGGGTGATTAGAAAGGGAAGGGTTGCATAAACCTCATGCTGTCGGGAACAATGACTGAAAGTAATGCTAATGTTAAGATGAATTTTCTAGCAACTGTATTACTTTCAATCTTGATAGCATAGTTGTAAAACTGTGGTGGGGATGAAATGGAGGAAAGACAGGATGGCAGGTAGGTGCTTTGTATTGGTATTGGGAGTGTGTGCACACAGGAAGAGGCATAGTTCCACTACTATCTTTTGTAAACTTTTAACCCTGACACACACACTACATCAAACGGGTATGCATACCTACACTTTTGTTTTGTTTTACGTACCTCCTCGTTCACACGCTGCTGCTTTTGTGGTCGCCCACGTCTGGCTTAAGTATGGGATAGGTATTCTCTCGCCATAAATGTGGGTTTCCACATGTTTTGTTTTTATTTCTAATGAAATTAAGGCTTGCTTTATCATTGTCAGTGAAGCATGTCCAAAATACCTCAAAAATAGGGCCAAAACAAGTCTGACCCTTTGCTATGTCAGTCAAATAATTTCTGTTGAGGTTGTAGGATTTGACCTGTAAAACAGTTACTTCAGATTCTAGGGCAAATACTTTTTACAGACCTCAGGTACATCGATGGGCTCATCGATTGCAACCGTCTATGCGAATACTTTTAGGTTTCAGTTTGAAAGTCAACACGTACTGGAACACCCAATCTGGTCACCTTACATCGTAACATGGAAGAGGTTTATTGACGATATTTTTTGTATCTGGTGTGGCACACAGGAAGAATTAAATAGGGGTTTTGAATACATCAACCATGTGCATCCAAGAATCAAGTTTACCATTGAAATTGGTAACCCTTACGTACACTTTCTGGACGTAAATTTGAACATCATTAACAATAAAATTGCTACATCTATCTATCTATCATAAGCCAACTGATGCCAATAATTGTTGCACTATTGTTGCACTATTCAAGCTTCCATCCAAGAGCTATGCTTCAAAGCCTACCATATAGTCAAATCTTGAGACTTAAAGAATTATCTCGGATCCAGAAGACCTGGACAAAGAATGTACAAACCTTGTCAGCAAATTTCAAAATAGAGGATATCCCCGAGAGATCCTAGAAGAAGCCAAAAACAGAGCCGCAGAAATTACACGTACTGACCTACTAAGAACTAAATCAAATGCGAAAGACATTCCACTGTTGTTTATATCCAAATTCTCCAGACAAAGCTTTCAGATCTCAAGATGTATAAAAAAAACATTGGAACATATTACACAACGATCAAACATTGCAAAAACTATTTCCTACTCCACCGATGATGTGTTTTAAAAGAGGAAAGATCATCATAGATAAGCTTGTGAAAGCAGAAAAAATCCCCAAGGATAATCAACAATTCTTAACTACTAAAAAGTTGGGAACCTTCCCCTGCTTGGGATGCACACACTGCAACAACGTGATTAAAGGTGATGTAGTGACTCATCCGAGAAATGGACAAAAGATTAAGCTTAGACATTACTCCACCTGCCTTTCATCTGGAGTGATCTACCTATTAAAATGCCCTTGTGGAAAAGTCTATGTAGGCCAGACTACACGACCGATCAAACTGAGATTGACAGAACATAAGTCGAATATCAGATGCAATAACCAGTACTCACCAGTGGCTCACCACTTCAATTCACAAAAGCACCTATTGCACAATTAAAATTTCAGGTACTTGAAGTCGTCAAACGACCCACAAGAGGAGGTGATTACCAGTCCCTCCTATTACAAAGAGAGGCATACTGGATCGATAAAATTGGGTCTTTGCAGCCTTGGGGATTGAACGAAGACTTTACCTTAAATTGCTTCCTGTGATCTAGAAGCAATACAACACTAGTGACAGACATGTAATATTGGGAATTAGAACCAAATGTGTCTATTTATGTCTATAAATTACTATGCAATTGGGTTATATAGTATTTTTTACTGTTTCACATTGACAAACTGTAGGTCTGAATTTATGTAGATACTTAACTGAGTACTGCTGGACTATGTCCAACAAAGGTTACATATGTTGCGGAAATAGTATGATGTATTGTGCTCTAATTTATCTAAATTGAACTTTGAATCAGCCACAATTTTGATTCATTATTGGCTTGACTACTCACCGTTCTGACGGCATGACAACACTATTAGACCTATCATTTTCCTATCTCCCCCACCGCCTCTACTTACGGGAGGGGACTTATTTTTATCATTTTTATCAGCCTTATATTACTTTAACATTTTGGATGACCATTTCTTCTTCCATTTTGACCTCCTTTTATGACCATTTGGTCTATACAGTAATTTATGTTTGCTAGCTTTCTGCCTTATTACTCTTCAGTGAGTATAGCTCCATTCTTCTTTGACCATTTTAAAATGGCCGTACTTTTATCCAGTAATCTTAGTCCTTTCTTTACTGACTTTACAGTAATCCCAGTCCTTTCTTTACTGACACTACCCATGATCCTCCATGGCGCATGGCGTTTCCATGGCTGCTATGGAAGGACGCGGAACCGTGAATCCGATTCAGCTCCAAAAAGAGATCCCGTACAGATCGTTCTTTCTTGCACTCTAGGCAAGCGTCTCCACATTTTCACTTATGCTAGACGTGTATCCGTCTCTAGGATACTTCACTTGTTAAACCACATTTCCTTACTAGGTTGAATCCTAGGTTGAATCCTTTTCTTTTTTCGTTTTATGTGTCGGGGTTTTGTGCCAGTTCCTCCCCAGCACCTAAAATTATCTGAATATAACTTAAAATTACCTAACAATCTTTATTGAACCAGAGGTGTGCACATATACTCAACCTTCCTCACACATGATTCATCACACGTCACATAGCTTAGTTGGTTTGATTTAGACTTTTTTGTACGATTGGGTAAACCACAATTAGCTTCATTGTAGCCTCTTCCTTTATTCTGAGCTACCGAAGGTCAGTCCTCTTACACAACTCTTCCTGGTTCTCTTCTCCCTCTCCTGCAATGGTCCCGTTCTTAGTATTCCCAGGTGAAGTGCTGCTCGTCCCACACCATCTCCTCTGTCAAAGGCTGGCAAAAGAATGAACAACACCATCAGTGGGGATGGTTCCTTTGAACCCCTTAGCCTCCCCTGATTCGCCACTGGTCTGGCTAGTCCCTTCCCCCCACTATGCTTGGAAAAGTGCAGCTTCTGGAGCCCATCCTCATTTGCAACCTGCCCGTATGGTTTGTCTGTGGTCTTATACTCTCCATATAGTATATGGCATGGATTTTAGTATTCTATTGAATCCTAACAGCGTCCTGTTGTATAAGGGTTGTTTCCCAGACTTTGACTGCACAGGTGGTCAGTCTAATCAACTGTTTGTAGTGGCTGCTGTGAATCTCCCTGGTTTGACTTGCCGTTCTGCAGAGCCCGGTTCCGAGATCAATCCCCCCCATTGGAGCCTCGTACATCCCGCTTCGGTGCCCAAATATCATACTCCTTCTCCCCGCGGTTCCTGGGTCGGTGGATCGTGTTGCCTCGGCAGTCCCATTAAGCGGTCCTGCACGTGTTATTCGGAAGCCAGAGAGGTTTGTTAAGACGCCGGCGATTGCTCCGCTGGTCAGTCCAGGGGCAGCTTCTTTGGCTTCCCCGCCATAGCACAACTTAGCGACTCCTGCTCCGATAACCGTTCCTGCTCTCTCGGCTGATGATCCTCTGAGGACGGTGTCACACACCACCCTCACCAAGCCCTGACGTTTGGGACATGAAATCCACTTGAGCCAGGTGACTCCCGGACACGTGGACTGGGGTGAATGAAAAAGGTTGCAAGGATAAGAAACACAGCAGAATCCTGGGATTGGTGTCCTTGTGTCGAGCCAACCAAACCAATGGGGCATGATCAGTGAGGAGCATAAAGTGTCGTCCAAGTAAATAGTAGCATAGGGACTATCATCTCCCACTTCACAACAAGGCATTCCTTCTCATTGGTGGCATATCGTGTCTCCCATGGGAGCAGTTTATAACTGATGAACAGCACGGGCACGTCATATTCCTTTGGTCTTGAAACACGCATCCCGGTACCTGATGCATCCGTATGTAGGAAAAAAGGTTCAGAGAAATCCTAACAGTGTAGGATGGCTCGGGTCGTCAGAATGGTCTTTAAATCCTGAAAGGTCACCTTTCCCCTGGCCTCCCTTTCCGAGGCAGACAGCGGTCAAGACTTCTTCAAGAGGTCTGCGAGCGGTACTGCCAAGGTGGCGAAGTGAGTAATTAACCTCTGGTAATACCCTACGAACCCCAAAAAGTCTCTCATTTGTTTGACTGTAGCGGGGAATGTGATGCAATGAATCGCGTTGATCTCATCTGCTTGCGGCCTCAAAGTACCATTGCCGACCTGGTACCCCAGATATTTTTAGTGGAAGGCAGCCACTGAGGCCTTCTTTGGGTTGACATGAAGCCCTGTGGACTACAGGGTTGCCAGGATGAGCCCTAGGTGATGGAGATGCTCCTCCCACGTGATTCCGTGCAAAGCTATGTCATCCAAACAGTGCTATGTCTTTGGAGCAGCTGATCCATCAGCCTTTGGAATGTTGCCATGCAGTCCTAAGGGCAACAGGATGAAGGTTTAAGTTACGTACCTGTAACCATTGTTCTCCAGCATGGGTCTGGCATGGATTCAAGTGCTCATGAATATTCCCCGTCGTCAGGCTGGGAATCCTTGGTAAAATAAAACACACTTTCACTTTAAAACTGTATTTCTCCTCTAAACCGCCTCTGGCAGCCATCTTCAGATTTGGTAAGCACGTAAAGTGGCAGGATGACCAAGAAGAACCGCATAGGGGCCGAAAAGAGGGTTTGCATGTGAATCCATGCCAGGCCCATGCTGGAGAACAATAGTTACAGGTATGTAACTTCAACCTTCTTCAGCATGGGGTCTGGCATGGATTCACATGTTCATGAATAACGAATACACAGCAGTACAACATTACACAACTACGGGAGATGGCAAGGCTCAACAGAAGCAATTAACACTTACCCCTGAAACAGACTCACCTCAAGCAAGCGGGTCACGTTGCACTGCCTGGCCGACTCTGGTCTCCTCCCTTGAATCCCTGTTGTGAGAAACTTGAAGGTGTCTCACCCACTAGTCCCCAGAGATCTGTCATCCAGGTGGCCAGGACACAGCCATCGCTATTGGATCCAGTTCCTGGGGTTGGACCAGTGGAGGAGGATCACCTGTAGGAGGGGTCTTCAGGGAGTGGAAGTGGGACACCGAAGGTTGAGATGCGGTTCCCCCTTCCTTGTAACACCTTTTCCCCCATCCAACCCTGTAAGATATTTAGAAGTCCCACCTCCCCCTTTTCCAACATGAACACTTTCTTACACCGTGACAGACAACGGACTAACACCAGAGCCGTTTACCTGACATGTCCCAACACACGGGTCAGGCAGAGTCAGGCAATTGACGATAACTGCACACACCTCACGGCCCTTTACCTTCCCCACAGGGATAAAAGGCGGAGCACAAGAGCACACTACAAGCAAGGCCGAATGCATGAGAAAACAGCTACACCAGACCGGCAGTTCAAACGAAGGAGAAAGGTGGGCGAGACCTAGAGGGATGACAACAGGGGAACTGCCCTTGCCCTTTTCAACTCAGACCCATGAAGCTTCCGCAAGGGAAATCATAAGACAAGGATTCACAGCTGGCGTGTGGAGTAATCAATGTTAGCGGTGCACAGGGGCCTCCCGAAATGATATTACAGGTGGGGAGGCATGCTGGCTACCGTTGTACCATCCTTGACTCCAGAAGCAAGCCAAGCCAACGGGTTCAGCACAGCCGGTGAGTCAGAGGAAGCTGATAACAAACCAAACTATGTTTGAGCCCAAAGTTGCAAGTGGCAACATTATATGAACGCAAGGAACTTGCGAACAAAGAACTTGTGTGTGTCTTAACCTTTGGGAAAGCCCAGACAAGGCCCAGCCACAGAGTGCTCAGGCGTGCAGGATTGCTCATTCGAAGGACTTTTGCTGGCCCCTTTTTGTTTTGTGTAGAAACTACAAATACCAGAAGGCCCTAGGCAAGGGCTGCGTGAGGTGTCAGAGTGATCCTACAAGGGTCACGTCAAATCCCTTGTACAATCAAAAGTCTCTGACCCATTGCCAAGAGAAAGCTAGTACAAGGGAAACCACGCTTTCTGATGAGATTAAGCAAATCCTGAACTATACGAACTGTGCTAAAGATGGCTATGTGAACCCGACGGAGGGATGCCATAGGAAAAGTTAAGAGAAGTAAGTCCTGCATCAAGATAGTATTGCTATGCAGAGTAAAGGGCCGTAGTGAACTTGGCAGAGGGAGGCCCACGTTGCAAGAAGGATCCAAGCCCGGCAGAGGGAGATCCAAGGCGTGTAAAGCAATTGCCCAATATACAAGTTCCCCAAAGGAACTTGTGCTTGTTGTTTTGATCCAACAGGCCGTCTAAGGCAAGAAACCATGTCAAGAAAAGAGACTTGGCCCCTGAAGGTTCTGATATCATTGAATGGAGTTGGGAGCCTCGTGCTGGAGAGGCCCAGGAGTGTGCTCTGCTTAGGTGTTACGACCTTGTTCCGTGTCAAAAACGTGGGGAAGGGAGACCCAGCCATAACATCCTTACTTATCATTTTGTGAACAATTCTTTATTTTCTGGTGAACATTATCCCACACTCTTTTGTAAATTAGTGGTAAGGATTGGCAATAGGTTTTTTAGTAAAGGCCCTTTTTATTGGACAAGACGCTACTAGGACTGCCTCATTATTTGATGGTTGTAGCTTGCTCCCATCTTAGCTTTAGGTTTAGATTAGGAGTTTTTCTCATGCATGCATACAGTTTAATAAACACCCTTGAACTGTGATCACGTGTGTCTGTCTTTACTGTTGCCACCGGGGGTTCCTTACACTGTCGACACAGTAGAACTTTGTGAAGGTATGCATGGACCCCCACGTTGCAGCGCTGCAGATGTCAAGCAGGGGCACACCAGAAAGGAACGCCGTCGTCGCAGCGATTGCTCTGGTGGAATGGGCTCTCAGACGGCCCGGCAGAGGCTTTTTCCGCAGCCGATAACAGTGCATGATGCAGCCGGAGAGCCACCTTGAAATGGAAGCTTTGGATAAGGCCTTACCATGGTTCACAGGACCAAAGTTCACGAACAATTGAGAAGTCTTCGGAAAACTCTTTGTGCGTGTTACGTAACTTCAAGGAACAAGCAACTTCCGACAAATGCAAGGCCCTCTTCGATGGCGACAAAGGTTTCGGGAAGAAAACGGGCAACACCAAAGGCTCGCTGCAGTGATATTCCGACAGAACTTTTGGCATGAAACAGGGGTGTGTATGTAGTTACAGTTGCTTGAAGGATAGGGCCTGGATTTCACCCCCATGCCTGGCAGAGGTGATGGCCACAAGGAAAGCTGTTTTCTACAAGAGAAACTTGAGTGGGGCTTGAGGCATAGGTTCGAAAGGTGCCCCCATGAGCCTTGTCAGAACCTCGTTGAGTTCCCATGCTGGGGCAGGAGCCTTCACCAGCGGGAAATAACGGAAAAGCCCCTTGAGGAACTCCTTGATGTGTCTGCGGGACCACAGCAAGGATCTTCCCAGGGATCTGGTGTAGCGTGATCTGGCCACCAGGTGTACCTTGATGTATGCGTGAGCCAGTCCAGCTTTTGCTAAGGACAGCAAGTATGGAAGGATCTGTGGAGCCGTGACCCATAGAGGGGTAGTCATCTGTGACCGGCACCCCATAGCAAAACGCTTCCACTTACGGCCGTAGCACTTTAGAGTTGACGGTGCCCTGGCTTTGGCGAGGACCTCCCTGCAGTCCGCTGCCAACTCATAACCTCCAAACTCTAAGGCTGCAGGAGCCATGCCTTCAGGTTCAGCCATTCTGGGTAATGATGAAGGATTGTGCATCCCTCTCTGTAGGTCCGGAAGTACTGGCAACTTGACTGGAGGCGACATTGACAGGCTGAGTAGGTCTGGATACCAAATCTGCCTCGACAACGCCAGGGTGATGAGTATCATCTTGTATTGACACTGTCCGAGTGTGCTGATGACACATAGCAGGAGAAGAAACAGCGGAAAAGCGTATAGAAACGGACCTTCCCACGGGAAGGAGAAAGTGTCCCCCCAAGCTCCTCAGTTGGTGGAATCGGCTGGCATTGGGAGTTTGCCGCTGTGGCAAAAAGATTGATCATGGGTCTGCCCCATTTGACAAACCGGCGGTCCATCTGAACCATGACAAAGTTCCCACTCGTGGCAGGAGCGCAGTTCCCTGCTGAGCGATTCTTCGATGGTGTTCTTGACGCCTGCCAGGTGGAGAAGGACGAGGAACATCCCCTGTCCGATGGCCCAGTGCCACAAGTCCTGAGCTTCCTTGGAGGGTACTGGGGATCGATTGTCTCCTTGCTTCCTGATGTAGAACATGGTAGTGGTGTTGTCCGTGAAGATCCTCACCTCCATGCCCATCCGAGATGGTAGGAAAGACTTGGGGGCACAGAACACTGCCCGTAGCTCCAGTATATTGATGTGCAGATCCTTCTGCTCTGGGAGCCACAGACCTCTGGTGTGATATAATATATATTTTATTTATATTGCACCTATACACAAGTGTTTCAAGGTGTGTAGCCATCTGGTGTGAGCCCCCAACCTTCAAGAGAGGCGTCCATGGTGACTGTCTCCTGGTATAGCAGGGTTTGAAATCCCGTCCCCTCTGAGATGTAGGAGCGCACCCGCCACCATTCTATCGCCCACCGTAACTCCTCGTTGAGAGGGATCTTGTCTGCAAAACTCCCCGACACTTAAATCCACTGTGCATCCAAGAATTCCTGTAGGGGTTGCATCTGCAACCTGCAGAGACGGACGAGGTCGATGCAGGACGACATCATGCCCAGCAACGACTTGAAGACCCGCAGTCGTCGTACTTTCCCTTGAATGGTTGCTAGCCTCTCCTCCGAGGGCGATGCCAAGCAAGTCACTGTGTTGAGTCTGGCACGAAGAACAGCACATACTGCGATGGCGTCAAGCAGGACTTTAGATAGTTTACGGACAATCCCAGCTCCTTCAGAAGTCAGACGGTGTCCTTCGTGTGCTCGTTGGCCAGCTTGTAAGAGCGGGCGCATATCAGCCAACCGTCCAGGTATGGGTATACAAGTATGCCCTACAGGCGCAGATAGGCCAGGTATTTTGTAAACACTCTTGGGGCTGATTTCAAGCCTAATGCCATGGCCTTGAACTGGTAGTGATGGCCTTGCACCACAAACCGTAGGAACTTTTGATGTTTCCTGTGGATGGGGACATGGAAGTATGCATTCTCTAGGTCCAATGACATCAAGAAATCCCCTTCCTCCAGTTGGCCGAGCATATACTGCAATGTCACCATACTGAATTTTTGGGACTTCAAGACCCCAGGAGCCCCAGAGTCATTAGGGAACGAACTCTATCGCCCCTTTTCGTAGCATGGCTTGCACTTCTTCCAGGAGCTGAGGGATGTGAAGCTGCTGACGGAGAACTGGTGGAACAAGTGGTCCTGCATTGGAACTCCAAGGTGGCCCCCTGGGCGAGAGTGCCCAGCACCCATCTGTCGTTGGTGATCTTTCTCCACTCGCTGATTAAACCTCGTCAGCCTTCCTCCCACCGGGGTGCACGAGTGGAGGGCCAATGTCTTGGCCAGTTCAGGCTTCATTGAGCGCCATCGCCCTGCCCAGCGGGCAAAGGCGACGCTATCCTCTGCTACCGTAGGTCTGGGAGTGACATCTGTAGACTTCCTGTGTGGAGGATCGTGGAGGTTGTCTGTATGATGTGGAGAATCCCTTGGATGATCTGCTCGATTTACCCCTGGAGGAGCGAAAAGAAGACGAGCGATGATGTTGAAGAGTGCCAAGGGAACATGCCGTCTCTGTATCTGTCTTTATGGCTTGAAGGGATTCGTCGACAGCCTTGCCGAACAGATTTTCCCCATCCATGGGCAAGTCCAGCACCTTCGCATCAACGTCCTGAAGAAAGTTTGTGGCCTTCAACCATCCCTGCCGACAAAGGGAGACTCTGTTTCACATCTGCCAGAAACCTGCGTCAGTGATGTGATGTCCATTGCCACCGTAATGGCATGGTCTGATGCCACCTCGCCTTCCTGAGAGCCTCCATTTTCTTGTCATCGGGGAGGAATTCTGTTTCAGCAGCCGTGTCGCCCCATGGAGGCGAGGTCACCCTTTGGGCCGTAGGAGCCACCCTCATCGGATCGGCACTTACTTCCGCCATGGTTGTCACAGCAAGTGTCGAAGTGGTTGACGAGGACTTTGGCTGCGCCGGTTGAGCCTGCTTGGGCTGCGCTGCCTTCCTTGCTTCCTCTGTCCTGGGCTTATCTGATTCCTCCCACAACTTGGCCGGGGGTGGATGACTTTCTCTTTAAAGAGGAGCTCGATGGCAGGCTGGTTCCCGAGGTGGACGGCGATAGTGATCGTGGCCTATCCAACCTGGGGCCTGCATCAGCGACGAACCCGGTGGAATCGGACTTGCAGTTCTTGGCCTTATCTTGGATCCCCACGGATGGGGCAACCTCAAAGGACTTTGACCTCTTCCCAGAGGGAGATCGATCTCTCTGGCCGGTCGTGGGTAAGGCATGACCGTGCACAGGGCAGAGTCCTCGTTTGAATTGAGTCATACCGCCAGCCTGCTCTGCCTGTCCATTGTCTTCTTCGAGAAGCCTAGGCATATCTCACACTCCACCGCTTTGTGGACCGAGTGCAGGTAGTAATAACATTGTAGATGTTTGTCCTTAACGAAGACGTTCCGTAGCCCGTATATGGTGCAGGTATCTGTCATGATCAGAGGGCGTGAAGTAGGCCCGAGATGGCCTTACAGAAACTTTGACAAATCTTTGCCCTTGAGGGGTACAAACTACTCCGACAAAGGGTCTCGGTTGCTGGCCGATGAGGAAAGACCACACGAGCTCTGGTGGAAACAAAAATCAAAGTTTTCCACGAAGAAACTTGGGGAAAAAGTACAAATAGCTTGGAGAGCAACTTGAGGACTCCCAAAACTGAAGTGTGCGGTAAAAATCTGAAGACAGCTGCCAGAGGCGGGGCTTAGGAAAAAGGACTGTCATTGGATGGGGGTAGTAGGACCCAGAGGACAGTGATTGGTTTAGAGGTGAAATACAGTTTGAAAGTGAAAGTGTTTTTTCTTTTACCAAGGATTCCCAGCCTGACGACTGGGAATATTCATGAGCGTGTGAATTCATGCCAGACCCCATGATGGAGAACTGGTTTTCCTCCTTAGCAGGATTTGCCAGTACCCTTTGGTCAAGTCTATTGTAGCGAGGAACCGGGCCCGTCCCATTTGCTCCAACAGATCATCAATACGCGGCATCGGATATGCGTTAAAGCGGGATATGCTATTCAAATGACGGAAATCCATGCAGAAGCATATAGAACCGTCTGGCTTCAGGACTAGAACTATGGGAGAGCACCAGTTACTGGTGGATGGTTCTACCTCCCCCAAGTCTAACATGGTCAGTATTGCATGGTAGGCTTTGGTCGTCTTCCCTGGCTGTGACGAAATGTATTCGCTGTACTGGCGCAGTACCTACTGTAGTTATTGTGGTTGGTTGGCCGGCAGCTCTGGGTTTATCTTTAGATCCTCACTACCCCCACCAACCACTTCATGGTGTATCTCTCTCGGTTTGGCGGATTCCGGCATAATAAGAGCCATGACCGGAGTGGGTTCCTTCCAGTTATTAATCAGGTTCACATGTTACATCGGTAGGGACGGATGCCAGTCATCTTGTAGTACTCTATATGTTACTGTCCCCAGGACCTTTTCTATGGGATATGGTCCCTTCCAGGAGCCCAGTAGCTTGTTATCCGTGGTTGGCAATAAAACTATCACTGTGTCACCTGCCTAGAAGGTGCAAAGGCGGGTTTTCGGATTACAGTACTTTTCATACAGTTTTTGTGCTGATTGCAACTTATTTTGTGCTATATCTTGTACCTATTGCACAAGTTTTGCAAACTTGTTGGCATACTCCGTCATGGTGATGTCCTGCGTCAGCTGTTCCTCCCACTCTTTCTTGAGTATATCCAGCAACTACCAGTGCTGCCGACCAAACAGCAGTTCAAAGGGCAAAACCCTATGGACGATTGGGGTGTATTCCGGATAGTCACGAGGATTAAGGAAACCACGGTGCCCCAATCCCAGAAGGTATCACCCAGAGCCGTGCGCAGCATTTGTTCAATCGTCTGGTCGTATCGCTCCACTAGGCCACCCATTTGGGGATGGTAAACGACTGTCTTCAGGTGGTTGATAAGCAGAGCCTGACAAATCTGCTGTACAAGTCGTGATGTGAAGTTGGTCCATGGTGATGTCAAGTTGATCCATCACGATTTCCCTGGGTATCCCGACTTGGGCCATAAATAGAATAAGCACATTGCATACGTGGGTGGCTGGTAAGCCCCATAATGGAAAAGCCTCAGGATACCATGTGGCACAGTCCACGACCACCAGGAGGTATTTATGGCTTCCAACGGGCCCACAATGTGCATCCCTACCATTGAAATGGCTCCTGTATCAAAGGCATCAGTTGTAAGGGGGCCTTGGGTACCGTGACTCGGTTCTTTAGTTGGCACGTTGGGCATTGTATGCAAAAACAGGACACTTTCAGGGTGGTTTTGTCAGTTCCCTGATGTCCGTCGCCTCCTTGATTGTGAGCTACCTCCATCGCCATACTCTGGTACTGCAAGGGAACAAGTAGGTGTTTTACAGGTTCCTTGTTGTCCTCTGTCACCATCCTGTACAGGAGTCCCTTTTCCTTTCTAAAATGCATTCTGTGGTCTTTTGGTCACTCAGCACTGGCAACTTCCTGCATATGGCGGAACGTAGGGTCTAGTTCCTGGGTCATTCTAAAGCTGTCCTATTGGCCATCGATCCTCAAGTCGACCGCAGCGGGTCCCATTGTTCTGCTGTTCCACAAAAGTTTCTCTTTTTTCTTCTCATTTCTGGCTTTCCGTTCTCTGACATCTTGAGTTCCAAACTCCTTGTGGGAAAACGGGGCTTCCTTCCACCACACTTCTTCCAGCTCCTTGACTATCTCCTTAAAACCAGCAGCATCTGAACCTAACATCAGGGTTCTTGGAAGGGAGGGTAGTAATGCTGCTTTTACAAGCATATCTCTCCCCCTTATCTTCATCTGTACCCCCTTCAGTGGATACGGTTTGATGTTGCCATGTATACACCATATACATACTACCTGTCCCTCAGAGTAGGTTGGTGCAACAAGATTGCTGCTTACAGCTGTCTGAGGACTGCTGGAATCGACCATGGCCAAAGTCAGTTGGCCGTCGACCTCTGCTTCACACATAGGGGTACTTTTCATTGCTTGTCCTTGATATCCCCTCTGCCCATTTGTCTGGTAAGGCCTCGTACAAGCCAATGTCCACTAGTTCTAGTTTCACCTTCTTCTTGCAATTCCGAGCAATGTGGCCCCACTCCCCACATTCACAGCACTGGGGAGACCGTGGTGCGAGTGCCGGGAATAACCGCGGAGGAACCGCCATGGTCTTGCTGAACTTAAGTTTCCACGGTTCCCTTTCCAGTCTACAGGGGTTACTCGTGGGGGCTTGAGCACTGCTCCTGGCTACAGTCATTAACGCCAGTCTCCCCATACCTGCTTTCTGATAAGCGGAAGCGAGTTCACCGACGCCTTGCCTCCATCTATACACTGCTGGGTTAAGCAGCATCCACAGCCCAGCCTACTGAAGGTGAATTGTTCCAAAACTACTCTTTCCGCCATAACTGCTTTGGATGAGGTGCTGGTCTGCACCCACTGTTCAGCCAGATCCTTCACTATATAGAAGAGCTGTCTTGGAGTCTCACCGTGTTTCACGCGAGTCTCTCTGAACCAGAGACTGTAGGTCTCTGTATCGTGGCCTACGCGTTCCAGAACCACCTTTTTTATATCATTATACAGGGTATCTCCAGTCAGGTTTGCAGCCTGATATGCACTCTGCATCTCGCCCGTCATAAGGGATGCTATATATTGGCCCCACCTTTCTGGTGGCCATGCAATGTTGCAGGCAACTCTTTCAATGTTTATGAACACATTTGAGGGATCCTCCCCAATGGCATGTTTATGAAATACTGTTGCTGGAATTTGCAGTCTGTTGCAGGGTGGTGGCCTTCAGCAGCTGTGCTTGAATGGCCTTCAGAAACAGCTGCCGATCAGCCTGCACCTGCTGACTTTGCAGGAAGGCCTACTGTAGCTGTTATTGCCCCTCCGTTAAAGCCTTCAATAGGTTCTCGATGCGTTTGTCCTAGGATGCCACCGCTGCCACCACTTGTCAAACTTGGGTAACACCAAAAGGCCAGAGACAGCTGTGAGTGTTTAGAAATGCAAGACAGACACATAGGTATAGTGTTCCCATTAGTCACCATTTTATTAAATTAAAATGGTGAGACAAACGCCTATCTTTCCTTAGTCTAAAAATGATTTCCCTACCAGACAAACGAAGGCTAAAGGAAAATTACCTAATGTGCAAATTGTTCTGGCCCTCACACGAATACATTCAACAAAAATCATATAGGAATTATTTGCCTGGTTAAAATTCACATATAAACCTTGTGACCAGGTTCAAATCCCCTTCACTTGGATCAATTCAGGACTTTTCAAACCAAAGTTCAATTTCAGAAACGTTCTTTTCTCTAGCCAAGTTCCACTCAAGGTTGAATACAAAGTTCTTCTCATTCAATATGTCCTTCACTTGGCAAAGTGACTATCTTATTTCCAAAGGGTTTTTCACACTTAGCTTCAATTGTTAAAGTTTCCACAAATTCCTCTTAGCAAACCAAAAGACTTTCTCTTTACACATTAAATCAAAGTCAATTGTAAGTGTTCCTTTCTCTGAAGATCAATCACTTTTTATCACACCAGGTTTTTCCTTCCTAAGGAATACCTCAGTCAGGATAGTTCACTTAAAAGATATAATTTAGTTAGGATGGTTATACAACAGTTTATCAAAACATGGTAGTGGAATTGCCACTTCTTTTCCACCACAGTGTTCTACTACATTCTTTAGTCAAGATGGTTATGCAATAGTTCATAAAAACACGGTAGTGGAATTGCCACTACTTTTCTACCATAACCTTACACACATTAACAGTACTTCAAATTATCTTCTTCCTGGTCCACTCGCCTGCCAGCACTAACCACTACCTGTCCCTTTTTCCTGGTTTACTCGCCTGGCAGGACAAAACTCCTACTACTACAACTTGTACCTCTGTGGTTAGGCTTGTTCCAAACTTTCCACACTTTTAACACCATTGGTTTATAGCTTATTTCACAATTATATTGCATCAAAGGACAAAGATTCTTATATTGATCTATTTGCCATAGGCAGTGCAGGTTACAGTTCTCTCCCGCTAGATCCCTTTTACAAGGAGGGCTTTTCTCCTGCAGTTTCTGATTGCTTTCAACCCAACCTTTTGGCAATGTAGTTTACAACTTTCTCTCATAGGGTATCTTGTTTTGGGAACATCATATTCAAATTGACTTGGTATTACACTCAACTCTCTTTGGCCTTGGCAATGCAGGTTACAATGTCCCTTTACTTGATATTCCTCTTTAGGAAAGTTGTGTCCCCTTTGGGCAATGTGGGTTACAATATTCCACTATTGGATATCCCTCTCTAGGAAAGTTGAATTGACTTTGCTTTCTTATTGCCCTTCTTTGGCTTTGGCAATGCAGGTTACAATATTATCCTATTTGACATCTCTTAATATGAGAGTTGCGCCTGGTTTGCTTTGATTCAAATGTCCAATATGCAAACAGTTCATTACTACCTAGCAGTCCCCTTCGGAGCGCCCTGCGGTCACCTCTGTCAGGCCAGCTCAACGGTTTATCCTGGCATCTACTTCTGACTCGCTGGTACTGCTTCTTCGTTTGCCGGGACGTACTCCGGGTTTGGCAGCGCCTGTCAGTCTGCCATTGCCTGCGCTGACCGTCTATGATATATGATATTTTATTTATATTGCGCTCATCCCCCGGTGTTTCAGAGTGCGACAAAGCAAGGGAGGGGAACAGGGTAGAACAAAACAACGATCTTACTAGGCCCAGTGACATTGAGAACGCGCAAATGCATGGGAGAAGCGCAGGGGAAAAGTGCATGAAGGGAGGAGAAGTGGAAAATGCAGAGGAAAGGAGTAAGGAATAAATCATAATAAAATAAAATAAATAAATAGTAAAATCAACAAAAGTGGTAGTGCAGCCAGCAAGTGGCAAGTGCTGAGTTTAAGACAGCAGACAGGGTAGGTCTGAATAAGTGCAGATGGAAAAGAAGGGCAGGATGTATGGGTACAGATACAGACCCCAGTGAAGGGAGTGGCCCAGGAGGCAGTGCGGTAGGGTGGCAGGACGAGCAGGAACCAAGTCCCGGAGGAACAGAGGGTGTCCAGGTGCAAGGTGTCAAGAGAGAACAGTTCAACAGGGGAGAGGGGTTGCGAAGGCAGAAGCAAAGAGGAAGGTATTGAGGTGCTTTCTGAACCGGAGATGGTATTCCTCAAGTTTTAGATTGACAGGGAGTCTGTTCCTGAGGAGCGAAGAGCTCTAGAGGGTAGATATTTACAGAGGGATAGCTGAAGGTATTTTGGACCCAGGCCCCAGAAAGCCTTGTGGACAATGCAGAGGGTTTTAAATTTAATCCTTGAATCCACTGGAAGCCAATGGAGAGAATTCAGAGCTGAAGAGATACGATCCCAGGGCCTATGGACCTTTTACAGGTCTGTGCTCTCTCTGATGTGATCATCACACCGGAGCCGGTCACAGGACACAGAAAGCTTCTCTCTCCTTCAGGGTAGCTGGCCTCAATACCGCTTCCAGCTGCGCGTCCTCTGCATAATCCAGACTTCTGCCACGTTGTCTGCTTGGTGTCCTGCTGTCAGCATAGCGTCAACTTCAGATTCTTCTTGTTCCTGCTGCTCCTCCTCAGCCCACACCTGAAAGGCCTTTAAATGCTTAAAGGTCCCGCTCGGGTGTGGGTCATTATGACAACTAGACCGTTCATCACACTTTGGTAACTCTGGACCCCTCTTTCTCATCTCAGTACTGAGAGTCCATAATGTTCTTCTTTGTTTAAATCAAATCTGTTTGGGTGATTTATAAGATGTATATTTAAGGGAAGATTTCAAAGGAAGCGATGGTGTTCTCTTGGGTTTATAATCTGAACACAATGTAGAATCATAACTACTAGAAAGTAGTAATATTGATTCCTTGACCCTTATATACATAATTTTCAGGTTTATAAAAAGGGTTATCATAGTGGGCAGCTTGTGCAAGTTTGGGAGGGAGCACCCTACTGTGACAACATGCCATTAAATATTCAGGCACTAAGGAAACTTCATCCACAGAAGATGATGAACACTGTCTCTCCTGATGGAGTCACCACTTTCCCTTGACAACCTTCCCTCCCATGTGATTCTTTCTCCTGATACCACCCCGAGGCTGAGGATCAGGCAGCGACCATCTTTCCCTGGACACATGGAAGGGGACATTAGGCTGGGATTTCGTGATGACTCAAATATGATTCATCACACATTACACAGCTGGGATGGTTTGAGTTGGACTTTTTTTTTTTACGATTGGGTAAACCACAATTAGCTTCATTGTTGCCTCTTCCTTAATTCTGAGCTACCGAAGGTCAGTCCTCTTACACAACTCTTCCTGGTTCTCTTCTTGCTCTTCTGCAATGGTCCCGTTCTTAGTATGCCCAGGTGAAGTGCTGCTCATCCCACACCACCTCCTCTGTCAGGGGCCGGCAAAAGAATGAACACCACCATCAGTGGGGATGGTTCCTTTAGAACCTTTACCCTCCCCTGATTGGCCATTGGTCCAGGAAGTTCCCACCCCCACTATGCATAGAAAAGTGCAGCTTCTGGACCCCATCCTCTTTTGCAACCTACCTGTATGGTTTGTCTGTGGTCTAATACTGTCCAGATAAGACAGGATGGATTTCAGTATTCTTTTGAATTCTATTGGCATCCTGTTGTAACGGGGTTGCTTCCTAGACTTTAACTGCTGGTTGTTGCACAGGGATGGTCAGTCCACTCAGCCGTTTGTAGAGGCTGCTATGAATCTCCCTGGTTTGTACACCCTGCATCGGTCACCACCTGTTGTAGTCCTTCTCGCCGCAGCTCCTGGGTCGGAAGATCGTGTGGCCTTTGCAGTACCGTTAAGTGGTCCAGCACGTGCTGCCCCGATGCCGGTGAGGTCTGTTCGGATGCCGGCGATTGCTCTGCTGGTCGATCCAGTGGCAGCTTCTTTGGTTTCTCCGCCGTTGCACAAGTTAGCGACTCCTGCTCCAATAACCGTTCTTGCTCCGATGGCTGCTGATCCTCCGAGGACAGTGTCACAGTTACATTAACATTATTTATCAAACAGCAGATGTCATTAGGGCCTACAGAGTCAAAAGAAAACCCTAGACCCGCCATTGATGTAAGTTGAGGTCTGACATCTTCTCCACTAAGACTGGCATTAAAATCTGATGGATCTATGTGATTACCTCAAAAACAATTTGTTGAGGGAGAGTTTGCCAAATTTGTTCTCCCACCTGGCAGTAAAAACGTGGAATTGCCTCCCAAAAGACATACGCAATACACAATACAAAGTATCACCTACAATTCAGAAAACAACTTGAAACCTGGCTCTTCACCTCAGAGTCAAAAGGAAATGACTAGGAAACTAAGACTCAGTTTGTTTGTTTATTTGTTTATTTATAGTGCGCACCTAACCCAAAGGGTAGCAAGGCGCAAAAGTATCAAGAGGATTGTACAACTTAGTTACACAGCAGCAAGAGGTGGGTCCAGCAGAGGTTACATTGCTGGGGGGCATCTGGACAATAATGGACAATCAAACAAGTAGCACGCAGGATGTACAGTATAAACAAATATTCAAGCATATGTCCTCTAATATGCAAAAATAGATATTAGTATGCACAGTTTACAGGAGTTATGGTGAAGCACAACCTAGAGGGATATTAAGTATCATGTTCCTTAAGCCAGTGTATAGTCTTAGACCTAAATTGTAGGTATGGGAGGTTCTCCCTAAGTGGTGGAGGTAGTGAGTTCCAACGTTGGGCTGCTTTGACGGGGAAGCTATTCCCCCCAGACATCATGCGTTTGAATCTGGGCACAAGGAGATTGGAATTGGCCTTTCTAGATGGGCGGGCGGAGATTGGTCTGGTAAATCTGGTTATTAAATATTGAGGAGCTGCCTGGTGGAGGCACTTATGTGTCAGGGAGACAGATTTGAGGAAGATTTTGTCTTTGGGTGATAGCCAGTTGACAGATCTTCTAATATCCGAGATATGTGCTTTTTTCAGGGTGCTTAGGGCCGCTCTTAGAGCGTTATTTTGAAGGATTTGGATTTTATTGGTAATATATTTATTGCAGCCTACATATAGGGCGTTATAATAATCCAACTTGGACAGTATTAAAGCTCTAGCTAGTGTAATGCAGTTGGACGATGAGAGGAAGGGTTTAGCTGCTCTAATAAGTGTGCAGGTGTATGATGTGGCAGATGCCATAGCATTAACTTGAATTGAGAAAGTGAGTGTAGAATCTAGGTAGAAGCCAAGGGTTTTGACCTCTTTGGCTACTGTAATCTTGTTGTTATCAATTACAAAGGAAGAGTAATTTGGGCCTAATTTGGTAAGGTTCGGGGACTTGCCGAGAATGAGAGGTTCTGTTTTATCATCATTCAGGCATAGACCGTGTAAGGTCATCCATGCCTGAATGAAAAGGTACACTTTATTTACAAAGGCCAAATCCTTATCGTAGTCCCCCGTCAGCGGGATGAGGATCTGAGTATCATCAGCATAATTAGTGAAGGTGATACCCAGACCACCTAGATCATCGAAAAGGGGCTTTGTAAAGATGTTGTACAAGGTTGGAGAGACACAGGAACCTTGGGGTACACCACAGGTAATAGGTGTAGGGTCAGCGGCTGCTAAAGGGGAGAAGACTCTCATAGTGCAGTTGTTAAGAAAGGATTGAATCCAGTCAGTTGCCTTTTGCGAGAAGTGGGCTGCTGATTGTAGATGATTACAGAGTATCTCATGGTCAACCAAGTCAAAGGCGGCTGAGAGCTCAAGGTGTAACAGTAATGCAGTCTTTCCCTTGTCTCTCAGCTCTTCTATCTGTGTCTTAAAATCCAAGAGAGCAGTTTTGGTGCCGTGCAGTGGCCTGAAGCCAGACTGTCGGACTCCTAGGAGGTGAAAGAGTTCAAGGTAATATTGAATTTGTTGGTATGCTATTTTGTCAAGGATTTTAAGTAGGAATGGTACTGTAGTAATAGGGCGGTAGTTCATAGGAGTTGAGGGATCTAAGTTAGGTTTTTTAAGGAGGGGGAAGACCCACGCTTGTTTCAGGTTATTAGGTATGGTGCTTGTGGTGAAGGAGGCATTTATTAATTTAGTAATGAATGATGCAAGCTCTAACGCACCGCATCCTTTATCAATTGTGCAAGACAAAGGTCCCCATGGCAATTTGAAGGTTTGAGCGCGAGGATAACCTTTTCAACCTCTTTGGTAGTGACGTTATGGAAGTTGAACTGGGGGATGGGAGTAGAAGGGGGTGGCAGAATGGGTAGTCCCGTTGTAGAGCTGGTGATACTCGTTTTGATGGTTGGGAGAAGTGAGTCTTTGTTATTGTTTATCTTGTTTATAGTTGGAAACAGAACACACCTCAACAAGCTTACATGGAAGGAACAAGCCAGGGAGAGAGCCGAAGAAAGAACCACTCCCTACATTACCCCACCCATATCATTACCCTAGAGACTGGGAACCCAGCTACAGATGGGGGGAGCATAACCAATAACCAGCTACGCAGGAGACCTTAGGGAGCCCGGTCCTCGGTGGGTGGGCACCCGTAGAAGAAATCCAGGGAGGCACCCAACACCCTAAACATAGCCATCCAGCCCGAGGTCGGTGCCACCAACCGCCACCAACTCATGTCCTCAAACCGCTAGACAATTACAGAGGAAAGCTACCTCCATGCGCAGTGCCTGACGATGAAACCACTACAGAACATCCGGCACACAGGCCCGACAGAGACAACGGACAAAGGTCCAAAACAACGAGGTAAGAAAAACCCCACTAAGCAACTCAAAACCTCAATTTCTGCATACACTTCTCAAACGCAAACACAGCCGCCTCTCCGCACAGCAACCCACACACACTTCACCACACTGCAACAACAAACAAATCTTAGCCATGCACAACAGCAGATGAAAATTGTACTGACCCGTAAACCGCACCCAAGCTCAGCGAACGGTGCAAACCGAACTGAAGCTGTCAACAGGACTTCACAATTCTCGCTCTACCTATTCATGCAATACCCAACTAACCCATCACACCTTAGTGCCAGAGCGCCAGGGGACCACTCCAGTGGTGATAGTGCGCGGTACAAATTCCCTTTAACATTAACATTGTCTTTACATTTATTACCATGATAGCCATGCCATTCCACATTCACATTTCCAAATGGTAGGACAGTCAGAACTCATCTCACATGCTGTTCCAGCCAAAAAATCCAGGAGTCAACAATTATAAACAAGGTTTTTCCTACATTTAAAGAAAAAATACAAATATATTATAACTTTAACACATTTCATACACACATACATAAAAGTAACCTCTTTTACAACATGTACCTGTTGTTCCATTTGATGACTAAACTGCACCAAAACTTTAACGCAAGTGCTTTCACTTACCATACGCATGTGGAAATGAAATGCGTAATGAAAAATACATACACAATATACATAAACGCATGCGAAACGTAAGCTACAATAATATGATTTACAGGCGCATGTGTACTATACATTGCATATAAATCACTATATGTACGCGCATGGCAAACATACAATATGCATAATTTGCTTTTCAACCATTGTGCATATGTATACTGTAATAACCCTGCACCAATACGTATACACCTTTGACTAGAATCATGCTGCAACACTACTAATACGCAAGCATGGGTAATGCTAAATAAACATATTGCAGATGCATAAAGTATTTACTGACAAACTTTAAAAATATAATATACATTAAGATATGAACAACTGGGAGCGTGGCCAGCAGCGCCGTCGATGCGGATGCTCTGCTTATGGCCTATGCATACAGCCCATGTCATGAATACATTTCAGGTGCTTCTCACCTCGGCCAGGACATCGTGGAGGAGAACTTGAGGGACAGCTGTTGTGGCACGGAGTACTGGATTTCGCTTGTAAACGGAGGAACGCAGGAAAAATGACGGGACCCAGTCCGTTGTGGATGACCTGCAAATGGTGCATATGCGCCCTAAACAATTGCAGTGTCCCTTCGCGGCTTGATTAGCACATCAGAAGGTTCGTTTCAGAGGTAGCAAGGCTCGAATATCGAGATACCCCGATCCCGCTTCGCCTTTCACCAGCTCTGCGCTCCTCCTCTGGGTGCGCCGCGGCCCGGCAGACACTTCAAGGACCAAGCTCTCAGTCTTGGAGCTCCGATCGTCGGGAGCAAACACCAGCTCTCCTTCAGCCCATCCCACTAGCAAGTGAAATACGACCTGCTTACAGTAGCAAACCAACAGTGAGGAAGACCCGATCCCGTTTTATATTGGATAACGTAGCCTGCTGGAGTGGGAGTCACTTGGCCTGCAATCTCTTGCATAAAGTGGGTCCCTCTCCCACCCCATTAATAGCAGGCTCTGCTTTTGGCTTGCCAGGGGTGTCTGGAGGGGACATTACTGACAAAAGCTACTTGGGCAAACTGACACACTGGCTGGGGACCCTCTTTCAGCCTCCACCATAACGACTCTGGATCTTGCAACTATCTGGTCCTGTGAACTCTCTAAGGCAGTAATTTGTTGGCTGGAACTCAGGGTGAGCTGCACACATCGATTGGATTTAACTACTGCTGGGTGGGGCTGCCCCTGCAGCAGGAGATAATATGTCCAAGCAATCAAAATCTCAAAAGAACACAGACATATCCAAGGTGCTAGTGCACGCAGACAAAGGGAAGAAGGCAGACCCGGTGAAATCTTCATCTCAGACTCACGAGCGTCCTTCAGGTCAGCTGGCTACCAAAGAAGATATTCAAGCCTTCGTGTTGGATATTAAGTCCGAGTTTCGGAATTGCATGTCCGAGATATCCACTAAATTGGAGAGGATAGATCAGAGAGTAGCGGAGGCGGAGCAAAGAGTGGGAGAGACAGAGGACCATGTCCTAGAGCATTCCACCGCACTGACGGATATGCAGCAAAAGATCTGAATGTTGGAAAGGAGAAGTGATATGTTGGATTGCAAGCAGGAAAACATGGATAACTGGGCACGAAGAAACAACTTACGCATTTGAGGAGTGCCTATGTCAGTCCTGGACCAGGCTCTGGGTGTATATGTAGGTGACTTTTTTCATACTCTCTTGCCACACCTCGACAAATCGATGCTCCTACTTGACTGCACTCAGATTTGCGCACACAGAGGTTCAACTTCATATTCCTTTACCAATGTCATCACCCAGATCCATTTCTACACTACCAAAGAAGAAATGTTGGCAGTGGGCCATCCCCAGGATGAAATCACGTTCCAGGGCTCTACTCTACAGAATTTTCAAGACCTAGCAACTGTCACAATCCAGAAACGTAGATTTATGCGGCCACTGAGTCTATCCTTGCAGAATCAAAATATCAAATGTCGATGGCTATTTCCTACTGCTTTACAGTTTATGTTCAAGAATCTCCTCCGCACTATTGCCAACCTCAAAGACACAGAAGGGATTTAAGTACCTCTTCACCAAATAGAGAACAGAGCTCCTTGTTTGAGGCCACGGAAGAAGGTGAGAGCAATAAGCCAAGTATACAGCGTTCCACCTGTCGAAGGTACATAGAGGTCTTAATACAGGAAAACTCCAGCTTCAGACCTGAAGTTTGGCTTTGATTTACAGGAACTTTCCTAGCACGAGAATGAAATTAGTTCCAAATATTGAAGAAGCACCAAACAAAATATCGAAGAAGCGTCAAACAAATCAGAATGAGCAATGGGCAACACGCGGTTAATGCCCGGCCTCAAGTGACGGGTCACCTGATGGCAGTTGGGGCGACTCATACTTTATTTTTTAGTTCTTTTTTTGTGGTTCGATTTTTGTTTCAGTTCTGTTCAGTTAAACCTCCGGTTGGAACATGGCCTCAGATCATGTCTGCGAAAATGATATTGCGAAAGACTCCTCATTATCTCATTAGAACTTGGGCTTTGTGTCACTGAATGTGAAAGGTTTGAACTCCCCAGTCAAGCGAAAGTCTGTCTTGAGCCGGCTGCAAGACTTGGAACGGTCAGTAATCTCATCTTCTTCCCCTAGACTACTCTCGCCTATGGAGTAGAGACTTCCCTAAACAATGTTTTACTTCTAGCGTCACTAAAACAGGGTAAACTGCGATATTATTGGCAAAAGACACTCAATTTGAGGAACTGGACATCATACGAGACCCAGGGGGATGATATATTGGAGTAAAAGGTATGTTGTGGGGGCAGTTTTACTCTCTGCTCTCGATTTATGCTCCCAATGAAGGACAAGAACATTTTTTCAGAGAGCTAGAGGCGACTTTCCTTCCATATTTGGAGAGGTCGTTATTGGGGGAGACTTCAACAGAGTCCTGGACCCCATCAAAGATAAAACACATGACCCCTCCACTAAAGATTTCAAGATCGCTCTGAGTATTCTCCATTTTTTTAAATCTTTGGGGTGTTGGACTCATGGAGAGTGCTGCATCCGGATGAGTGAGACTTTACCTTCTTCTCTCATGTCCACCGCTCTTCTTCACGTATTGACCTAGTCCTACTATCCTGCCAGTTTATGCCATTTATCGATGGGCTCTCTATTGCTCCCACGATTCTCCATAATCACACCCTGGTTCTTGTACGAGTCAGAATTTGGCACCCAGCACCCCTACCAGACCTCAATGGCGTTTGTATGACCCAATTTTAAATGATCTGGCCTTGAGGGATGGGGTAGCGAAAGCAATACAGGATTACTTCCAGGAAAACCCCACTGAACTTACATCCCCGGCTACAACATGGGACGCTATGAAGGCAGTCATCAGGGGAGTCCTAATAGACCATACAGTGGCCCACCATAAAAGGAAAAAGCAGTCTCGAGCCCAAGGAGGAAACAGCCTAATCCCAGTTAATAAAAAAAACAAGGCTATTATGCCAAAAATAACAAAGCCAATCTAAAAGATTTTATCATTGGCCTTAGGGAGCAGCAAGGGGTAATACAGTATGGGGAACAAGCTAAACTCCAGCTAGCTAAGGCTTACTTGTTCGAAACAATGACAGCATCGCCCTGATCACCTGAGGTCCAAAAAAGATATATTGAAGGATCTCCTTTGCCAGACCTTTCCCGGGAAGATATAGACGTTTTAGAATCCCGGATCCAGCTGGATGAGGTGGAAGTAGTTTTAAAATATCTGAAGGCGAGAGCCCCGGGTCCCAATGGGTTCTCAACTAAATTTTATAAACTCTTTAGAAACCAAATGTTGTCCCCTCTGATGGCCCTTTTTAACTCATTTACAGAAACAGGCATCGTAACTCCTTCCATGCCAACGTCCACTACTATTCTGCTATTGAAGCCCGGGAAAGATCCCAAGGATTGTGCCTCCTACACTCCAATCTCATTGTTAAATATCAATGCAAGCATCTATTCGAAGGTTTTGGCTAATCGTTTGGCCCTGCTTCTTCCAGCGTTGATTGATGCGGATCAAACAGGGTTTGTCCGTGGAGGAAAGCTAGGGATAATATTAGGCGAGCGTTGAACCTGATAGAGGCAACTACTATGAACCAAGAAAAACTAGAACTTCTGGCCTTAGATGCCACACAGACATTTGATAAGGTGGATTGGACTTTTATTCAATCAACCCTGGAGACTTTTCATTTTGGACCCTATTTTCAAAAAATGATTTTGGCCAACTATATCTCCCCAAACACATTACTCCGGGTAAACCGGGATCAAACATCTCCGATCCCTCTTATGTGTGGGACGCAACAAGGATGCCCCCTTTCCCCTCTCTCATTTGCTTTGATTATGGAGCTCTTAGCTCAACGTATACCTAGTAATTCAGCAATTGAAGGGGTTACGATTCGGGGCTCCCAACATAAGGTTTCCCTTTACGCTGACGACGTGTTACTGTCGATAAGTAATATATGGCCATCTCTTCAAGCAGCCCTTCAGGAGCTCTGGGCTTTTGCCAAGCAGTGGGATTCGAAAACAAATTATGGAAAATCATTGGTATTGGGGGTGGGGGTGGGAATGTCCTTACAGGAAATTACCTTCCTTTGATCTCTTTGTCCAATCCGGTGAAATACCAAATCTATTGAATATCTAGGGGTGTGGATCAGAGTCTCTTCCAGAAACCTGTTCACAGCTAATTTCCCCCCCCCCCATACTCCCTGTTTAAGACACTGGAAACTGATTTTGAAAGATGGGTGAATCTGGAGATTTCCTTAATGGACCGTATTAAGGCAGTTCAAATGAATCTAGTCCCCCGATTTCTATATATATGCTTGTTCCGGGGGAAGAAGTCTAGGATCCCTAGGAAGGTAATGATGGGAGATGCCCGGATGGGTGGGTTAGGGGTCCCAAATTTACATAAATATGTGGAAGCTGCCCAAATCTCACACCTCCTGACGTGAATGTCTCTTTCTCCTCTACCAAAGTGGGCTGAGATTGAACAATCCAAACTCCTGCTTCCCTTTTATTTTCTACCTTTCGTTCCTCACACGTTACGAAAATGCTGGCAGAATTTTCTCTCCTCTTCAAAAGTTACCTTGAAGCTATGAGATAGGGCTTTGAAGCGGAAAAAGATCCCTAGAGGCATGGTCCCACTCTCCCCGATTTTTTGCAACCCTTCCTTTTCCCCAGGCTTGCATCCAGATGCATTTGGAAATTGGAGATGTGCGGTATGCAAACATTAGCCCAGCTATATGAAGGCAATCGGCCACGGTCGTTTGAAGACTGTAAATTGACATTCCATCTCTCGGAGTTCGATAGATTTTCGTATGCTCAGCTTCGGCACTGGATCACACACCCACAGACAAGACGGAATGCGACACGAGCCTTGAGCCCAATAGAGTTAACTGTTTTGGAAGGATCGGGGCTGGGAGGGGTCTCTAAACTCTACAAACTCCTGAGAGACGATATGCTAGCTGAGCCCCCACCTTACATAAACCACTGGGAGACGGACTTGAGCCACCCAATGGAGAATCAAGTATGGCTAGATATTTGGACTAGAAATCACTCTTCCTCCAGATGCGTGACCAACAACGAATGCGCCTTAAAACTCTTATTTCGCTGGTGTTACTCCCTGGTCCAATTGCACCATTTTCAGTCTTCAATCTCTCCCACATGCTGGCGAAATTGCGGGGCTCAAGACTCATTTTCATATGTGGTGGTGTTGTCAATTGTTACTATTATTGAATCTATCACCTGCGCCAAGCTTCGATGTGTCCCGAAACTTTACTCTTGGGGTCCCCAGAGTGAAGAGGTATATCCTAAATCTGGGGTGCGGCCAAAACTAATAACTCAATTATTGCTAGCCACACGCATTACGATTGCTCGCTGTTGGAAAGCCCCAGAGGGACCAGCTCTCTCTTTGTGGTGGATTAAAGTGTGCTTATTTTATTGCAGCAAATTTGAAAAAAAGTCCACCACTCCTTTAGATACTTCTACTTAGTCAGGTTAGTAAAATAGTTATTATAAAATCTACATTTAACTAGTGAATTACTTATAATCGAACATTTTTAAACAATACAACCTACCTTTTTAATTATGCAATAGCACAATAAATCTTATCTACAAATACAACATTATACAATAACATACTATTTGTTTGTTCAACTAGGTCATACGCTTAATAGCTTCAACAAGTGTGTATGCTTAATTCAGTTACTTGTTTTGTAATGTTATATAGCACTAAATGCTAATATTAATGTATGTAGTAGCGTACCATGTACTTTACACGCTTCAGACAGTTTATAGCTTTTACTGGTGTGTACACTAATAGCTATCCTTTAGGCACATTTAATGTTCAACAAGTGTCCTTATAAATATAATGTACAGGTGTGTATGCTAAACAATCCGAATAATATAAGTAACGTACAATAAACAAAACATTTAACCAACATTACACATAATGTACAGCTTAGAAAACTGTACGATTCACATCATACGCCTATTCATGTATACATTGTTACTTTAAAATGCATCTTTATTGTACACAACTTTTTAAAGTGTCACATTTTCATGATCATATACCTTTAATAATTACTTATGTACACTTAATGCAATGTCTGTAGCACTGTGCACATGTCACAAGCCTTACAGCTTCAACAGGTGTGTACTCTAAACAGTAAGTATAACATTATCAGCTTACATAAGTACCCTTCACAAACTTTTTAAAAAGTTAATAAAATGAACCACTAGTATTATAAATAATGCTAAACTTGTTATGTTATATGGCACTTGTATAGCGCCTACTGCAATTGGTATGGCCTCGAAGGGCTGTGGGGATTAACGCCCTTCAGAAAGACCATAGTAAGAGAGGTAAGAGATGAATAAACGATTTCTAAAATACGTGTGTCCATTTTTAGCCAGCACAAAGGTGAGTAGGGAGTGGCTAGGTCCCTGGCAGAAACCCACAGTTTTCCGGTGAGATAATGGGTGCTGCAACGAATTGTCAGAGAAGTGGGATATTCAGATGGGTCGGATTATGTGAATGGTTGGTCCGAATTTGCGTGGGTCTCACCTGTATTCTATAGGATGAGGTGATGCATATTGGGGGGGGTGTAATCAGGTAGAGATTATTGATAGGTATGCAAGTGAGTGGGCCGAGACAGTGTGGATTTGGATATATTTTGCTGTGAAGGCGTGCTTGCCGTTCCTTAGGAGAGAGACTGATACCTGTTTGGAGAACATCTTGCCGAGCTTATCAACGTAACATTTCTAATTTCCTACTTTCAAATTATTCATATATGCTTATTTTTTTCCGCAAATTTCAAAATGTCTACCACTCCTTTGGATGAGGCCAGGTTAGTAAAATCTACATTTACCAGTGAATGCAACTATTACTCATATGTGAACATGGTTAAACAATAAAAATCTACTCTTTTAGTTACTTATTTAATAATGCTATATTGCAATAAATATTGACCACAAATACAACTGTATGCAGTTGCGTACTATTTAGTTGTTCAACAAGTACGTACACTTGTTCAACAGGTGTGTACGCTTAATAGACATGTATTAGAGACAGTTCATTTTTAACAAGTATCCTGGTAATTCAGTTACTTATATAGCACTAAATATTGACTGCAATTACGGTTATTACCCAAATTGACCTTTTACAATTGATCTTTTGCACAACTGATCTAATTATAGTGGTCCTAATTGACATTCTGCACATTTGACCTTTATATTATTTTAGTTATTTTATATATGTATTGGGTTGGTTTTGGATTATAAATAATATAAGGGGATTGGGTGGGGGGTTGCAGGGGGTTTTAGATTGGGTCAATTCTCCAGAGGTCAATTGTGAAAAGGTAAATTAGTATACAACCCAATTAAGCATTTATGCAGTAGCATATCACTTACTTGACGAGCTTCAGGCACTTTATAAGTGCTACCGGTGTATAAGCTAAATAGCTAGTCATGAGGCAATATATATCAAGTGTCTTTACGAAATACAACATACATTTGGTCACACATACTGTATGTAGAACATTCCAAAAGTACAATTATGTACATATTCATAAAGTGATTCAAAAACGTTCTACGCTTTACACCCAAGTTAGTTAAATAGAACGTATGCAATAGCGTACCATTTATAGGTTCAACCAGTTTGTACGCTTTATACACTTCACAGCTTTAACAGGTGTGTACGGTAAAAAGGATGATTAACATTATGAGCCTAGAATAAACAAAATATTTAACCAACATTACACATAATGTACAGCTTAGAACATTAATAAAATACAAACACACACACACTTCAAATCAATAAAAAAACATCCACTAATACTAAAAATGTGTACAACGAATAATTTAAACTTTAGGCTGTACAAAACATACTAACACTGAAAATAGATTTTACTAATTTAAAAAAGTAAAAACCACCAATATCACAAATGCCTATAATACATACAATAATTAAAATAAATGAATCATACAAACACAATCAATGTTGGTACTAATTAAAAACAAGCATTAAGAAATGCACCATATAAAACACATGCTTATCCTAAATAATGTATTTAAAGATACCTTGCTATAACAATTTAAGATCCTATTAATATCATGTACAACATAAAAAATAAATCACCTCATAAATATAACAAATACATATACATATTTAGATGTTTTACGTACATTTACAAAATCTTAATCCAGCCAATAAAGAACATGTATAAAACAAATAAGTTCCAAAAATAGATTCTTTCAATATTAATAACATGCAAGCCTACCTTTACATACTTCCTCAATTTATGGCTATTTTCATAATGATACCCAGAAATAATTTAATAAGTGCATAAAACTATTCATATTAGAACTTGGAGAACTTTATACTGGTATTTTTGAAAAAACTATTAAACAAATGAAATCTAATTGTAATTTTTCAAATTTAAAATCAACGATTCTTCTCAACATTGGAGGCAAGTGGAGGCTGTCACAAAAATTAAATGTACATTTCACAAATATAATTTAGGTTTTACACAGCTACATAAAAAGCACATAATTACAGCAAACAAATATATTTCAATTAAATAAATGATAACAAATAATTTACAAAATGTAATAGTGCTTGAACATCTCAAAGAATTACAGAACCGTAAAAGAAATGGTGGGAATTATTTTAATTTTTTTTTTTTACAAAAGAGTAAACGTTAAAACAGCAAAATGTATAGTCTACAAACATCAGAAACAATAACGTGAAGGTAACAACACAAACATATATTTCAATACAATTATACAAATATTATATCAAAATTAAATATCATCATAACCCACAAACCTAAAAACATCAATTATATAATAAGCACAATTATATGCATGCGAACAAATCATTTTTTTAAATGTACACCATTAATACACCATAAAACAAAACACATTTTCATAACACAAAAATACTAGATAATTAAAAACATATGTACATATAATTTATATAAAAAAACTTCTGTTAAAAAATAAAATACTCAGCACACATTTCTAATTTAATAAAAGTTGCTTTAACATCAAATTAAAAGACACTATATACATACATATTTAAATTGTATAATTTGTATTATAAAAATAAACAAATTACGTATTAAAATTGCAAATATATAATTCAGTAGCAATAAACATAACGAGGTAGAACAAACAGTAGCTATAAAAATAAAACATACACAAGCAAAAAAGCTATTATAAAATTATCACTATTTAGTAACCTTTTTTCAACAAATAACATCAATGTGTACACATATTATATATTGTAAAAAATGAGTAACATTTCAATTATAATAGTAATACTTTACATTAACAAAAATATAAATATACAATTTCTGCTACAAAATACTTACTAAATGATGCAAAATGTAAATAGTAACAAAGCAGCCTAAATGTTAAACACATTAAAACATAAAATCAATAAAATGTTTTCACGTTTTTTTATCAAACACAACTAATATTCATAAAACAAATTAAATTCACTTTCACCATAAACAATGTTGCACCCCAAGCTAACTATTACAAAACACAAACAGGGTGAGTTAAGGTTACCATGATAGTTGATATTAATATATTTTTTATAAATGTATTGATAATATATGTTTATGTTGTTACCTTGACATTGTTTCGAATGTTTAAAGACGTTTGTTGGTCTAACCTTAAATCTTATGTAAAAAAAGAAAAATATATAAATAATATATATACACATATATAGTGCTTCTGTGAAGTAGGTCGATAATCTAGCCAATTTGTCCCTTCTCCCCAAGAGGGCGGCCCCCCTTTGAGGCTAGGGAGGTGACCACGCTTTGCTAGACCCTCCCTATGGTTTGGGCAAGCAGAATCTCACTGGGAGTACTCCCCTTAGGGGACAAGGACTTCCATTCCTTTGAGGGACTCCATAAGCCATTCTCCTTGGTAGCATACATGGGAGTGTCTGACCTAAAGAACAATATAAAATCCAAACACTTGGCTGAAGGCAAAGCTAAAATATGTTGTTGCTACCAGGAAATGTATTCTGTCTCTTTAAAGAGAGATATCCACTCAACTGGAAAGAGTGAACTGAAAAAGGAGGACACGCCAAGCCAAGGCGAGGGAGAGAGATACATACGCAAGCATGGGAGGCACCCTGAATGCGCAGCACCTGAGGGAGACTGAGTCGAGGAAAGCCGCAGAGCCCGCAACTTTCAGAAGTGTTCCGACAGCCAGAACGGAGCGCTGGATAGTCAGTATTTAACGTGAGAATAGGATATACATTCCACTGGTGGCGTGACCATGACGGGTTCGTGGTGGGCAGCAACAATGCCAAAACCATAAGGGTGAGAATTCAGCAAAAAAGTAGTTTACCTGCAGTGATAACAGGACGCCGAGCGAGAGATGACCAAGAGTGGTGACACGGTCGAAGAGAACAGATGGAGAGGCAGAACGAACGAGAAGAATCCGAGCAAGTGCATGCCTCTGAGAAGTTCCCCTGTAAGACCAGATGTAACTGGTAGAACGGGAGGACCGGGAGGAATCGTTATTTATCAGTAGAAACCCCTCCCAGTGAAATTGGCAAAGCCTTGAATATAAAGTTGAAGTTAAACTTTGATACAGTGATAGAGGGAAGCATGCTTAAGCTTGAGAAAGAGGTCCTCTAAACCCAGCTAACACCCTGGGAAGAGGGGAAAGTACTCTACATAGGAGGAAGTAAAGGATGGACTAACTCGAAGAGAGAATATTCCACTGACAGAAAAGGAATTACAATTAACAGTGACAGAAAGAATAATTAAGATTCAAACACCAATCCAATACCCTGAGAAGAGGGGAAAACAGAGCTCACAAAATATCCTCACCTACTCACATAGGCAAGGACATTTCATGGCGAGTACGGGGATGTAGAAACATTATGGGGCTGATTCATTGAATTATTTGCGCCGAAAAAACAGGGATTTGTGCGCCATTCTGCCCACAAATCCCCGTTTAACAAATGGGGATTTGCGGGCAGAATGGCGCACACATCCCCGTTTTTCGGCGCAAATAATTCCATGAATCATCCCCTTAATTAGCTATTTACTGCAAAGCAACATACTTTCCAATAAAAAGCAAATAAACGTTCACTGTGCGTGGTTGGCCACTAGGTGGGAGCATTGCATCAAATATGATATTTATTAATGGTGAAACGCAGAGCAGGACGTTTTGGCGCGGCCAGTTCAGCACGGGCCGATTCGCCGCGACCACTTCGGTGCAGGAGACAATTGGGCGCGACCACTTCAGCGCTGGAACGTTTATACGCGAGGGATCTTCTTTAGGCGCGGGGAAGGGATAGTGTCATTACTTTTTGACCCGATGACTCAAGATGTTGAGGACGGAGCATCCCATCACGTGGCAGAGAAATCCTTCAGCACTAGGAGCACGCAGTACATGCAATGTCCCGAGACCAGAGCGACATCGTCGCTGGGAGCCTTCTCACCGCAACTGAATAAGAGAAGCAACAGATGGCTTATAAGGCGTGAAACAAAACAAAAAATACCCAGTGGTGGATGTCAATAGTGTGTCTCATGGAACAGGCAGAAGAAAACCAGGCTTAATTCTTGAGTTATCTATATGCTGCTTTTATTCTTCGAGAAAGTGTGATAGCTCAGTGGGGTAATGCGCCTGTTTAAGAGAACTATGTGAAAACATATGCTGCATCAATTTCTTGCACACAAATCTCCTGACTCTGTGTTAGATGAAGTCTTGGAAAACCCGAGTTCTTCGTGGCTGGTGAATGCCCTGGGAAGCGTGAGCATTCCCAATTCTGTCAGGTTTCCTCACCACATCACGAAACCGCTCACCGAAAAGCCCACTCAGTACAAACTTAGAGCAAAGACTCTATGCAATGACCCTCTCCATCTTCTGCACTCCATGCGACTCGAAGGAGAAAATGCAAGTAAACATGGCTTCCCCCTTAAACCAACACTATCCATCCTTCTTCCTGCCTTCCCTAACCCACTGCCCCATGGACTGCTCTACATCCACTGCCCCAAACCCGATCTTCACCCACATCCGCAGGACTGGCATGAGTGCCTTGAGGCCAGTCGGTTGGTAACGGGCACATTAGAGAATTCTAGTAGCGCCACGTCTGTGCTTTCGCGGCACTACTGCCTACTGTGCTGCAAACCAACGTACATGTATGTGTATTTAGTTTTAAGCACATGCTACAGCGTGGGGTGAAGAAGGCACAATTCTTTTCAAATGCAACACGTTGACAGGCACAGTACCTGTCAACGTGCTGCATTTGAACAAAATTATGCTTTTAAATTTGGCGTGAGGGAGTTTAGCCACATCCTAACGTCCCTCCCGCCAAATCGGCGGCGCCAGAAAGCCTTCTATGCCAAAATGGGCCCATGGAACTGGCCGCCTTGCCAAAAAGGGGTGTAACGGTGAAACGCACCATTTAACAAAACAAGTGGAATTTCTTCTCAATGTTTTTGGAGGGGCGAGAATAGTATTTTGGGGCAAGTAGGCTGAAGTAGTAACTAGCCCTAATTAATGAATTTGCAAAGCCTGGGGAAAAATATTCAATACCCTAAGAAGAAGGGAAGAGTGAAACAATACAAGAAAATACAGTATGCTAATGAGAAGGAAAAAGTCAAGATTAAGTCTGAACGAGAGGTCAGTAAAACGAGGACACCAAGACCCTAGGAAGAGGGGAAAATAGTCCCTCATTCAAGAAGCATAAAAAGGAACATATCAGAAAGAGAATTCTGTCAAGTAAAAGCAAGAGGAAAACATAAGAGAAAAGTGATAAAAAGTCAATCCTATCAGACAGAGAAAGTAAAACCCTTGGAAAAGGGGAAGCAACATTAATAGCCAAGATCAGATACCAAACATAGGAAAGTGTATGTTAGCAAAACCTCCAATACATGTTAACCTGAATCGAAAAATACCTGAGTGCAAATAGGGGGTTCTGGAGAACAAGCCCTAAAGAGAAGGAAAAGACCCAAAGGCTAGTGAAAGAAGTGTGACAAGATACTATTTAAGAATATCATGTCAGCAAGAACTCTGCAGCAGAAGAGGAAATATTGCCCAAAGAGCCAATCCGGAGAAACGGAGCATTCTCCTGACCTTAGTTTGTTAGAATAGTGTTATTCATTTGGACATTTCCTGACAAATGACAAGAACCTTCGTTATTTACATAGGCATGGAAAACCCACATAGAAATAGGGAAAGGTGAGCCTTTTTCTTATTATTCAATAAAACACTCAATATAAATGTCATCACTGTGTCAGCATCCTTCTTCTGACCTGCCACATAGGACACTGGGAACTGAGCATGTACCATCCTTACCCTGAGACCTAGAATTCTGCACAGGGAAAGGTAACAATCTCCGGATGGGCCTTGGACCACAAAGGAGAGGGCTGATGTCCCAGCCATTTTATCCTTGCATTCAAATCCTGAGGCGGTCTGAATCTGTATACACAGATCAATGTAACAATTATTTTAATGTTAGGCTGAATGTTGTAAAAAATTAAGTGAGACCCAAGCACAGCGTGCATTTTGTACTTAGTGATTCAAGAATGCAACCCTTTCACCACAGATATATTTGTCAAATATAAAGATCTGTGGTCATTGTTATATTCCCAAAAGTATCTCTTATTTTTTGCAAAGCAAAGCAAGCTGGAACCGTCACAATTATATGTGTCCTTGCCCTTACTCAGTAAAATGTGCCCCGGTAGGCACAGTTGCCATGGAAGCACTGGCACCGTTAGTAACGTTGCTAGTGCTTCTGAGTCCCCATTCCCATGGAGATGGGGACTAACATTTGTCGCTGCCTGATATCCCGGGCTGCGGGGACTTGTAATGTCCTGGTGGCATTAGGATACCAAGCGGCGCAAAGGGTGTTACAGTCAAGCGGCAACCTGCCGTTAGTACCGGTGGGTTACCGCCAGACTTGCAATGACCCCCAAATAGTTGATATACGCAACTACGGCAGCATGAAGTTAAATAAAAAGTCAACCTCAAAGAGGAATTAAGTCAGATGAGCAGCTGAGCTCAGAAAATCGGCCCAGATGGTGGTGAATGATTTAGAATCCAAGTTTACAATTCTCTCTCTGTGCAGGTCCCTTTCCACAGTTGGCCAGCATATTAAATCTTTTAACCAAATCTCACATTTTGGGATGGTTGATCTGTTCCACATTACGGCAATGCTGCACTTCATAAGCACCAAACCTAAAGAAATTAGTTTGGCGGTTAATCTATCTGATTTTCTAGATGGTAGAATGCAGAGTATACACAGGGCCTCATTACGGCCATGTCGCTCCCGTAATTAAGGGTGCCGGTACGACACCGGCACCCTTCATTACGGGATGCCCTATTACGAGGTTCCCTTGGGTGACCCGGTAAGGACGTCTGGTAAAACCAGGTGTCCTTAGCGGGTCCCGCGAGGGGACCAGGGAGCTAATAACAGACATGTTATTAGCTCCCTCCCCATTCCCATTGAGCCCTATGGGGGCACAAATGGGAATGGGGATGGGTTTTTCCAATGAGGATTTACCGGGTCCTCCATGGTTGGAATAGCCCAGTAAATCCTCATTGGAGGAACCCGGTACTGGACCCCGGTATGGAAGCAGCCATGCCCTTATTAAGGCCATGGCTGCCTCCATACTCGTAATGAGGCCCACAGACTTGGAGTGGAAGTCATATCTTGACCTATTATATATTGGCTACTTATGTGGTTCATTTTTTGCCATACTGGTTGAATGTAGCTACAGAATCATATGTCAAATAAAATAGCTAGCCTGTGATGTACATATAGGGCGGAAGTGGAGGGAGCGTACTGGTGCAAATGTATGGATTTGTATTGGTGTCAGATATGCTCTGTTTACATATTTATATTGAATTAATTTCAGCCTAGCATTTGTGGATACCATCCCTGACATGTGAAAATATGCCTCCATTCAATGTCGATTACTGCATTATTTAAGTGGCTTCTCCATTTGTCCTACAGAAGTCGTGCTTGACATGCAGGCTCTGTATATTGCTGAGATCTTACCCCCTCCGTTTACCAGTGATTTAATAGTTTTCCCTATTTTGTCTTCAGATGGCATATTGGGGAAGTCAGGCCATGTTTTACGGAGCATTGCAGAGATTGACCTCTGAGTAGACTCCATATTCGACAAAATTCTTGCAAAGATGTCACGACACCATCAGTATAGTCTCCTATTAACATACATTACTGTGTACCCCAAACCTTTTGGCAAGCCTTACCTGATGAGCCACCAAAGATGGTATTGCACAATAACTGCACGGTAACAGAATATAATACGAGACCATGGATGTTACTTTTCTGTGCATTGCCACATTGGACCAAATATAATGTATCATACGAATTGGAGTTGGAAGGTTTCTGATCATAGCTTTGTCAGCCCATAATAAGTTGAATAGTTTGCACTACGCTTTAATATTATGCACCATTTTACTTGGTAAATCTAATAAAGTTTTGTCCCACCGGCGCACTACATGTTGTAATTGCACTACATGGAAATATAATGTAAAGTCCAGGACAACCAGCCCTCCAGCTACAGTTGGTCTTTTTAAAGTCAATAATGCTATCCGCGGAACACTGCTACCCCATAGCAATTTAAGTAATAGTGTGAATTTTATTCTTGGTGTCGGGAAACAAACTGTCTGGACCTATTTCAAACGGGTTTTGCGAAGGGCCTGGGTAGCTCTGTCGACATCTTGCTTCTACAAATTTTGAAAGGGAACTCACAAAGTCGAAAATCCAAGACCTACATGGTGTTTGTGGACTTAGTCCAGGCATTCGACCAGGTGGACAGGGGCCTGCTTTGTTCGAAACTGGAGAAGAACTGTCCCAGTCAATACTGCATCCAATCAAGGCTATGCATTCCGACACCTCTTTAAGGGTGAGACTAAGCCAAGCGGGGATCCTTTCGGAAGAAGTCAGAAACCTGAGAGGAGTGAAACAGGGGTACCCAATGGTCCCGGCCCTCTTCAATTTCTTCTTGGAGGACATGCCTGAAGCCTTTCTGTCAATAAGATCCCCCCCCAAGGTGGTTGGATCTCAGTTATTGCATCTGCTGTACGCAGATGATGTGGTACTTATTGACCAGACTTCGGTTGGCCTACAGAGGCAATTTAATGCCCTCCAAAATTACATCTCAAATAATGGGCTTAAAATAAACAAAGGTAAAACTAAAACCATGAGCTTTGGAACATCTGCTAAGGTAAAAAAAAAGAATCCTGGTACATAGGTGGAGAGAAGATTGAACACGTCCAATCTTTTAAGTACTTGGGTGTTTGGCTGAGCAATACAAAACCAGAAGCTCCAATGTCATCGCATCTATTGGGAAAGATTAAAGTTTTGACCAGACAAGCATGTGAGTTAAATAGAAAGTTTGGGCGTTTCTCCATTCTCCCAGTCCTACGTTTCTATAAAGCCAACGTTACATTGGTGGTGAATTATGGGCTGAAGCCATGTTTAACATCCCGGTGTCCCTTTGGACCTCCCTTGAAAGTTTTTTTTGGAAGAGGGTCTTGGGTGTCCCACAATCTACCCCGATGGCTATCCTTCGAAGAGAGTTGGGCCTTACATAATTGAAGTGTATAGTCGACTGGAAGAGACTGGCTCTCTATGGTAAATGCTGTACTACTCTGAGACTGGCAACCCTGGAAATGGTCTATGACGAAATGATGTCAGATTGTAATCAATCTTTGAGGGGCTGGCGGCTGAAAATGACGACTTGCCTGGAGGAAATAGGAAGTTCTTTAGAGCAATAGGTGACTAATCCAACGCGAGTAAAAGAAAAACTAAAAACTCACGACTGGATTCAAACCGTGGACCTCGCTAACAATTACCATTCTGTAATTCATCTACCGACAGAAGGATGTAAGCTAAACATGGTCTGTGAATATCTGAAATAATTTCCAGATAAAAAGATCAGGGTTCAATTTATGAGAGTCCGTCTAAACCTGTATTTAACAAATGAGATCCGAGTAATACGGGGTCTGTCATCAGAAAAGCATTGCCGGTACTGTAGGGACATCTCTGAGACTGAGGGGGCCATTACGAGTGCGGCGGTAAGGGGTTAACAGCACCGGTAAGGATGCCGGTGCTGTTAACCCCTTACCGCCGCATTACGAGGTCCCTTACCGGGTCCCGCTAAGGACGGCTGGTTTTACCAGGCGCCCTTAGCGGGAGCCGCTAAGGGACCAGGGAGCTAATAACGGGCCCGTTTTTAACGGGCCCGTTATTAGCTCCCTCCCCATTCCAACTGAGCACTATGGGGGCTCGAATGGGAATGGGGATGCGTATTTTGAATGGGGATTTACCGGGTCCTCCAAGGTTGGAATGACCCGGTAAGTCCCCATTCAAAGAACCCGGACACGAGTTTGGAGGCAGCCATGGCGCTAAGAGCACCATGGCTACCACCAAACTCGTAATGAGGCCCTGAATCTTTATTTCATATTATCACAGTGTGTCCAGCGTTAAGAGAACAACGTTCGAAATTCTTCGGATCTCTTTTTTCAGACTTTGCAATCTCTGACTCTTCAATTTGGTGGAAATCGTTAGTGCAAGGTCGAAATACAAAAAATGTAACTGCTGTTGTCCCTTTTCTTGCAGAAGTTCTCCCTGAGACAGGTTTTGTTAAAGATGTTTGATTTTGATTTTATCGATAATTTACAATAATCGTTATTATAATTACCTCTGTCTTTTTGTTTTGTTTTATGATGAATACGTTGTTTATGTTTTTGCTAAAAAATTGATGTTCAATTTTAATGCAAATAAAAAATGTTTTAAAAAGCGTGTATGTAATACCTTGAAATATGAATTTGGTATAATTATTGTCATTATCTGAAATATACATTAGAGTTTCGGAAGCATGACCACCTTAGAAACAGCGATCTTCTCCATAAGTGCAGAACATATACGTTTTGATAACGTGTTTTGATCAGTTAAACAAGTGTATTCCAATTATGACTCATATGCCTAATTAATACTAATTCTTTTTAAAAAGTACCCTTTCACAATGTTGGATCAACTACATTTCCTTTTTTTAACAGCTGCCTATACAAAAGAAACACAGCCCCACACCTACAAGCTGTCTGTTTTTGTCGTCCGATTGCAATAACTCTCAGTGAGGACTTCAGCAAACGCTCCCATGACAACGTGACTCTGGCCATATAGAAAGTCAGAGAGAGCACTCGCTAAATCGGCTCATGATTTGCTGAGAACAGCTTGTTCACATTTTTACAACAGCTAGCGACACCTTTAAATAAACAAATACTCTATAATGGTGAAGGATACATATTTCCCAAGGGCAAAGGCACAACACCAGGGGGCCACATAAATTAACAAGTTACTTACCAACTGGTAACGTTCTTTCGATTGGATGTTCCTCAAACGTATTCCTCATCTTAGATGTATTCCATCCAGCTTTGCTGCTCTTTGGATATTTTTTCGGCATAGGGCGCCGTGCATCGATGTCGTTGAGTCGATGGTCCCTCGAAGGCCTCCGTCGAGGGTGACGTCATCGGGTGTATAAGTAGCACACACGGCGCCCGTTGGCCTCAGTTCTGTTTTTCCCCTTTTTATCTTTGATCTTGTACTGTGTAGATTGTGCCGGCAGACAGGTATGAGCCTTGCGAGATTTGAGATGGCATTAACCCGGAAAAATCTACAGAGGGGTAGGCTGGGAGGGCAATGAGGAATACGTTGGAGGAACATCCAATCGAAAGAACGTTACCAGTTGGTAAGTAACTTGTTCTCCGAGTGGATTGTGTCCTACAACGTATTCCTCATCTTAGATAGACTCCCAAAGCAGTATGGACAATTCCTCTGGAGGAGGGGGTAGATTTTTTGATACTCTTAGATGGCTGAGTATAGTACTGCTTTTCCAAAAGTTAGCTCCCTAGACTGGGAAGCATCCAGGTTATAGAATTTTGAGAAGGTGTGTAGCGAAGACCAAGTTGCTGCTTCGCAAATCGATCTTATTGGAACACCTCTTTGAAGGGCCGTGGAGGAGGCGATGCCTTTGGTGGAATGAGCCCTGAACCCTTCCGGAGGGTCTTTTTGAGCTAGTCTTTAGCATTCTGAAATGCAAAGCACAATCCAGCGTGAAATTGTCTGTTTTGTCACCGACTGACCCAGTTTCCTTCCTGTGTAACCTATAAACAGCTGGTTGTCCACTATAAGTCTGGAAAGTCTAGAGATGTAAAAGCTTAAAGCTCTTTTCGGATCCAACCTGTGTAATCTTTCCTCCTCCTTCGAAGGATGGGGTGGAGGATAGAATGCGGGTAAGACAATTTTCTGACTTAAATGAAAATCAGATATTACTTTCAGTAAAAATGATGGTTTTACCCTCAACGCAACTCTGTCCTTATGGAACACAGTATAGGATGGCCCAGAAGACAGTGCCTGCAATTCGCTCACTCTTCTTGCTGATGTTAGAGCAACCAAGAAGGCCGTTTTCCACGTTATTAATCCTAATGGACACGTGTGCATAGGCTCAAAAGGAGCACACATTAAGAATTTTAGGACTAAATTTAGATCCCAGATCGGTACTTGAAATGGGTGAGGAGGAAACACATTAGTGAGTCCCTTTAAGAATTGTATTATCAAAGGAATTTTGAAGTAGGAGTATTCTTCCGATGAGCGCTTGAAAATGGAAAGCGCCGCAAGGTTACCTTTTATTGTTCCGATATTCAGACCTCTATGTGCTAGGGTCAGAAGGAAAGATAACACTTCAGGAATAGAACATAGAAAAGGATCGACATTCTTTTCTCTGCACCAGTTGCAAAGCTTTTTCCAATGGCAACGGTATAGAGACTTTGTTGCTAGCCTTCTTGCCGAAAGCAACACCTCCATAACGCCATCTGGAAGGTTCCAATCCCTGTATCTCAGCCTTTCAGATACCAAGCATGAAGGTTGAGTGTTTTGACCTCTGGATGGAGAACCTGACCCTCCATTTGAGAGAGAGGAAGACGTACTGGAGGACAGATGGACATGTCTAGAAGGTCCGGGTACCACGTTTTCCTGGCCCAATCGGGGCAATTAGGACCATTCGGCTCCGAAACCGTCTCAGCCTCCTGATGACCTGAGGAATGACGGGAATCGGAGGGAACGTGTACAATAGTGGGAAATTCCACTCCACCACAAACGCGTCCCCCAGGGCTCCTCTCGGGGGAAATTCCCTTGAGCAATACCTTTCAAATTTTCGGTTGATTCCGGTTGCAAACAGGTCTACTTGAGGGGTTCCGCAAAGGGCGAAGATCTCTTGAATTACTTCCTGAGCCAGTTCCCATTCATGGGATACTGTGCTCTGCCTGCTCAGAGCAACTGCCGTCATATTCTCTTCCCCGGCTAGATGAATTGCCGTTAAAGAGATTTATTCCTGAATCGCCCAATGCCAGAGCTGCATTGCCCCTCTGCACAGAGGTAGTGACCCCACACCTCTTTTGTTTAGGTAGTGCATGGCCACTGTGTTGTCCATCATTATCAGGACATTCTTTCCCCTGACAGATGGCAGGAAGGCCTTCAGGGCTAGTCTGATTGCCCTCAGCTCTAAAAGGTTGATATGTAGTTTGGACTCCGATGGAGACCAACGACCGTTGATTGTCAAATCGTTGGCATGAGCTCCCCACCCCAGGAGTGAGGCGTCCGTCACTACTGTGATCTCCGGCCATGGTTGGTTCTCCTTTTAGGATGTTCTCTGTACAGGTCCACCATAGAAGGTCTGGTCTGACCTTGTTCGGAATCTGAAGATCATCCATCATTTGACCCGAGAACTGGGACCACTGAGTCTTTAGGGCCCATTGAAGGGATCTCATCCTCAAGCGTGCCTCTGGAACCAGAAAGATGCAGGATGCCATGAGGCTGAGCAACCTTAAAAAGTCGTAAGCCTAGAGATTTTGGGCATTTTGGAATTTGGAAACCATCTGAAGAATGTCTTGAGCCCTCGACTTGGGAGGCAAGCTCTTTCCCAAGGACCTGTCTAATACAGCTCCTATGTACTGAAGCTGTTGGGAAGGTGTCATCTGTGACTTCTTGAAATTGAGGGAGAAGCCCAGTTTGTGGAGGAAGTGGCAGGTGACTTTCAGATGACCCAGTCATTGCTCGGCAGAACGCGCTCTGATCAACCAATCGTCCAGGTAGGGGTAGACATGAATCCGTCCTCTCCTGAGGTGCGCTGCCACCACTACCATTAACTTGGTGAAGACCGTTGGGGCGGAGGTCAACCCGAAAGGCAGGACTCAAACTGATAATGTGAGTCGGCAACTACGAACCTCAGGTATTTTCTGTGTTTGAGATGAATAGGCACATGAAAATAAGCATCCTGGAGGTCCCATGACAGCAACCAGTCCTGAAGTTGAAGGGCCCAGAAGGATCTGAGAGGGTAACCATCATGAACTTGTCCTTTCTGAGGAACTTGTTCAAGTTATTTAAGTCCAAGATGGGTCCCAGTCCTCTGTCCTTTTTGGGTCTCAAAAAATACAGGGAGTACCATCCCTTGTTCTTCTCCTCTGCAGGTACTGGTTCTATAGCATCTTTCTCCAGCAGGGTTATAACTTCCTGCTGTAGGAGCGGGTTTGAAGACTTCAACCGGTGTCTCCCTGGTAGATTGCTTTGAGGTTCTTGCAGATGCTGTGACAGCCTGCCCCTTATAGGTGTTTTGTGATGCAAGTCCTCAAAGCGGTTTTGTGGCGGATGTTGCAGCCGCTGATGGCAGAGAGGCTGCAGCTGGAGCTGGTTTAGCACGTTTTCCTCATCCACCACGAGTGGCCTTTTTCTGGCCCCTTTGACTGGCCATTCCTCTTGCCTTTCCATATGAGGTGCAGTAACGATAGGATCGTCCCCTCCATGACTGTCCTTGCGCACGAAAAGGCTGAGGTTGCCTAATAGCAGCTCCTAAAGATTTGGCAGCTGCTTTTGAGGTCTGCAACCTCTCAAGGCTCTCGTCAGCCTTCCTGCCAAAAAGGTGAGACCCGTCAAAAGGCATGTTCAGAAGGCGGTTCTGTATGTCTGGTGCGAAACCAGACTTCCGTAACCACGCAAATCTGCGCATTACCGTGCTAGTGCCCATGGACCTGCTTACACTATCCGCAGTGTCCAATTCAGATTGAAGGGATTCCTGCATGGCTTCCTTTCCATCTCTAACGATGGCTAGGAACCCTTCCCTTTCTTGCCCCTTCTGGTATGTGCTCAGACACCATTTCAATGCACTCCCAAAGAGTGAACAAAAATGTTGCCAAGATACATGTGGAGTTGGCAGATTTTAATGCCATGCTCCCGGCTGAAAATACCTTCCGTGACCAACCATCCACATGCTTATCGTCCCTGTCTGGAGGGATAGACGGGTATGCCAGTTTGTTAGACGCTGTGGCTGCCTGTATGACCAGACTCTCGGGAGTTGGGTGTTTGGACAGATAGCCTGGGTCACTACTGGCCGGGCGGTTTTTTGAGGAGAGGGATTTATTTACCGGAGGAATAGAATCCGGAGTTTCCCAATTATTGGCCACCCTATTTTGCAGGGCTACATGAAAGGATAGTACGGGGTCTTCGGTGGGACCATGGTCCAATATATCTGTTAAATCATCCTGGATGAATTGGGCTGATGGTTTAGCCCATCCTAAGTAAACTACTACCTTTGTCATTAATTGACGGTATGATGGACTGGCATGCTCTCCTGGTTCTTGTCTGCCAAAATCGTTTTCAGGAGATGTGTCAATGCCACTTGCATTGTGTAATGATTCCACCAAGTCCCTCATTCTGCTTTCTTCTGAAATCAAGCATTGTGGGACATTTGGGGTGCCATATTCCAACCCAAAAGGTACATTCTCCTCATCAGATCTCTCCTGTTCCTCAAAAATTGAGGTCAGGGATTTGAAAAACTCCTTTCTGGGGAGAGGCTTGAAAACCTTCTCTGGGAGAGGAAGAGGTCTAGTACCTGGCTCTGAGGACAATACAGGTTTTGTAACCTTATCCTTCTCTTTTTCTGGCTTCCCTGGCTTGGCTGGAGCCTTTGGAGCCGAGGGCTTCGGCATCAACGTCGATAACGGCGTCGACGACACCATGGTCGTCGACAGAGTCTGCTTCGAGGGCGTCGAGGCGACCTTCGAAGATTTTCCCTTCGAGGTATGATGGGTCTCGGACGGCGTCGATAACCTCGAGTGGTCAACTCGACTCGAGCGTTTTTCACTCGGCGTCCTGGAAGGTTCCCTATGCTTCCTTTTTCGATCACCCGGGCTCGAGGGCGGGCGAGTGTCGGAGCAATGATGCTCCCGGCCGGCTTCCGAAGAAGGCGCGGACCGAGGCTTCGCTTTTTCAAACACCTCCATCATTTTGACCGTGAATGCTTCCCACTCTTCGGTAGACTAATGTTTCGTGGGGCATTACATCTTTTTTGGAGACTCGTCTGACGACGAGGTGGAGGGGGATCTGTGGCGTCGTTTCTTCGATCTTTTTGACAAAGACGACGAGCGATGGGAATTGCTACGGGACCTCGATCGATGCCTTTTGCGTTGAGGAGAATTCTCCTCATGGGATCTCGACTCGACGCTAGAGGTTTTTCGATCGGTTTTTCGACCTACCTGTAGCTTTCCTCTCCTCTCTCGCAAGGCCTTCCCCGTCATCGCCTGACACTTCATAGAGGCCTCCAAGTCGTGGCCTTCTCCGAGGCACCACAAACACTCGATGTGGGTCCGTGATTGACATTTTTGATCCGCACGATTTGCACTTTTTGAATCCCGATTTCGGGGTCGTGGTTGGCGTCGATGACTAGGACATATTTCGTTATTATATATCTTCTCACAGAACTCGAGGCGCGCCGAATGTCCGAAGCAACGCATACTGCGGAAAAACGGAACTGAGGCCAACGGGCACCGCGCGTGCTACTTATACACCCGATGACGTCACCTTCGACAGAGGTATTCGAGGGACCATCGACTCGACGACATCGACGCACGGCGCCCTCTGCCGAAAAAATTTCCGAAGAGCAGCTAAGCTGGATGGAATACATCTAAGATGAGGAATACGTTGGAGGACACAATCAACTCGAAATACATATTTCTTGAGACCGCTTGAATTAATTTTGTATTCTTTTCACATCTGGACAATCATACCAGATGTGAGCAGTGAAAACATATTTAATAAAGAAAACATTAGTAACAGGATGTTGTTCATTTGGTTCAGTGATGGAATACGCTTCCCCTGTTCGCAGTGAGCCATTCCAACATGGGGAACATTATTTACAGGAATGTAATGCCATATAGTCTGCAACTACATGGCTAATGGGCATTCCAAAAGATCACAGATGGCGTTTCCAAGATAGGATGCCTATCATACGTTTTTCTCCAGCACAACTTAGCTCAGGTATAATGCACATATAACATGAAAATGCAGGGTTAGTATGTGTGTCTTAATATCAGTTTCAATACAGGAATCAGATTTGTGACAAGTACAGTCCGTTGCAGGTTTACTAGCAATTTCTTTTTTTAATTTTTTTTAAGTAAGACTTTATTGATTTTCTAACATTCTTTACATGAACTGGGACATCCCGGTATTCAATAAAAGAACCTCATGCCATATTTTCAACCCCCTCGCCCCCACCCAGAGGACTACCACGTTCGAATAACAAACTTATTTCAACAAGGCATCGAGAAGGCTCATAGAGTAACAGTGACAGTGACAGTAACAATACATGGCTCCGAATCGAGTTGGGCATAGGAGGGTGGGCATATTGCAGGAAAGGTGTCCAATTAGCTGTGTAGGGAAGAAGAGAGCTCCTCATGTTAGCAGTGAGTTTCTCCGTTGCAAGAATGGACCACGCATTGTCCAACCACAGCATAACAGAGGGGAGCACGGTTTTCCTCCAGAGATGGAGAATTGACAATTTGGCTGCTAACAGTAGGTGCGCACGCAGCTTACGCTATGCTCTCGGACATTGCTGTTCAAGCGAGGGATTGAACCCCAAGATACAGAGCTTGGGGTCCTTTGGTAGCTCCACCCCTAGGCTTTCCTTCAGATTTGACCTAACTTCAAGCCAAAAGTCTTGTGTTCCCGGGCACTCCTATATTTTATGAAGCAGGGGTCCCTCCATCAAACAATTCCTCCAGCACATCGTAGAGGTGGTTGGGTGAGACCGGTGCAGGAGGGACGGGGTTCTGTACCACCTTGTCAATATGTTTGCTTGCGTTTGCGCCAGCCGTGGGGATAACATAGAGGAGGCCCCCCTATATACCCTTTCCCATTCCTCCGGGGGAATCACCTCTCCAGCTCCATCTCCCATCCATCACAATGAAACTTTCGGACGGGCACTGCCAGCGTGTTGATAGCCTTATATATTTTGGAGATCAGCCCCTTGGATTCAGCTGTTTCCTAGAAAACCAGCTCCAAAAGGGGTGAGCTGCCTTACTGCCGGTCCCTGAGTGGTAGGGGGTGGGGGGAGGACCCAGGGCCTAGCTTGAAGATAGCAGAAGTGGTCTACCTCTTAGAGTTTCATCTCCACTTTGCAGTCTTCGACTGATCTGATCTTCCCTTTAACAAATAAGTCTTCCAGTTTAAGCAGGCGCTTGCCTATCCAGCACGTGAATACTTTGTCGTTTCTGCCAGGGGTACAGTCGTCATTGTGAATTAATGGAGCGAACGGTGACGGGAAAGATCACATCCTTGCTGATATACTCACGTTGTCCCATACCTCCAGCGCAGTCCTGGTGATAGAGTTTACGGACAGCCCCGCGCTCACTAGCAATTTCTTTTTAACTGGAGACACCCACAAACTGAGAAACCCCAGGGGTGAGTGCATTATCCTTAGCAAAATTACAATTCGCAAATTAGAACTATTTACACAAGAACTCAGCACTGTACACCCTGAGAAATAAATCAGCCTTTGGAATCGGGATTGCTAACTGATTATAGTGAAAATGAAATAAAAACACCTTTTTGGAAATTGGTCAATTGGAAAATGAATTTAACATACCAAGTCATTTGGGTTGCACGGATTATATACGCTATGGCATAAAAAGAAAAAAATGTATCTGAACAGCATCGTTTTTGGCTCATCACAAATATGCCAAAACAGTTAAACACCATAAACCTGTTTTCATCCAGAATGGACCAAAAAAAACTCCAAGTGCATTCTTTTTTAATGATCGTACCTCATTCACATACTTCAAGAGACATAATGCACTGTAGCATGTCAAGTTAATTCCAAGTTAAAGCCTATATCAATGCAGACACACAAAAAACACAAGCGTGGTGGGAACAGCATTATATGCAGTATAACGCGTTAATGTGAATTCAATGTTCACATCTGGCAGATCTATACCAGAATCAATATATTTTCAGTCTTCATCTGGAGTGTGGGCAGGAGTAGATTAAACATTAGAAATATCTAGTCGAAATCGGTCCCAAACATCCCATGGCTTTTAATGCACAAAAATAAGACCCGATACACCTGCTCTCCTCCTAGAATTTTAAGAGGTTGGGAGCCAAAAAGGACCAGACTCTTTCTAGAACTCAGCCAATAAACAGTGTTGTCACAGAGTGAGTAGAAAGTGTCTGTTGTTTTAGCTGCGGCCACAGTTACATTGTCCATCATCCTATATCATATATACGGTAAGAGTGCCCAACCTTAGTGTGAGAGGCCTTTAGGTGCACCCATGTAGGTAGCACAACAGGATGAGACAAGACAAGAGCAGTAGGCTACTCAGGCCCAATAACTCTCACAGTGAGTCCAGTTCACATCCGCAGGTGGCAGTAGACAGGTGCGGGTAATTGGTGGTTAATTTAGGACCTGCAATTCCAGCTAGCTAGCGTCTGATCCCAGGACCAGCACCCAGAACACAGGGGCTGAGGATGCAGCACCTCCACAGTAAACTTCTCCCCTGGAAAAATGTGGAGATAGGACCACGGGGTCCAAAAATGTCTGCAAACTCATTAGATACCTACAGCCAGTATCATTGAAATTTCAGTTTCGGCCCCAGGCGGTGCCATCATCTCAAAGCACTGGGAGGCTTACCCCTCAGTTAGGGTGTAAGGTACTTGAGTTCCAGTGACCCAGGCCCACCAATCCTCAAGAAGGCTGCCAGGCCTACGAGGCAGACGCGAAGTCTGCACGAGGTGTGGATTTCAGCCTAATCTCAATCTCCAGAGTGGGCCACTGCTTCCATTCCCAGTGCCGTCGGATGACAACACTTACACGGTGGAGCAGCATCCAGATATCAACAAGCTCCTACTAACCAGACAATGAAATGTCAATCTGGCTTCAGAGGCAAGAGAGGGATATGCATGACACCTGATCCACCTCCAATCCAAAACCAGGAACAGGACAGCTAGATCCTTGTGCTATTGTATTTCCGAATTGCAGGAGAGTAGAGCCACATCATAGCTAGCTGTGCATCTAAGCGGTTTGGGTGCGGGCTCCCCTAAAATGCAGCTATTTTGAAATACAGCAATCTAGTACGCCCATGGAAACATCAATCATGATGCAGTATTCTTTGTTTGGGAAGGTTGAATGATGCAATTTCGTTATTCTAAAGGCAAACCACTCAAACTCTGAACTGATGGCGTTAAATCGAAAAGGAAAGTACACACGTTTCTTGGAATCTTGGAAACCAGGAGTTGGAAGTGGTAAAATGACTATATGCCCTCTTTTATTTGATTATAAACCGAACTCCAATGAAAACCATACATCAGTACATTTGAGTGTAATAGACATTATTTGATCATTACAGGCACAGAGCAAAGTTGATGTAACCGTGTACAAGTGTAAAATACTGTCTATGATTTTGAATGGTAATTCAATGCATTTCATTTAAATCCATTTTTCTTAAAACACCCTAGAAGGTCAATGCTGGAAGTAAACTACAGTTATAAAACATTGCACCCACTCGAACGGATTTAATGTATATATAAAGCTTAGACTGTCCATTTGAAACAATGCACAATCTTGTGCATACACCAATAGGCAACACACACTTAAGAAACAACACTATTTTTAATGTATTTCTTATACTGCAGAATTTAGGAGTATTTTTGTAAAATTGTAGTTGGATTGCTGCCAACATAGCAAGTGGAATGAACCTGGAAAAAGGGCCACCGGTTACTAGATAATGTGGATCTGAGACCTTAATGCAGGGAGTGCTAAACATGTCGGGTTTTTTCTGTCTGGCTCTGCTGGCATCAAGGCGCACATACTTGAAATCATTGTTTTAACACTAGGTATTAGAACTATTAAAGATTCTTTTGAGGTCGTACTGTTTTGATGCCTACTCTGCACGTAACAATCTAGACATTTTTAAAGTTCGTTTTCAAACCAAAACTTGCTGAGGTTATTTAACCTTCAGGGGATGTTGTATTTGTGTTTATGTGTCACTAAGTATTTGACAAACATGTTAACAAATAAACAATGGGCCTCATTATGAGCGGTCCAGAAATAAGGGTGCCGGTAGCAGCATACTGGCACCCTTTCTGGACCGCCAGACTACAGCTACCGGCCCCTGCAGGCATGGTTTTCACAGGAGCACCGGCACCGTTAGCAACGGTGCCGGTGCTTCCGTGTCCCCATTCCCGTGGAGTCCTATGGGATGTGTCCAGATGGCACCGGGATATCAGGCGGCGGAATGGTGTTACGAGTTCGACTCTATGGTGCTTTTCGGCACTATAACCGCCGGGCTGGCAGTAATAGCGTCAGCAGTAATAGCGCTGACAATGGGCGGAAAGGTGAGGTTTTTACCTGCAGCAAAAAGCTGGAGGTAAACCTCTCACTTTCCGCCCAAACTCGGGATTCGTCAGAGCGGTAATGTGGCAGTAATAGCGTTACTGCCGTATTTTGACTGCTCCGCCCAACCCCTGACAAGGCTCTTTGTCTCTTAGCGATTTTCACGTATTGTTACAATTGCACACATCCCCCTAAAGAGAAGTGTGGTTAAGATCATTTGTATCCTTATAACTGTTTCTGGAGTGACTTTCTGGTTACATTTACAATGTGCCTAGGATGAACTACATGGAAGCGGATATTTTGCTACCATTTTTACTTGGGCACTTTTGCATTTACTGCAAATGACTACAAAAGGTGGCTAGCACCCTAAAATGGCAGTGCCACAAGGTTTTTGCTTGCCCTTTGGCCATATTGTTCTCTGGCCTTCTTCCTGCCCTCTCGGGTCCGGAATTGCCGTTTATGGAAAGCTGCTGCTTTCCTGTGCAAAGAGGCAGTTTGTGTATGAACCTGGATGTGGGGGCTGGGACTGTTTGGTCCAGTACACATCCTGGTGCATGAATGTCTGTTGCTGGGCAGATGTTGTGGCAAGTAGCTACCCATGATTGGATAGCCACTGCCAGTTTGAATGGTGCCGATCCTTACAATTGGTGGAGCTGGGCGAGTTTCCAGTCCAGATCTTGGATAAACTTGTGCATCCATCCGACAGACCATCATTGGAGCGAAGTCCTTTACAAAGAGCACCCCGCTGATGACCAGAGGATGACCCTTGCAGCTGACCAGCACTAACTCCATGGAAGTCCTGATGAAGGCCTGCTCTTCTGCTTGATTTCAAGAAGGCCCTGAGTGTTTTGAACCGTGGACCGATAGGAAAAACCAGTCTCGCCCCATGCTCGAGGATCCATACCTTCTGAGCCTTCAAAGTGTCCCTGGACGAACCGGTGGACTGACCAACTCTCTACTGGGCTACCTCACTGCTGCCATCACTGTGCATACTTGGAACTTGGAGTATCTTCAACGGAAGCAGTGCAGCATTTCCCCCTTGTTCATCCTTTGAAGATCGCCTATCGCCACCTGATTGTGTGGACTCTTGTTGCAATCTGTCTTCTTTGCATCCTAGAGTTGTATTGAGGTTGGATGCTCCACAGAAGTCTTCATCTTTCCTTCATTTAGGTGTTCAGTCGGAAGGTGCCTGGAACCGATTCCAAAGTACTGTGACCAACCGAAACTAAATCCTGTGTCCAAAAGTGACCTCTGCACCCGCAACCCCTGGGCCTTCCTCAACCAGGCTAACCACAGAAGATTGGGCCTCCAACGGTTTCCGGGAACCTCAGCAGTGGTGTCTGGAGCGAGGGGTAAATTAGCATTCTTGTTCCTTTGCCCCCCCTGGTCTCTAAAGGGTTAGGTGGTTGTAAATTCCTGTTCCTAAACCACTCTTTCCTGACTTTCATCGGTGGAGGCCTAGTTAAGGATTCCTTCCTATGCCTATATCAGTGTCTGTGATTGAGAGAGTGTACTTACCTGAACTTTATTTACATTTTTGACTTTGTTATCATAACCACTGGCATTGTCCAATCTCTTAGTAAACCTGCCTGCAAGGCATAACTTTGGATCTGTTTACTTTAGAGCACAATGCCCTAAGCCATCTTAAGGATGGACTTACTAAGTGCTAGGGGAAACTGTTGTATGGTTATTATAAAGTGTCTTTTATTGAATTTCATCCATCAGAAACAGGTAGTCTCTCGTCTCCTATGGATGAATGTATATATTGGTTTTATAGTAAGTGCACAACAATATTTACCTAGAGGTTTTACTTGCTTAGTGTGTATTTTAAGGTACTAGTAAATCATTGTATATCATTTGTTTGTACTTCCTTGTCTAACTGGAATTATTGATGTTCTGTGTGGACTCACTCTAGCCCTGGACCACTCTCACAGCCCCTCCTGAGACTAAGCTTTGCCACTCTGCTACCTTACCTTGATTGGGTTTGGCTAGATCTTAGTGTCTCCCTGTTCACCATAATAGGTTGGCCTCCGAAAATCCACCCCAGGGTTGATTTTGGAACTCCATCTTCATACCTTGCAATATGGTGTAATACGGGTTTGTTGGCACTGCGATGCATGTATGAGCAGCCTGTGGCTCTCAGGAGTGGGTAAAATCATCAAGCGTTGTTCTATAGTAAGCAGCAGGCCAATCAGGCAATGCTGAAATGAGAGACAAGGGAAAAGGTCATGTTATAAGAAAGAGAGCAGATCCAGACCTGGGTGGATCACATGTTTTCATGGAATGTGGAAATGCACAGGCCAGAGACTGAACATCGTTTAGAAATGATTACTAATACAAGGTATGGGGTCACTATTTTGTTGCAGTAATTAGTAACTGTTAGTCTAGGAGAAAATCCTATATAAAGGCACCTGTTTTTTTTCACTGTGGGGTGGGAGGGGTTTCACTATTCCTGGCGGGGATACTCTGTCTGATTGTTTCATTTCATTGTAATGAAAATAAACTAACTGTACCTGCTGCAAACTGAAATCGCAGCTTGGAATATGTTTGATTCCACACCTTAAAATGATGAGAATATGTTAATGAGAACCATTGTCAAGTGCACTCCTTATATTCTAACCCCCCTCTTACTGAATGGCTAGGAAATTATGTTAAGACTATTGGACACAAGGGCAACATATTTCTTCTGTTACAAAAGTAACACTTCCCTTAGAATTAATATATATTCTGTTTATTGAAGTATTGTTGGATATTAGGTTGAGTAGCTTGTATTCTGTGACTGAAGGAGCGGTTTGGAGAAAAGCCTATTTAAAAAAAAAATCTCAGGCCCAATGTTTGCAGAAATAATTGCTGTGACTCGCAGACTGAAAGAAAGAAATATATCTATTTGTATTTGAGCAAATTACATTTGGCACAGTAGAACACCGAAACACGTGTTGAGATGATAAAGTGCTACCACAATCCTCAATCCCATGATGACTAAAAAGCAAAATGGCAGTCACCTTCATTGGACAGTGAACATTGGCAACTAACTTTTGGATAACAAACTGTTGCCTGGGATGTTAACCTATAGCGATGGCCTTGTTTTCATTGGATAAACATGCAATGCTGGGGGATCAGGCGCATGGAAGGCACATACTAGCAGGTAGAAACAAATGGGGGTGCTGTCAGTTTGAAAATTAAAAGATGTTGAGAATTATTACTGCCCTAAAGAAGGCTGGGGAAATTGTAATTGTAACATTACTGTACAACTGAAAATAGTAGGCACATTTTGTTGTACTAATACTGAAAGTAATAAATAAATAGAAATCATGTGTCTACACTAAGGGGTGGCCTATAATGACTAACAACACCACATTATGTGTATGTGTTTTTTGTGGAAAGTTGATGTTCAGTTGTTCAGTACTAGTTCGAATTCTATTCATTTTGTTTGCTTGGCATTTGCTCGTCCTTGAACTTTTGGCATATGGAATATGTAATATGGCATGACTGCATTTTATTTGTATAACGTCTGTAATAAAGCTGTTTTTGTACAAAATAACTTTTTTATTAATATCGAATTGTTGTAATGACCTGTCCGTTTCAAACTTTTTTGTCACAAAGTAATGTTGTGATCCATAGTTAAAATGTTGCAATATTTGTCCAGACAGATTCCCTTGCGAACCATCAGTTTGAATGTAGGATATTAGGTTGAGGCATTAAATCATCCAAGGATCTTCACGGCAGCCTGGCTAATTTGAATCATGAAAGCTATGGTAAGAAAGCAAGTATATCCCTTTACCTTTCCCGTTGCACCACTTTCCCCAAGCAGATTCCTGAAGTGGAGGCGGCGTGATCAAAATGACTCTATTCTCTGGGACATCCACGGTCTTCAGATAGGAGATCATACTCTTCAAATTCTTGACATATTCATCCAATGGAACATGCTGTATAGGGTTTTCTTCTGATTTTTGAGGAGAAAGACACACAAAGCAGCAATATTAGTGTGGAAAACAAAAAATATTGAATTTGCACAAACAATGAGTAACAGAAAGGTTTAACTTCTAAAAAGAATCTGGTATTTATTTTTGCAGAGTGCTTAAAATCCCAATCAATGCATACATGTTGCAATTAAAGATTTGACTATTGCCCAACTCTAAAGTGCTAATTTCACCAACTTGGGAAGGAAATGGCTGGGAAGGTCCTTTAACTACAGCAGGGATGCCACAAAGCCTTATGATGAATATGTTCTTACAATAGTTGTAAGAGCAGTTATGCATATAGTAATGTGAACACTAGACCTGCTGCGGTCTGCTCAGCCTATGTGGCAAATGTACACATTCATAATAAGACACAGCCCATTACAACCGAGATCAACATTCTAGAATATAATGCTGCTGTTGAAACCACTGTGACAGAATGTGTCATGCTAGAGGTGGTCCTGCAGAATAGAGCGACACCCAGAGAGAGCAGATACAAAGGGGGCAGGGTGGAGGAAGAGAGAGACCTCGTCAACATTTAAATATAGCACGTAAATATCTCTTTGGGTCAGTGGTTTACATCTCAAAGTTACATGTAACACACTCCTCAGCAGCTGGTACATTAGATAAGGCAGTGATCTTCGAACTGTAGCGTTCACCCATAGTGAGCACAGTAAGATGTCAGGAGGCGCGAAAGTGTGGGAAGTGAAGTTCTTTGAAAAGGGAGGAAGGTCACTGCTTTTAATAGGAAATAGAAGCAGTTCTGCAATTTGGCGACAGGAAACATTATCTTTACACAGGAGGGTGCAAAGGGGCTCAGCATGCAAAGCTTTGAAAACCACTGACCCAAAGTGACCAGATGAATCATGCAACATGTTTTTCCAGTCCTGAGCTTTGTTTTTTTCCCTAAGAAACTCATGTCTGGCCTTCTGCACCCGATACCAATGATTTTCAAAAGGAAAGCATAGAACTGGAAGAGTGGTATGAGAAACCAGAAGGTGTCTCACCCACTCATTAGGGGAGGGGGTCTGTCGTCCAGGTAGTCAGGACACAGCCATCGCTTTTGAATCCAGTTCCTGGGGATGGACCAGTGCCAGAGGATCACCTGGGTGAGAGGTCTTTGGGGTGTGGGACACCTGATGGCAAGGCACGGTATCCCCCTCCCTCTAACACCTTTACCCCATCCTACCCAATAAGATATTTAGAACCCCCGCCCCCCAGTTAAAGGCATACCTCCGACAGAGTAACCGACTTCTACCATGGAATTTTTTTTTGGAGGGGACTGAAGTGGCAGCTACCTTCCGAATGGTGAAGAGGGCTTCCACATTATCTACATAGGGGCCTACTTCTGACTGAACTCAGGGAGATATGGTGATGGTCCATTCCAATCATTTGAGAGGTGAGAATGTGGGAGGCAATGAAGGAGAAAGTTCTCCTCAGTGCTAACCGCATACCTCTTTTCCCTGATCTGTGTCAGGAGACTTTATGAAGAAAGAGGACCCAAACGATATCAAGAAGGTATCAAATATGGGGGTTCCAGCTACTTCGAGTTTCCTGCTAAAGTGGAATATAAAGGGAAGAAATTCCAATGTACACAGGCAGAGGCAGCAAAGCCTTACAAAGGGATTGAAGGGGGATCATAGGTGAGCTTGCGTGGATGCTCTGATGTTGATGGGCGAGGGATGCGACGTGGGGGAGCCTGTAGCTTTTGTACTGGAGGTCTGCTGGGAAGCTCGTCTCCTGGAAGGGGAAGGGTTGAGGAGGAATTATTGACTTTTGAGATGCTACTGTTGGGTGTTTCGGTTTTCCTCCCTCCACTTCTCCCTTCCCTCTGTCTGCAGAGACCAAAGAAGGTTTTCCAAAAACATTGAAATGCTTGTTACCATATTATAGACCCAATGGTAACAAAGCAAGGACAAGATAAACAAAGTTACTGACTGTTGAAGTATCAAGCCCTTCTAGGCAAGAGACTTTTTTTTTTTTTTAAAAGAGACTTATAACCATCGGAAGAACCTGTTAGCTGGAGCGGGGCTGTCGACACATGCTGGGAAAACTCGACTGTGTGCTGTGTTCAGGAGACCCACCTTATCCTGTGCTGACTAGGGGAAGGGAGACCCCTGGCAATCACATCATGACTTATTATTTGTGAACACTTTTCCCTTTATTGAAATCCCTATCCCACACCCTTTCTATAATTAGTTATAAGGATTTGGCAATAGGTTCTTTATTAATATAGGCCTTTTTACTTTGACAAGACGCCACAAGGGCTGCCTTATTTTTTCATATGATGGTCGACGCTTGCTCCCATCTTAGATTTAGGTTAGGCGTTTTTTCCAACCTACATATTGGGCCTCATTACGACCCCGGCGTTAAGGGTTTAATGGCGCCGTAAAAGGTGTCGGCGCCGTTAAACCTTAACGCCTGATTACGAGGTCCCTTTGCGGGACCCGACCTTAACGCCTGCTTTTAGCAGGCGTTAAAGTAGGGTGCCGCAAAGGGACCTTGGTGCTAAGTACGGTGCCGCAATTTGCGGCACCGTACTTTGCGCCTTCCCATTCCCATTGAGCCCTATGGGGCAAAAATGGGAATGGGGAAGGGCCCAGGGTGAATGGGGAATTACTGCCCCGCCAACCTTGGAATGGGGCGGTAATTCCGCCATTCACCATGGCAGACCCCGGCATGGACCATGGTGCTAGTAGCACCATGGTTTAGCGCCGGGGTTGCAATGAGGCCCATTGTAACACCCTTGGATCGCGATCACTTGTGGCTGTCTTTACTGTTGCCACCATGAATTCCTTACACCTACTACCAAAACCGTTCCTGGATATAAAATGAAACAGCATATTCTAAGATCTCCTTAATGCAACTAAAGCACAGCATTAATTACTACTACTAGCTACAAAACTATAAAATAACGCCCTAGCTCTATCCTCTTAATATAATAATCAACGTTATTACATTGTTGCTCCTTCTTTGACTGTGTAAGGCTCTGTGATGCTCTCTAAAGTGTGTCAGCACTAACTACAAATAACACGTGTGCAGAACTGCCAAACCAAACGGCAGAATACTGACACTAAATGACTAGCTATTCTTGCTAATTCAATTTACGAATTCTAAACCTCTTTCCACGGTTGGGACTTTGCACTTGCACCCCAACAGGGTGTGGGGGTTTATGGTATAGCCTGTGAAAGGGGCTCCCCACTGATGAGGCAGATGTGTGTATGGTGCATAGATGCCGTTGGGGCAAAGGTTGTGAGCAGGCATGTGGGTGGTGGTGTGGGAGGAAGCAGGGTTGCTAAGTGGACGTTGAGGGTAAAGGGGGGTCAGAGCAAGAAGGAGAACGGGAAGGGGCGGAGCTAACGACGTGGATCTGGGGGGGGGGAGGCCGTGGAAGTAGCGTCCAGTGAGTGGGATTTGTTGGGTGGACGAATTGATGTGAGAGGAGTCTGCAGAACAATATGGAGCTCCCATGCAGCAGTGGACACCACTGGTGGTCATGTACACTTCACTTGGAGTGTGATCTCCACAATTCACTGAATAAAGTTGCGCTGTTGAGGCGCCTGGTATCACATAGCATTGCACGAAAGATGTGGCATACCGCTGGTTTAAATAAATGCTGCTACGGTTCCTGAAGGCGTTTGGCCACAGAACTTGTCCCAAAGGGCCCTATACCAGGTGATTTGCTGGAGTGATTATTCCTTAATGAGTGGGTCACTGTGCCATTCAGTTTCTATTCCAGGTGTAGGAGGTCAGCATATGCTATTGAGGAAGTGCTGAAAAGCCGCTGCCAATGTCGCCTTCCCCTTCAAGCTAAACTATAAGGCAGATAAAATGTTCGACCTACTTCCGGTCGGGAACCAGCTGCTGCAGAAATGGCTACAGGCCAGGGATATCAGACTACCATTGTGACCCTCAGAACTATTTGAGGCCTCGTTGTCTCTTAAGGGCAACTTCAAGAGAATCATAAAGGATGAAGTCAGGACAGTGACAGCCTCCCACTTTTCCCCAGTATATCCCGGGTTTCCATGCCAACAGCTGCTCCATGTAGACAATCTTCCGGGATCAAAGCCTTGTGTGAATGGCTGCTGCAATGAAAAAAAATGTAATTGCTACAGACCCACACAGGCTCCGACTACCCTTATTACCTGCATAAGGGGAGGCAGAAACTGCGAGGAACACTGCCTCAATACCTACATCAAAGTTGTGATGCAGGCAGATACGACAGCAGATACGCAAATGGATTACAACTTGGAAATGCACAGACCAGATACCCTGCTCAGTATCCTGATCCAAATGTCACAGTGGCACTAAGGCAAGCAGAGAGGGTTAGTCTCTGCCACTGTGGCATTTTCTGGACCATTCAAAACAAGGTCCTAATAGAGGACCTTTCTAGCCTTCCTTGTGTGGGGGGAAGTGATCATTCCTTTATCCATTTGTTTACTTGAGCAATGAGTAGCAGAAATAGAAAATGCCATTATTACTATGAAGCCACAGTAGCTATGATTGCTGGCCTTATGACGCAGGTGCTGACTTTGGGAAGGTGTGCCCTGGCATCAGTAAAAAAATTCAGGGTGGACATTAGCAATAAGAAGCAGGACAGAAGTGTGACTAACATTTGCAGATGTGATTACCCAGAAGGCATCATGATTAAGGAGGAGGCAGGTTACCCATTAAGGACGCCTCTAAGATGGGACAACTATGGACACACGATCAAGAGAATAGCAGCAAGTGAATAGACATTGATAACGGACGGCTAGAGGGCGCTAGAGGGCCAACCAAGATGGCAGCTCCTCTCTGAGCTCCCGAATGACTCCTTAATCAATCCTGAGCAATCGCCGCAATCCTGATGCTGAGTCGTCCCTGACACACAGGCGGGAAGCGATCAAAGAAAAGAGCAACCACTGCGCCTGGAATCTGGGGGAAATTCGACACAGGGAACCAAAGACACCTAGAGGCCACGGAGTGGGGGGCTGCCTCGTAGCGGGCAGCACCCCCGAGACCTAAGCGGATTCCCGGGAGAGCAGAACGATACTCCGCCGGGTCCCAACCCGAAGGCAAACACCGGAGGCAACCCAGCGACAGCCGTGAGCCCGCCTCGCCGAGAGAGCCGGAGGGACGCGGCGGGCGGGGCCTGCGATTCCACGTCGGCGTCCGGTGGAGTGGCCGAAAAAATCCCATGTACTGCAGCAGCGCGACTGTGGGGGTTGGAGCACTGGTCCAGGCCATAACAGCAGACCCTGTCTGGGGCCGCAACAGAGAGGTGAGGGGTACGGCTGCGGAACGGGGAGGAGCGCAGAGTGTGTGCCGAAAGGCGGGAGGTGTGAGATCGGCGGGATGCGGTAGTTTCGTAGGAGAGGAGCGGGCGCTAGCGGCTTCCATGCAGCATCCTGCTCCCCACACCCCTGCTCTCCAGACGGAGCTGAAGGAAAACATATAACGGGGAAGAGTGGGGAGCCGCGGCGAGGTACGCTTCGTCCCCCACCCAAACAGAGAGGGCGGGGAGGCACCCTACCCTGAAGGCATTAATAACCAGGGGCAAACTCTGGCGACCTGGGACAACAGAACGAACTGTGTAGGCCAGAAACAAATCACCAGCCAATCCTACAAAGGCAGGCACCCGGCAGGGCCGAACCCTCTCGCCGCGCAGTACACTGACAGCACAAGCAGCAACGATAGCGGAAATCCGGAAATCCCAGCCAAGCGCCAACATCAGTCCACTCCGACCAGCCCATATACCACAACGCAGGGACAGGACCCTCTACACACAACCCAGAACCTCGCGGGGGGGCACCAAATAACACCCCAGCCCCGAGGCCACGGCTGGACAGCACCATAACAACAGCGCCTCTCCCCACCTCACGCCTGCTAGGGGAACTTGGCCCCCAAGACTGACTTAAAAACAGGGATTGGGAACCTGGACAGCAAGATCGACACGCTATCATCTAAGGTAGACCTACTCCAACATCGCCTATATAAACACAAAGACAGACAGGACAACGTCGAACAGAGAGTCTCGGACCTGGACGATGGTGCAGTATCACTAACATCAAGAATGTCAACATTAGAAAGCCAAATTAAAGCGGTCATGGCCAAGAACGAAGACTTAGAGGGCCGCTCCCGACGAAACAATGTAAGGGTGGACGGAGTCAGTAAACAACCAATACTGAACAAGATGGAGGACCACATAGAAAAATTTGCAAAGACCTCTTCGGGGACACAGCTCTTTCACAACTATTCGTCATAGAGAGGGCACATAGGATTCCGTCCACTAAATCCATTCCAGGAGCACCTCCTCGTCCAATCATAGCCAATTTGCTAAATTACAAAGACTGTGACACCATTCTGAGGCTGGCGAGGGAAAAAGGTAACCTTCAATACGACGGAGATGCCATACAAATCTTTCCGGACTTCTCCCCAACAGTCCAGGCCCAAAGAAGAACCTTTGCATCAGTCAAACGTCGACTGCACGACAACCAAATAACATACTCAATGCTCTTCCCCACACAACTTCGAGTTCAATACGAAGGGAAAGTTCAATTTTTCAACTCACCAGAGGACGCTAACCTGTTCCTCGACAGACACGGATGAAAGGCCCCAAACAACAGCCCGGAGGCACCCCGGACGGAGCGAGCAGAAAGAAACCCGCCATGAACCAGAAATATCTAACGCACTGAAACCACCGCGCAACGACGCTTAACATCAGGACAACACACACAGACTGACAAAGGAGCACCTACCCTTGGAAGGAAACTAGCGCCCCACGTGCAGCAACAACTTTATTTTGGGGGGATGCCGAACGGACGAGTTGGGGATTGTCCGTGTAAGGTACTGTTTATTAGAGTTCTTATGGATAGGCGCCAACCAGTCCCCCTCCCGCACCGTCCCGTCCCTCCGTCCCCGGAGATTGAGTCAGACAAGCACAACCATTCCCCCGGATAGGCCACTGTGCCGCCACAGGTCACTGCGTGACCACACGCAGCCCATGCATCATGAACGAGAAACCTACCCGACCAGTTCAAGGTAGCAACGTGGAATATCAAAGGAGGTAATATTCCATCCAAAAAAAGAAAGATTCTGCAATACCTCAAGCGTCACAATGTCGATGTGGCAATGATACAGGAGACACATCTGATCCCACACAAAGAACACCTCTGGGCTTGAAACTGGGGCTGCCACCGCTACTTCTCTTCCTACTCATCGTATGCCAGAGGAGTGGCCACCCTCATCAACCCTAAAGCCGGCTTCCGCATGACAAAAGTGGAAAAAGATGCGGAGGGTAGGGCCCTCCTGGTGCAGGGGGTTATAGCCGGGCAGGAGGTCACATTTGTAAATTCCAATGGCCCCAATGTGGATGGAGCAAATAATTTTGATTGGGTGCTTTCACATCTCATGCAGATCAGCACAGCAACCATAATATGGGGCGGAGACCTAAACACACACCTAGCCCCACGGAAAGACAAATTGCAGGCTACAACAACCCACACGTCCAAAGCCAGCCTTCAAGTGCAAGAGATATGCAGAGCGTACAACCTGGTTGACATATGGAGACACGGAAATTGGGAGAACTGTGAATACACCTTTTATTCGGAGGTCCACCACACAGGTTCACGCATAGACTACCTCCTCGTCTCTGCACAAAGTATGCTGCAATGGGGAAAATGCCAAATCCTGCCCAAAACCTTCTCGGATCACGCCACTGTGACGCTCAAGTGTAATCTCCCGAACACCAAACCAACAACCCCACATTGGCGCTTTAAACCCGGAGCACTAACCGACCAAGTATTCGCCACTGAACTACGAGAGGAGATCACATCCTTTCTGGACCTCAACCAAGATTCAGTCTCATCAGCGGGAACGCTGTGGGAAACATTAAAGTACTACATAAGGGGGGGGTGTGCATCACCAAAGAAACCTGAATTCTAAAAATAATACGACGTGAATTGGCTTCCAGCGAAGATTGCCTAAAGGCTCTAGAACTACAGTATACCTCTACAAATCAAATACACGTCCAAGCAGAACTCAAGGAAGAACTACTCAAATTTAGAGCTACGGCTGAACGCAAGCTGAAATTCCTATGACGTGGTCATCAGATCCGAACAATATGGAGAGGGGCAACGACCTGGAGCCCTCCTGGCCTGCCTGATTGCCGCCGACAGAAAGCCCACTCTGGTGGAAAGAGTCCGCACCCCGCAGGGTACATTGGTCCACACGGAAGAAGAAATAGTTGAAGTTTTCCGCGCTTTCTACCAGGACCTCTACAGTGCAAAACACTCAAGGGACTCCGAGATCCTACGCAATTACTTAGCGGACACAGAATTGTACTGGGGAGAGAGAGGACTCTGCAAACCCCTAAATGATCCCATCACTCTAGAAGAGATCCTAGAAGCAATAAAGAGCCTACCCAATATCAAAGCCCTCGGGCGTGACGGCCTAATAGGGGAATTCTATAAAGCTTTCGCCCTATATTACCTCCTCTCCTTTTAAAAGTCTACGAGGAAGCGTCAGAGTCAGGTATTCTCCCTCAAACCCTAAGGGAAGCCAACGTAATTCTCCTGCATAAAAAAGATAAACCCCCTGAGGAATGCGGATCTTATAGACCGATTTCCTTAATAAACTTAGATAACAAGATCCTAGCCAAAATCCTATCCAACAGACCAATCCCCCTGATACAGACACTGGTACTCGCTGACCAGGCATGCTTTATACCCGGACACAACACGACATTTGGCATAAGAAGAATGTTGGGAGCAATGGGGGCGATAGATCCCACGCACCAGGCGGTCACAGTCCTCCTCGACGCGGAGAAGGCCTTCGACTCTGTTGAATGGCCCTTCAGGTTTGCGGTACTCAACCAACTCGGACTGGGGAATCAATTCATTAAACTAATAGCGCTCCTATATAATAAACCCCAATCAACCATTATCCTTGGTACAACGAAATCCTCATATGTCAATCTCCAACGCGGAACCAGACAGGGCTGCCCACTATCAGTGCTAATATTTGCACTGGTGATGGAACCTATGGCCTCCGGCCTGCGCTCCCCGCACCTCCAAAGAGGTCTTTCCATGGGGCCTCATAACCTGATTATCTCTCTCTACGCCGATGACGTAGTACTATTCATCCGAAACCCTAATGAAAACCTGAACCCCATAATGCAAGAGATAATTAAATTTAGCACGGTCTCAGGCTTGAAAATCAACCACTCCAAGTCAATCGTATTTCCCCTAAGCCCCTGTACCAGAAAATGTGCAGATGACTATAACTTTAAATGGGAGAGCACTCAAGTGCAGTATCTCGGGATTCTTTTATCCCTAAACCACCGAGACATTTTCCAGGATAACTACGAGACAGCACTGAAATCACTCCAGGAGAAAGTAAATAGATTGAGGTCACTACCACTGACGCTCTGGGGGAGGGCATCATTAGTCAAGATGGTAATCCTCCCTAAACTCCTCTACCTGTTTGCTAACATACCAATTCTAATCCCACGTCTTTACCTAGGGAAAGTGAAGAGCCTCATACTAGAATTAATCTGGGCCGGTAAACCGGCAAGGGGGGCTTACACGACACTCATATTACCGATATCAAGGTGTGGCATTGCACTCCCCAACCTGGAACGATATTACTGGGCCGCTCAGGTGCAATTCTTGAGCTACTGGTATTCCACCCACTTCATCAGACCACAGGTTCAAATTGAAAGTGCCCTGGCATCACCAAACCTGCTAAGAGCGGTCATCATCAGCCATCAACCAGTACTAGACACCAAACTAAACGTGGTGCTGTCCACATATGCAATCTGGAAAAGAATTGCCCAAAAATAAGGTGTACTAAGATACTCCCCTCTCCTACCCATTAGATTTATACCGGGAGTGCCCCTCACAGCTGAAAAGGTCTTCCTCAAATGGGCTGAGAAAACACACATTCACTCGCTTGGCGACCTTTTCGTCAAAGGGACATTCATGACACCACAACAAGCTAAAGAGAGGGGCAGCACCACCTCTATAGACACATTTATATACTTTAGGTTGCGTTATACTATCCAGGCTTTCTTCCCCTCATTCCCACAACCACCACCAACGTGGCAGCTACTCCATGGCGTGATTCAGACACAAGGGTAGGGAAGGTTGGTCTCATCAAAATACAGATATCTCCTAACCGATACAGCGCCGGAAAACGCACGCACAAAAGAGAGGTGGGAAAAAGCTCTACAGGCCCCCATCCCAGATGATGAATGGGGATACATAGTGAACCAGACTCAAAAAGTCGCACTGAATTCGCGTTTTAAGCTTATCCATTTTAATTACTCACACCAAACATATTACACCCCAGCTAAAAGTTGCAAGCACAGACCAGAATCAGCTGCGAAATGTGAGAGATGCGGGACGCCAGCAGCGGACTTCCTCCATCTTGCCTGGAGCTGCCCGGCTCTGACCACGTTTTGGTCACAAGTCCTCCAAGAGACAGAGATAATAATCGGGGAAGAACTAAAGCCCATGCCCACAATAGCGCTACTTAGTATGAAAAAACACCTAACACCCGCAATAAGGAAACTTGCAACGTACTACTCGTACTAGCACGCAGGAGAATAGCCATGTCCTGGGGTCAAGGCCCAGTTCCAACAATAGCAAAATGGCAGAAAGATGTACTATACTGCCAAGACGTGGAATCTGAATTTATTAAAACACTGCCTTTACACGCACGCCCCCCCGACATCTGGGGTTCCTACGTAGCATATCTGATCTCCAGCAAGGTTGACTCCTCATCCGCCTCGACCCCAAGTCAACCAGCAGATTGAGGTGAATGACAAACCTGTGCAATACCAGAAAAAGGAGACCGGCATGGGACATGGGAGAAGAAAAACAAAGACTTCACGTAATCGTGGGATGGGGGCCGGGGGGTGGGTTAGGGATACAAGGGACTGAACTGGTCCAAGTTGACTACCCGCAGCGGGGCAGATCAAGTTATGTTTTGTAACTGTAAATGTAAAAAGTATAAATAAAGTTTTTTTTTTAAAAAGACATTGATAACGGACAAGCAAGACTTTGCTCCCGGAAGAGTGACAATACATATCTCCAAGGAATCTATCAGCTACTTAAGGCCAAATTAGTTATTCAATAAGAGGATTATTGTTATGCAGTAAGTCAGACTCAGTAGGCGGACAAGAGGCCATGGCTCAAACTTGTGTTTTATTTAATTAAGAAGAAAGGCCTATTCTTCCCCCATCTCTAAAGTATATCTTTGCCCTATCTAAAAAAAGAAGACCAAATGGTGCTCGTCAGTAAGTCTTACAAACCCAACAGTACTCTCCCAAAGTCTAATCTAACCTAATGTTAACCCTACCACTAATAGAAAAGGACTAACAAAGTTGACAAGAACAGGTCTCTAAAGGGTTTCTTATTTAATAGTTAAAATTGGTGATTGGCTTCTGAGCCCCACCCAAATGTCTCTCTGGAGGATTCCAGGCTTTTTGCTGGCTGAACAATCAGAGTTCCAATAAGAATGTCTTGAGTCTTCCTCGTTTCCTTGTAGAACAGTCTTTGCCTATGCCAGTTGAATTGGGATTCCTCCGCTCCAGAGTATGTTTTCTTTCAATCGACCATGGGGTCACCAGTCTCTTTCGCCACCTTGATTTCTTGCTTCGTTCACCCCTTTTTGGGGTATTGTTTCATCCACCGTCTCTTGGGATCCGGATGCTCTCGCACTGTGGGCTTGTTGGCTTTCATTTCTCAGAGGGTTCTCTGGTATCTCACCCCATCATGGGGTATTGCATCTCTTCCCCTTCTTTGGATCGTTTGGCTTTCACCCCGACTAGAGTTCTATGGGATCTCACCCCACCTTGGGAATATGTCGGTTCTCTCCACCCTCCTCCTTACTCCCAGGAACAGCCACGTAACTTCTGTGTCAGGGTGGAATTCTTCTTCGGAGGAGGTGGTCTATTTGGCTATTGCAGAACTGTGGTTTGGCCTCTTCCTGGGTTCCCCACATTACTTCATCGCATAAGCCTCGTTTTTGCCCATAGGCTTTCTGGTTTGTCGGTGCCATGGACTGCGGATGCTGGTCAACCACTTCTGGATTGGGCAGTGCTCCTCCGTTTGCTCGGTCGAACTTGGCTGACTCCAGACTGGTTTTGAGCTAAAAGCATTCCGCAGGCTCCTTGGGTCCTCCGCAGCAGATGCCTTCTGCATCAAGCTGCTGCTTGACTCCGCCCATCCACTCTTGCGGGTCGCTCCACAGGATTTCCTCTTCCCTTTCCTTTTCCTCTGGTGTTGCTGCTGCGTTGGCTTGATGGTTTAAGCTAAAAAGAGATTGATGATCTGTTGATTTTGTGTTTCTCGTAACAAGTGTCTCTTAAAAGAGTCGGAAACCGCACCAGCCATTTATACTGGTCAATCCCCATATAGCCAGCAAAGATATGAGGCTTTCCGCCCCAAGGGAGGATGAATTAAATCCCTTTCTGGGGATTCCTTGTCCCCCAAGGGGGAATCACCCCAAGTGGGGTCCTGCAGCCCCTGTCCCATAGAAGGTGTTAAAGGAATGGTGCGGTCAGAAATATTATTGCCCTGAGGGTTCGGGCATGTGTTTTTAACCATACGTTGATCGATCATACAAACATTTCGTATGCACTTTACCGTAGTTTTCATCTTTTGTACACAAGCGAAATCAAGCTAGAGGGCGCGGCCATCTTGTGATAATCTTATCTGTTATCGCATCCCCCAAGCAGGACTGCCTTTGCGGCACTAAATCATATCCCCCGCCCCTGAGCCTGACATCACTAGACGCGTACTGCCCATTTCACAACGCCAAAGCACGTCTCGTGTCAACATTCTCTGCGCTTCAGCTAACGACGTGTCACCATAGAAATGGCAGGACGCCTCTTTTCTCAATAAGTATAAACAGACCGTTTCACAACACACATCAGATTTTCTATTCCATTCCTCTCACTGTATTTCTTTGAGTATTCTGCGACTCGTTTCTGTGCTCTGGTCAGCTACCTTCATTGCTTGTAGCACGTGCAAACAGATACCAGTACCATCGCTATAAATTATTTTTGTTTGTTTACCCCATAATGGCAACAATAATGCCCTACCAGTACGAGCCCGAGTATTCCGAGGCGGAATTACTGGAAAGAGAAAGATGCGGAAACGATGGTGCTTCGGACAACAGTTAGGACGACGATTCAACCGATGAAGAGCCTGGTCCTAGTCGCATGGACGGCGTTTCCACCTGGTGTACCTGCAATCGGTGCGCGCTAATGCCAACCGAGGAGGAGAACTGCTGCTGCCGAGAAAACTCTGGATGCTTGTCCTACATATCGCAAGGTGAGCCATGGCTGCAATGCGTTACCGAGCTGTCAGACTTCAGGGCAGTCTGCCTCACACAGTCCGTGTTGAGGATTTTGATGGTGCTTATGCACGAACTTCGCACAACAGTTCGCCCTCGGAATCCAAGTAACAAGTAAGTATACTCTGGTTGTGATGTCACTTAGGCCACTACTATTTCATGGTTTTCTCCTATATTGTCGTAACTTCAATAGATCATTGTCAAACCAATTTAGTCTTGCAATTCTCTAGTAATAGTCGTATAATAGTTGTTCAATATTGTACATTGTCTAGGTAGCATTTGTACTGGCAACAATGTCATTGGATACAAGAATTGTCATTGACAACTAAGGTTTAATACACTTATCTTGGTCATTTAAAAACAGTTTGTATCTTTCTCTTTCACAGGTGGTACAGGCTGGTGGCCTATCGTTTGTTTACATGGTGGCTTCATGGGAGGCTTGGACACCACGTTGGACAAGTAATAGCCGCCTGTGTCGTTGGTGCCATTAGAGAAACTTTCCCCAGTGACAGTGGTCAGTACAGGGGATTTTCCCTCACTGTGCTGCAACCAGAACTTTACAATGTGTAGTAGTTTTGTGCCATCAAAATAAGAAACAAAATAAAACACAACAGAACTTTTATCAATGGTTGTTTCAGTTTTTCAGAGATTCAAGTGTGTCTCCATTCAGCAGTGTTCCGGTGCCTTGTCTGCACGCCCCAGGCCCATCCATCCCCCCTCCATTATCAAAGGCAGTTTGCACAAGTGGATGTGCGCTGCCAAGGGGCGCTGCCAAGGGGTGCTGTCAGGGGCGCGAACGCCAAGGTGCCAAACACCATGTACACTTCAAAGGTATCTTACGCGCAGGGATCATTGTTCGCATGCCCTCCTCAGACCCCGTGTCTCCAGACAGGCTCCCCTTAAAGCAGGCCGTGCCCCTGCAATCCACATAATACCACGACGTATATACGTCATTCATTCACATACACACCCCTTTTTGTAATTCTTTATAAACCACTTGATATTTATCATGAGAACATCTTTGAGCACTGCAAGTCAACTCGTGAACGTGCTACCTGAGAACCCCGGTGACCAATGCTAATCTGCTCGTCGTCGTGCTACCTGTGAACTTCTGTGACCGCTGCGAGTCTGCTCGTCATCGTGCTACCTGTGAACATCTCCCTGTTTTCCTGCCACTAACTACTCTGCTTGCTGAATCTAACTGTTTGTTGGTCAAGGTAGGGGCATGTATCCTAATCATATCTCCTTCATCTCTAAATTTCTATCTATTTCGAGTTAACGTACTCCGTAGTGTTATGTTCATTTGTCTCATTGCCATTGACTTGAGTTTAATTTGTTATGTTATCGATATATCAATTGTCATCAGTGTCAATTGGCATCGAATTGCATCCTTAGTGGACCGTGTCTATAATATAAGCATATTTCCTTTTGATGCATGATAGCACATTCAAGGGACGAGTAACATGATCTGATTTTCGTCACATCAAAGAACTGTTTATGAACTTTATCGTATAATACAGCTGCCCACGCTGCACTGGTTTTGCTGTTGTTACCAAAACATAGCTTGCATTGAAGAATGTATGTTATAATTCCTTCTTCCTCATGTTTTTATGCAAAGTAATTTTTGAATAATGTTAACCTTTTTTTTTGCAGAATTTACAACAATGCCTGCATGTTTCGATTTTCGGTTGCCCTTCTAAGACCCATGAGAAATCTGAAGGCACTACAATGCATGTATTCCCAAAAACTGTAGATCGAATTAGAGAATGGGTCAGATATTGCGGATATGCGCCGGAAGAGCTTGAAAGTAGAGTCAAAAAAGTCTTGGAGGACAAGAGGGGTGATCGATACCGCATCTGCAGCCTGCACTTTACCCCGAATATGTACGACACATCCTGGTACACAAAGAAGAATCAGCAGGTAACTAAATGGATTGATTGTTATTTTAGGTGTAAATGTCACTTATAATACTTTCCATATTTATAAGATTGTATTGCTTTTTTAATAGAGACCATTTTGCTAAACATCAGTCCTTGGTTTTAGAACCCTCATAGAAAATTGATTTATGGGCACAGATAACTATGCTATATTATGCTTTGAAATAAGGATAAAGTTCTCGTAATCCGTCTCCTTACATTATTAGCATTTCTAAATCAAATAATACTTTCCGTTTACAACTCCACGACTATGTACTGAATATGAAGGAACAAGATTCAGCATCCATGTCTTGCCTGGAGTCATCAAACACTTCGAGCGCGTATCAGGTAGTCTTACTTAGCTATTCTGTTCGACTTTTTTTATGCATGGAATTTTGAGATAATCTGATCATATTTACGTATTGTGTCATTCGTTTACATAATGTTTCGTGGTTTGCTATTGATATGTACCTTTGTCCGCGTCCCAATGTGTGTGTTCGATTTCCAATATTTTCATCCATACTAATGCAAGTACTGTATTTCATGGAGATGCTGAAGCGTCCACTACAATTCCATCATCTCTTGTGGTTGATCCACAGCCAGAAGTATGCGTACTGACAGTTCCATCGAATGAGATAATTTGATCATATTTATGTATCGTGTCATTCGTCTACACAATGTTTCATTCGTGGTTTGCTATTGATATGTACCAATGCCTGTGTCCCAATGTGTGTGTTCAATTTCCATTTTTTTCATCCATACTAATGCAAGTACTGTGTTTCAGGGAGATGCTGGAGCGTCCACTACAATTACATGATCCCTTGTATGCGTACTGACAGTACCCTCCAATGAAAGAAAGTCGGTCTTAGATGCGATACTATTAGACTGTGGCAATATTAGAAACAAGCGCTTTTTGCAAATTGCTTGAGTGCAACATTTCGAGTAGTGTTCTTCGTACACTCAACTTAGATTGATTAAGCTAGCCATCAATCAGTTGAAATCCAAAATGTATAATTTGACAAAATGACGTACACGATGTTCGCGTTTATCTGTGTAAGCCATGAGTGCGAAGGACTAATCTGATTTGTAATACAAATGACTTTTTTTAAATGGATACTCTTTTCTAGGGATGTATACAAGATCCGGATATAGAACGGGGCGCAGGTGGATCTGAGTCGGTGCACCAGCTTGCTGTTGGTGACGTTAGAGTAAAGAAGGTTTCAACGAAAAGAAAGAAAGATAAGGTAATTTATAAACAGTTCTATTTTTAGCAAGTATTTTGTGCTGAGGCCTTCATAATATGCTTTTTTTAAGGTAAATTGTCCAATACTGTATGTTAGATTTACATTGAACATCCCTGAGAGATGCTGCTTGCCAAACTGTTTTGACCATGGAGGAACAATTAATTGAGGCGCGGTGTGTTCAGACTCGAGATGCCTTTGCCCAATGGCCAGAAAATGAATTTAATGTTACCCGCGAAGCCTCCAAAGTGTTTTTAGACCATTGCTACAATGCAACTGCTCCACCAGACGAAGATGAAACTGAATGTATTGGAAGATACTTTTGGATCAGTCTCAGACCACTTGACACAATCGACACCCACCAAAAAAGTGCCACCCAAAAACCAGTCGATATTGATGTTTTCTGAGATTCATGTTCAAGTAACAGATGTTGAAATGACAGAGACTGAAGCATCAACACAATTGACCAACAAACTAGACAAAGATCTCAACTATAGCATGTCCAGTCTGGCTGATATGTCCACAACAGTTCAGTCAGAAACACCATTAATGCAGGATGACAGTCTAATAAAGGAGGCCAAATACATAGTATTCGACAGTAGCTTGATGGAGATTATAAACATGCTGAATTGTGTGCATTCAGTGAGAGGGGAAGTATGTGGGAAGCCATTGGTGAATGTGACTGGTATAACACAAGGCAGTAACCTCAAAATACATGCCAACTGTGAAATGTTACATGAAAAATGTTCATGGTCCGCTCAACCGATGCTGGGGAAACTGCCAGCTGGCAATCTACTGTGTGCAGCAGCTTTACTTTTCGGTGGCTCTAGTTTCAGGAAGTTATCCAGTTTCTGTCAATTTGTGGGACTCCATTTCATTTCTAAAACACACTACTACAAATATCAACGTGATTATCTATTCCCTGCCATTAGTGAAGCTTGGAAAATTAAACAATTGTCTATTCAAAGTACATTCTCTGACAAACGGTTCAAGCTAGCCGGCGATGGACAGTGTGACAGCCCGTGATTTTCTGCTAAGTACTGCACAGATCCCTTTCAGGACATGGAAAGTAAAAAAATTGTGAGTTCGGTGGTCGTGCAGGTGTCCGAATGTAAATCCTCAGTGGCCATGGAGAAACTTGGTTTTATAAAATCACTGGAAGATCTACAACCGAGGGGAATACAAATTGACCTCATAGCCACGGCCAGACACGTTTCAATAGCCAAGACAATGAGAGAGCAGTTTCCAAATATTCATCAATTTGACGTATGGCCTGTTACCAAATCAATCAATAAAAAAATCTCAGCTGCAGGGAAAAAAAAATGTTCTGAAAGTATTTCACAGTGCTCCCAGTCTTTCAGCAACCATCTTTGGTGGAGCTCCAAAACATGCGATGGGTCTGTGGAAATTCTATTGGAAAAATGGCGGTCACTAATGCACCACTGTTCCAACGTTCGCTCTTGGACAGAAAACCAAGATTTCCACCAATGTGAACATGGCCCTTTGTCCGCGGAGCAGGCACGGAAGAAGAAGTGGTTGATTCCATCTTCACCTCCACACAAAGCCCTCAAGAGATCTGAAGGGACTCACAGAATTCTGTCACATAGGAGATTTGGAGGTGTTCAACAATATGTGCCTAAAGTACAGGCCAAAGAGATTGCATTTCGGCATCGAAGGGATGAAATATAGAACATTACTAGAGGTATTAGCGCATAACGAGAATGTAGGCCGTGAACAATCTAGGACTGCGGGAAACTTAGGGATGCTTCGCTACACTATGGCCTTTACGAAAAGAAGCAAAAAATGGGTGGTCAAGCCAGTATATGAGGAAATGGAATTCGATTTTGTGAAATATCTTATTATTAATGTCCTGGAGATGCATACTCATGGAATTGCGCGCAATTTTGTTCAGAGCACACATACATCGCCACAAAACATTGCCAACGTGCCCTGTCCACCTAAAGCAGAGCTTGTTGAACAATTCAAATCCCGGTACAAATGATTACCATCAGTTTTTATTTTTACCAACAATGTTTTTATGAAGTGTCCAAATAAAGTATGCAATTTCTCTTTTGAAATCTATCCTCTGTCTTTTTTTTTCAACTAGTACCATTTTTACAATTGCCGTACAATGGAACGCTGTGCTTTCACATTTCACAGTTTCGTCGAGCTACTGTGGGACCTTCACTGATCGTGTTAGGGCCAGATGGATAACAGTGTGTAAGAATCTTTGGGGTTCGGCAGTTGCCTTACCATACAGTTACCCAAGCCGCTGAATAACTGCTCTTCACAAAAGGGATGAGACCTAGGCTACATAAGATACTAGGCACGCAAGAAGAAAACTGTGAACAAAACATGCATTGGGGTAGGAGGCCGTGACATAGGCAGAGGTGGGGCTATTACTAGACACACTTTGACTCCGTTTTTTGTGTTTCCTCGACTACAATTTTGGAATAGGGCGCATTCTGTCATTGCCAAGTTTCCCCTACCCCTCAGCAGCGCCACGAACAGCGAGCAGTGACAGCCCCCAAATTTTTCATCCTGTGCCCGTGCTTCACAATTCAAGTTTTCATGGATGCGTTGACACGAGATGTTGCAAATTAAGAATGTATGTTCATTCTGAGTGAAGGTCACCAGCTTTGAATTTTTGCTTGCGAGCTGAGGAAGCCCACGCGTCGCACACACAGTATAAGGTTCTATTGTTTTTTTACCATGAGAGACAGGGACCATTCTGAAAGGAATTGAATTGAGAGAGGGGTATAATAACATAAGATATGATACAGTTCTCCATTCCAAAACTGGACTTAGGTACATGCAAATTCAGTTTATGAAAAATCGTTGACCCGAGTCTGCGTTATGATCTGCATTACACCAAGAGAATGTAAATGCCGAATATAATGTAAGTTTCAGGTTAGACGATTTTATACCAGAACTCGTCCCATTATCATTAGCTGACCGTTATTGCTGGGTTACATTGTACTCGTTCGTTCTGTGTGGCATATTGCAATGAAACGCAAGTACAACCTTTGTGTGCTGGTCTTTCAACTGGGCACATGGGCAGTACAGCATCGAGACGCATGTAGACCACCACTCGGTTCCCCCAGGTTCAACGCTAATAAATCATTAAATTGTGCACCTCGAATTGTAGCCTCAGCTTCCGCATCACGTTTAGAGCTGAACATAAGCCATTGCACTATACTCGAAAGCAAATAGTGGAGTACTTTCCACGTTGTGTTCTCTCTGTTCACATTGTTTCACGTCTGTGCTAATCATTAGTTGTAACTCAATGCCGAATTAATATGTAAAATGATAAATTGTAATAAAGATTGGCTACTGAGACACATTTCTATTATTATGTTTTGCAAAGGGGTACATCTTGCCATTCTGCGATTGTCATCGATTCCAAATCCCAACCAATGGTTTCTTCAACCGGCAGCTGTAGCTACATGTCAATCACTAGATTTATTTGACTCTTTTTTGGGACGATCGCCAAGGGCCGATATGCCCTTACGCTATCCCAGTAATTAGGAGCAACATAACAACCTTTACGGTGGTCTAGTGCAAAGTTGATGCACAAGCCTTGCAATTCACCATGCGACCAAAGCGCTTCTTTTACCCAAAACGAACACCCTGTGTACCCAAAAGGAACAGCGTGTGACTCACGATAAACATTTGCTGATCGAGAGCAAAGAAAAAAAGTTCCATTTTGATTGAATATGGCAATCGCCGAATGTTCTCGAAGCGTTTACTGAGAAATAAATATGCTTTACAAATTGTACAGTCTTGCTCTTTCCTTTTAAAGTACAGTTTCATATTCCGAATTGTGATGCGCTGTGTTGTGAGACGATGTGTGTTGTTTTCTGGGTTCTGCGTCAAGTCGCGTAGGTGTCGACTGGGCGCGTTTGGCTACGCTGCCCGGTAACGTCAGGGAGAAAGGCAGAGAATATCACCGATTTGGTGATGTCTGTGTCAGGTACGGGGATATGATTTAGTGCCGCAAAGGCAGTCCTGCTTGGGCGATGCGGCAACGGATAAGATTATCACAAGATGGCTGCGCCCTATAGCTTGATTTTGCTTGTGTACAAAAGAGGAAAACTAAGATAAGGTGCATAGGAAATGTTTGTACGATCGATCAAGGTATGGTTAAAAACACATGCCTGAACCCTCGGGCCAATAATATTTCTGACCGCACCATTCCTTTAAGCATGGACGTCTCACCTCCTTAGTTCCAAAGGGGGTGAATCCCCCTTGGGGAGAAGGGCCGAATTCCATGAATTCCTCACAGATTTGTTAGCATTTTAAATTAGACAGGTTACTGTATTGCTGCTAGTTATTGTATTGCATTGCAATGTAATAAACTGACTCTGTCTTGTTGCACTGATACATGGCAGGCTGCGATGCCTCCCAGACTATAGTACTCGAAGAGCAGGTACTTGAGACAGGAACACAGAACATAGATACCGACACAGAATTGCTGCGAGGTCCTGCAAAACGATGCAACAACTGCTGTAAATGTTATCACAGGGCAAGATGCAGCGAGGTTCCGCAGAGGGCCGTGGCAACAGCTAGGCATGTTTTCCCGAGGTGACACTCAACTCAGCGCGGAGCCGCCTACGTAACAGACAAAGAACTATCACATGAGGATAAGCAAAATTGCTAGTACAGACTTTGGGATAAACGGAACTCCCCATACAGGTGTACAAAGTCGCTGAATTCCCGCTTACCTGTATCAAAACAAAGCTGCCGATTCCACGTACAGGACACTGGGCTCCTGAACCCGACAGGGGTGGTAGCATCAAGGTGGCCTTACGCGGGGAAACAGAATGAAGAGGCAGGGACTCTCTCATTTAAACTCACTTAAAATGTGGGAATTCTGGGAAATTATTGGTTACGAAGGGAGAAACAGAATATAAAAGGCAACATGACAGATATAATGTGTCTTTTTGGTTTGTCCCTATGCAGGAATCGAACAATGATGGACCCGCTCCAGAGGAATACTGTCGGGCATAGCAGAAGGACAAGAAGAGGATATAAAAAAGTGAGATCCATCCATACAGAAAAATGGTGCAACTGAGACTGGAATAAAAAGGACATTATTGGGAAATAAACCGGCATTTTCTGTTGATGCAATTGGCTTTTTGTTCAGTTAATAAATCTTTGCTCATCCTCATTAGTGCCTTTCACCTCATCAATGCCACATGCACATCCAAATTTAATGTGTGGACTTTGTATTGCCAGACAATCTGGTGACATGACGCAGATCTTCAACGCCCTGACAGACTTGCAAATCACTTTTCTCTGAACCCAACAGCACCATACCCGTCAGGTAAGAGATCATTACAAAATCTCTTTCACGATCGTCCTTTATTCATACAATTTGACCATGTTAAATGGCAATATTTAGGGAGATGCCCTGAAAGCATACACACGCATAAGTGGGAGGAGTGCCTCAACATTAGACTATGTATTTGTGAATGAGGTAGCACTTAGTCTGGTGGAAGATATGGCTATCTTAACACGTGAAGAAAGCGATCACATGCCAGTTTGTATCATGTTAATAGCTCAAAATTTGATATGAATAGGGCCATTTTTATCAAAAATTGTACAAATCGGATACAGTGGAATCCCACTAATTTAGATAAGGCTAGGGGTGTGGCTGAACAAGAACTTCCTGTGTTCACTGAGAAATGGCTTAAGGTACATGAATATGATGGATCGTGCATATTAGAGGATTTCACTGCCTTTATTGCGTGCATTAAGGAAGTTACTCAAAAGAAACGTAAATATAATACCGCAAGTGAACACTGGAATCGAGACAGTGTAAGTGGGAGACGCTATGATTACAAAAGACATGCAGCAAAGAAGCAACTGAGGCAGGATAAATATGAGTAGGGTGAGTAGAGGATATAGGCGCAGAGATCTCCACGAGGATTACATCTTTAAAATCCAGATTTTGCAGATGGCAAAGACTAATAATGAGGTATGGCTGCAGCTTGTTAGTCATGCTAGAACTAATAGCAATACAGGAATATGGACTGTTGTGAGAGGTGCCGCCAAAAAGAATCTACCGATGAACAATGCGCCTGAGGAGGTGTGGTGCAAGCACATAGGTAACACCCTCAGGGCATTGGAACCCACCGATATTTCCCATATAGATGTGACAGAGAAGTGGATATGTAAGGTCAATTTATGGGATATAGCCAGGATTATTGAAAAACTAACCATGGCTGTGCGGTTGGACCGGATGGTATCTGTAATGGGTTGGTCAGACTGCCCCCGGGACTATGGACCCGGGCATTGCACAGATTATTTGTTAGTATAGGGAAACATGGCCAGATTCCCCCTTCATAGAAGGAAAGTATTATCCTCCCAATACACAAAAAGAGCTGCTGGAAAAATCCTTCCAACTATTGTATGCTAGCTATGCTAAACATTCCGGCATAAATATTTGCAAGGGTACTGCTAAACGAATTAAATCAGTTGATAGCCAACAAGATTCTTCCAGCTAATCAGACAGGCTTTAGAGAAAAATCAAGGACAACACATAATCTTATTACACTGGTTTCCACAATTGAATATGCCTGGACGTTACCACATCTCCCTGTATATGGAGCATTTATTGATTTTAGTGCAGCCTTTGATACGGTCAGGAGGAATAGACAGTGGAACAAACTTGCATCGTGGAACATTCCTCATGGCCTGTTAACCATGATTAGATTGCTGCACTTGGACACCTGTGTGAGAAGGAGGCCGGATGGGAAGGGAGAGTCTCTGATCATGTACCAACAACGAGAGGTGTTAAGCAGGGCTGCTTCTTGGCCTCTACCTTATTTAACTTATAAATTGCGGATTTGGGAGAGATATTAAATCCCTCTGCAGCCCGTTTTGTGAAACTGGGGGCACTAAAAATCAGCTGGTTTGGCTATGCAGATGATCTGCTCCTACAAGATTACACTCCAAATGGGCTCCAATTGCTGTTTGATGCCTTGGGTGAATATGCCAAAGTCAACAGCCTACGTATCAACATTGAAAAAACTAAAATGATTACATTCATGGGGAAAAATAAAAACAAAGGTCCCACTAAAATTGTATCCAAGATAGATCAGAGACCGGTTGCAAATGTGGATTGCAGCAAGTATCTTGGGGTGCTGATAAACACCAACTTAAATTGGACCACTCAGTGGGAGGAGAATCGGGCAAATTGTCTGAAAATCACACACACGCTGAGCATATTCATTGGTAGACAGGGTGGTTGCTCTATTAAGACTATTCCGCTAAAATAGTACCATTCATGTTGTAGGCGTGGAAGTCTGGGGGGCAAAGTTACTGACAGAGTTGGCCACATTAGAAGCCACAATCTTGCGTATTCTACTTAAAATGCCTAAGTCATTTTCAGTGGAATTTTTGCGGCTGGAATTTGACCGGATGAGCATAGCAGCATTGATTAAATATAAGTTGTCCATGGCTTACGAGAAACTTTTGAGCCTATATAATGGTACCATCATGGTTGATGTTTTTAAAGCATATAGAGAAATAGAGGACTACGTGCAATTTGGCACACTTGGGAACCTGTGCGTCAATCACAAGACATGGGTGAGAGGGCTTGCATCACAGATTGTTGGGCTCACACAGTCTGGGTTAAAATGTGTGATAAAAATATGCCAGCATAGCTCCAAAGATGAATTTATACGCTTAACGTCAAATGTGAACAGTGGGACGTTTGTACAATACAGGATGGAACGTAAAGTAGCTCCCAAATATTTTTTCCTAATAGTACTATCATTAGGCAATATCTTCTACTTAAATGTAATGCTACTAAGGCTTTGGAAATTGAGGGCGCAACAATTGGTATATGTCGGTCAGAGCGCCTGTGTTGCCTGTGTCCTGAATTGGAAATGGAGTCCGCTGAACACATCATGTGTTACTTTGTTAGTCTGAATGCTATTAGAAGGAACTATATGAAAGCTATAACAACAAGACAAATTGTGAAGATATGTATATGTTGTGGACAACGATGTTAGAGGGAAATTATGTTAATTTGATTTATCATATGATTCAATTTTGACTATAAATTTATTGAGATTTTAGGAGAACTATCACAGGATTTTTAATATAGGTAATTTATTTGATACAAGAGTTGATGTTAGTACTACTTTTATGTAACTTTATTTGTTTTTAGTATTTATTGTATGTGTGTTTTAATGTCTTGTATATACAAAGCTGTTTTTGGCTGCAAGTATATTAAATAAAAAAAGAAATGTAATGGACATTGTTGGGAAAGAAAGCCTAATTTTCTGTTGATACGACTGACTTATTGTTCAGTTAATAATTCTTTCCTTATCCTCATTACAGTCTCTCGCCTCATCAATCCCACAAGTTGTGGCAGCGGTGAGATTGACTAACGCCATTGACAACATCATAAAAACCCCAGCCGAGGGTCAGCAGCAACTACAGCAGCTTCTGCAAATACAGAGACACCAAGTACAGACTGGCACATAAGCATTTCAATAGGCCATCCAATTACAAGGTGCTGCACAGGAGAAGAACCAAGGGACAATTCGATAACTGGGTGAGACAGTTCCTCAAGGGTTCACCCAGTGTCACCCTCGCCATACTACAGAAATATCATCCAGGAGACGATCCTAGTTTTTTTGTTCACCACCTTCGAACGCATCACCAGAAATGCGCAATGGCCTCCTGTGGCGCCTCTTCTCACTGGTACCATGCAAGGAGCATACAAGTCTGCGAATCCCACGAGAAGCGTACCGGATTTAACTCAGAAAATCCAAGCTAAAGATGGTTAAGACACCTCATTAGTTATTCTTTTTTTTAATATTTAATTGATACAGTTGACAATCAACTTTTCAATTAAAGAAAGAATTAATAAGAACAAAATGTCTAAAATTTACATTTCCACGTGATTTAGGTTAAAATGAAGTGATGATTTCAAATTTACAAAGAGAAGGCAAAATACTTTCCATATTAGTCACCTTGTTTTTTAAACAGAGTAAAAAAAAGAAAAAAAAGGAAAACAAATCTGCGTTGAATGCTAAGTAAATAAAGTGCAGACCGATGAGACTGTTCTTACATTCATGATATACCAATAAAGCAATCACAAAATTGTTGATCGAACCAAGGCAAATGTTACAAATTAATTAAGAAGAACAGCAACTTTAAAATTACAAACTTTGTCATGGTCTCGATCATTTCAGTACTTAAGAGTTTATCAAAATCACACATTACTGCCCAGGATACAATTTTGCTATGTCCAAGCCTCAATTTCGATCTGTACAATGAAAAAAATAAATTTTTGAATGAAAGTCTATTCCGCAAATCCTGTGCTGTGAGGATTGTGAGATGATCAAAATGAGATTTAAATAGTAAAATTTGCTTAGATAGTAGACTGGGACACTCAGTAAGCAAATGTTGTAAGGTCTCCTTGGACGCTGCGATGAGGCAAAAACAACACAAGTTCTCTACTTCTTTTATTTGACGACGTTGTTGTTAGATATTTTTTGTTTTTACTAAATTAAATTAAAATCTTACCAATTTATGTAACTGTAGATACTGCTCATAATAATATATAATATATCAGAGTTTTTTCTATATAGGCTTGTAAGGAATTGTCAAATGAAATTGTCGGACACTGACAACCGAAATCAAAAAGATATAGGGAGAACTTTTTAGGGTAAGCATAAATCCAATAAAACCCTTAAATTCTGTGTTTTATGCACCAATATGCTATTTGAATATATTTCTAGTCTTTAATTAGGCACTCACAATGTGGGATTGCTGGAATGGGTCACATGGAATGTGGGACACCAATTGACAAATAATAATGAACCATATATGACGCTTATATAATGTTTATTTGAACCTAAATTTAACACTAATTTGAGGTTTCTATTTTGTTTTTCTTTGAAATTGGAATTTATTTATTTGAATATGACGTGACTTTCCCATCATCATGCCCTGGAATATGACACTGTATGGTATGGATTATAATTTTATTTATTATCAATCTTTGTTTTTTAAAAAAACATACACAAATGTATATATGTGATGTACCTTGGTACAGCCTTGAAAACGACCGGAGGTCGAAACACGTGTCGGCTGTGTGTTTACTTGAAGAATAAATTCACTGATTTGGAGATATATTATGCCAGCGGTTTATTGAATTGACTTGGAAGTAATCTATGGATAAACAGGATGGACTTGTAAAAATAATAATTTCTGAAACTAAAGTTAAAGAAAAATATGGTTAGAGCGCAAGATATCCGCCCGAACCTTGTATTCTAACCTTCCAACAATACATTGCATAGAGAGAGGAAAGACCTAGTTCATATCTCACCATAGACATGGGTGTACTCTGTGGGATGGCTAGAATCCTCCTCCAGAATTTGCCCTCTAGTCTTGTCCAGAAATGCTGTGTTTTTGGAGGTTTGGTGTCTGAACCATATAAAATTATTCCAGTGACTTTCGGAAAGTAAATTTATATCCGAGTATCAATGCTTGTGATATAGCCGTTTGCATTTTGACTTCAAGATCTTCTAAATATGACGCATCCGTATATTGGTTGCTTACATTTAGTCCCAAATATGTATATTGTTGGACAATGTCCAACTCATTCCCATTGAGTCTCCATTTGTAGTTGCGTGACTGAACTCGTTTAGCTGGTGTATTGATCAAGATCTTAGTTTTTTTGACATTAATTATCAGACGAGTGATGTTAGCATATTCCTCCAACGCTGTTAGTCTTTGAAGGCCATTAGGTGTTTTTGACAATAAGAGCAAATCGTCGGCATAGAAAAGCCAAGCCACTGGATGTTGCCCCAATCGCGGGGGATCAGATATTATGGAGGAAAAAAGGTGGCCCATATCAGCGATGAAAAAGTTGAATATTATCGACGCAAGAACACATCCTTGTTTCAAACCGCACTCAGTTGCAATTGACGCAGAAAGCTTATCATCCGAGGTTAGCCTTACACATATAGATGTTTGCGTGTGAAGTTGAATGATCAAATTCAGTATGTTATTAGGGCAACCCGCTGTTGATAGCTTTTGAAACATAAGATGCCTGCTGATTGAGTCAAATGTCGTTTTAAAATCGACGTATGCCATGAAAATTGATTGTTTAGACTTGATGATCTGCTGTTGGATGACAGTTATAGTCAAGAGGTTAATGGATGTACCCAAGCCTGGGATAAAACCAGTCTGATGTGAATCAAAGAGTTTATTTTGGTTAATCCAGAGCGATAGAGCTCGCAAAATTAGCCTGGAGAATAGCTTGTCCGGAGCATCAAGCACTGTATCGGTCGATAGCTCCCAGGATGTTGGCGATTCCCCTTCTTAAAAATGGGAATTATTGATGTTCGCCAACTATCAGGAACCTGTTGAGTTATCATTACATTTTGATAGATCATATAGAGTATTTCAGCCCGAAGCTTCAGATTGGTTTTAAAATCTCAATTAGACAGGCCATCAGGGCCGGGGGCTTTTGAATGGCTCACTTTGGTAATGTACATCTCTATGTCCTCAATGCCAAACATAAGTGTCGGATGATAAGGTACAGAATTTTCAAAGGATTGACATTCTTGTCTTCACTGGAATAAAGTCGGGTGAAATATTCAATCCAGTTTTGTTCCGCCACAGCATTTATCTGTAGTGAAGCTTGCGAGGTTAGGGAGGTGGTATTAAGAAAGTGCCAAATCAGCCCCAGAGTTTTTGGAGGCTAGGGCGCACCGCATGGATTCCCCATCTCGCTGTTACATAATGCCTATCCTGGAGGTTACCCAATTTTTATCTTTGGATTTGAGAGCTTTTATCGTACTAACCCTATCATTATCATCCACAGACACTTTTCGTATATCTTTCCAAAGTTGTGTTTTTCTCGGTTTGAGCTCGAAATCACAGCTCTGCTTATGCTTGTAGAGAGGCTTGTTGGATGAATTGCTCTGTTCCAAAAATAGATGTAAGATCGATGTATAATCCTTTCCAGGGTATAACTTTATTCTCGATGTCTTCACCGCCGGCCCTCAGCAAGTCATGCAATTTATGTAATCGCCCTGAATTCCATAATAGACGATTATGGCCATTACTCACCTGCAGTTGGCCATTACAACGATGTGATGTCATATCTACTTCTTGAGAAGGCCATGATCATGAAGCAACAAGGTGCTTTATGAAGAAGAAGGTGCAAATCTGTGAAAACAAGTTGCGATCCATGTACATGTAATCAATTGTAGCATATTGATTTCCACAACGCCATGTGGGTCTTGCTGGCAGGTCACCCTCAACTGCGTCGTTTAACATTATCATTTGCTGATTCTTCATGAGATTAGACCATCTATGTACACTAGACGTTTGAGGTTGCTTGTTGTCAAAAATACTGTGTAGATTTAGGTCACCTCCTATGATAATGGATGACACGTCTTGCTCTGCCACAATCAAGTCCAGGGTCGTTTCCATATCATTCAGAAACTCGTTGTCAGTGATAGCAAGATGGTTCCAATACAGGAAACTAAAAAAAGAAAGAGGAGAGGCGCGCACTCCAGTTCCTGGCCAATATATTACCTGAAAAAAGGTTACTGGGTTAAATCCCTAACTGTCCAGTACATTCACAGGGTTAAATCCCAATTGCTGCCAACCTTTTCACAGGGTTGATTCCCTTCTTGCACTGCTGTTCTCCTCCTAGCGCTTTCGTGTTGCCAACCCTCATCAGTGAGGCTAAGTTGCCTTTCTGTTCAGGTGAATCCAATATAATTGCAGTTGCAGTCTCTAGGAATTGTGGTAGTTGTAGTGAAACCATTTAAACAATTCATGTGACCAGGAAAAGACTCGCCTCCAAGAACAGCAGTGCAAGTAGGGAATCAACCCTGTGAACAATTGGGCAGCAATTGGGATTTAACCCTGTGAATGTACTGGACACTTTGCTGGGTTAAATCCCAATCTTTTTTCAGGTAATATATTGGCCAGGAACTGGAGTGCGCGCCTCACCCCTTCTTTTTTGACCAATTACCTTGTGGAGATCCGGACTTCATAGGCTGCAGCGCTGGGGTCATTATGCCCTACATTGGAGAGGCATAATTAGGGTTTTCTCCCCTCCCCCTTCTAAGGGTAAGATGTGTGTTTTTGGAGGGGAGTCTTTTCCTGGTCACCTGAATTTTTAAAATGGTTTCACTACAGCTACCATAATTCCTAGAGACTACAACAGCAATTATATTGGATTCAACTGAACAGAAAGGCAACTCAGCGCTAGGAGGAGAACAGCAGTGCAAGAAGGGAATCAACCCTGTGAACAATTGGGCAGCAATTGGGATTGAACTCTGTGAATGTACTGGACACTTTGGGATTTAACAGAGCAATCTTTTTTCAGGTAATACATTGGGCAGGACCTGGAGGGCACGCCTCGCCCCTTCCTTTTTGACTGGTTCCAATACAGGTTAACTAATGCTATGCAGTGTTGAGGCATTACCATTTTAACAAGTTGGATATACTTGTCTGGTTGCACCCAATCATGCAGAATTAATCCTCTGGAATTTTTTGTAGCAACCAAAAGGCCCGTCATTGGTCTCCCTCGAGTTTGTGTCACAACAGGAATCATTGATATTGTATGGTCATCCCAAACTGGAGTCAGGGTTAACCATGTTTCCTGTAGGATTATAATATCAAAATTAAGGAAGATTTTACATTGTCTGTTAAAGAGGTGAGAATGGCCTCTGGTATTCCAGGATATAAGGTTCAGAATTAGATTTTGAGTGGGTGTTGATGGTTATAGATTAGGCGAACATCATGCTTGCAATCAAGCAAAACATTGATTTGATTCATGTGTGAAGTTTTTGATAGTTGATTTCTGAATAAAGGTATGATCCGACATAGCAGCAGATTGGATGTTTCTGGAGAGGGAGTCTGTTGCAGATGAGATAGTGTTGTACTGCTCAAATGACTCATAATTGAGTGTGAAGCCCAATTAAAAAATTAAGGGTCTTGCGTGTCAAATGAGATTCAAGATAGCACCTGATCGGATCCATAGTCGGACAGTAGTTAGATCTGTGTCGTGAAGGAATTCTACTAGATCTATGTCAAGAGGTGACAGATCTTCTAGAGCTGGTATTTCTGCAAAGATATTGAGTATTGAGGATCGATTTAGATCATACTTCTCTGATCTGTCTGAGCGACATCGTATTATAACGGTGTGAAAATGTGTCACATTAGATCCCTTCAGACATGGAGCAGTTTTTGTAGTTTGTTCACGATTTATTTGAAGTTTTGGCTCCAGTTTTTGGGAAGGTTGTCCTTGTAGCTCTTTGACACAAGTTAGTTGAGGCTGAAAAGAGGTATCGCAGGGCTTGGCAGAGAAGAAACATTGCATTCGTTTCTCAATGTCTGTGAGTCTTTGCTCCATTATCTTAGAGGCATCTGCATTCTTGCAGTGATTTTGTGCGTTAAGCTGCATTTGATCCTCATTTAAGTGAACTTCCTTACTAGTTTTATTTGAATTTTCTTCATGTTGATCAAGTGCATCTTTTATATCATCAAGCAGTCCGTGTTGAGTTTGTTCTTTCAACTTGATGTTTTTTTCGGGATTTTATGATATATATGAGTTATAGCTTCACTCGCATCTAATGTCTGTTTATTTGGTCTAGTCAGATTCTTTATAAATTGTTTGGAAGCAGGTCTCATTATTATGAGGACAGCTTTGATGTTTTTAGTTTTTTTTCATCTGGGGCACTAGTATCGCCTTTTTAGAGAGCACCACAGTTGGCTTGGAAAAAATGTCAAAGGCCACTCGGGAGGCTGAACAATTTGGGTTTTATTTTCCCGTTGTTTGATGGTCAAAAGACGTCTTCTCTGCATGCTTGAAAACTCCAACAAGTAATATAGAATCATCTACACAGGGTTGACTTTCTGTAATCTCAATTAAATCTGGAGATACCATTGCTTCGAGAGGCACAATCGTCTGCATCGCTGCATGTGTGCAGACCTTAATGTGACTGTCTGGACAGACGCGCATTTGCTCCTGTTGTGGATTAGTTTCAAAATGAGACTCCAGTTGGTCGTTAAGGCCAGATTCATGGACATCAAAGTGGGCTTGAGCAGCAAATTCGTTGACAGGGATTTCAGCTGGGATCTATTAGGAGCGGGTTCTCCTCGAAACAAACGCTCTGAAAATACATGTGAAAGTGGCGAAGAATTAGAGGCTGCCATTGCAAACATAATTGGAGATTACGATAGCGAGACCTGTTGTGACAATTCTTTCTCGTTGTTTTCAATGTTATCAGCTTTGGGACTTATGTTGCATTGTTGCTTCGAGTTGTATGGATCTTGCCCAGTTATTCTATTATTCCCAACTATATGAACTGGAACATTTTGTTCTGTCGATTGAATAGTTTGTGATTCACTGAGTTCCAGTATTAAATGAGGTATAATGGGCAAATTATGCTGCAAATTAGCGAAGGAAACTAGATCTGTCGCTGATAAGACAGGATAATTGACAACATTCGAATTGGAGCAGTTGCGCACAGGTGTATTCAAACTTAGTAAATCACTAGTGTTAAAAGGGCGAATTCGTGACTCAGTTGATACGACATGGTCAGTTATTTCAGTTGGTACATAGATGAAAGTGCCATAACTCTCAGTTACCGAAACGAGTGAAGTTCCAGTGTTGGTTAGGGCGGTTAAATGTGTCATTGTGCGATCACTTATGATGTCAATATTAGGATGGTTATTGCACGAATTTTCAGACACTAGCGTGACTTGATTAGAGACCATATTTGGAATCTCCACAATCTCAACATTTTTGTTAAGTTCAGTTGTATAAAAGGAATGTATGTCGGCAGATGCCGAAAATGCTCTATTTTCCAATTTAAATATAGAGTCCTTGTGGGATTGCATGAGTTGTCGATCTTTGCATGGCATGCGTTTCAGCCGTTCAACTAACTTAAGTGTTTCTAATTCAGAGGGCATGCTGGTTTTCAAAGTATAGATGTTAGTAAACAATGATTTCTGCATGCGTAATGGAAATCACTTATATTGTTAATAGCTAGATCACTATGCAAAGGATCAAAAAGGGAATAGAAGTATACCAGGTTAAAGATTGACACAATTAGTAAACAACAACAATAAATGCAGTACGATAGCAAGATTGCTTACCCGCCCTACCCAGCACTGAGCAGCCACAGAACAGCCTTTTCTCACAGGGCTTCCTCATAGGTACACGCGCAAAGGCGCGAGCGCTGTTGGTAAAATAGGATTGTGGGAAGAGTGGGCGGAGGCAATAGCACTTTGAAAGTTTTTCCATGGAAAACAAAACCTAGAACAAACAAACAGTAATTGACTTAACATTGCGACATTGAGGTGAGTGTAGAAGTCCAATTGTTTGCTCCAGAAGAACAAGTTACTTTCTTACCTGGTAACGTTCTTTCGATGGGATGGTCCGACGACGTATTCCATATCTATGACATGTAATCACCACAGCTGTGCTGCTTCGGAAACTTTTTTCGGCGTCTGCGTCCTGCGTCGATGACGTCGATGCGCCGTCGTCGAGGACCTCCTCCGACGTCCGACGTCATCTGATGTGATAAGTTGGACGCACGTAGCCTCAGTTGTAGTTTTTTCCCCCAGAACGTGCGACATTAGTCAACTGCCAGTCAGACACAAAGCATTGCGGAACGTAAGCTGCAATCGCAAAAGAAATTCTGCAGCGGGGAAGGCAGGGCGGGAGCGATATGGAATACGTCGTCGGACCATCCCATCGAAAGAACGTTATCAGGTAAGAAAGTAACTTGTTCTTCGAGGGGATTGGGTCCTCCGACATATTCCATATCTATGACAGACTCCCAAAGCAGTACCAGAGCAGGAGGAGGGAAAGAATTTAGAATCAAAATTTAGAATAGCCAATCAAATAGCAGAGCAAAGGACCGCCTTGCCAAAGGCCAGATCCTGTCCTCGGATGGAATCGAGGGAATAGTGACGTACAAATGTATGTACTGAAGCCCAGGTGGCTGCATCACAGATGTTGCGAATAGGAACACCCCTCTGCAGGGCAGTAGATGCAGCCATATCCCTGGTAGAATGGGCCCGCAAGCCAGCCGGTGGGTCCTTACCCGCCAAGCGGTAACACTCCGAGATGGCCAAAATAATCCAGCGAGACAAAGTCTGTTTCGTCACAACTTGCCCCAAACTCTTTCCAGCGTAACCAATAAAGAGTTGATCGTCCACTCTGACCCGGGACATGCGTGAAACATAAAAGCTTAAAGCTCTCCTAGGATCAAGCCTATGGAGCCTCTCCTCTTTCTTACCAGGATGCGGAGGAGGATAAAATGCCGGAAGAACAACCTTCTGGGCCAAATGAAATTCCGTCACTACCTTCGGAAGAAAAGAAGGACGAACTCTAAGGACAACCCTGTCCTTGTGAAATACAGTGAAGGGTGGCTTAACTGAAAGTGCCTGTAACTCACTCACTCTGCCAGCGGAAGTAACCGCAACTAAAAACACAGTTTTCAGAGTTAACAGCCTCAAAGGGCAAGAATGTAAAGGCTCAAACGGAGCACCCATAAGAAACTTAAGAACAAGGTTCATATCCCAACCGGGCATCAGAAAAGGTGACAGAGGGAACACATTAGTGAGCCCTTTCAGAAACTGTGAAATTAAAGGGATTTTAAAGTAAGAACCCTCTTCAGACGAGCGCTTAAAGATGGACAGCGCCGCCAGGTAACCTTTAATGGTACCCACTTGCAAGCCCCTGTGGGCCAAAGAAAGTAAAAAGGACAGAACCATGGGGATGTCACATGCAAAAGGATCCACATTCTGAACTCTGCATCAGTTGCAGAACTTACGCCAACGGTACATAGCCTTTGTTGCTGGCCTTCGGGCCGAAAGCAACACCTCCATCACGTCTTCAGGGAGGTCCCAATCCTTATACCTCAACCTTTCAGAAGCCAAGCGTGAAGGTTGAGGGATCTGACCTCTGGATGGAGAACCTGACCCCCCTCCTGTGAGAGCAGATCGTCTCGGTAGGGAAGACGACGTGGAGGGCAGATGGACAAATCGAGAAGGTCCGGGCACCACGTCCTCCGAGCCCACGCCGGGGCAATGAGGATCATCCGGGAACCGAACTTCCGTAACCGCCGCAGCACCTGCGGGATGACGGGGACTGGAGGAAACGCGTACAGCAGCGGGAATGACCACTCCACCACGAACGCGTCTCCTAAGGCTCCTTTTGGAGGAAATTCCCGCGAGCAAAACCTTTCGCACTTCCGGTTGACACTGGAGGCGAAGAGATCCACTTGAGGGGTCCCCCAAAGGGCGAAGATCTCCAGGAGAATCTCCTGAGCCAACTCCCACTCGAGAGATCGCGCTCTGCCTGCTGGATGGCCCAGAACTCGAGCTGCATCGCCTCCCTGCACAGAGGAAGTGACCCTGCCCCCCCCTTTTTGTTGAGGTAGTGCATGGCCACTGTGTTGTCCGTCAGGATCAGGACACTCTTTCCTCGCACAGTCGGCAGAAAAGCCTTCAGGGCTAGCCTGACGGCCCTCAGCTCCAACAGATTGATATGGAGTCTGGACTCCGACGGAGACCAACGACCGCTGACTGTCAGCCCGTTGGCATGAGCTCCCCATCCCATGAGGGATGCATCCGTCACGATCGTCACCTCCGGCCAGGGAAGCCAAAATGGAGCCCCCTTCATCAAGTTGCCTTCGACGGCCCACCACAGAAGGTCCCGGCGACCGAGGGCGGCACCTGAACCGGGTCCGACATCCTGCCGGAGGACTGCGACCATTGCGTCTTGAGTGCCCACTGCAAAGATCTCATCCGCAGGCGAGCCTCTGGCACCAAAAGAATGCAGGATGCCATGAGGCCGAGCAACCTCAAGAACTCGAACGCTGGGAGCGTCTGGGCATGCTGAAACTTGTGCACCATCTGCTGAATGTGAAGAGCCCTCACCTGGGGAGGAAAACACTGCCCCAGGGAAGTGTTGAGCACTGCTCCGATGTACTGGAGCCTCTGTGTTGCCGTCAAATGGGACTTCTTTAAATTGAGGGAGAAGCCCAGTCTGTGAAGGGAGTGGCAGGTGACGGACAGATGATCCAGGACTTGCTCGGGAGAGCTCCCCCTGATCAACCAATCGTCCAGGTAGGGGTAGACGTGAATCCCCCCTTGCCTGAGATGCGCTGCCACCACCACCATGAGCTTGGTGAAAACCCTCGGGTCGGAGGTCAATCCGAACGGCAGGACCCGAAACTGAAAGTGCGAGTCGCCAACCGCGAACCTCAGGTACTTCTTGTGCTTGGGATGGATCGGCACATGGAAGTAAGCATCCTTGAGGTCGAGTGACACCAACCAGTCCTGAAGCTGAAGGGCCTGGAGGACTTGAGAGAGAGTAACCATCTTGAACTTGTCCTTCCTGAGGAGTTTGTTCAAACCGCGCAAGTCCATGATGGGTCTCTATCCCCCGTCTTTCTTCGAAATCAAAAAATAAGGGGAATACCATCCCTTGTTCCTCTCTGCTACAGGCACCAGTTCTATGGCGCCTTTCTCCAGCAGGGGTTGAATTTCCTGCGCAAGGAGCGGATCCGGACTCTGCAAAGAGAGGCTCCCCGGTGGATTGTCGCGAGGCCTGTGCCGAAAGGGAAGACAGTAGCCGTGGGTTATGATCTCCAGAACCCACACATCTGAAGTAATGGCTTGCCACTCTACAAGATGCTGCGCCAGCCTTCCCCCAACCGGCGAACCATGGGACATGGCCTCATGACTGAGTGGGAGCGGCTGCGGCGTTACCTGAGGGCAAAGAGGCAACTGCCCGAGCGGCCTTGGCACCACGGGTACCCTGTCGTCCACCTCTGCTACCCCTGCGTTGGCCTCTTTGACTGCCAGCTCCTCTCGCTTTACTGAAGGACGAGTAATAGTGAAAGGAACCACCCCTCCACTGCTGTCCCCTAGGACGAAAAGGCAGAGGTTGGCGAACTGCAGCGCCCAACGACTTCGCTGCAGATTTTGAGGTCTGCAACCTCTCAAGGCTCTCGTCAGCCTTGCTGCCAAAAAGGTGTTCACCGTCAAAGGGCATGTTGAGGAGCCGGGACTGCACATCAGGAGCAAACCCCGACTTCCGCAACCACGCAAACCTGCGTGTCACGGTGCTCGCCGCCATGGACCTACTGACGCATTCAGCTAAGTCCAAACCCGACTGAACGGACTCACACATGGCATCCTTACCATCCTGGACCATAGCAAGGAAACCATCCCGTTCGTCCCCTTCGGGAATATGTTCAGCCGCTAACGCAACACAGTTCAACAGAGTGTGTGTGAAACGAGACAAGGCACAAATGGAGTTGGCCGTCTGAAGCGCCATACCACCTGAAGAAAACACTTTCTTCGCCCAGCCATCAAAACGTTTGTCGTCCCTATCAGGAGGGATGGTAGGGTACGACGCCTGCTTTGCCGGGGCCGTGGCCGCCTGCACCACCAAACTCTCAGGAGTGGGGTGCCTGGTCAAGTAGCAGGGGTCGCTACTGGCTGGACGGTATTTTCGCGACAAGGATCTGCCCACTGCCAGGAGACTCTCCGGAGCAGTCCAAGCCGCCGCCACCCTTCTCTGTAAAGCCATATGGAACGGCAGTACCGGGTCAGTTGGGGGACCAACATCAAGGATGTCCGTGAGATCATCCTGCACAAACTCCCCTGGGGGAGCAGACCATCCCAAGTACTCAGAAACCCTAGCCATAAGGCGCCGGTACGAGGAATCGGCAGGAGAGCCAGGGTCAGGCCTACAAAACTCCACCTCCGGAGAGGTGTCCAGTCCACTGGCATCATGCAGTGACTGCCTCAAATCGTCAAACTGACTATGGCCTGAGACAATTTCATCTGGAACCTGACTAGGAACCAGGCCATCAGAATCCTCATCCGCCTCTGAAATATATTCCAGGTGGCGAAAAGAAGGCACCCAAGAGTGCTTGCTCTTAATCAGAGCCTTCCTAGGGGGTTCCCCCATGCCACAGGGTACCTCCGACACGAAAGGCGTCGATGGCGTCGAGCGAATCGGCGCCGGCGTCGAGAGAACAGGCATCGGTGCCAAGAGGATCGGCGTCGAGGAAATCGGCGTCGACGTCAGATGCAGCGCCACCAGCATCGGCGGCGTCGACACAGCCCTCGAAGCCGGAGCCCCGAGCGTGTCCTTCGACGACCTGAGCGTCGACGGCTTCGACGACTTCCTCGGAGCCTCGAGAAAGCCTGTCGACGCCCTCGACGCCTCAGGCGTCGATGTCTTCCTTGAAGACCTCACAGGTGCACACGGTCTCGAACGCGTCGAGGACCGGGACCTGGAACGGGTACGTCGAGAACGAGCCTCCTTGTCCGAACGGGACCTCTCCCGTGACTCGTGCCGACCACTCTTGCGAGCGGTGTCTCTCGACCTCGCACGACCGAACCCACTCGGGGGCGCGGACGGCTTAGTACCCTGCGACTCAAGAATCGCCAGCATTTTCTTCCCGAAGGAAGCCCATTCCACCGGCGTCGCACGGCTGGTGGGGTAAGCGACGTGCCGGGCAGAGTCCTCCGAAGAGGACCTGGAAGACGACCTGTGTCGGCGCTTCCGAGAATGCCTCGAAGAGGCTGAGGAGTGGCGAGACCGACTCCTAGAAGGAGACCCACGAGACTTCCGACGATGACGCGGAGAGTCACCCCTCGAATCATCCGTCGAAAGCCCCGCAGACTACGACTTCCGGGGCTTGGACACCCGACCTACCGACAACTTCTTCTTACGTTCGCGTAAGGCTTTGGACGTGAGCGACTGGCAGTCGATACAGTCATCCGTGTCGTGGGCCTCCCCGAGACACCAGAGGCAGGCGTCGTGCGAGTCCGTCACCGACATCTTGGACCCACACTCCCCGCACTTCTTGAAGCCCGGACGCGGGGTCGAAGACGAAGTAGAAGACATCTTCACACGAAGGATTTTCACAAAAACGAACAGGTTCAAAGAACCGAGAAGAACAGAACTCCAAAGAGTCGAGGCGTTAACCGAGATTCACGAAGCAACACGTTCGCGGAAAAAACGGAACTGAGGCTACGGGCGTCATGCGTCCTACTTATCACATCGGATGACGTCGGACATCGGAGGAGGTCCTCGACGACGGCGCATCGACGTCATCGACGCAGGACGCAGACGCCGAAAAAAGTTTCCGAAGCAGCACAGCTGTGGTGATTACATGTCATAGATATGGAATACGTCGGAGGACCCAATCCCCTCGAAATATGGCGTACTGTAGTAAGTCCAAAGTATTTTCTTACGGAGACAGCCACAGAGACAGCCACAAAACAGCCCTTCCTCACAGGGCATCCTCACGCAAAGGTGCGAGCTCTGTTGGTAAAATAGGATTGTGGCAAGGGTGGACGCAGGCAATAGCACTTTGAAAATGTTTCCACGGAAAACAAAACCGTAGTAAGTCCACAGTATTTTCTTAAGGAGAAAGCCGCAGAGACAGCCACAGAACAGCCCTTTCGCACAGGGCTTCCTCATCAGTTATTGTACCGTACACAGGACCTAACTGAAAAATGGCTACAAACTAACACAGCTACTGTTGCTTAAATCAAGGATAGGAAACACCCTGCATTGTCTGAAGCCATTAACATAGCAAAGGCATAACAAAAGGATGGCTTTACTCAGATGCCGTAAGTAACAATATCAAACAACTACCAGAACCTTGGGGGTCCAAAGTCACTGTTCCTCTTTGGAAGTCTGTGGAGACCAAAGTGGGAAAACTAGACTCCCGATCTCCTCTGATAGTATCAAGCCCAAGTCCAAGACATTCCCAATTTTTTGACTGTGGGGAGTGGGGACAAAGTCAGGTTCGGTCCAAAAAGAAGCAAGCCTGAACCCATGGAGTTCACATGCTACAGACATAAGAATACCGAAGACGAAGTTCCACATGTACCATGGAGGTGACCATTGACGGAAGAGCCACACAAGGCCTGATTGACAGCGGAACCCAGCAAATGGCAGTTACACTCAAAGTAAGTGGTGTGGCTGAGAACCCAGAATTACATATACCTATTAAATGTTAAATCAAACCCTTCTCGCGTGATAAAGTTGGGGATCAAAGAGAAAACCACAGACATGAGAGCAGCCACAATTCCTACCTTGCCTGCACTGGTTCTTGATTCCAAGATACACATTAAGAAGCCCCAAAGCGAGGTTCGAAAAGAGAAAGCTAATTGGAATAGAAAAAACAGATTTTGTGTGTCTAACAGACTGGACTATTCATAACCAGCTGCCTTTATTTAGGACCGAAAAAGCCAAACCGATGAGACCCTAAAAATAGCACGAGAAAAAACAGACGTGGAACAAGGTCCAACATTGGTGGGTTTAATCTGGTTCAGGAGGAAAAGTGGGTTTGTATAGATGCTGAAAAAAAGGAAAGGGAACAGCTGCTTGTCCCTTAGGCCTACCAAGAAACTATAATGCGGCTGGCACATGACCATTCCATAGGAGGACATCTGGCAGGGGAAAAAACTCACCCGAAAATACTGAAAAGGAGTTTCTGGCCAAGAATTCACAATGAAGATATTGGTAAAGGTGTCCCACATGCCAACAGAACAACCCATACATTACACTAAAAGCACATTTACAGAAGATGCCGTTCATTAGGGAACAATTTCAACAAATAGGCATAGACATAGTTGGACCAGTGGAACCCAGCAGCCATGGATATCGCTATCTATTGGTGGTGATTCAAACACTGGGAGCCGGTAGGCCTGGCGACCTTGAGAGATATCTGACGGGAGGGGAAGGTACTGGACTTCCAGACGATAATGGATGAAACTGGGATACACACGGGGCAATACATCACACATACTAGAATAGTTAAACGGGTGAAGGAAATGTGGTCTGAAATAACACTAGCAGAACAACCTGATACTGCCATAGAAACGATGTATGATATTTCGGAAGGAGGGCACGAAATATCCCGGATCTACGAACTGGTTATGTCCAGATTGGGCAAGGAGCTGGACCAATTGAGACGGGATTGGGAGGAGGAAGTGGGAGAACCTATGCAAGACGGGCAATGGGAAAGAGCTCAGAGATATCATAAAAAGGTGTCTAGGAATGCAAGGCTGCAGCAGATTCAGTTATATGTCACACATAGGGCGTACATGACTCCCCGTAAGATCGCCAGATTTGGGAGCACAGAAGCACAAAAAGGCCCCAAGTGCTGGGAGGTGAATGCCGGTATGATCCATATGTTTTGGGCGTGCCCAGAGGTGGGTAGATTCTGGGAGGAAATCAAGCTACGATTATCTGAAAAGGGAATCAAGCTAGATGTGGAATCCGTGTGGGCATGCATGATGGGGGGTTTCAGCAGACCTCGCAACCTGAAACACGTATGTAAACTCAAGGACCTGGCCTACATTCTGGCCAAAAGGAGAATAGCCATGAGCTGGAAAGCAGCCCATAGACCCAGACTAGAGGTAACGTGGAATGATCTCCTGAAATGGGCAGACGCTGCGAGACAGTAGTAGCCAATAGAGGGGAGGATAATGAAGTAGGACCTTTGACAGCATGGAGACAAATGGTAGCCACATTGTCGGGACCCTCCCATGCCGATACCAGTGAATGTGATATGTCCGAAAACGGGGAAGGGGACTAACCCCAAGAGAAGGAAAGTCAGAAGGACAGAGATGGAAGCTCGAGTTAAAGGGGGAAAGACAATAATAAATAATATGCAAATGTATGCTAAAATGTTTGTGTCCGAAAATGTTGGGTGTGATGGTTTTGTTTTGTTTGTTGAAAAAAAACAATATAAATTATTATTTTTTTTAAATAATCTATTGGTGGTGGTTGACTATGCAACACGATAACCCGAAGACTTCCATATGAGGGGTACATCAGCCAGACAAGTCTGTAATCTCCCTATTCCCTATTTTGCAAGAGTCGGCATACCCAAGGAGATAGTCACAGATCAAGGCAGCAATTTCATGTCAACTGTAATGAAACAAGTCTGTCATACGATGAACATCAACCAACTCCGTACCACAGTGTACCACCCTCAGACTGATGGTCTCGTAGAGAGATACAATAAAACCATCAAGCAAATGTGGAAGAAGGCCACAGAGCCTAATGGACATAATTGGGATAGAGCTTTACCATGGGTACTGAGGGTATTGTGGGATACTCCTCAGTCCTCCATAAGCTTCTCCCCATTTGAGTTGTTGTTTGAGAGACAGCTGAGAACCATCTTAGACATTGTTAAGGAAGAATGGGAAGCCCACGAAGAGAAGGCATTAACAGAGTATGTAAACGCTCTAAATATATACCTTGATCACTTGTTAGAATTAACCCAGAACAAACTGGGTCATGTCCAACAAAAACAGGAAGAACAATATAACAAGGGTAGCCAAATTAGGACGTTTAATGTTAACGATAAGGTCCTCATTTTGATCTCTAGCAGCGAGAAGAAAATATTGCCCAGATGGAGAGGACCTTGTACCATGAAGAAAGTCGTTGGGCCTGTGAATTATTTAATCAGTCAGCCAGATCGGACACACAAAGAACAAAACCATCATAGAAATCTACTTGAGGAGTGGAAGGAACCACCTGTTTATGTATCATTGATCACAGACATTGAACAACAGCCTACTGAACAAATCCACCAGGTTGAATCAACTGGGATCAAGGATGTACATTCGGGTCCGAATCTTCTTGAAGAAAAACAGAAACACTCAAACCTCTCAACCATGTCTTCTTTAACCTGTCTGGAAGAACAGACATGTTAAAACACGCATTAAGAACCCCAGGAACAATTATCCGGCTTCAGCCCTATCGCATTCCTGAAGTGAAGAAAGAAGACGTAAGGTGAGAAATAGAAGACATGTTAAACATGGGGAATATAGGACTGTCCAAGAGCCGTTGTGTTCCATCGTTTTGGTTCCAAAACCAGACAGATCTACCAGATTTTGCATGGACTTTAGACAGCTAACCGCCACTACCTCCTTTAAGGCATATTCCATGCCTTGGATTAATGAACTGCTAGAAAGACCCAGTTCACCTCACTATTTGAGTACCATCGACCCGACAAAGGGGTGCTGGCAAATCCCTTTAAGGGAACAAGACAAGGAGAAAACAGCATTTGCCAGCCCCCAGGGTTTATACCAGTCTAAAGTTCTTCCGTTTGGGTTACATGGAGCACCGGCCATGTTCCAGGCTTTGATGGACCAGATACTAAGACCACATGTGGACTATGCATTAGCCTATCTGGATGATATAGTTGTTTTCAGTGCAACCTGGGAAGATCATCTTCAACATCTAAACCACGTGGTACAGGCACTTGGAAAAGCCAGTCTGCATCTAATCCAAAGAAAAGTGTATTAGGGGCTTGTAAAACAAAGTACCTCGGTTGTACTGTTGGGAGAGGGGAAATAAGACCTCAAGTGGACAAAATAAACGCCATTCAGGAGCTACCAGTGCCAAATACCAAATCAGTAATAAGAAACTTCCTAGGTTTCATCGATTATTATCGACGCTTTATTTCCCACTTTTCATCCATTGCTTCTCCTTTAACTGACACCCTTAAGTCGAGTCATAGCGGGGTACTAAAGTACAACAAGTAAGCAATCACTGCTTTCAGGAAGCTGGTAATGACCATTTCAATGCAAGCAGTGTTGAGGTGTCCAGACTTTGCAAAACCCTTCATTTTGCAAACTGATGCATCTGGAAGCAGTCTCTGTGCCATTCCATCACAAGGTTGGACTGATGACCTTCATCCAGTAGCATTCATAAGTAGGTAGCTTCTTACTCTCAAGAGAGCTTATTCCATCATTGAAAAGGAGTGCATAGCCATCAAATGGGCGGTGGAGTCCTTCAGATATTACCTATTGGGATGCCAGTTTACTCTATATACAGACCAAGCTCTACTGCAGTGGTTGGCGGTACAGAAAGATTCTAATCATCAGGTGTTGCAATGGTTTCTTCCCACCAACCTTTCAATTTTGTGACTTTGCATAAGCCAGCTCGGTTCCAAGCTGTTGCAGACTATTTGTCTCGTGCTTTTCGGATACGCCCGAACGGTCTGATACCTCGTGGGGGTTTATGACATGGCGGTTCACAATGCCTCCCAGACTAGGGTACCCAAAGAGCAGGTACTTGGGACGGGAACACAGAACATAAAAACCGACGCTGTGAACTTGCTGCAAGGTCCTGCAAAACATGTTATCACAGTGCAAGATGCAGCGAGTTGCAGCAAGGAACAGCAGAGAGCTGTGGCAATGGCTTATGTAGGGGAGGCATGGTATCACAAGTATGACACTGACACAATGGGTACAATTTGTAAAACCTTTATTGCAGTTGCTGGGACTGGAGAAACTCCTACTTTGCCCTATAACTAAGATGGGAGTAGTCCCGAGCATCAAACGATAAACAAAACGGTCCTACTGGAGTCCGTCAAATCAAAATGGGCTATGCTAACACACCCTAATGCCTGCCCTATCTCTTGTACAAAAAAGTGTATAAAGGAGAAATGTATGCAAAGAACAAAATCAGTGTTCAAAAGAATAAATGTGGTTGAACCAGCTCTCCTCCCCACGTTAGACCTCACGGAGTAAGGCTGTGCCTGAAGGCAGGATGACACACCCTGGCTTGGTTTTCAACACAATAAACCTGGCCTTCCATGTTAAAGTCTCTTTTCCTGGCTTTTAATAATGTTTCAACTAAATGTTCACATATGTCCCCCTCTGTCAGACTCAGACCTCTCACAATAAAGTTCAACAAAAACTTGCAAGGGGGCTCCCTGTCCCAAGCTTATTACACTTCGGGTCTCTGTCTATTGGGCTCGTACCACTTTCGGATGTCAAAGACTTTTGAATGTGCAAGGCTTTCTTTACAGACCACTGCAGGACCACTTCGACTTAAAGTTCACGGTTTAACTTTCTCTCTCCCCTTCTATAGGAGTTTTGCTTACTTCAATTTTGCTGTTCATTTGCTTTAGCACTTCAAACAATGTACCTTTCACAGAAACTTTCAAGTGGGCTACGTCCTTTCGCAGAACCACTTCGTTACTTAGTATTGCTGATTTCACAGCTGTCCTTACTTCAAAGTTCATTCACAGGTCTGCCTTTCTTTGCGTCTCATCCACACGTGTGCAGCCTTCACTTGCGATACAATGTTGCTACTTCAAACGTTAACACACACTGGTCTCTCAGGTCGCTTGTCAACTCACCGGCTGTGTGCGTTTCTTTCCTGGTTTTACGATTTCCAATTTCGCGAGTCAAGGTTAGTACCACAGGCTTAGCCTAGCCTCCTCAACTCTGCTTTTCACCAGGGAGGGTCGCTGGCATCCTTGAACACAATGCAGCCTTCTGATGTGGGATCTGGCCTTCTTCATGTGTCTTTTGCGGCCTGTCGGATACAACAACCTCCAGACCCCTGGTCCGTCGGATCAGTAGTTTTGCCTTCGTCCCAGAAGTTCTGCTTGTACTCGTTTTCCACCTTGTTCAGAGTGTATCTCTAGGTTCTGCCTTTTATTCGTCTGAGGAGAGATAATTGGTATCAGGTGTATGCACTTAGAATCAAGTGCCTGACTTTGCCTGACCCGATTAGCGGTACATGTCCAGTACGATGTGTGAAAGTTAATGTTGTCACTCTCAGTCACCCTCTTCCTCGGCTCAGTGTTTGTGTAAAAAGGGGTGCGGGGGGAGTTGGGACCTCAGAGAATCCTGAAAAATAGGATGGTTTAGATAAACAAAATCGGGGGAATACCACGTCTCACCATCGGTTACCTCCCGCACCAGTCCACCTCCAGGGTCTGGATCCAAAGGCGATGGCCGAGTGAGAGATCCCCAGGGACTAGCGGGTGAGGCACCCTCTGGTTTCTCGCAATATGGATGTTTTCCCGAGGCAAGCCTCAACTCAACGCAGAGTCGCCTACATAAACGACAATGAACTATCACATGAGGATAAGCAAAATTGCTGGTACAGACTTCGGGATAAATGCAACTCCCCATAAAGGAGTGCAAAGTCGCTGAGTGTAAAGTGGGATTCAAGCTTACCTGTATCAAAACAAAGCTGCCAATTACATGTACAGAACACTGGGCTCCCGAACCCGACAGGCGTGGTAGCATCAAGGTGGCCTTACGCGGGGAAACAGAATGAAGGGGGAGGGTCCTCTCATTTAAACTTTTTAGGTAAAATGGGAGAATTCAAGGGAAATTATTGGTTAAGAAGGGAGAAAGAGGATATAAAAGACAACAAGACAGATGCAATGTGTATTTTTGTTTTTTTTCGATGCTGGAATCGAACGGCAGCAGACCCGTTCCAGAGGAATACTGTTGTGCATATTAGAATGACAAGAAGACTAGAAACAGAGAATCCCTCCCTACAGAAACATTTTGCAACAGAGACTGGAATAAGAAGGACATTATTGGGAAAGAAACCCTCATTTTATGTTGATGCAATTGGCTTTTTGTTCAGTTAATAAATCTTTCCTTATCCTCATTACTGCCTCTCGCCTCATCAATCCCACATGTACATCCAAATTTCTATGTGTGGACTTTGTATTGCCAGACAATCTGGTGACGTGACGTGGATCTTCAATGCCCTGACAGACTTGCAAACCACTTTACTCTGAACGCAACAGAGCCATAACCGACAGTTAGGAGACCATTACGAAATCTCCTTCAGGATTGTTGGAGGAAGGCTAACCATAAATGGTGTTTCTTCCTTTATTTTTTTATTTATTTGACATTTGTATGGCGCCTATACACAGGTGTTTCCAGGCACCACAGGACAAAATGGGCGGGGGCAGAGGAGGGGCTGGGACATGGGAATCAAAAAGTAGAACAACAAAAAACTTTTTATTGGCTTGTGACTAATCCATGTTTATATACCGCATTTGTTCACTGTAACTTGAGCCAGACCCAACTAGGGTGGGAAGAGGGGAGTGCTGTAATCATTGGGTCAGGCCAGGTCTGGAATAGACATAAGCAAGGGGGGGTTCTGGGAGTTTCTCTCTACCGGCCTATATCCTGGGTTTGAGTCTCAACCAGAGTCTTTAGCTCACCATCCTTTCACAGAAGAGAAGTGCCAGGCAATTCTCTTTTGGACAAGAGTGCCAACAGCAACCCCAGACCCAAATCCCTCTGCCACTTGCTCCGGAGCTTTTCCGTAGTTCCCCTGCCAACTTCCAGCAAGGCCCCATATAGAGATGAAATCCGCTCTTTCATCTCTGTACTCGAGTCCAAGACCTTCTCTAAGGAGTTTGTTTTCTTTGTACCATTTCCCTGCATTTCCCTGCAGGACTCTGCTGTAAGTACCCCTTTCAACTGCAATGTATGAGAACACTGACAATTTCCCTATTCCCAGGTCCCTCTCCAAATCCACCAATAAGATGAACTGACCTTCCCGCCATAACAGACCAACCCTTGTCAGGCCCGCCTCAAACCAGGTATGAAACCTATCCAGATTCGGGATCCGGTCCCTCACACATGGAGGCCACAGATGACTGAGTGGAGATGCTCAGGTCATAACGCCCCTAATCTCTGGGCCCTTCCACCAAATATTCCAAATAACCCCCCAAAATGGAGTGCTCCCTAATCCTCTTCGGAAGTTGGTCCCACGGTACACATATCCATTCCCCCACTGTCGAAGGTCTTAGAAGGATATTACCCAGCCCCACCCATTGACAGTCACTTTACTCCCTTAGGTGTGGGATCAGAACCCTAAATTGCGTAGCTTTATAGTACAGGTAGACTTCCGGAAAGCCCACTCCACCCCGTTTATCTTAATAGAGTTCAGCCATCCCAACCATGTCATTGTCAGTTTGCCCCATTTTTCAAGGTGGTCAAATAACTTCTCCAAAAGAGGCGGAAAGTTTGCTTCACACAAGCCACCTATGTCCCTTGTCACCTTCATGCCCAGGTACCGCAGCTGATCCTCTTCAATCCTCATTCCCAGACTGGTCAGATTCTGTCTGTCCTCCACCCCATCTCGTCCAATGGAAACAAAATGGATTTCCCAGTGTTAATATTAAAACCCGAGAGGGCCCCATACCGTTGGACTATCTCAACTACTGCTGGGACCGAGGACATCAGATTCCTAAGGTGTAGCAAAATGTTGTTGGCGTACAGACCCAATTTGTATTCCACCTCTCTCACGGAAATACCCTCCACACGGGGGTCATCGCGTAGCGAATGAGCCAGAGGTTCCAAGGAGAGAGCAAATGGATTGGTGGAAGGGGACAACCCTGTCTCATACCCCTACCCAACACGAACCATAGAAAAACGTTTACCTTGGCAGACACACAGGCCACCAGGTCCAAGTGCAATGCCAGGAAACCTGTAGAAACTTGGGGCCCAGTCAAGGCATATGTGGATCAAGTCTCGAGGCCAAGAACCGAGCAAATATCTTTGCATCAACATTGAGAAGCGAAATAAGATGGTACGAACCGCATGTCTTTGGGTCCCTGCCCTCTTTGTTCATCACCGAACTAAGGGCCCGCACAAAGGTCTTCGGGCTCTACCGGTTTCCAGAATAGTATTAAATAATTTGACCAGATGAGGGGATAAAACAGTCGCAAATGTCTTATAAAACGCAACTATGTATCCATCTTCCCATGGCGCCTTTCCCGTTTGCATATTGCGGATTGCCGAAAGGATCTCTTCACCTGTAATAGGGGTGTCCATTTTCCTCTGCCTCCTCAGGGGACAGCGTCGACAACGAGACACGCCTCCCAGGTAGGCTCCTATACCTTCCCCTTCTGGTCGGTCCTCGGCCCTGTATAGCTCTTCATAGAAGTTTTCAAACGTTTCAACCACACCCCTCGTCAACGTCTCAAGTGCACCCCAGGACCCTCCACCCCCAATATCCATCTGTCAGCACGCTGACCGTGCAGCCCCGCTGCCAACAGGGCATCCGCCGTCTCCTTTTTCATAATATTTCTGCCTCAGGAACTGGAGCTTTCGAATTATCTTGCATTCCTCCTGGAGCCTGAGTTCTTCTCTCATGCCCTTGACTTCCTCCATCAATTCCCTTACTCCCTCCTCCGTTTCCTGTATCCTTCTCTCCAAGGCCCTTATATCCCCTCGCAACTTGTTCTCCAGCAGCGTCCTCTCTTTCTTTCTATGCGCTCCTTCCCTGATCAACAGACCTCTCCATGTCGCCTTCCCCACATCCCAAACCGTTCCCTGGTCCACACTCCCGTATCGTTCAAAACAAAGTACTCCTGTATTGCTTCCTCCAGTTCATCGCGAAAGACAGGGTCGCTCCACAGGTACTCGTTGCATCTCCATATCGAGTGATGGGGGGCTAAGTCAGGCCAAGACAAGTCTAGTGATACCATGTCGTGGTCGGACCATGTCATCGGATGAATCACTGCAGCCAGGCTCCCTCCAAAAGTTCTCTTGAGATGCAAAGATAGTCTATACAAGTATGATAGGATATATGATATGATATGGCATTTATAACGTGCCGATACACAAATGTTTTAAGGCGCAACGAGGCAAGGGAGGGGAACAGAGGGAAGACAGAGGCAACAATCTTATTAGGCCAGGTGACATTGAGATTGCGCAAGTGCAGGGGAGGTAGGGGAGGGAAAAGTGCGAGGGGGAAGTGCAGTACATAGGACAGCAGTAAATAGAAACAATCAATAGGGACAATTAATAAGAAGTGCAGCCAGCAGGTGGCAGGTGCAAGGGTAAGTGCAGACATGAGGTGTCAAGTGCTGGTAGGGGAGGGGCTGTAGGGACACAGAACCGCCCCAGAGTGCAAGGGCTGCCAGGTGGGCAGTGCAGGTGTGCAAGTGGCGGGGAGGGACCTGGGCCCGAGAACAGAGGGTACCCAGGTTACCAGTGTAGTTTCAGTCAGGAGTTCAGCAGGAAAGATGGAGAGAAAGCAGAGGCAAAGAGGAAGGTCTTGAGGTGCTTCCGGAACCGGAGATGGTTCGACTCAATTTTCAGAGAGGCAGGGAGGATGTTCCAGAGGGAGGTCCCAGCTGAAGAAAGAGATCTATCACCAACTCGTTGCCTGGAGAAGCGAATGACCCTGTGGGAGTTGGAGGCGGATGAGCGAAGAGCTCGAGAGGGAAGATATTTAGGAAGAGAGTTGAAGGTATGGAGGCACCAGAAGGCCTTGTGAACAATGCAGAGGGTTTTGAACTTGAACCTCGCAGCTACTGGTAGCCAGTGCAGTGATTTCAGCCCTGGAGAGATACGATCCCTGGGCTTGAGGCAAAGGACAAATCTTTCAGTCCTGTTGTGGATGAGTTGTAGAGGTCGGAGAGTAGAGGCAAGCAGATTTAGAAAGAGGCTGTTGCAGTAGTCCAACCTAGAGAGAACCAGAGCTCTGGAGACAGTGAGCTTCTGGGTGAAGGAGAGGAAAGGAAAGGAAGAATACCTCTGAGGAAGTGCAGCTGGTAGTGTGACCTCTTAGAGACGTCAGAGATGTGAGGAGAGAAGGAGAGTGTGCAGTTTAAGTTGACCCTCAGGTTTTTAGCCTAACAGGTGGGCATAGGAAGAGGGCCAAGAGAGGCCGGCCAGAGAGAGACAGGAAAGGAGGGAGCGGGTGTACCAATGAGGAGAATCTCAGTCTTACTGGCATTAAGGCAGAGATCATTGGTGGCACACCATTCCTGGATAGCAGACAGACAGTCGGAGATTAGAGAAGGAGAAGAGGTGGCTGAAGGGAGCCTGAAAATGAGATGAATGTCGTCCGCATAGCACTGAAAGTTGGGGCAGAGAGCAGCAATGCAGTGGGCAAGAAGTGCCAGGTATTAGTTGAACAGCCATGGAGAGAGGTTAGACCTCTGGGGAACACCACAGGTAGAGATGGAGATAGAGGAGAGGAAGGACCCAAGTTGGACCTGGGAGGGTCAATCGCAAAGGAAAGAGGTCAGCCAAGCCAGGGCCTGATCAGTGATACCAAGGTTAACATGGAGACGGTTGAGCAGGATGGCATGGTTGACCATGTCAAAGGCAGAAGAGAGATCAAGAAAGATGAGGACACAGGTGGTGTTGGAATCGAGGTTGGAGAGCAGGTCTTCACAGATGTTCAGGAGAGCAGTTTCCGTGCTTCTGGCAGCTCTGAAGCCAGACTGATGGTTGTAAAGACTGGAGGGGGGTGTCTGTACTGCTGCTCTCTATATGGCAGAGTGGAAGCACAGAGTACCCCAGCCAAGATTCTCTGTAGGGTAGCTATGGGCAGGCAATCAAGGCTTAAGCTCTCAGGAGGTGATGCAGGCTGGTTCTTAAGCACAGTGTAGTCCTCAAGCACCCACAAAGGAATGTCCACACATTAGGTTAGTGAAAACACAGTCTTTATATAAATAAGGTTCAAGGTTATATACACAATCACAATAATACACTTTGTACTCTGGCAATTCTATAATGGCAAATATATACAGGTCTATGTGGTACCACTCTTTCGATCGATTCCTTTAAAATACTTCTATGGCTAACAGCCCCACAATAGCTTACGAATCAGATTGTAAGATGAGTCAACGATAAACACAGAAAGAAAGCAAGTTAAGTCAAGCAATGGCAGGACACTCCCGATACCTACAGACAGTTCTGTGCGAGGTTCCCCCCACCTGGGCAACCTGTAAATAATGCGTATTTGACAAGTCCAGTCGAATTATGCTTATTATAGTCTTGAGTCCTTCTAAAAGGTTCAAAAAACCCAAAAGTACCTAGTTTCGTAGAGTTCTTCGATGAGTTGTCGACGGGCCCTTCTTGAGTGCACTCCCTTTAAGGCAGGAGCCTCTGGTCATGGAGTGTCGGTGAAGAAAAAGGGTGAACACTGTAGTTCTGGCAGCAGCTTCACTTCTTGCTGTGCTCGTTGACGATCAGTCGAAAACGTCCTGCAAGTGGAGGCGTGCGGTGCACCTCGATGACGAGTGTTCGTTGCCGCAGAGAGGTAATGAATAACTATGACCCAGCAAGGGCATCTGCGTCCCTGTGGTCTTCGGGTGGCAGGAAACCCACCAGCGGATTCTTCTCGGTCGTCAGCAGCATTGACTTTCTCTGGCAGGACAAAAGCAGTCGACGGTGATAAGCAAGGGAGTCCTTGGATCAAATGTCTTAGGCAAAGGAGTACTGTGGCTCCGGTCGGCGATGGCGGTTGTCGACGGTGATGGACTTCAATGTCAGGGTGCTTCGCTTTGTGATTCCGCAGCGGTCCCCGTCTGCGGTCGGCAGCCTTTCGAGGGTCTGACATCCAGGGGGCTTTGGCAAAGATTAGCTGGTGCACGATGGTCCCTCGTAGCTCGGGAAGAGGTCTCCTAGCCAGGTCCTCTCTTGGATCGGTTTCTTGAAGGCACAGCAGCTTTCAGATTACGTTGAAGGGAACAGCGGTTCACCTTCTTCTTCTGGCTCGGCTTTGAGAGTAAGCATCCGTTTCGACTTCAGCTTCTGAACGATTTCCATCAGTGAGAGGCCCCCAGATATACTGTTGATCTCCCATTCATTCTGCTGGGTCACACTCAGGCAACTAATCATTCGGAAGGGCATTCAGGCAGTCAGGGTGCCAATCAGGCTCACAGTGCATTCAGGGCATTCTTCTCCATCCAGACAGTCACAACACGGAATGTGGATTCGGACAAGCACTCTGCCATTCAGCACTCCACACTGCATTCATACCAGTTTAGGGCAGGGCTGTCTCAGTCATTGTGTCAACCACCAGATAATAGACACCCATAACATGAAATGTGTATTTGTCACACCCCATTCACCCAGGTCCCACCCCATGGGCGTACCCACAACGTACAGTCATTGTGAAGGCTCCAGCTGGTCTGGCCTGGACTTCCCCACACTATCATATATTGAACTTCCACCCAACAGCCAGTCAGGGGGACGGGACAGAGTTAGGGCTTCCTGGGACTTTGGGAATACAAGGTAACAGGCAATAGAAAGCAGGAGGCCACAGGGGCTATCTTGTTTCCTATCAGGAATCAACTGATTCCAATGGCAGGGCCTGGGTATACTCCAATGGCAGGGACTGGGTATACTCAGAGCACCTGTCAAATTCAGCATGGAGCTGCCACCAGCCCATACCCTGCTCTGTGGGCCACACACCGGTGCCCAAAAACATACTATAGGAGTACAGGGTTGTACCCCTACCCATGGGTGCCATAAGGGTATCCCAAGGGTGTGTTCACCATGACCAAAAAGAGGAAGAGCTGCACCACTAGGAGTCCCACATGAACTCCTGCATGGAAAACAAGACTGGAGGTTAGGGCGTCGAATCTCCCACGAGATTGACACCCTCATCCAGGCGGTCAATATAACTTCTGGAAAGGCCATCTGCATTATTGTGACTCTTCCCTGGTCTATGCTCAATGGTGAAGTCTATCCCTTGCAGGCTAATGGACCCCCTGAGATGTTTCGGGTTTTCACCCTTCATCTGCATAAGCTACTTCAGGGGCTTATGGTCTATTTGGACCTTGAAGGTAGACCCTGAAAGGTAGAGCCTAAAACACCTAGGGTCCAAACTATACTGAAACATTCATTTTCAACAGTAGCCCACCTATGTTCTCTACCCTTGAGTTGTCTACTGATGAATATGATTGGATGTTCCCTCCCTTTGTCATCTAACTGGGACAAGACAGCTCCAATTCCGGTGTTGCAGGCATCCATCTGGACGATAAAGGGCTTGTTGTAATCAGGCGCACAGCACAGGTGCCCTACACAGACTTTCCTTTAAGCCATTAAAGGCTCTCTGACAGTCTTCTGCCCAATGAACCTTCCTCGGTTGTTTGGGCGAAGTCAGAGCTATCAGAGGGGCAGCTATGGTTCCATACTCTGCCGTGAAGTTGCGATAATACCCAGTGAGGCCCAAAAAGGCTCTCTCCTGGGTTTGAGTAGTGGGGAGTCTCCCAGTCATGTACATCCTGTACCTTACTGGGGAGAGGTTAGATTCGACCCCCTCCTACCTCATGACCAAGATAAATGACTTTCCCCTGAGCCATATGGCACTTGGTGGCCTTGATAGCGAGGTTAGCCCTTTTCAAGGCCTGCAACACCTTCTCCAAGTGAGTCAAATGCTCTTCCCAGGTGGAACTTGTAGTGAAAAGGGGAAACCCGCACTTCCCTGGGGCCAGCCCTTAGTGCAATAAAATCACTCCTAATCACCCTCCCACACAAGTAAGTATCTATGCGAAGCACAGTGAACTCAGTCTGGAAGAACGTCAATCACACAGAAAATGTGATGCTTGCATTTATTACTACAGTGTCTAATGAGAACTAAGCAGCATTTTACCATAATATGGGAATGAAAGTGCAAGCTGGATAATACCAATTGTCAGTCACAGATGAATATGCAATTATTGATCTTACGCTCCTATGTATCGTAGATGAAGATACAATTCAATCACACCCAGGACCCTCGCCACTCAAAGTGCCTGGCACCCCTCAAGAAGGGAGGGGGGACTGGCCAAACCCCCCACAGGCCTGCACCAGAGCAGGGATGTAATGCTAGGAGTCTCGGCTCTTTAGTGCACGGCTGGTCGTCCAGGCGATGTTTCTCTTCGTGCACGCGCTCACGAACAGCCCAGGATAAGTCCTTCCCCAGCTGGCTCAGGTAAAGTTCTCTTATATGGGGCCGTATGTCAATCACTATGACGCACTAGCTTTTTGAGAATCTTCTGGGCCCATCCTTTAAGCGGCAAAACATGTTTTCGCCTGGAAAGTTACAAGACTGGAAACAGCCAGTCTTGGCTCCCAGGCTCTGTGAACGTTGTTTTGGGAAGGCCTTACATTCCTGTGTTATCAGTGCACCTGACTCGCAGAGCGAAGACGAGCAAGGCTGTGCCTGGCTCCTAAAGGCTGCGCAGGGCTTCTTGCAAAGCTAGATGTTTATGTCTTCAAGAAGGGCCTTCGCAGTTAACCCCTAGCATGCATTCTGGCTCACTCAGTTCGAGAGGCCTGGCTGGTTCAGCATTTTCCTCCATGCTTCGAATAAGCTCTAAATACACGCAAGATAGCTCAATAGGTTAACGCAAGTGCAGGTTACTGCAAGCGCCTAGATGATTTTCATGACATTCCACCCCTTTCGTGGTGAGGCCTGAAAATGCTGACTCAGTGCCATGGTTTAGAAGCATTTACGGTGTGCTGTAGGCCGATCAAACGTTTTTCCAGCGCAGTCATTCTATTATAGAGAAATGTCACCCTGCGCAAGAGCCCAATAAAAACTATAGCAATCAGTATTAGGGAGATCAGTAGCCACAGCAAGGGATGCAACATTATATTAAGCAGCCTTGTGGAGAAGGGAGACCATGCAGTGAATTCATACCACCAGTGGTGAGTAGTAACCGATTGCAGATGGTCAGCAGTTTTGATTAATTGATTCCCGTCTATCATCAACTTGCACTCTGCAGAGATAACTGAGGTAGCTAGCGTTTGGAAATCTTTCCAAGCAGTTTGAGCAAATTGTCTAATACCTTAAAGCCGGGCAGTAATCACCCCATAGAGTAGAGTCCAGTTAAGCAGATGCGTGAGCTCGGCATGCAGAGTAGTGTGAGACCACTGGGTTAATGAATATAAGGTGTGAGTAACAATATCTAAGATAGTCACAACCTGATCTATGCAAAATGCACTCCCCGGCTATAGGATGCATGCATGGGTCCGGAATCCTTCCAGTTTGGGCACACACCCACCCTGAACCCAGGGCATGCAGGTGTGACTGGATGGTGTCATTTTGGCTTTCTAACCATTCCTCTCATACCTGTGGAACCCACCAGGAACCATTTATTTTCATAGGCAAGACTATAAAAGGACACCATATTTCTAAAGCATAAGCGGTTCTACTAACTTGCATTAAAGCGTGGCATGTGTTATTCATGCAATCAAAAGCAAGCGGTTTAATCCATAGGTTTACTGGTAACTGTAGCTCTGTGTGCCACTGGGTTGAGGATAGTCGCCCCCACTCGGAGCGAAAAGCCAACAATTGCTGATTTAACAAAGTTTGCCATAAAATGCATTGTGTGTCTTTAGCAGTCTTGTTAACCTGCCCTATGGCAGAACAAATGTTTTCATAGCTAAAATTCTCCCATCTCCAGTGGTTGCCAATACTTGTAGCAGTGTTGCACAGGGTAGGGCTTATCAATGGGCCCCACTGGGCCAGAAGTTATATAGCAGCGCTGGCATCAAAACCCATAGTGGCTAACTTATTGCGCACAGTTTCTATGTCAAAAGCGTTTAAAGCTCCCGTTCCCACACCCGCTGCTCCCGCAATCAATGAATCTAACCCCCTAGCTACGCGCAATTTGGCGATGGGCCAAAGAAATTGACTCCATTTGTAGCAGCTTGGTAGTAATAAGGAAACATTGCCTCGTGATAAATCTATGTCTAAGTGTACCTCTGTAATGATAGATGCATGCATTACGTGTTTGCAATTTAAATGTGGTCTTACTTCTGGAAAATCTAGCATGTTCACAGTTTCTACTTTGTGTGATTTGAAGAACACCATTCTCCAAGTGGGATGCCTACCATATGCAATATTAGTTTTAGATACAAACACCATACTACCATCCGGCAGTGGCTGGTTCAACGCACAATTGTATGAAATGCATTTAGTCAAGTTATAGTTCAAAAAATGTTGGCGAGTACACTCGCTGCAGTTCTTGGGGAAGAAGAAACATGAAACATCAAACAAATTATTGGATCCATTCACTGAAACGTTTGGGCCTAAGATTTCATAAGCGCCAGTCATATGAGTCAGTGACAAAAGATGCCCGACAATGTGCCAAGCCAGAACTCTTGCAGTTCCATGTGGATACTCATTTGTAGCGCTTTTCTCACAGGTTATGGTGCGGTTGTAGTTGTCACGCAGGACTGGAGCATCAGGTATAGTGCATGCGATTCTCCCGAGTCCATGTAGCGTCTTGCATCAACTCATTCTTTACAGCGAAAGCGTTTGCTTGGCAGGTCAGGAGCACCCACAGCAAGGCAAGTCCTATCCCCATCATACTGCTCTACATTAGTGGTGTGAGCCTAGTAGCGGGAATATAAACAGGCATGTCAGAATTCTGCAAAAGTACAACATAAGTGCTTCCAACACCTTAACACCTCGCCAGCTTCAGGCTTTTTATTTGGATGGTGAACCCACACCTTTTTCCCCATGCTACCGAAGCCTCCTTGCCGCCTCTGTGTAGTGTCTGGAGCTCGCTTACGTTCAACCACTAGGGGAACAACTGCTTGCTCACAAATCAATTGTGCAATTCGGTCATATTTGGTTAATGGTACTGCACATGCACCAGCATTATGTAAAAGTACCGAAACTGTCCCTCTATAATCAGGATCAATCACACCTCCCCGAAATGTCAATGCCTTTTTTCGCCAGGCTGGATCGTGCAGCAATGCGTCCATAAGTACCAGCCGGCAATTTGATGCCAATACCTAGTGATATGGATTTAGTTTGCCCTGCTGGTATGACATCATCTTCTTAGGTAGATAAATCAAGTCCAATGCTGCCTGCCGTGGCTTGCACAGGCAGCTTTGCTTCTTTGTCTGTTTTCCACACAATAAGAGTCTTTGTAGATTCCACTTTCTCACTTGTCATTCTCACAAAGAGTGTCTGCCAGTTTCCCAATGGACGATTATTCAGTTCAAACAGCGCTTGTGCCAGGTGTTTGGACCACCCCTTGAGAGTGTGAGTCTTAGTCAGTTTCTTTATTTGTTGCTTGAGCAGCCCTTTGCTGCGCTCCACCAGAGCAGAGGATTCTGGATATCGACTGATGTGCAGTGTCCATTTGATGCCTTGTTCTAGCGCCCAGTTCTGCACATTGTGTCCAGCAAAATGGCTGCCTTGATCTGATTGGATTTCATCCGGAATGCCATAATGCCCAATGAGGTATTCCATTCCTTGCAAGGTAGCCCTGGGCAACTGGATAGGCTAACAGCAGTCCAGAATATGTGTCTACCATGGTCAACACATAATGCTTTCCATTCTCGGGCGGTAAAGGGCCAATGTAGTCAACTTGCTATACGCTAGCAGCTCTTTCACCTCTTCTCAAAGGGCCTTGAGGCTTCCTCTCCAGCGGGTAGTGCTTCACTTTGCAGCACACGGAACATTGGGAGGCAGCTTGCTTGGCATGATCCATGGTAATGGGCAATTGTCTCCTGTTAGCCCATTCATAGGTTCCTGCTTGCCCTAGATGCCCTGAGGTTTGGTGTGCCCAGTCCGCCATGCCTTGCAATACCTCAGCTTCTTCAGGTGTGTCACTGGGCAAATCTTTGCCATTTGATCCACTTCGTTGATGAACAGGGCAGCCAGTGAGATGTCAGGGGGCAGGTGTGCATCGACATGCTGTGTGGAGCACAGTTGTGCAATGTTCCGCCTAAGGACTGCAAAAGCGGTTGACCACAGCAGTTTATCATAGCGAGATAAATCCGTTTCCCCGGAGACCCCCAGAAGCAATTGTTTCGGGCACCTCTGTATCGTCTTTCCCAGAACGCTAGACAGTTTATCGCAGCATTTCTGCCAGAGCAACTTAATATTACTACACTCCCACAGGATATGAAAAAAGGTACCTTCCTCTCGCTTGCAGCGTAGGCACTTTGTGTCCGCGGCCCTGCCCCATCGGAAGAGTGCTACTCTCGGGTAGTAAGTGCGATGCAGGATCTTCAACTGGACGAGTCGGAGTCTCGAAGAGATGGTGGTTTCACACGGGTACATCAGGGCCTCCGTCCAGTCTTCCGGAAGGAGTGGGCCCACATCTCGTTTCCATTTTGATTTCAGGCGGGATAGTTCTGATGTTGCAAAGGAAGTTATTACAGTGTACATGGTGGTGGTGGCCTTCCGCTCTACCCGATCCAGGACTATGTTTCGTTCAAGCGGGGAGCTTTCGGGCAGGTCTTGTGTGGTCCGTCGGTGGGTCGTCCAAGCATGATACAGCTGCATGTGGTGGAACCTTTCTGTGTCCGGCAGGGAGAACCTCTCTTGCATTATCTCGAATGTTGCCAGGCTGTCCTCCTGTACCACGTCTCCAACCATAGAGATTCCACGCTGGGTCCACTCGGGCCATTTCGGCAGTTTTCGTACTTCGGGAAGGTTGCAATGGTTCCACAACGGTTGGGCCAGTGTTATTTTCCCACCCCAAGAACCGAAGCGCTTCCTTCCAAATTCTCGTTATGTGGGATGCCATGTCAGATTTTGGAGGGCGGTCCAAGTCTCTGTAGAGGTGCTCTATTGGCTTATTTGTAGTGTTACAGTGGAAGCCCTTGATGTGCGGGAGGCTCCCGTCGCCGTGAAGCATGTCGTTTACCACCTCCATCTGGCTGGCCCAGTAGTATGATTGCACCCTGGGCAGCCCGATCCCCCCCTCCCAGACGGACCTCTGGAGGGTGGCAAAAGCAATTCTCAGGTGGCCTCCTTTCCAAAGCAGTTTCCGGAGGATGCATTCGATTTTGTGGAAGTCCCGTTGGTCGATATACAATGGCGCATTTTGCAGGATGTATAGAAATTTAGGGAGGGCGATCATTTTAAACAATGCTGCCCTACCCATCAGTGTCAGTGGCAATGAGATCCAGTGGCGAGTGTCGTCCGAAAATGTTGCCACCAAGGGGGAAAGGTTCAGGGGAGTATAATCAGTAAGGTGCATTGTGATGTGTATCCCAAGGTATTTGAACTGTTCCTTCTCGATCTGGTAGGGGCCGGTCGCCAGATTCACCAGTGGGGTGTTCCCTATAGGGAAGAGGATGGACTTGGACCATTTCAAGCGTAGTCCACAGAATGCCTCATATTGGCTCAACAGTTTCACGACTCTGGGGCAGGAGGTGTTTGGGTCCTTCAGATAGATGAGTAGGTCATCCGCATAGAGGGATATTCTGTCTTCACAGGTATCGGACCACCGGAAACCCTCCCAGGTTAAATCGTTTCGCAGCAGGATCGCCAGGGGTTCGATCGCAATAGCAAAAATCATGGCCGATAGTGGCCAGCCCTGCCTTGTACCCCTTCCCAGACCGAACAGTTCTGATCGCCAACCGTTGACCCCCCTGTATGCTGCTGGTTCTTTCCAAAGCTGAGAATAGTCTGCAGAGGTTCTTGTGAGTTGATCTTTGTGGCATGAAACCGCACTGGTCCAGGTGAATCAAGGAGGGAATTGCCTCTTGTAGGCGGTCCGCTAGAAGCTTCGCCAGTATTTTAGTCTGAGTTGATGAATGAAATGGGCCTGTACGAGCTACATCTTTCTGGGGGCTTGTCCGGCTTAGGGATCACTACTATTGTTGCTTCTTGGAGATCTGGAGGGAGTATGCCCTTTTCACGTGCATGGAGGTACATTTGCAGGAGCTGGGGGGCTATCACGTTGGTACCCACCCTTCACCATAGCTCTACCGGGAAGCCGTTTGGACCAGGAGTCTTACCGGTCTGGAGTCCAGAAACGGCAGCTAGAATTTCATCTTCAGTGATCTCCCGCTCCAGTCGTTGCCGCTGCGCCTCATTCAGGGTAGGGGTTTCAATTCGGTCCATAATCGTAGCGTCCATCGGGGTTGGGGATTCACTGTGTAACTGTGTAATATTCCGCGAAGCCCTGCGTTATTTCCTGGTCTGTCACCCTTGCGTTCGATCCGTCCGCTTCGAGTCTCCAGACATGGCTGCGTCCCTGCTCCTTCCTTTCCAGCCATGCCAGCATCTTGCCAGCCTTGTCACCCGTTTCATAGATCCTTGCTCTCATTGCAGTGTGCGCTTAGCGCGCATTGTCCATCGCTATTCTTTGCAATCTTTTTTGTGCTAGTAGCAACGTCCGGTTAGAGGCCGGCGTATTTTCGTTTACGTGCCTCTCCTCTGCCTGTTTGACCTGGAGCTCCGCTTCAAAAATCTTGCTTATTTGCAGCCTCCTTTTGGCCACCGTCCATGATATTAGTTCGCCCCTTAGCACCGTTTCATAGGCTTCCCATAGCATTTCAGGGTTCGTTGCCGTCTGTGTGTTTAACTCAAAGTATGTGTTGGTGGTCTCCTGTAGTTTGTCTTCCAGCTCAGGATTTCCCAGATAGTAACTGTTCAGGTGCCAACATGGCGGTGGGACCCTCCGGGACGTTATAAGTAGCATTTCTAGTGGAGAGTGATCAGAGATGCCTCTAGGCAGCATGTTTATTTCCTGTGCCCTATATAGGTCAGTTGCGGGAGTGAAGAAGTAGTCCAGTCTAGAGAGCGAGGCATGGGCCCCCGAGTGGAAAGAGTACGCTCTAGCGTCTGGGTGAAGTTCCCTCCACACATCGCACAGGCCGAGTGCGTTGGTGAACGTAGCAAGCCTAGTGGGGACTTTGGGGTTCCTGTTTCGTATCTGCGATCTATCCAGGGTAACTTTCATGACTTCATTGAAGTCACCGCCTAGTATCAGGCAGTCGGAGGTATCATTGGCGATTAACAGGGTAATGTCAGTGAGCAGTGATTCTAGAAGGGTTGGTGGTGCATAGATAGCTATCAGTGCAATGGATTGCCCCCATAGGTCCCCCGTCACATATATGTATCTGCCTCCTGTATCATGGGTCACCGTGTAGAGGTGGAGGGGCAGGTTTTTGTGTATCAAGATCATGACGCCTCTTGAGCCCATCGTGAAGCCCGAGTGAAATATCAGCTTATAGTTTGTACGCCTAAATAGGGTGCATTCTGTACCTGCAGTGTGTCTCGGACAGGAACACTATGTCAGCCCCAGTCTATTCAAAAATTGGCGCACCAAGCGGCGCTTTATTGCATTGCCCAGGCCATTGACGTTCCACGGCATGAGCCTCAGGTGTTCTGAGAGTATCGACATTATTTGGATACTCTGCCATGTTAGCATGTATTGGTGGCTGCCCAGATTGTCACCAGCAGCGTTATGCGCTTGTTGGAAATATGCCCGTGGTGTACTGGCAACCTTTCTGGCCATGTTCCTCTATTGGTTCGACAGGTCCCTGATGAAGCTGTGCTTAACAAACCCAAAACCCCCCACCCCATACTCCTCCCAACTAGAAGCATCGGTCGCCCAAACAAAGAATCTATGGTGTCAACTGGACACCGAACATGCACTGAACTTAATATCAAATAAAAGTGGCCTTCCCCTAAGAGGAACCCGGGGGGAAGGTAGTACTCATCTAAAGGTGATCCCTGAGGGAGTCCATGCGTATACTACGCCTGGAATTTATTTCACTCTCGGGGGTTTGGGGGGGTTCTCCTATTGTAGGGCTTGGGGCATACCGCGGCCGCTACAGGTGGATCTATGCTGCCTATCATTGTGTGTGTGTACTGTGGGAAGATTTATGATCTGATTTGAGTATCTCAGTGTGGTCACAGGATTTTGACAGTCGGGGTGGGGGGTTATCACCCCCCTAGGTCTTCTGGTGGGTCCTGTGGTGGTGGTCGGCGGGGTTCTCGCTGTTGGTCTGGCGGAGGTCTTCGATTTCTTTCTCTATTTTCGCAGGGGCGGACCAATCTCCCTCTATGTTTTGCTCGGCCCAGTGCCAGGCCTCCTTAGGATCACTAAAATGGACTTTTGTGCCTTTGTGATAAATCTTGAGCTGTGCAGGGAAGAGCAGGCCGTATTTCACGCCCATCGTGTGTAGCTTCCTTTTCAAGGAGTCGAAGGATTGCCTTGCCCTTTGCACTTCCCTCGTGTAATCCGGGAAAAAGGCGATTTTGGAGCCATTGAACGTGACAGCTCCTTTGGCGCGCGCATGTTGCAGCAGGGCGTCACGGTCTCTGTAATTTAAGAATCTTGCTATTACAGTTTGTGGAGGGAGGCCAGGCGGTGGCCTGCCCGTGGGCACCCTATGTGCCCTCTCTATGGAAAAGAACTTGGAAAAGGCATCGGGCTCGTACAGGTCGGAAAGCCATTGTTCTAGAAAGAGTTCCATGCAGGCGCCCTCTGCCTTTTCGGGTATACCCAGGATGCGCACATTGTTGCGTCTGGACCTGCCCTCTCCCTCTTCAATTCTGTCTTCCAGCACCTTCAATTTGGACATTGTGTTATGGAGCTGCTGTTGCGCTGTGTTCATCCTGTCCTCCGTGTTGGAAATGCGCTGCTCAGCCTCCCCGGTGTGTGCCGTTAGTTTTTGGAGGTCGTGCCCGAGGAGGGAAACTTCCATGCTAATTCCGTCTATTTTCTGCTCCATGGACGTGCGGGAGTCGGTAATGGCGGCCATGATGTCTTTGAGCGATATTCCTTGGTCCGTCTCCATGTCGTCTGAGAATTGCGGGTGGTGTTCAGTGGGCTGGGGTGGAGGAATGGTGTACTGATCCATTTTGCTTTGGGCATGAAGCTTCCTCGGCCTGTCTTTCCCCATGGCACCAAGTCCACCTTGTACGCTATATGGGCATTTGTGGGCGCCCGTCCAGCCAGCTTTTGCCTGAGCACCACGCTACCGGGTGTGCCTCTTGTCTCTTTTACCTTGTTGGCAAATCGCACCCTTTATTGCTGCTGTGCTCCGGGGATATGTCCTCACTCCAGGGCCGACGCCACTGCCAGTCGCCCAGCAGCAGCACGCTTCCCGGGGCAAGGCGTATCCTTCGCTCTCGCACCGGCCCACGGGTCCACGTGTATGTCACTGAGGCAGCGGCTCCCGTAGGGGCGGAAAGCAGGAAGGGCCTGTCTCTCCGGGCCGCCCCGCTCGCCTATTATCGGAGGGCAGGGCTCACACACGTGCACAGTCCTCTCTCCCCCTGCAGGCCTTCTTGACTTCCCGGCCAGTGATGGTGCTCCGGCCGGGCCCCCCGAGGGGCAGGAGCCAGCGCGGGAGGCCTAGACGCCACTTTTCGGCAGGCTCTCCTGCTGCTTTCTTGTCTGTGCTGTCCTGCATCCCGCGGTTAGCCACGCCCCCCGGGAAATTTCTTAACTGACCCAGACCAGTTTGCACCTAAAAATGTCACCTCTTGAGCAGGCCCCTGAACCTTTTTGGGATGTATGGCCCACCCCCGGTTTTGCATGTGTGTGATCAACTTTTCAGCAGCTTTTTCTACATGTTCTTTCTCAGCACTGGTCAGCATGATATCATCAATGTAATGAGCAACATACACATCATACAACTGTACCATCTTTAAGTCTCTGGTAATCAATCCATGACAGAGTGGCACTATGCAAATATGCCTGGGGCAATTTAGTAAAGGTAAATTGTCTGTCTCCCCAAGTGATAGCAAATTGGTCTTGTGATTCAGTGTCACTATCAACGGAGAAAAATGCATTGGCCAAGTCAAGGACCACATGCCATTCACCCACTTCTTTCGTACGGTTTTCAATCAGAGTAATGATGTCTGGCACCGCCACAGCTAAGGGTGGCACCTTCTTGTTCAAAGCGTGATAATCAATAGTCAAACGCCACGCCCCATCTGGGCGGCGAACAGGCCAGATCGGCGAGTTGAATGACATTTGTGATGTCATCTTTGATGTCCTGGGTGTTAGTCTTAGCAGTGCACGGTGGTGGCGCGAGTTATGGTTGCTTAGCTTGCCATAATTGACGAATACCAAGGGTTTTTCGGTTTTGCTTGGAACCATAATGTCCCGTTAACAACGTTTTTTTTCCTGAATTTCATACGTTTTTAGTAGCGCAACTTAACCATGACGTCCCTTTAACACATTTTTTTTTACTGTATTTCATAGGTTTCTAGTAGTGGCACGTAACCATAATGTAAACGAACATCGGACTTCATTGCACACCTTCCGAAGAATGCCACCTGACCATATGCTGGCGCACAGCATGGTGACGTGTCCGAAAACCCGTACACACTTCACAATAAGAGCTGTGCCTCGTGACAGTGTGGAACTACAGTTTGTACTGCTGTAGGAACTTGCAACTTCCACATTTCCCTTGCACAACTCCAACACCTATTCGTACTCAGCAATTAACAATCTAGTACACAGTACATACTTTTTGCAAAACTGCTATTTATCTTAAAACGGCACCAGCTAAGGCAATTCCTCCTCCCCAAGAAACATCACCAGTGATGTAATGAAGGAGCATGAGAAACACTGCCCCTAGCTTACAAATAACACACGCTCAGCATTTACCCCGTCCACGTACCCCTCCATATTACTGTTTGGTGCCTCTTTCGTCAGTTACGTCCACAACTTTCGTTCTTAGCTGTCCTCCCAAAAAAAAGCCATCTATAAATAAAATAATTGTTCCTTTATGATCCACCTTTCACAGTTAAAAAAAAAGAAATGCATAGACTCCATCTACTTTATATTTCGCAGAAAAGTACATAGATGCAATAAGATTTTCCAACATTTCCATTTGCAGTTTGTGTTATGCTAATGGGAATATTGTAGAGTTCATCCTCCGTTCCAGGGATTGGAACAGTGGATAAAGGGCCAGCAGGCCAAGTTATCAGCCCAATCGAAGCGAGAGTGCATAAGGAGGTCTCGGGATCATTACCCCCCTTCCACCCCTAAAATGGGGGATGAATGCCATTAACAATCTAGATTTCCAAAGCAGTAACCCGTGCTACTAAAAAAGATGATTTTTTGTCCTAAACCGGGACACCTCTGGCGTCCCGGTTTAGGAAAGAAAATCCTTTTCCTAGATGGCCACCATAGAAAGGTAAGGCGGGTGTTCCATACAGGGCCCCTCTTCGCTTTCCATTGCAGCCTGCAAAAAGGAAACCCTGTGACCATATTAACATGAGCACATGTTTCTTCCCTTTCAAATGTATCCTAATGTGGAACAACTTTACCACAAAGCCAGTCCCAGGTGGACATGGCCACTTTAATCCTATGCTTTGTCCCTTCTGGTAATGGCCAGTAGCCACATTGTCCGGATCCCGACCTTATACCATGACCCCGACATTCTGCCCACTGCCCATGGCTACAGCCTACCCCTCAGTGAATGAAGCTGTATTGTCAAATACAAAAACACTGCCACATCTCCAACACCATGCTTTTCGGTCGTTGGCAATCTGCCTTACGCAAATTTACTGTAAATATACCCAGTTTTTTTTTCCAAAACTGTCAAAAGAATACACAAATGATTTGTCATTAGGTGTGCACAAAATCCCAACAAACTTTGTAAACTCATTCGCAATCACAACAGAAGTATTCCAATCATCAGCATTAACCCTCACCTCCCCACACATTATTTAATAAGTTTCACAAGTGCAACGGTCAGAAAATATTATTATTCCGAGGGTTTGACCATGTATTTTTTTTACAAACGTTGATCTATAACAAACATTTTCAGTGCACCTTACCTCATTTTTCCTCTTTTAGAAACCTACGGAATCTGACAGCAGAGCGCGTCCATCTTGTGCTAATCTTGTCCATTGCTGCATCTGCCTAAGATAAATTGCCCTGACGTCACTAAATCTTATGGCCCGCCCCTGACCCTCACATAACCAACCCTAGTGATATTCAACACCTTTCTCGATGACATTCCTCTCCAAATGCGCCCGTAAGCACCTACGTGCCGTGACGCAGAACCTGAAAATGAACACACATTGACTTAAAACATAGCACATCACAATTTGAAATAATAAACCGGTTTTTAAAAGAAAACAGTAACACTTTACAATTTGTAAAATACTTTTATTTCACAATAAAGTGTCAGAGAACAACGGACTATTCCCATATGCAAGCAAATTGCAAAATTGTTTCTGCGCTCATGATCGAAAATGTTAATCGTGAGGCCCATGTTGCTCTTTTCCCATACACAAAGTATTTGTTTTCGATAAAGGAACCGCTTCGGTCGCACAGTGAATTCCAGGGCGTCGGCATTAACTTAGGCCTAGACCACCATAAAAGATGTTATGTTACTCCTAAGCGCCAGTGCAGCGTGCGGACACATGGGCCCTGCGCGATCGTCCCACAAAATAGTCACGGTGATCCAGCCGTTCATAAGTACGTGCATCTGGCGTACAAAAAATCCATCACTTGGCATCTGGAATCCATGGCAATCGCAGTAAGGCAGCATGTAACTATGTGGAAACATAACAGAAAATACGTATCAATACCCAACCTTTATTACAATACATCTATTGATTTCTTAATTCGGCATACAGTTTACTAACGATTATTACACACAGCAAACAATTTTTAAAAAAAAGAAAAAAAGAACGTGGAAACTGATACACAAATCAATGTGGTCATACATGACATTTTAAAGAAATATTAGCGTTGAACATGGGTGAATCTAGTGATAGTCTACAAACGCCGAGATTCTGCACTCCCCAGAAATAAAAAAAAATGACAACTACACAGAAAGATAGTACTTCAGTTACATTGCCAAAATGAATGTTCAGGTAATAAAAAATGTAATCTTGTTCCGCTGTAGAATCGTCAAAAGCAAGCTTACACGATATTAACCGTCTCCATTCTCTTCGTGAAACTCAGACAGCAATGTGCTTGCACCAAACAATCTTCATGAACTGATATTACATGTACCTTACAAACGTTTGGAATGCATAACCTTATCAAATGTTCCTTATTGCAAACTTCCACTCCCTGCATTCTTACTGAATATTGCCTTTCGCTCAAGGTAAAAAGATAATTGACTCTTATGGGTTCAGTCCCATGCTTGGGTCTCCTGAGCTCGCAACCAAAAAAAAAAAAGCAAAGCTAGTGACCTTCACTCAGAATCCAAATACATTCTCACTTTGCAACAACATGGCTCAACGCATTCATGAGAACTGGTACTCCCATACACTTACAGACCCGCTGTTTCCATCAAACACTGCAGGTGGCTGCCTCAGATTTCAAACTCTAGGGCGCCATTCTGACTGCAATATTATTTTAAATACACTGTAACACAGACACAGTAATTCTTTGCCTGTACTTTACAGAGATTATATTGAGCAACAACTCCAAATGTACCGTATGACTTTCGTGACAAAAAGCACCACTTTTTTACTTCCTGCTGCCACATCCCATCCCAGCCTCATCAACCCTCACCTTCTGAGACAGTATTTGATAAGTTTAACAAGTGCAATGTTGTGTTTTTTTTATATGTTTTAGCGGCGATGTCCGCGGACACCAAAACACGGAAAGATGGCGGGCACATCGGAACAATCTGACGCAGTTCACGCTCTTCACCATCCAATGAGCGAACGCGTCACATGTCCGCAGACATGATGCTGCCGATTAGCCAATCGTTATCTTGTACGCGGAGCGAACGGAAGTGTGACCGCAGAGCAGACAGATATCACAAATTCTTTATACCTACTTTTTGATGGTAAAGAAATAAAGTACTGGACGGGTTTTCACTAAATTTGAAAAAGCACGCTTTCGGGACCAGACCGCTGTTCCTGCCGCAAATTTGGTGAAAATCCGTCCAGCGGTTTGATCTGTAGCCGTGCGTAAAGTTTTTCCCCCATTCAGTCTATGGCAAAAAAAGAAATTTTGGGACCCCCCCTATAACTTTGCCCCCCCTGGACCAAACCTCACCAAACTTTGCAGAAAAAATTCAGAGTGAGCCATATACTTTCTTTGCAAACTTTAGTGAGGATTCATCCGGGGGGAGCAAAGTTATAAGCCGCCCAAAAAGTGCTCTTCCTATGGAAACAGCAACTCTGTGGCCGTGTAATATATATATATATATATATATTATATATATAAAATGTTTTTTTTTGCATTGGGTGGGGTCTGCAGGAAGTGTACCCCCACATATATGTAACAAATGACCTTCAAAATTCAGTCAATTGTGCAAAGGTCAATTCTAATTGTAATTCGAACAATTGTAGTTCAAACAATTTGTATACAACCATTTGCCAATAGCCTGAGGTAAGGTCAAAGGTGCACACAAACTTGGCAGCACCTATGGTGTCCACAAGCTCATCAGCCCTGGGCAATTGGTGTGTGTCAGTTTTGGTGACGGCATGGACCACTCTGTAGTCCACATAGAACCGCCAATCCTTGGTACCTGCTTGGGAACTTGCCTTGGGGACAAGGACCACTGGACCAGGGACTGGTTGAGGGTTCAATAACACCGAGATCCAACATCTTGGCGACCTCAGCCTGGATGTGGTTCTACAGAGTGTCTGACATCCTGTAGCATCTGCTTTTGACAGGTACGCTGTCACCAGTGTCAATTTCGTGCCTGCACCACAGGGTAAGACCTGATGTCAGCGAGAACACAGGCGCATACTGCTGGAGCAAAGCCCTGCAGGCCCTCTGCTGCTCTGGAGTCAGATCTGGAGAGAGATGCACTCCATCTACTGAGCCATCCTGAGGGTTGCTATGCAGAAAATCAGGAAGGGGCTCAATCTCATCCTCTTCTTGCTGTGAAGCAAGCAAGAGACATGAGACTTCTGCTCACCTATGGAAAGGCTTGAGCCTGTTGACGTGGAATACCCGAGGGGCTACCCCAGGGACTCCCATGTCAACCAGATAATTGACTTTGCCCATCTTGGAGATTATCCTGAAGGGTCCAGTCCACTTATCTGCCAGAGCCCGAGGCTTGGTAGGCTCCATCACAAGGATCTCCTTACCTGGAGTCCAATCCACTTGTTATGCTTTAAGGTCAATCGCAGTATTTGTTCAATTCCTGGCTTGCCTTAAGGTTCGCTGTCGCCTGGACCATCATCTTGTGTCATCCTCCGTCTGAGGCCTAACACATAGTCACCCACTTGCTTGGCAGGACCTGGAGGGATGGCTTCCAAACCTTCTCGGATCAAGGCAAGGGGCCCCCTCATGGGATGTCCAAAGAGTAACTCAAACGGGCTGAAACCAACACCCTCTTGAGGTACCTCTCAGGTAAGCAAACAGCAGGCATGGCAGGAGGAGATCCCATTTCCTCCTTAGGGGCTCTTCCAAAGCATCTAGCATGCCCTTGAGGGTTTTATTAAATCTCTCCACCAGACCATTGGTCTGGAGATGGTAAGAGGTGGAAACTTTTAGGTTACCCCGCACTCTTTCCACATTGTTTTCATTTAACTCGACATGAAGTTGGATCCTCTGTCAGAGACAACCTCCTTAGGGAATCCAACTCTGGTAAAAATGCCCAGGAGCGCCCTGGCAACCACCTTGGCAGTAACAGTCCGAAGTGGTATAGCCTCAGGGTACCTGCTGGCATGATCTACCAAGACCAGGATGAACCGATGTCCACCTGAAGTGGGAGTGTCAAGGGGACCGACAATGTCGATGCCAACCACGGGCACCGGCTGCAGTTGGGCAATGACACTGCCTCCAGTCTTGCCAGACAACTGACAAGTGGGCAGGTCCTGCAGAGGGACTTCACTTCTACTCCCATCCGGACGAGTAGAAATGGGCAGAGAGCCTTTGCTTTGTCTTCTTGGTCCCAAGATGACCAGCCAATGGCACCTTATGCGCCAACTGCAGTAGGAAGGACCTGTAAACCTGGGGTACCAACAACCTCTTGAGGGCACCAGGTTCAGGCTTAGGGGGCTCACTAACAAGGAGCTCATGCTCCCAATATATCTGGAATGTCCTAGGCACTTCTACTTGTGCCTGGGACAGGGCCTGCTTCCTCAGACCCTCGAGAGAGTGGCACTCTCTCTGACCCCTACAGAAGTCTCCCCTTCAGCCAACAGGCATTGAAGGTCAGGGTGGTCCTAGGAGTTGAACACCTCTCCCGCATGATGGTCTTCTGCCTCATCTCTCTCTGGAGTTGAGTTTGGGTTTACCACTGGACCCAGGCCGTCCGGAGCATGACTCCAAGTGGGTACTGAAGCAGCAGGAAGAGACGGGGCCTCCTTTGCAGAGGTGGCCTTCTTGCTCTTTCTTCTTCGTGCCTTGGGTTTCCCTGTCGCCGGGGGTACCACACTCACAGCCGGACCCGGTGCGATCTGTGATCGGGTGAACGCCCTGCAACAGCCATGGGTAGACCATCCGTGATCATCCCCATTTCCACCAAATCATTACCTAACAAAATAGTAGTAGGTACATTGTCCTGAACGAGGACCGGAAGCTTCACTGTCTTATCTCCAATCGTAATGTTGACTAAGGCTACAGGCAGGGCTCCAGATAAGGTGAGTTCCAGGCCTTTTTACGCATGACAATCTTGTAAATACCCCAGCTTTATTATTTTCCTGGGTACATTTACACACAGGTTTAGAGCCGAGTGCAGTGCAAAGGTCAGGTTACTTGACAGAAGGCTGCTTGTGATTTTTATCTACATGGATGTAATTGCAAATCACCTCTGAAATAGAAAGTATTTCTCTGAAGCCTTTCAAAAAAATAAACTGCACACTGATAAAAGGAATGGTTTCTTTCCATTCAGCTTCAGAAGCACTGTGCATGTTTTCCTAGAATTTTAGGATTGTATAATTGATAAAATGGAAAACTAAGTTGCAATTGAGAATTTTTTTGTTGTTGTTTTTAACAAGTTATGCTTTTTCTGCAGTGAAAGCAAACCAGTATTGCACAATTGTATCGTGCTGTGTGCATAATCATGCAGAGGCAGATCATTTTTACACTTCTAATTTAATTTACAGTCAATGGGATACATTACTATAAATGGTCAGTGGCAGCAGAGTCTTTGCTCAAGGGTGAGTAATTGTCATTACACTGATCACAGCTGTTCTAGCCTCTCAAATCTTCAAGACTACAAAAAAAACATCCAAAACCTGACTCTCAAGAAAGTGCAAGCGCTGTTCAAAAACAAACAAATGAAAGTTACATTGGTAATTGAAATAGAAACACAGCAAAACCTGTCCCTGTTATAATCCAGATAGGTATTTAACTTTATGTAGCACTTCATGAATGGTTCGACATACACCTAGGTACTGTGATCACTATACCTCAGTCGATACTCAGTTAACCAACCTCTGAAGGATGTTAGCCAATAAGATAGCTCAGCCAGTTGAGCACTCGTTGCTGCAATCTTTGCATGATCTGTGTGTTGCGGGTTCGAATCCTGGCAAGTCCAACTCATCCTTTCGAGGTCGATAAAGGAGTACCAACTTTGGTTTGGTGGTAATTGTGATAAATATGTTCTATGTACAGCGCTTTTCCAAAAGAGCTATATAAATAACCACTTGACCACCAGATTAGATATAGAATTTAGCATGGAGTCCTTGCCTCTCTGCACCGTTGTATCATAACATTGGCATACCATTAGGTAGTAATAGCTCCAGGAAATTAGGACTTTCATTAAACATCAAAAGACAATTTTGCTTTCCAATCTCAAAACACACAATACAAATTCATGTATGCTTTACTATATAATTGGCTAGGTGTTTGTGATTTCAACTAAATATATACAGGATAGATCAAATGGCCAGAAATAATGAAAGGTGTACTCTGTCACAATGCAGAAAGCTGCCGCATAGTAATGATTTCCATACAGTTTTTTCACACGTCGGCAGGATGTCGCATACATTTTACTTTCTTGCGAAGGAGAAAAGTAATTTTTACTCTCTTAAAATCACATTTACTCTCAAAGTTTAAAAATAGAGAGGAAAATACTCCCACCTCAAAATCTTATCTGGAGCACTGGCTACAGGCGATAATTTGGGAGACCCATGCACTAATACTGACCACTTTCTTCCACACTCAGTTTCAGAATGCAGTCATATCCAGTCTGAGGCATTCCGCTTAACAAACACTTAGCCCCATTTCTTTAATCAACATCATGTATTCCACAAGCCATCTCAAACGCTTCAATCCATTGGAGGATATCAGAACCCTCCGCATACACACCAACCAAATCTTTCATAAACTTGGTGGCTGGGGACCGGACACTCTCAACTGGTTTCGCTGATGTCTCCACTCTAGCTTTCTCTGTCTGTATTCGCTGACATTCAGTGTTCTTGTTCTTAAGTTCAAGATCCCTATCCTTTAGTTCCCGATCCCTGGCTTTAAGGATAACTTGCTGTGCCAACTCCTCTTTCTTAAGCTCAGCTTCTATTTCCAACTTTTTATATTCAAAGGCCAATTTCATCCTTAATAATTCAAGTTCCAAGGAATTCCCTGAGGAAACATTGCAGGAGGTCAGAACAGAGGCAGCAGGAGTGGTGGCATTCCCAGAATCAACAACACCCCCAGTGGCAGGGTCCTCATTGGTTGCATCCCCCCTTCATCAAGAGCTTCGCAATCAGTCTGGTAGTCCACCAGGGCAGGTATCAGCTCAGCCCAAGACTTATATTCAAAGTCGAACTCTGTGGCTTCACAAGCACTCTGGAGAGCCTCTAAACTATCCGAGTCAATTTACCATTCGCAAATAGATTCCATTGCTTGTAATGTAGTTATCTAGTAGACCTCTGTTTACCAAAGTTTCGATATTTTGTAAGTGGCAAGGTTACACACTGATTCTTAAAACCATTAGCATCCCACTTCTGCCACCAGTGTAAAGACTGGAGGGGGTGTCTGTACTCCTGCGCTCTATATGGCAGAGTGGAAGCACAGAGTACCCCAGCCAAGATTCTCTATAGGGTAGCTGTGGGCGAGCAATCAAGGCTTAAGCTCTTAGGCTGTGATGCGGACTAGTTCTTAAGTACAGTGTAGTCCCCTAGCACCCACAAAGGAATGTCCACACACTACGTTAGTGAAAACACAGTCTTTATATAAATAAGGATGAAGGTTATATACAGTCAGGTAACTGCAGTGGCCCAGACATTCGGGGGACTAAGAACTCGTATTCAAGCAAGAGGTCTGTTCCCTAGCTCTCACTCACGTTCGAACTGTCAAGCATCTGTTCCATGTATTCACAAAGCTGTGGCTGCCCGCCGTGTAACTGTTTGGCGGCGTTGGGGAGTTTACCATGGAAACAAGGTCATTCTGCGTTCATCGGGTCACATGTCTTTTCACGTTAGCCCAATTCCACCTTGTCATGTGATTCAGTGTTTCCTACTTATGCCCCGCCTGTTTTGAATTCACTGCTTCTGAATTTGTTTTCTATGGCCTTTCTGCATCTTGTGATATTGCTTTCTTGGTTACCTACCCGGCTACGTCTTACGGAATTCCTTTGCCTTGCTCCCAGTCTGTTTGTGTTCAAGAAAGCTTCGTTATGACCATTGGAACCCTATTTGACCTGCTACATCTGCCGATTCTGTACTTCATTCTGTCTGCACGGTTATCGACTCGGAACCCACCTGACTCCTATTCCTGCCCTCGGAACTAGCTGTTCATTGTACGCACTGAAAAACCCTTCCCGCATTCATTCTAGGAATCCTTGCTCACTTCCTTACACTTACCCTTATCAAGACTTCCTTCCTCTCGTGTATCCGGACTTCCTCCTGGAACTCTGTTAGGCGTCCTCGTGCCGGCGGGTGTTAGGAGGAACATTTCTTCACATCGCTTGAGCTTGGACAGCCTTCTGGGAACTCAGCTAGGCGTCCTCGTGCCAAAGGGTGTTAGGAGGAACATTTTTCTTCACGTCTGTTGAACTAGGACTGTCTTCCGGCTGGTAGGTGTATCGTTCTCATTCCATTACAAATCCTAATCCGGATATTACATTCTACCGAACCCTACTCTTGTGTGAGTGTTGTCTTTATTTGTCATACTGTTCATGCTACTGCTACACTTATTGGTTAAATAACCCACTTCCAATATTCTGTTATCCTCTTCATAGGATACACCAGTTAACCTTACATCAAGATTACTAATCCAGTTACAGGGACCTTTCCCGCTAGCCCAAAGGTACAACCCCTCATTTGCCCTACTGTTTACTGAGGATCACAACCTTGCCTTGTTTATTGCTCACTTAAAATACAATGTGGTATTAACCCTGACTTTCCTTTGAAGGTCAGCGGTATCCTGTGGCGTTCATCCATCTTTGGGTTAATAGACTTCTCAGGCGATTTGTATGCATCCCTCAGAGGTACATTGGCAGAAAGAACTCATCGGCTACATGACGGGTTCAACTGCTAGAGCAGAACTCCAACCAGGAATTCCACAGAGTTCTGACATATACACAATCACAATAACACACTTTGTACTCTGGCAATTCTAAAATGGCAAATATATACAGGTGTCACGATGCCCGCTCCCGGGGAGCCGGCTCAGGCCCTGCGTCCCCGAAAGCGGACATCAAGTCCCCGGGGAAGGTCCCAGCAACCCCTTATAGGGGCCCTTTGGACAGCGTCCTGGCGCCTATGGCGCCAGGCTCATAGAAAATGTCAGTCCTGGCGCCATAGGAAAGTGTTTGGGTGCACTTACCTGATGCAGACCATGCTGCAGAACCCCGGCCTCCTTGAGGCCTGAAAGGAACTACTTTACCTGTGGGACTCATTTACCACCCGGGCGTGGTCGGGGAAGGATACATACCTGATTGGAGGAAGGACACATTCTAGGAACTTCTTCCAAGGCTATTTAAACCACACCCGATCAGCCACACGTGCTTCGCGTTGTTCTGCATCTAGCAGCTGGACGCTCACCGTGTCTGCTCCTGCATCTTGACTTCTGCCACACCTGCCAGCATCCTGAATCACCTGCAAAGGAAGGGAACAAGAGAACAGAAGAAGGAAAAGGCCTCACCTGCTAAATCTGCATCCCAGAGACATTTCGCCGACAATCCTGAAAAGGAAGACATTTATTTTTAAAAGCACATCGCATCGATCGCTGCAGCGCCGCATTCTACTCACCTTTACAGGGCGCCTCCATGTTCAGCAGCGACCATCCGGATTCGCAGTCGCGCCCCCGCGCCTAGGGAGAAAAAGACAAGAACAACGGTGAGAGAAAGAAGGGAAAAGGGAAGCTAAAACTCCATGTCAAGACTTACCTGTTGGGTCATTCCCTTTTCATTTCGGGTCCGCGCCGCATCCAGGCATTTTCGGACCCCGGCCCCTAAGGGGAAAAAGACATCAGCGTTAATGAGTGAATGAAAAGACATTACCAAAACACTCATTAAAGACTTACCTGATTTCCACAAGGATTTCACCGCTCACCTCGGGTCGGTGCCTGTTCCCCGGCATTCCGTACCCTGGCCCCTATGGGGAAAAAGACACTAGCATTAGAACATTAATGCCTGGACACAAGGGGAACCACTTATAGAAAAATCTTACCTGGAAGCCAAGCAAGTTTGGTTCTCACCCATCCGAAAATCCAGTGACGTAACTGGATACCAACGCGCCCCTGCATCAGAAGCAGGATGGAGAGCTCGTCCTTCTAGACCCTAAGAAGGATACTTCTGCGAGTCAGACAAGCCAGATCTAGGGCCCGGTCCAGTCCATCTTCCGAACCCTGCGCATCACCTTAGACGAGGTCACAGCAGCGCGAACCAGGCCAGCGCCCCCGTGGGAGTCAGGTGAGCGTTACAACAGGTATATGTAGTACGACTCTTTCGATCGATTTCTTTAAAATGCGTCCACGGCTAACAGCCCCACAAAAGCATACAAATCAGATTGTAACATGAGTCAACGATAGACACAGAAAGAAAGCAAGTTAAGTCAAGCAATGGCAGAACACGGACTCCCGATACCATGAGACAGTTCTGTGCGAGGACCACCCCGCTGGGCAACCTGTAAATAAAGCGTATTTGACAAGCCCAGTTCAATTACGCTCAATATAGTCTTGAGTCCTTCTAAAAGGTTCCACAACCCCAAAGTACCTGGTTTTGTAGAGTTCTTCGATGAGTCATCAACGTACCCTTCTTGAGTGCACTCCCTTTAAGGCAGGAGCCGCGGGTCGTCGAGAGTTGCTGAAGAAAAAGTGTGAACACTGGCATTGTGGCAGTAGATTCAGTTCTTGCGGTGCTCGTTGACGATCGGTCGAAAACATCCTGCAAGCGTAGGCGTGCGGTGCACCTTGACGACGAGTGTGTGTTGCTGCAGAGAGGTAATGAAGAACTTTGGCCCAGTAAGGGAGTCGGGTCGTAGGCGTCTGTGGTCTTCGGGTGGCGGGAAACCCACTGGTGGATTCTCCTCAGTCGTCCGTGGCCTTAACTTTCTCAGGGCAGGATGAAAGCGGTCGACGTAATGAGGAAGGGAGTCCTTGGATCAAATGTCTTAGGCAAAGGAGCACTGCGGCTCCGGTCGGCGACAGACTTCAATGTCTGGGCGCTTCCCTTCGTGATTCCGCGGCGGGGCCCATCTCCGGTCGGCAGCCTTTCGAGGGTTTGACGTCCAGGAAGCTTTGGCAAAGATCAGCTGGTGCATGATGGTCCGTCGTAGCTCGGGAAGAGGTCTCCTAGCCAGGTCCTCTCTTGGATCGGTTTCTTGAAGGCACAGCAGCTTTCAGATTAAGTTGAAGGGAACAGCGGTTCACCTTCTTCTTCTGGCTCGGCTTCGAGAGTAAGCATCAATTTCAACTTCAGCTTCTGAACGATTTCCATCAGTGAGAGGCCCCCAGATATACTGTTGATCTCCCATTCACTCTGCTGGGTCACACTCAGGCAACCAATCATTCAGAAGGGCATTCAGGCAGTCAGGCAGCCAATCAGGCTCACAGTGCATTCAGGCCATTCTTCTCCATCCAGACACTCGCAACACGGAATGTGAAATCGGACAAGCACTCTGCCATTCAGCACTCCACACTGCATTCATGCCAGTTTCGGGCAGGGCTGTCTCAGTCATTGTGTCAACCACCAGATACTAGACACCCATAACATGAAAAGCGTATTCGTCACACACTCCATTCAACCAGGTCCCACCCCACTGGCGTATCCACAACATACAGTCATTGGGAAGGCTCCAGCCTGTCTGGCCTGGACTTCCCCACACTACCATATACTGAAATTCCACCCAACAGCCAGTCAGGGGGACGAGACAGAGTCAGGGCTTCCCGGGATGTTGGGAATACAAGGTAACAGGCAATAGAAAGCAAGAGGCCACAGGTGCCATCTTGTTACCTATCAGGAATCAACTGATTCCAATGGCAGGGCCTGGGTATCCCAAAATGTAGGATACTCAGAGCACCTGTCAAATTCAGCATGGAGCTGCCACCAGCCCATACCCTGCCCTGTGAGCCACACACAGGTGCCCAAAAACATACACTAGGAGTACAGGGTTGTACCCCTACCCATGGGTGCCATAAGCTTATCCCAAGGGTCTGTTCACCACGACCAAAAAGAGGAAGAGTCACACCGCCAGGAGTCCCACATGAACTCCTTAATGGAAAACAAGACAGAACATACATGATAAAGCAATAAAAGGGCAAGGATATGGAGGCCCTGTCCCTCCAATGCATTTCAGCATCACAATGTTCATGGAGACAACCACCAGATTCAGTGTGAAGATTAAGCTGAGAGATAACCAGCTTGTCCAGGAGTTTGCACAGGAAAGGAGTGATGGAGATTGGGAGATAGTTAGCTGGGCAGGAAGGGTCGGCAGAGGGTTTCTTAAGAAGAGGGTGCACAAGGGAGTGCTTCAGGGGGGAAGGGAAGACTCCAGTGGTGAAGGAGTGGTTGCAGAATTCAGCCAGTTTTTTCCTAATTAATCAGAAAACCACAACCCCCCCACACTGGTTTCTCTACAAACACTTAGACGAGGAAGAGGGGAGCTAAAAGAATGTAAAACTCTCATAACACCACTGAGAGACAGAAGGAAGACTATGCCATACTAAGACTGGACTGTCCCGCTAATGAGGCCAGGCAAGGTCAGGCCTCCTTTTCTAACTACTCACACCTGACTCCACTTGGGACTCCCAGGAAGTATAAAAGGTGGAGTAGGAGAGCACACTTTGAGCGAGCTGGGGGTGCTGGAAGGTGTCGAGACAGCAGAGGAAGATCAGTTAACCTGCAGAGACCCTGGGAGAACTGGAGGAGTGTTACACTCACGTGGTCTCTGCAGAGGCTTTGGGGGACGGTTGCAGCCCTCCCAGGGGTGAGGTCGCTAGGGTCCGACTTCGCCCTCTGCGCTTATGTGGTGACTGGTGGTAATAGGTGATGCTGCTCGGGACTGGTCCTGCGTGGAGAATAAGGGGCGCGAGTATGCCAGCTTGTGCGCCTGATCTCCTTCCAGACCCATTCTCCCAAACCGTGGTACCCGTGGGATGCGCTGTCCCTGGAAAGCTCACCTGTTGATTAGTTTTGGGGAACACTCGTCCTGCTGCTTCTGGCAGGGGCGCTTGTATGATCTGGACTGAGTTCCTTCACTGGTCCCTTGCACGTGGTAGTCCAGTCTTGCTGCGACTAAGCCACTATACTTCAGGTATGTGTTCCTGTTTGCCTTGTCTGTTTTTGCTGTATTGTAAAGTTTGTTGTCTTGTATTGTCCGTTCCACTTTTGATATTTGCGCTTTTGCTTTCTTCCCTTGCAGGTGATGTTGCCGGCCCGGCAGAAGCTGCGGAGCTCGAGGCGGCAGCCGGAGGTAATGAGGAACAAAGCTGCAGCGGTACAGTAGCTGGTAAATTGTTAACTAGGGGGCGAGCAGGGTTCAAATACGGCGCGGCCGTAGGACAGATGTTCCAACCTTGTCTTTCCTTTTCGTCTCAGGGTCCGAGTTCGTGGATGCAGAGTGCAGTGCTGCGGTGTCGGGATCAAGATCACTGGATGTCAGCAGATGAGTCTGCAGATGAAGCGATGAAGCACCGGTTTCCTGGAGGTGAGTATGCAGGAGAACGCCTGGTTTCAAAGGTAAGTAACCTAGTCCAAGCGGCGGTGAGCGTCACATTGCACGCAAGTGCACAGTAACGCGAAGCACCGGCTTCAAGGATGGAGCAGCTTATATAGCGGAGCTTCTGAAGCCACGGCCACCGGGCTCGGCCTGTCACAACCTGCCACACCCGATGAGTCAGCACATGAAGACCAGGCCTAGGGAGCCACACCCGAGGAGTCAGCACATGAGGATGTTCTCTGGGATAAAGGCTTTCAGCTCCTGGAAAGTTCTTGTAAAATAAAAGCATTCCTTCAATGAAATAAAGTAAAAGCACTCCTGTACTGAAAAAAGTGTTCCTGCTCACATCTCTGTATGAGCCTGGCGCCAAAGGCACCAGGACTGAGTCCAGCCAGGGCCCCTGTGTTTATGGGTCCCAAAGGGACATAAGTGAGTCAAGTGATCCATTACCCACATCACTAGATGGTGTGTGGTTTTTGTGTTCTGGGGCCTTTGGCCATGACAGCACTCGCCCTCAATGCCCCTCTCATGGGTGGTTTCCCCCCTGGCCCTGGTTTAGTGGGGTTATTGCAGTGGAACTGCCTGATTAATCGTGGAGTGTGGACATGCTCACTGGGTTCCCAGGTCCGATCTTGGGATCCATAACTTTTCCAGTGTATAAGGTAGTATAACTTGGATTGGACCATCTTAGAGTCTAGGATCCTTTTAACTTCGTATTCTGGTTCTCCAACTATTTCGGGATCCGGTGGAGTATCGATCCGCGTACCTGGTCTCAATGGTTTTAGGAGGGAGACATGAAACACAGCATGTGGGCCGGTAATTCTAATTTCATGGCCGCAGGGTTGATCACAGCCTTGATAGTGTAGGATCCCAGATGTCTGGGACGGAACGACCGTGGTCCTTTCAGGGGGATGTTTTTGGATGCTAACCAAACCTCATCTCCGACTTGGTAGTTGGGAGCTTCCCTTCGGTGTCGATCCACAAACTGCTTCTGTTGGTCTTTGGCCCTGGCAAGATGCTCTGCTGCTTCCTTAAAAACCTGGGTGATGGTTTTGTGCAAGGTCGTTACAACAGGCATTTCTAATGATTCGAGTGGGTCAAAAACGGATGTCCGTGGATGTCGACCGTACACCATGTAGAATGGGCTTTGTCCTGTACTGGTGTGAATGGAGTTGTTAAATGCGTATTCTGCTAACCAAAGTATGTCCTTCCAGGTATCCTCGGTTTGTTGCAGCATACACCTTATGTATTGCTCGAGGGTCTGGTTAGTCCGTTCGGTCTGGCCATCGGTTTGGGGGTGATGGCTTGTTGATGGGAACTTTGCCAGCACTATAGTCACCCTGGCACGCCATGTGCGAGAGGGCAATGACAACACCTCCAGGCTCATTGAGTCCATGTTGATTGGCCAACAGGCAAATCTTGCACATATGCCACCTATTCCTGATTCTGTGCCATCCAATACCACCACCCCATCCAGCTCCACCACTGCCAGTCCACGAGGCGCTCAAGTCGAGTAACAGGGCTCTCGGGCAAGGATGCACAAGCACAGAAGCGCACACAGAAGTGATGGCATATGTGTCGGGCACTGCAGGACACATGTGGACTTGAAGGGTGTGAGGGGTGGGTACGTTTGGGTGGTGGGGGAGGTCAATTAGGGGTTTTGAATATTGGGGCCTGGTTGGGGTACGTTTGGGTGGTGGGGGAGGTCAATTAGGGTGTTTGAATATTGGGGCCTGGTATGTTTGGGTGGTGGGTGGGCACGGGTGTACAGCTTCCCTAACCATTGCACCTCCTTCCCTGTTGTTAATTTATCAAAATATAATTTCAAAAAAACATAAAACATACATGAGTGGACATCCATCATTTCATTTGCAGTACAACAATTCATTTAGTGGCATCACCATATCCATGCAATGCTGTGAATGTGCTGTCTCTCAAACTTAAATGCCAATCAGTTCATCCCATGCTCGTTGTCCATCTAGTGGACCCCCAGGAGGAGGTTGTGCATCCCATCCCCATCATCTGCGTCTGGGAGCAATGGAATGTTCCTGCGCAGGCACAGATTGTGCAGCATGGCACAAACGAGCGTGATTTTACCCGTCTTCACTGGGCTGTACAGCAGTGATCCGCCAGATCTGCTTAAACAGCGGAACCGGGCCTTTAGCAGTCCGAATGTCCCCTCAATCATGCCACGTGTGCGGACATGTGCCCTGATGTACGCCTCTTCATGCCTGTTCCTTGGCCTCCGTACAGGCGTCATCATCCATGGCGTGAGTGCATATCCAGCATCACCTACATGGGATGTAGATGGGGGGACATGTCAGTGTTTGTGGTATCATGTCTTCATCAGATGCAGTGCAATCTTGTGTCATTGTTCATTCATGCATATGTGGCATGCAGTGGTTGGATCGGTGGGTGGTTATGTCTTTGGCCATCGTAGAGGACGTTGGCAACCGGACATTGACCAACTCATTGGTGTGCATATGTACTGTGCCCTGCGGGTGACATTGACTTGTGAGTATGGCATTGTGCAGTGATGTGCACACATGGCAGAGTAACTCCACCGTGATGAAGTAGTCGAAGCAGGATGTCTCATGTACAGGTATCATGTGCATTGGGAGGGCAGTGTTGCATATTGTGGGTGGGTATTTGCAGTGGCTCCAGGTGTATGGGACAGTGATAGTATCGGCTGTGTGTGTCATGTGGCAGGGTGTGTACGGGTACACTGTGGTAACCTGTCATGTGCTGCTTTGTGAGGTTTAGGTTCCGCTGTCTATTCAGTTGATGGCAGGGGGGTTGATGCATGTGCAGTCACAGCAGCACTCACATTGCTCATTGCCCTGGACACACACAAACCACTTCCACAGGGTCGGTGCATTGGCAGCTGTACTCAACCAATAGCCATGTGCTTTGTCCGGCATAGCGTTCCATGTACCGTGGCAATATGGAATTCCGCAGTACCATTGAGTCATGGGTTGAGCCCGAGAAACGTGTGCAGCAATGTGTTATCAGTTGTGTGGCATCACATACCATATGTACATTTAGTGAGTGGTACTGTTTCCTATTGCGGAACACCATCTCAATTGCACGTGGTACTGTCAGCTCAAGTGGGTGCAGTCGACTGCACCTATGCAATTTGGCATGCCTGCTATGGCATGGAAGGCCAACTTGGTGGCAATGACCTCGGGGAGGGTACGGGGTAGGGCTATCTGTTCCGACACATGGCGCAACAGGGCATCCAGTACCTGTACCAGGATTTTGGAGAAACAGGGTTGTGATAGGCCATGCAGCTCACCAACTGTGTGTTAATAGGTGCCGGTGCCAAGGACATGCAGTACAGACACAACCGTGAGGAGGGGGGATGGCGGTGGGGGTGTCTATGTGGCTGCTGATGTCGTCCTCTATCATGGCGGTGATGTACAGGATTGTTGGATGGTCCAGCCGGTAAAGTGTGTGGATCTGTCCTAGGGTAAGGTTCCAGGGTGAGGCCCTGATGCGTGGTATTGCAGGCTGCCTGCGTGGTGGTGCCAGCTGGACAATGGGGTTTGCCATAGGTACAGGGTTAGCTGGTTGCCGCCTGCGCCTCCTACACCTCCGCCTCCTCCTCTGCACCAACCATTACTGCCATCATGTGCAGTGCTGCCTGTTGGTTGAGTAGGCCCAGTCCCAATGCTACTAGAGCTGCTGCCTGCATGGTTCCGTTTTGTGTTGGGCTGGGTGTGGCCCTTTCGTAGGCTCCCAGTGGCCTGCTGGGTCCAGCTGGGCTGATTTGGTGCACCTATGCCCTGATTCAGGTCAGCAGGCACTGTTTAACGTCATGTTCGCGGTGGCGGCGGTACCGCCACTGTGATCACGGTTTTAACGCCATTTTTCAGGCGGTGCTTCCATGTCTGCGCTAGTTGTGATGCTCGCGGTGTTTAGTATAGCTGGTAACGGAGGGGTTTCCGTGCAGGCGGAGTTTACGGGAGCCTAAACTCCGCGGTTGGAGGTGGTGCTATTTCAGGGTCCGCAGGTCATGATTGGGCGGACGCGAAAAAGGTGCCGGTATGGTTATACCGGCGGCGTTAAGTCCGGACCGATGTACTTGTAATGAGGCCCAATGTCTCCAGGCTTTGAACGCTGCTTTAATTGCTAGCAGCTCTTTATCAGTGATTGCATAATTCAATTCAGGGGCTGAAAACCTGCGAGACCAGAATGCCACGGGATGCAACTGACCTGTTTCGGGGTCTCGTTGTGACAGGACTGCTCCCATTGCTATGTTGGAAGCATCAGTTTCGACCACGTATGGTAGTTCTGGTCGAGGATGCTGTAGAATTGGTGCTGTGGTAAATGCTTGTTTTAGCTCCTGGAAGGCTTTCTCTGCCTCTGCAGACCAATTAAATTGTTTATTTTTCTGTAGTAAAGAGGTGATTGGGTGGACGATCTGAGAGAACAATGAACCAGCGATAAAAGTTGGCGAACCCGAATACACTCTGTGCTCCCTTTATGGATGTTGGTGAGGGTCAGTTAAGGATAGCGTCTACCTTGCGCGTGTCCATGCGTACACCCCGTGGTGTGAGAATGAAGCCGAGGAATTCTACCTCTGTCACATGAAAGAAGCATTTCTCCAATTTGGCATATAGCCGGTGTTGCCGCAGTTTCTCCAAAACTGCCCGGACATGGTTGACGTGGTCTTCCTTGGTGATCGAATAGATAAGAATGTCATCAATATAGACAAGAGCGCAGACGTCCAACAGTTCGTGGAGCACGTCATTCATGAAAAATTGGAACACCGCCGGGGCATAACCTGATATTCATAAAGGCCATATTTCGTGCGAAAGGCCGTTTTCCACTCATCTCCTTTTTTGACTCTTACTAGAGTAGGTCACTCATAAGTCTAGTTTTGTATAAATCTTAGCATTTTTGACTTGATCCAAGAGCTCGGAGATAAGTGGTAACGGTACCGTTTTTTTACTGTGATCTGGTTAAGTGCTCTGTAGTCAATGCAAGTTCTTAGATCTCCCTCAGGTATCCCTCCTTTTTAGGCACAACAAAGAGGGGCGAGGATGCAGGGGACTTGGACGGACGAATGAAGCCATTTGCCAGATACCGATCGAGGTAGGTTTTTAGATGCTGGTTTTCCTGTTCTATTAGGGCGTAAATCCAGGCTGCAGGGAACTTGAGCTCCAGGTACCAGATCAATTTGGCTGTCATACGGTCTGTGCGGAGGTAGGGTGTTTGCTTGCTCTTTTTGAAAGACATCTTGGTAATCCAGGTATTCAGGTGTTTGTGAACCGGTTGGTAAGACCTTTTAATGAGATTCCCTTGCTATAACAGGTGTCGGCACAGTCTTGGGGAAAGGTCAGAACTTGTTTACACCAGTCAATCTTGGGATTGTGGGTCTCCAGCCAGGGCATCCCAATATCATCTGGAACTGAGGAGCGCAGATGAGATCGAAGGCGATGTCCTCTTGGTGACCGTCCTGTAACAGAAGCGTGACCTTCTCAGTGTAATGCGTTGCTGGGCCGGATGATATCTGAGATCCATCAACTGCTATGACGTTATCCGAAACCTGCTTCTGTCGGAGAGGAAGGCCGATCCGGGTAACCAGATCTTGATCCATGTAATTTCCCACAGCACCACTGTCAATGTATGCCTCCAAGGCATGTATTTTTTTTTTTTTTTTTTATTAAAATTTTTGTTTTTGATGCAAACGCATCTTTACAAAAAATACAAATCAGATCTTCCCATAATTCATACACTTATGACATTCTATCTAAGATTGAACAGAAGAGAGAAAGCTATTCTTATAATATAGATCAACATTACATAATTCTTATAAAAGAACAAGCACACAAGTAACATAACATAATAAGCAATACATTGCAACGACAGAACTAATAAAAACGATACATTGAACATGACATGATGTTACATAAAATTACCCACTAATGTCTAAATTGCTACTATCATACGTTTTCAAAGCGTGTTAAGCAATCGCAGTGCAGATTCAATAGTTTTCACTAAGCGAACAGTTGCGATAACAATAGAGTTGCAAGAGCCCCTCATACAACACGACCATATAAGTTCTCTCCCAACTTCTGAATGAGTCGAAGCAAAAGCTTTAAGATTCAAAGTTCTTGCTGTTTCGAATGACGGACACCACAAAAACAGGTGTTTTAAAGTTTCAGGGATGTCTGTTTTTTTACAGAATCTGCAAGATGTCTTTACAGCAACATTTGTATCTTCTCCCCAATGTTTTGTGCGTGTACTTGTATGTACCAAATCTAAACGAAATCGCATATACTCTGTCCTAATTTCAACACTAGGGCAGAGCAGAAGATATGGTTGACGTGGAATTTGTGCGTGTCTAAAGGATGCATATTCTGAGAAGGAGGAGTAAGTTGCAATCTGATCACATGTACTTGCCCAGTCATTCCAGAAAAGACGTTTATGTGCAGTAAGTAATTTATGTTCGAGTTCTTGAGAGGTAATATTTATGCCAGATAAGATAGTATATATTCGCTTTTGAAAAAGCTTAATTGATTTAGGCTGAAGCGAGTATAACATTTGATAGAGATCTTCATAAAGAGAGTTTGTCAATGGAAACTGCATCTTTGCAAAGATTTTAAGAATGCGCCAATTGTGTCGCGCTCCGAGAGAGTTTAACCCCAGTTCATGTCTCAGTATAGCATTAGGGAGATATGCCGGTAATCCTAAAGTGGTCTTCCACAGTCTAGCTTGCAGTTTATTCAAAAAGGTAGTTAAATCTAAAAGGCAAATGTCGAGGCCATATAAAATGATTGCTTCTACCTTTTTGGTATAAAATTCAAGTAATGGTACTAACGAAAACATACAATATCTCCTATATATGATTTTCATTTGATTTTGTAGAGGAATTATTTTTTCACAAAGTGCTTTGTGCCAAAAGGAATTGTTGGCGAGATTATATCCCAAATATATCGTGTGTGTTGTCAATTGAATACGATTTAGGTTAATGTGCCAACAAAATTTACGAACCTTTTTCTTCGAGGATAAAACTAGGATGTTTGATTTTACCAAGTTTATCGACAGATTATTTGATACACAAAATAGGCTAAAAATTTCCAGTTTTTTCTGCAAGCCAGAATGAGTGCTGTCTAGTAACAGCACATCGTCGGCGTATGCTAACCATGAAAGTTTAAGCCTACCCAACCGAACAGGGTTGATTTGTGGCGAGTCCCATAGATCTTCTATATCAGATAGGTAGAGATTGAAGAGGACGGCTGCAAGATTGCAGCCTTGTTTCACTCCAGTTGCTGTGGAGATAGCATCCGTCAGCAGTCCACTACTGGAGATTCGGACTCTGACAGAGGTTTGTTGGTGTAGTAGTGCAATAAGAGCAACTAAACCTGGAGGAAATTTTAGCCTCAGCATCTTTTCCCAAAGGATACTACGGATCACGCAATCAAATGCAGATGAAAGATCTAATGAGGCGATGAAAACAGGACCGGTAGCGGAGGAGTGTGTCCCCGCCGTTAAATGAGCTAATATTGTGGCATTTAGTTGTGTACCTAAATTCTTCCTAAAGCCAGTTTGTGCCTTATTTAGCGTGCCATTTAAAGTGATATGTTTTTCAACCTCATCTAAGAGGAGCAGTGCGAACACCTTGGCCGCCACATCCAATAGTGCAATAGGTCTAAAATTTAATGGTTCTTTTAGAGATCCCTTCTTATGTAAGAGAATGATAACAGAAGATGTCCATGACGGAGGTAGCCTCTTAGATACAAAGATAGTTTGATAAATCTTCAGAAAGATTGATGCCCAAAAAAGTGGGTCATCTTTGATGACACAAGGAGGAAGTCCGTCAGGGCCTGCACATTTAGAACTTTTTAATTTGGAAATCGCATAAAGAATATCTTCAGTTGACCAGGGACAGAGATCTGGAATTTGAAGAATTAGGGTCTTAATATCAACCTCTTTAAATCGTGTGGGTAAAAGATACTTATGGGTAAAAAATGTAACCCACGAGTTGCCATCTACGGCAGATTCAAAGAGAGATGCAGAGTTGTTATTGGTTTCTCTGAGCAATTTCCAAATGTCTCGGACATTCTTGTTACAAATAATTTGCACCATATTTTGATTGCCAGTTAAGTAGAAAGCATGACGTGATGCATTTATTTTGTATTTGTGATTCCTCATTAAGGTCTTTTTGGCATTCGCATAGCTAAGAGTATCCATAGAGTAGAGTTGCTTTTTCAAAGTTCTTAAGGCGCTATTTCTCTCAGATTTTAGTTTGGCTACTCTCTTAGCTAGAATAATTTCTGCATTAGATGTGTTATAATGTGTTGGTGATGAGTTCGCAATGTAGACAAGATGTGAGTGTATCATACCTAAATTCCATGTTAGAAGGGTTTGATAATTACTATCATCATTCACAGAGAAGGACCACCAATCACGATTTACAAGAAATGTTATTTGTCGGCAAGTAAATGAATTCCATCTGATGGATAGAAGATGACGCTCGCTGTGAATTAAAGTTAATGTTTGAGACCTATCAAAGGTCACTACTTCAGCAGACAGCGTGGAAAGCAAAATGGCGTGGTCTCCAAGACCAGGGAAGATCATAGTCGTTGGAGAGATCAACCCTATGAGATCATTTGATACTACGATGTAGTCAATACAGGAATGAGAGTTGCCCCTCTGCCATGTAGCAAGTGAGGTAGATACCTTAGGGTGGATCACAACAAGATCCCAGTGTGACAATAATTGTACCCATTTTTTCCCATTTGAAAGGGCATTCTTAAAGTGGTTGGAAAATGTATTATGCGTGTATGGGGCTGTTAAATCATATAAAAAGGCATTAAAGTCACCACAGATAATGGTTGTAATATTTGAGTGAATGGAAAATACATCGAACAGCAGATCATTTAGTATTTGAAGGGCAGCTTCTATCCGCAGAGAGTTGGGATTCCAATATAAACAAATAAGCAAAACTCTTTTCCTTTCAGAAAAATCAATGTCAACAATTATAGCCAAACACAGTTGATTGGTAAACCTTTGAATTATATGAAATATCAACTTATTGTTGAGTAAGAGGGTCAGGCCACCACTTGGCCGACCGACATAGGGGAGCAATGCAGCATTATGTATAGCAGTAAAACCATCTAGTTGAAAATCATAACAGTGCATCGTTTCTTGAATAAAAAAAATTGAAGGCAAATCGTCGACACTTGTGTTTTTGAACCAGGAAAGTAAATTATTGAAGCCACAACAATTCCAAGATTGAATGTGGAGCTGGTTACATTAGGATTTTGAGGACGAAACCAGGGAGGAGGATAGTACTGGGTCCGATGAACTTTTTGACGGCAAAATCCCCAGTAGACCATTTAAAGCCGATGTTAAAAGGGCTAAGTTAGATAGAATTTTATCATTTTCTGATATGGAGGATGAGGCATTCTCATTTATGGAATTAATTTTAGATGGCAAAGGGGGCATGTATTCCAGGAATTGCATCGCTTTTTCTAGCGCTGCAAATGCTTGAAGATTAAGCCCCAAAGAGGAAAGGTCTGTTTTATGTTCCCAAATGACCTTTGCAATAATAGGAGACAGAACTTTGCATAACATCCTATTATTATTGACCAAAGGGAGCTTTATCCATTCGACATCCAAGGAGATTAGATTACGTAATGACGGAATTTTATATAAAGAATTCATTAAGAATGACCGATTAATTGGTACTATTCCATTTATTTGTACATTGCTGGACCAGCCAATTAGAGTTTGGGTTTCTTCCGGGATGTCATTGAACGAACATAGCTCACTATCTATTGTACATGGAATTAAATAAGAATTTTTAGTACACGATTGCAGTTCTTCATTCTTGACTTCACCCAAATTCTGAGAAGACATTGCTACTTCATAATTAGCTGGAAGCGGAGTTTCGAAAGCAGAAACAAATTCTGGTTTCGATGAAGCCTTAAAGGCAAACGATTTTTGCAAAGCACAAATTGGAATTGAGGTCAAGGCTATAGGGTCGTGTGAGATAGAGGTTTCCTTGACATGTGATCTCGAAGAGGTATGAGCCTGGTGCACCATTGCTTGCACAACCGTAGTTTGTGGATCTACGAGATGAGTACTTTCTTTTAGAGTTTTATTTATAGTGAGATTACAGGAAGTTTTTTTGTTCTCTACAGAAGGAAAAAATAAGTTCAAATTGGGTTGCAGCATAGTATTGCTTACTGATGAAGCTGCTGTACAAGGGGCTATAGAGAGTTCTTTTTTTGTGTCAGTTGTTACTTCATTGTCTTGATTCAAGTAGGAAGTAACAGTGGCTTTTTTTGTTTTTTTGGGATGTTTTTTGTTAGACTTCAATTGAAGAGCAAATAGGCTCTCCTCATTGAGTTGACTAACATTAAGATGAAGATCGTCATTAGCTAAGCCAAACGAAGTGGGCGAGATGACAGAACTTGTTGGCATCGCTTCCACACTCTCCTGCTGCCTATTAGTGTTGACCGCTGTGGTCATAAGAGCTTCCTTCGTTTTGCGTTTATTTCTGCGTTTGAGTGCTCGTTGGTATGATTTTTTCATCCTACGAGACACGTGGTAGAAATCCGAAACATTATCGGTAGTTTCTACACTCACTTGAGCATCTTCTTCGTCTAATAAGTTGGTAAGAGCTGAAGGACTATGTAGGGGAAATTCCACAGGGTCGGGAGTTGTCTTTATGCATGAGTCAGTATGAAGTAATTCAACTGAAAATAGCTTGGAGTTATGAAGCAGTTGTTCTATTTGATGAATTCTTTCGTGTTGGAGATGAACCACTTCCATTAGATCAATTTGTGGAGTGTTTGCATCAGTCAAAACAGGTTTAGAAGAGGTAATAACACTTGCGAAGGATGTCGGTCTGCCCTTCAATAAGAGGGATGCGTCTGAGGTTTGTGTGCTTTGAGAGGCACTAGCTTGAGATAAGCTGGTAGGTTGCAAACTCTTCCTTATTAAATCAGCGCTGCGTTCTGCGCAATTGTTGTGGGAGATATGACAGGCCTCCTGAGCAAGTATATACCCTTCGATTTTGGCCAATTGTAGAGAGTTGGTTATAATAGAATCTTTAATATCTTTCAACTGAAGGTGCGTAAGTTCATGGCCCTTATCTAACAGATTTAATATACGTGTAAGGACAGGAAATGTATGTAGTTCCTGTTCTAACAACTGAGAAGAATTTAATGCTTGGGGAATAGGAGACAATTGAGGATAGGATGCAAAAGAGTGTATAGGAGACTCTTGGGGTAATTGTTTACTAGGGGAAACTAAATTTGTCGGATCATCAGGCAACAGCTTCTTCAAGGGGTCGTGCTCAGGAGTTGGAGAGCTGCCCAGACTCTTTGACACAGAAGCACTAGATGTTATTTTAGGTAAAGTGTCAGGATTGACATACGCAAAAGAGGTAACCGTTGGGGTAGGATGAAAGTGAACCTGTTCGCGCATACCCCAGGAAGCCGCAACAGGTGTAGAAGGGCCTAATGAGAGACTAATTCGTCTTTCTAAAGCAGCAATGATTCCTGGGGCAAGCATTGAAGTATCAGAAATAGGAATTAAGATTTTGTCTAGCGCCCCAGGAGAAGTATCAAAGTTGGAATCCATGTCATTTGCCACTTTTAATGAAAATGGAGCATCCTCTTTTATATCCGATGTGGGCACATGGGACTGAGAAAGCGTTTGTGTCTCAATAGAGTAGAGGGGCTTTCTAGACGCGATAGCAGTAGTATTCCCAATGACCGACAAGGGACTAGCTTGAGGAGGCAACTGCCCTCCCTCTAAAGAGTGAGAGCTTTCCATTTTTACTTTTTGTGGTTTATTGGATAGACACTTTGCAATGGAATCCTTCATTCTTTTCCCATTCCTTAATATACGTGGGGAAGTATCCATAAAAAAGGGCACATCAACCAGTATAGATTCCAGAAGTCAGCATATACGTGTTTACCACACACACAAGAATAGTACTCCTAAAGATAGAAGCAAGATTACAGGTGGAATTATTTGCCTAAACAAAGGATTCTAAACATATTCCACTATAGAGTAACCAGCCACCGTGCAACCAAGTACCGCGATCAACAGGCAATCTTTTGCAGTGCTTCGCAGTATTTAGCAGAACTTACTTAGTGGGGGATCGCCCTAGATTCTGTTTTCAAACCGATAATATCTTGGTATTGATGGCTAAACTGTGCCAATAAAGGCAATGTATATGCAGCTGAGTGTAAAAGTGCACCACGCACTACGAACAGCGAACAGCCAACAGTACTTGACTGTACTTCACAGTGCGCGGCGCAAGTGCGCCAAGGTAGGTGTATTTAAGGTTGAAAAGATGGGCGTTTGAGCGGCAGGAAGGGGCGGAGCCACCCCTACACCTTAAATGAATAGAAAGAAAAAAGATGTTTCAGAAATTAACACGCGCTTTTCATGCAACTGTAAACATCAAAGGCGTAGATTTGGGCGCAATAGTCTGCACACAGTCACAGGGGGTGTGTTTAAGCCAAATAGAGGGCACACAGTCACAGGAGGTGTGTTGTAATCTAATGACAAACACACAGACAGAAAATCACCTCCTACTTCCTCCCAGAAGGGTCAGGCAGGTGGAGTGTCCTCTGTAAAGACGTCCTCCAGGCGAAAAATTTACGCGGCTCACACGCTGATCTTGTCCAACAAATGAGTCCGTGTGCAGCCGCGCAGTAGCGTAGGAGTGGCGAATCGGGCAGCAGTCGTTCCGGCAACAGCCAACAGTACTTGACTGTACTTCACAGTGCGCGGCGCAAGTGCGCCAAGGTAGGTGTATTTAAGGTTGAAAAGATGGGCGTTCGAGCGGCAGGAAGGGGCGGAGCCACCCCTACACCTCCTACTTCCTCCCAGAAGGGTCAGGCAGGTGGAGTGTCCTCTGTAAAGACGTCCTCCAGGCGAAAAATTTACGCGGCTCACACGCTGATCTTGTCCAACAAATGAGTCCGTGTGCAGCCGCGCAGTAGCGTAGGAGTGGCGAATCGGGCAGCAGTCGTTCCGGCAACAGCCAACAGTACTTGACTGTACTTCACAGTGCGCATGTATTTTCGACGGTTGCTTGTGGTTTAGCAGGTGCACTGGGATGACTAGATGTGAGGTCTGTATAGGTTCCTTTTCACTGCCCCCGACAAGCGGACCCCTACGCTTGCCGGGCGTTGGAGTTTCCCTGAGTCCTGTTCTTCTTCACCCTTGTCAGTTTCGCCAACTGCTTTCCCGGATGGTTTCACTGGGCATTCTCTGAGATAGTGACCTGCTTTGCCACAGTACAAACAAAGCTGCTGCTGTCTCCTTTTCTCCCTTTCTCCCTTGGTGAGTGGGCTCCGCAAGCCTCCGATTTGAAATGGCTCGGACTGATCGTGTGATTTGGTTTGATTCTCACGGGGTTGCAGGTAGACCGACCGCCCCTCGGACTTGGCCCGATCCATCTTCCGTTCCTGCAATCTGTGATCGAGCTGCACTGTCAGGTCAATGTATTCAGCACATCTTTCTGGGGGATTTACTACTTGGGCTAATACGTCCTTAAATTCCCCTCGCAAGCCTCGGTAAAAGAGAGTAGTTCTTTTCTCCTCTGGCCAGTTAGTTTTTGCTATCAGACGAATGAAGGAAGTGATATATGTTAGTAAGTCTTGATTACCCTGCGTAGTGATAACAGTTCATCGTCCAGAGCCCGCCCTTGAGTATGCTGTGCAAATAGTTTCTCCATTTCACGCTGGAAACCTCCGAAGTCTCGAAGCAAAGGATCATCCTGGTTTACCAAGGGTATTGACCACTCCGCTGCACTACCTCCCAAATATGAGTACACAAATGCCACTCTCGCTTCATCGTTGGGGAATGCCCCAGGTCTGCACAAGAAATGTAGGCGACACTGATTCATAAAGATGGCGTACTTATTCGGATCGCCTGTGAAGTGTTCTCGTGGGGCCAGGGGAACCCCCCTGAAAGAACCACCTGTACTGGCGTGGGCTATGGAGGTGCGGCAGGAGGGGCATACCCCGGCAGTGGGACCTGGCCTGCCTGTGCCTGGAGCATTTACCTTGCTAGTTCATCTGTCTGCTCCCGGTTCACAAACTGAGTCCAGCCAGGACCTTGGTGTTTATGGGTCCCAAAGGGACATAAATGAGTCAAGTGACCCATTACCCCCATCACTAGATGGTGTGGTTTTTGTGTTCTGGGGCCTGTGGCCATGACAAGGAGGAGGGAACCACCACACTGGAACTTTGAATTCAGGAGAGGCTGAAGTGAGGGTAGAGACCTGTATCTGCAGAAGGCAAAACCAGGGGCAGCTGGGATCTCCTGGCGGTGCCACACCAGCACTCCTTCCCTGGGCCCAGCAAACAAGCCCAGGTCTCTGAGGGGCAGGCGATGAGGCCCTGACCTCAATACATCACCATTGAGACTCCTGCAGCTCCCAAAGCCACGTACTGCTGTTTTGGGGAGCTTTGAAGTAGGAGCAAAATACACTACAATGCATTCTGCGACTGCAAGTCCAAAACTGTTTTTTGGGGAAAACTGAAGAAGGGTCTGCGCCCGACAGAGGGAGACCCTTAAATCCAGGTGAGAAGGTCTGTGCCCCGAAGAGGGGGATCTGCGCCCGGCAGAGGGAGACCCTGAAAGTGAGAAGTTCTGACCCCGGAAGAGAGAAACCTGAACTGTAAGAAAACCCAGTGAAGGACCAGCAGCAGAGGGGCCCAGCGCCATGTGGGCTCTCATTCGAAGGACTCTGGTTGGTCCCCTTTGTTGAAACTGCCACTACCAAGAGGCCCTGGGAGAGGCTGGCGTAAAAAGGTCAAAGTGGTCCTACAAGCAAAGCCCCTTGCACAGTCGAAGGTCTTTGGCGTGCTGAGGAAACAAAGTGATTTGCGTTACTGGAGGTAAATGTGAACCTGACTGAGGGATGCCTAGGAATTAGGGTAACCAGTTACAACACTGAACATCGTGTTAAAAGAACTGTGTGAAGCCTGGCTGCGGGTTGAGACCCAGACTTCGGTAAGAAGTGAACCTAGAGGGTCTAGAGTGATTTTCTTATGTACTGTGTTAGGAAGGCTATGGGCCTCATTACGACCCTGGCGTTGGACCATGGTGCTATTAGCACCATGGTCCATGCCAGATTCCGCCATGGTGGATGGCGGAATTATCGCCCCATTACAAGGTTGGTGGGGCGGTAATTCCCCATTCACCATGGCCCCTTCCCCATTTTTGGCCCATAGGGCACAATGGGAATGGGGAAGGTGCTAATTACGGCACCGTAAATTACGGTGCCGTAATTAGCACCAAGGTCCCTTAGCGGGTTGGACTTTAATGCCTGCAAAAAGCAGGCGTTAAAGTGTGAATCGGGCGTTAAGGCGCCGTTAACCCCTTAACGCCAGGGTTGTAATGAGGCCCTATGTGAACCCGATGGAGGTATGTCAAGAGGAAAGCTGAGGAAAATGAATCCTGCATTGTGATAAAGCAAGGTGAATGAAGGGCAGTAGTGAACCCGACTGAGGGAGGCCCACGTTGCAAGAAGGATCGGAGCCCGGTTGAGGGGGATCCAAGGGTGAAGGGAAATCACCCGACGTGAAGATTACTGAAAGGAACTTTTGTTTTTGTTGGTTATGGCACATCAACCCTCTGAGGCAAGAGACTTTGTATGAAGGAGACTTGGCCACGGAAGCCCGTGATATTTTGGAAACTAACTGTACGCTTGTGCTGGAGAAGCCCAGGTGTGTGCTGTGCTTAAGTCCCACCTTGTCCCGTGCTAGAAAACGTGGGGAATGGAGACCCCAGCTAAACCATCCTGACTTATCATTTGTGAACACTTCTTTCTTTCCTGGTGAACATTACCCCACACTATTTTGTAACTTAGCGGTAAGGATTGGCAATAGTTTTTTTTTTTGGTATTTGCCCTTTTTATTTGACAAGATGCCACTAGGACTGCCTTATTATTATTTGATGGTCGTAGCTTGCTCCCATCTTAGATTTAGGTTTAGATTAGGTGTTTATCTCACTCACTTAACTGTTTAATAAACTCCCTTGAACTGTGATCACTTGTGTCTGTTTTACTGTTTTCACCATGAGTTCCTTACAGCAGCCAGATAATAAAACTCTAGTCGCGGGAGCTGCACACAACACCCCCGTGTCCTTATAAGCTGTGCATAAAGTATTCAAAGGCGATTTTCTGGCTGCTCTGGGCCCACAAGCATCCACCAAGTAAGGTGGCTAGCCTGCAACCCCCCGTCCCGCTGCAATGAAATAGGGCACATTAACAAAGGAATAGATTAGACATGCAATATTATCATTTTCACTATTGCAATCCGGCCTAGAAGAGACAGTGGCAGTTTACTCTAGAATGTCATAGACCGCCTCACCCCGTCCACCGCCTTAATTGTGTTTCTTACCTGTAGGTCTTCTGGTGTGTGGGCTGTATGTATTCACAGGTATTTGAACATGCTGATCCCCATTGTAGCCCCAGATCTGGCTGATCTCGTGCACCATATTGTTGCATTCCAGTTAGGGGAAAGAGGCACGATTTCTGTCTGCTAAATGAAATCCCAGACAGCTTACCAAAGTCATCTAGGACCTTTAGGATAATGGGCAGGTTGTGTTCCGACTCCCACAAATACAGGAGGACATTGTCTGCATATAGGGAGATAAGATGAGTAGAGCCGCCTTCCACCACTCAAGCCTCAGAATTATTGGCGCAGGAATACCACCAGCGGTACCATTGCCAATATATAAAGCATGGGCGACAGCGGGTACCCCTGTCGTGTTCCTAGTTGTATGTCCCATGCCCCCGACACCCGTCTCCCCGTTTTCACCCTGGCCACCGGCTGTGTGTATAGTAACTTAATCCATTTTATGACAATTTCACCAATTCCAAAACCCTGCAACGCAGCTCACATCCATTCCCAATAAACAGAATCACACGCCTTAATAGCGTTTAGAGACAGCACTATGAGTATCCCGGCAAGCAATGCAGTTAATATTTTCGGACAGGTGGTCTCTGTCCTCAAATATCATCAAATATCCCAGTGTACCAATAGTGGAGAATGGTTTGAAATAGTGCACCTCATATTACGCTCTTGAAAATTCAGCCAAGTGTTCAGCCCCCACAAACAGATAATCAATTCTGTTATAAACTCTATGAGAGGCCGAATAGTATGAGTATCCCTACCCGCTAGCATTCTGTTCCCTCCAAATGTCTACCAGCCATAAATTAGTCTCAGAGGCCGGTAATGACCCGGTCTGCATGGAATCGGATCCATCCAGAGTCGGGTCCCCAATGCAGTTAAAGTCCCCCTCCCCTTGTCCCCGAAAGAAATGGGGCGTCCCTCATGTGGGCCAGCTTGTTGCCCAGGGGGCGAAGGAAAGTGGTATTGCATGATTAGAGCAATAGGAGTTCACTATATACACCTCCTGATGATCCACATACCCATGCGCAATCACATATCTGCCCTCTTCATCACCTCAACATCAAGAAGCCGAAAAGGAACTACAGATCTATCCACACCATGACCCCTCTGGCAAACATTGAGTAGGTGACTCGAACCCCCCCCCAACTCCCTCATCTAGCAACAACCTTCTCTTGCTCTGCAGGGAGCAAGTGCGTTTCTTAAAATAAAGCGCTCAATACTCTTTTCCTGCGCAAAAATGATCCAACCCGGTTTCTGCACATGTAGGAGCCCAACCCCCTGATGTTCCAAGTCATTATCTTAATCTGAGCCATCTCAATAGTACATAAACCCGCTGCCTGTCACCCAGGGCTACCTCCATCCTGGCGTGCACCATCCTCTCACAAAACAGTCATCGCCCAGCTCCCAGACTAACACTGTTCAAATACAGGCTCTGAATTTCATGCCTCACCACCCACTGCCTCCCATCCATCCACCCTCCTCCGATCCAGTAGCCAGGATGCCAACATTCACACCGAAGAACATCAACCATATGTAACAAAACAAGAAATAAGCGCCCCTGCCAATGGGGCCAAAACAACACTTAAGAGCATCAAGCCTTTCGGGTACACCCATCCCCATAGTCCATAGGCCGAAACTTTGCCGTTTGGGAATCAGGCCGGAGGTGCCAGAGATCACCCAGCACCACCCACATCCAATGCTCCGTGGGTGACAGGAATACCATGACCTGGGCAGCAGCGTTGTGCTCACGCACCAAAAAGTCTTTATATCTTCTTCCAGGCAATATGCCTGCTTGTAGAGTTCATACTACAGGTTTGCTAAATGTCTCTGTATTCTCTGCCTTGGGTACTAGTCTCTGTTTTGCTGGGTTGGCTTGTACATTTTCAGTCCTGTGTAATATTGTCCTTCACCAGTTTCTGCTGGTGCGCCTATACCTTCTCCCTACATGGGAGACTTTGTGTACACCTAGCTCTGGGGACCTACTTCTCACACCCAGTCTTTTGCTCTCCTGTCTTCTAGCCCACTTTAGGGTTTCTTCTCTTGCACCCCACTTTGTGTTGTTTTGTCTTTCACTCCGCCTTGGAGCAACTTGCCCCTTCTGGGCCTTCTGGCTTCTCGGCCTCTATGCAGGACCCTCCAGCCTACCCTGCAACTTACTTGTGGGGCCCTTCGGGGTTCGGCATGCCGGTGTCTTCTCTCCCCTCATCGGAGGTCGGGCCAGAGTGGATACCACCGTCACTTCACACAGCGATGCTCAAAGCCCCGGTGGCCGCATTCTTCCAGCACTTCACATCTGCTCCCTGACAATCTCTGGCACCCCCTCAGCACAAAGGTGGCCAGCTGAAGATCCTGGCGCTGGCATACTCAGCTGTTAGTCCGTGAGGGATGGCAGAGCCAGCGGCTTAGGCGGCCATAACTCCACGCCCCCTGCGGTCCCTCATTATCATTCACCTTTAAAGAGGACGGAGTTACTATTGTGAACTAAATAAAATAAGTAGGTCTCTGCTGTGCGAACGAAAAGGAGTAACAAAGATGGACATGAAAATGGTTTTCTACTGAAAGGGCCTGTGTTTGTATTCCAGCCTACAATAAAGATTACCCCTGCTAATTGTGCAGGGAGTATTAATTCTATTAAAGACTAGGAGGCGAGCATTATGCTTCAGCTTGATTTATTCTACTTTCCAGCAGTTTCAACAAAAACACACATCAAAACTTTGAAAAGCATCTTCCTAGTACTTTTCTTCCCCTGAAACCACAAGTCCCAATGTCCCAGTAGTTCTCTGTTGCCGAGTCCAGCTATGACCTCTTTCTGTCTCTGGACTCCTCCTCTCTCTTACGGCTCTGAACTGCCTCCTGAAATTTATCAACGATCAACCAACAGCGCGAATAGTTCCAACTTGGCGTCGGCTCAACGGAGCTCCTTCACACTTGCGCTTACTTCTTCCATTAAATCCCAACACTCTCTCAGGCTTTCTAGTCAATTGTTCTTCTGTTCTTCCCCTGAGGATCATACAAATAACAATATTAGGGTGGAGTCCATGTACTGTCATATCTATTACTTAATTACATACATTTATACCATACATGACTGGGTGGGAATTTAATGCTCGCCTCCTAGTCTTTAATAGAATTAATACTCCCTGCGCAATTAGCAGGGGTAATCTTTATTCTATGACAAGACTGGAGGCGAGCATTATACTTGTTCAAAGCTTCCCTAATACAGTTGTCGCCAAACTCTGAATCGGTTTGAAAAAAACACTTTAAAAGTATTATCGCTTGCCCAATCTGCTGCTAGCATAATCTCCCGCAGAGACACCCCTGCTGTAAATGCTCTGGACGCCATCGCCCCTCTCACTGAGTGCGCACCGTATTCATTCAAGTGGATGCCTGCTATCTGCATCACCTCTCTCACCCACCTAGCTATGGTGGCTGTTGCTACTGCATGAAAAGGTTCTCTGCGCGCAATTAATAGCTGTGTAGTTCCTGCTGCTCTGCACTCCCCTGTCCTGCTCTCATACTCTTTGATGCATTTCGCCACACACCATTTGGGGTTATACGGAAAATACGGGTAATGAACCGAAGTCGTGCCTGTCTTGGTCCTTCTCACTATTGAAAAAGTGACTCCCTCTGGACCAAAGAACCTCCTGTTACTCTCCAACGCTTTAACATCTGCCACTCTCTTACAGGATACTAGGCATAATAATATTGCCAACTTGCATGACAGCTGTTTGTGAAAGGTACTTGTCTGATGTCCAGCTCTCTAGTAGCCGCAACACCGCTGTCACATCACGTCTCATATCACATCATGTCTCCGGATACTCTGCACGCTATCAGCGGCAGTGTCCCTCTCACTCTCAGAGGATGAGCCGACCCAGCTGGGTCTGTGAGGAGTCGTTCTCCGTCTGGGAGGACTTGCGGTATGTCCGCTGACAGTTCCATCAGCTTTGGAAACCATACTTGCGACTTCCACAATAGCGCTATTAGGATCAATTCTGCCTTCTCCCTCCGACAAATCACTAAGAGCCTGCTCAGCATCAACAAGGGAGGGAACGTGTAGTGCAGGTCCCCTGACCATTGTTGGAGGAATGCGTCCAGGCCTCACGTGTTTGGGTCTAGCCTCCAGCTGAAGTAGCTGGGTGTCTGTGCGTTGAGACGCGACGCGAACAAATTTGTGTGAACGGGGCCCCACAGATGATTCAGAGTCTGAAAGATCCTGGTATCTAGTCTCCAGTCGTTGGAGTCCGTCAGGTACTCTGAGTTCCAGTCGGCCACTATGTTCAGCGATCCTGGCAGGTATTCTGCTGTCACTGACATTCCTGACTGAAGGCAGTAATGCCAAAAATCCTTCGCTAGCTATGCAAGTAGTCGGGATCTCGTCCCTCCTATATGATTTATATATTTGACCGCTGAAATGTTGTCCATTTTGAGAAGGACCCGTGAACTCACTCTCTTTCTGGATAATGCTTTGATAACGAAAGAACCCGCTAGGCGTTCTAAACAGTTTATGTGAAGACGGAGCTCTTCTTCGCTCCACTTCCCTCTGGTCTCCAAAGATCTGCATCTTACTCCCCATCCTATGCGACTGGCATCTGACTCTATTACTAGATCCGGTCGATCTCCAAAAATGGCACGACCATTCCAGGCGTCCATATTCTTCAACCACCACTCCAGTTCCATGATGGAGTCTTGATCTAACGGTAGTAGCTGATGGTACTTCAGACTCTGTTGGAGGGGCCTGATTTTCAGCCTCTGAAGTGCTCGATAATGCAGTGGACCTGGGAAAATGGCCTGTATCGATGCTGCCAGCATGCCCACTATCCTCACCTTACTTAAGCAGTCCCTTATCTCCTTCTTGATATCTCTTATTTTTCTCGCTGGCAATTCTAAGGTTGCTTTCCTGGTGTTTAGTATGAACCCCAAGAAATCTATCCTTTGAGTCGGCTTCGTATTAGACTTCTCTAAGTTCACGAGGAAGCCTAAGGACGTCAGGAGATACTGTACCCATTCTGTCTGGTATACTAGCGTCTCCCTCTCTTCTGCCAAAAGCAGAAGGTCGCCCAGGTATATAATCATCCTGATACCCTTCTCCCGAATCGCTGCTGCGACTGGTCTCATCAGCTTGGTGAAGGCCCAGGGCGCAGAGGCTAGCCCGAAGGGCATGGTTCTGAACTGCCACAGCTGGGAGCCCCATCGGAATGCCAAGAATGTCCTGAAGTCTTGCTGAACTGGTACTGTTAAGTATGCGTCCTTCAAGTCTAGCCTTGTCAGCCAGTCTCCCTCTCTCTGCAAATCTGATGTATCCCTTCCATCTTGAAGTGGCGGTATACTATCCAGCCATTTAATTCTTTCAAGTTTATGACTGGTCGCACTTTCTCCTTTCTGTGGACCAGAAACATGCTGCTTACAAAACTGGGAGCCGCGCAGCACTTCTCTATGGCTCTTCTCCAGCTGCTGGAGTTTGCGGTCTAGACTTTCCTGCTCTGACTGCGCTAAGCGTGGCTGCGAGGGCCAGTGTGCTTGCACTGGCTGTTGGATAAATTCTAGTTTCAGCCCTCTAGCGGTTTGCAAAACCCAAACATCGCTGGAAAGCACACGCCAATTGTACCAGAAAAACCTAGTTCTGCCCCCACTGGTGGGTATTGCGCTGCTCTCACCTGGTGTAAAGCTTTGCCATCTGCCGGCTCCTCTTCCTCTGCGCCCTCTCGGAAATCTCCCTCTGGCCGGGAAGGAGTCCTGCTGTTTGCTCTCCCAGTACTGTGCCCTGCGGTTCTGGGGTCTTCCTTGTAAACGACCGGCTGCACGACCCCAATAGCGGCCGTTCCCGGCAAAAACTACCAGGAAAAATCTTTATTGAAGGTTGCGCTTTCTATAGTGAAGAGTATGTGCCCACAAAGCGGCCCATCTCCTTTCCAAATGTTGCTCCAAAAAGCAGGCCTTGTGCTGCTTAGCCGGCTTCGTAGGACTCTAAGTCACTCAATTTAGGGTCCATTTTAAGGAACAATCCTCTCCTTCTCTCCGAAGAGAGGGCGCAGTTTGCATTGCCTAACAGGCAGACTGCTCTCTGGGCCCAACTACCCACCACTTCGGGATCCACCTCTTCTCCTGTATCCCTGGCTCTCTCCGACAGGTCCATTATTTTCGCTAAGGGGCCCGATATGTCCAACACTTTATCCTGGCAAATCCTCCAGGACCTATCAATACCCTTGCGTGGGTCCTTATTGGTCTTCGAACCGAAGGTCAACATCTTAGGGTCCAATTCTGGCATCTCTGCCACTTTCCCCGGGAGGTCTGGCCGCAGGCTTTCTGCTGGGAGGCGCTGCCTCCCTTCTTTGTCTAAGGCCTTCCTGAGTCTGATGCTCATGTACTGGGTCACTCTGGGGGAAGGCTGCCAATCCGATGATCTAGGGTTACTGATACTGTCAGGGTCGAACATATCTGTCATCTCTTCTGGCTCCTCGACCAGATGTTTTTCTTTGTGGGCTCTCTTGCCCCCGCTGGGTCCCACCCATTCTTCCTCTGTTTTTCCTCCTCCTCGTGGGAAGATAATTCGCCCTCTGCTGGCTCCTCTTACTAGCCTGGGTCATCACTGCCCATATTGTCATCCCCTGGGGAGGGGGTTGTGAGGCTTGCAACCGTCGGCCTTCGTATGAAGGCTTCCTTCAGCTTAGAAAAGGCATTGACAGCCTTTGGGGTGTCTTCCACCCTGTAAGGTCGACCTGGGGGTTCAGACGAGGCTCTTCTTTCCGGGTCTGTATACTCCCCTTCATCCCTGTCTTTGAGGGTCCTTTGGGTGTACTATCGTTATCTCTGGTGCTCTCTCTGGGCTGACTCAGCATGCTCTCTAGAGTTTCCAGCCTTTCTTGTGGGGGTCGCACCCCTTGCATTACTGCATCCGTCAACAAGCTCCCCAGCACTTGCTTAAAACTGGCAGCGAGGTCTAGAGGCTGCTCCTCCTCATCCCACTCAAATTCAGACGTTTGAGTGCTTTGTGCCTAGACCCTTATTGAGGTGACTCTGCACGCCCACTGCTGCGTTGATCCGGATTGTCCCGAGCACAGTCTTGAAAAAGGTGTTGATTCTCCTCCAGTGCAATGTAAGTAATATTCATTTAAGAAATATTTTTTTTGTTATTGTTGTGGCTAGCACCAGTTGATTGAGCTTCCTTGTAGGCCTTCTGACTTCTTGTCAGGTCGTCCAGGGCCCAATTTGCTGAGAGGCTCTCCTCTCTATCCTATGGATTAGTGTGCCACTTCTCACTTTGTACAGATCAGTTGATCTGCTAAGCTTGCCATGTGTAATCCGCCTGCCTGGGCTTCTTGCGCCCTCTGGTAGCAGTGAACTTATTTTGGCTCGGAATCAGCAACGTACGTGCTTGCAAGCTCCTTCACCGCCGGGCCCGTGTCACTCTCTCTCCTCTGTGTGGATAGATGAGCCGTGTCGCGCTCCTGCTCCACCTCCCCAAAGGAGGGGGCCTGAGCACTCTGCGTGCTTCGCCTCTGCGAGGGTGGGGGCCTCCTACTCTGCAGCAGCGATTGTGGGCGAGCCCCTGGGCGTGCCAGATATGTGGCACAGGCTTGTCTGCCTCACTGCCGCTTCTGATAAATAACTCGCTCACGCCCGAATGCCCACCCTGCCCAGATACTGCTAATGCTGCTTTTGCTAGCTTAGTACGCACGCTGCTCCTGTGAAGCGTATTTCGCGCAATCTAATCACTACATGTAACTACTCCTATCCTAGGTATATATAGCTATATTTCTGTCAAACACCTTCCAAAAACAAAGGTGGGGACCCCTACATGGGCATCTGGGGTGAGTTCAATATATACTAAACAGAGAGGATGCCCTATGTGCTGAAAAATTCAATAAATGTGTTTCAGAAAGCACATGCTGAGGACCAGAGTGTGTTCTTATTAAAAATATATCATTTTATTCTGTTACAATTTCATAAAATACATCATTTTTGAACAATTATAAGACAACAATTCATTTCCAATCAACATATATTTTTATGAACACCTTCCCAGCCTGCTCTAACTACAGAGAGATGAAAGAAAGGTACTTATCTACTGAAGAGCAGTAAAAGAAGAGAAGGAGTCCAGGGACAGGAAGAAGTCATAGCTGGACTGGGCAACAGAGAATTACTGGGACATTGGGACTTGTAGTTTCAAGGGAAGAAAAGTACTAGGAAGATACTTTTCAAAGTTTTAATGTGTGTTTTTGTTGAAACTGCTGGAGAGTAGACTAAATGAAGTTGAAGCATAATGCTCGCCTCCAGTCATGTCATGGAATATAGTATGAGCAGAGACGAAAGAGCGACAAGTCTGGGGTTTCAAGATATGACACAAATATATGCAACGATAGACAAAAGTTAAAGAAACAAATGAATGAAAACCTATGTTCGCTTTCGTTAACCAGACACGTGCAAAGATGTTCTTACCTTTGATAGCACAATCATTTGCTCCAAAGAATATTGTAAATGCAACAATATTTTCAACACTTGAGTTCTTGCTGATCATTTGCGGAAGAACTATGTTCCCCCATGTTGAGTTGTAGCCGGACAGCCCTCGATTTAGAACGTCACATTTCCTGACATAGATCGAAGAGCAAGAGAGAAGAAAACATGAATCACAAACAACCTGTCAATTATGTGGCTGTAATAAACAAGCATGAGACAGATCCCACTAGTTACAATGGAGTTCTTCACTACAGCAGGATTCATGTTTTCACAATTCTGTGCAGTAAGCCAAACGTAGTACTGTTATATAGTTGCAATTAAAAACAAAAAACTGTAAAACATGAACTTTTCCCAAATACGATATAGTTTGGATGAAACCTCACCATTTTAACGTTCCCCCCAAGAGTAAGAAACACGCATTTACAAAGCCTACAGTTTTGACTGTTGTATGGTGAAAAGAGTTTCTGAATTTATGCACACTGACATTTGGGCAGGTGGGGAATATGTCCAGGGGACAGAGTGGGTGCTGGAGGGGTGAAAGTATGAATATGTGAGGATGCATACACGTTGTATTGAGGAGCATTTATTCTGTGCCCATCGACATCGTAGGTGTTTTACAGTATTGCGGCTTGGCCAGATATTTGCATATTGTGCCTTCACCTGGGGTAAATCAGAGCATAGTCTTCGGGCAGGGGTGGGGGGGGGGGGATAAAGGGGAACATGGTGAGAGGATAGGAGAAGCAGGATGATTTTAGATGTAGGACAGGAAAGTGTCATCATAAACAGTGGATTAAATGAATGATGGTCAGAATAAGAGGGAGTAAAATGTGCATTAATAAATACCAGGCACATTTATGTGAGGGCAGTTTCTGACTGTGTGTATAGTTGTTCTCAAGCGTGCCCTTGAAATGTGGAGGCTTCGTCACCAGAAAAATGTTTTAATCTTTATCTCCCAGTGAACCAGGGGGATACTATATCTGGGGGGGGAGCCCAACTGACAGAGATGCCAGAACCATGAATTGGCCAGGTAAAGTTAAATGCAGGGAAGGCCAAGGCAAAGAGAAAGGGGGGAAAAGGAATAATTTTTATATTCCAAGCAAGGGCAAACATGTCAGGTTGCAGGCTACTACAGGCCATAAAAAAAGTCAGTCATACAAACAGTACACCATTTCTTACCTGCCAAGATTCAATCACAACTAGCCAATGGCTAGTGGCGAGTGCACAATTTGAGCCCTACTCCAAAAGCCATACCTCATCGGACACTTGAACAGGAATGGAACCAAATGATCAATATGAAGTTATGAGTAAAATGTAGTGCATTTATTGGAAGTAGGCTAACAGATCCAATATGTACCCATCTTCAGCAGTAAAATAGACCTCAAGCCTCTTATTTGATCCCGTAGGGGGATTCAGTGCGTTCACATCTCAAGTGGAAGCTAAATGTGTAGTATGTTATGTACTGGCCACTACTTCCCCATAGTCCGCTACTTCCCAGAGGGTTATGCTTGGTACCAAGGAGCTGCTTTTAGGTCTTGCTCATCAAACCTTTAATTAAATCCCTGCACTAATAAATGAGAAAAAGACTGCACACATGTTACCACACGATTACAATTTACAACATGCCATGCAAAATGTGACAAATCCATTCACTAAAGGGCGGTTTGTTTGGCTATTACACCGGGCATTGACCATTACATTTTCTAAATATTAAAATAGATTCCCCGGCCATGGTTGGGCCCAGATGTATGCCCAGTGAAAACAACTAGTTGCAGTGGCGCAAACCTGAGAAGATGTCCACCTCTGTTTTGAATTGGACTCGGCCTATTCTTTGCTGAACTAATGCCCATGACTCCAAAACAAAATAATTGGGTGTAACTCTGTTGCAAAGCACGTTTCCAAAGTTTCCATCCTGACTTAGGGTGGAATCAAGGCAGTAATGTAATGCTTACTGGAAGTGTGTATTGGAGACCATATAAATGTATTTAATAGGAACATCTCTTTGCAGAGCAGAAGTAGCCATGCCCCTAGTGGAATGGGCCTTCAATCCTTCCGGAGGATCCTTGCCAGCCAGCCTGTAGAATTCTGAATTGGCTAGAATAATCCATCTGGTTAAGCTCTGCTTTGTTACAGCCTGACCCAGTCTGTGACCCGTACAACCTATGAATAGTTGGTCATTCAGACGAAGGTTTGACAACCTTGAAATGTAGAAGCTCAAAGCCCTACGTGGATCGAGCCAGTGCAACCTCTCCTCCTCCCTGCCAGGATGAGGTGGAGGAAAGAAAGTGGGTAACACAATCTTTTGTCGTAAATGAAAGTCTGAAATGACCTTAGGTAGAAATTAAGGCTTAACCCTCAGGACAACCTTGTCCTTGTGAAATACTGTAAATTGTGGTTTAGAGGATCGTGCCTGCAACTCACTCACTCTACAGGCTGAAGTTAGGGCTAACAACAAGATGGTCTTGAACGTTAGTAACCTTAAGTGTCTCGGGAGGATAGCTCAGGGGCAACGTGCTCGCCTTAGAAGCAAGACGACACGGAGCACCACAGGCTCTATACCCCGGTCAGCGCTTAGAAACCTCTGAGTATTAAGCGCGTTATAAATAACCTATCATATCATATCATAAGGGACATGAATGGAGTGGTTCAAATGGTGCACACAGGACATTTTAACACCAGGTTAAGGTCCCAAATGGGAACCTGAAAGGTAGATGGAGGGAACACATTAGTGAGTCCCTTCAGATATTGTATCACCAAAGGGATCTTAAAATATGAACTCTCCTCAGGCGAGCGCTTGAAGATGGATAGCGCCACCAAATAACCTTTAATGGTCCCAACCCGGAGCCTTAGATTGGTTAAGTACAGTGAGAAAGGATAACACCTCCGGTGTTTTGCATAGCAAAGGGTCCACATTCAAAGACTTCCTTGCTGGCCTTCTGACCGAAAGCAAAATCTCCACTACATCATCCAGGAGGTCACAATCCCTATACCTCAGCCTCTCAGAAAGATGGAGGGAACACATTAGTGAGTCCCTTCAGATATTGTATCACCAAAGGGATCTTAAAATATGAACTCTCCTCAGGCGAGCGCTTGAAGATGGATAGCGCCACCAAATAACCTTTAATGGTCCCAACCCGGAGCCTTAGATTGGTTAAGTACAGTGAGAAAGGATAACACCTCCGGTGTTTTGCATAGCAAAGGGTCCACATTCAAAGACTTCCTTGCTGGCCTTCTGACCGAAAGCAAAATCTCCACTACATCATCCAGGAGGTCACAATCCCTATACCTCAGCCTCTCAGAAACCATGAGTGAAGGCCGAGTGTCTTGACCTCTGGATGGAGAACTCGACCCTCCTCTCAGGAGGGAAGGTCCTCTCTTTGTGGAAGACGTATTGGAGGGCAGATGGACATGTCCAGAAGGTCCAGGTACCACGTCCTCCTGGCCCAATTCGGGGCAATTATGATCATGTCTCTCCCGAACCTTCTCAACCTCCTGATCACGTGAGGCATGATGAGGACTGGAGGAAATGCGCACAGGAGCAGAAACTCCCAATCCACCACGAACGCGTTTCCTAGAGCTCCCCTGGAGCAGAACAGTTTGCTTTTCCGGTTGACACTGGTCGCGTACAGATTCACTTGAGGGTTTCCCCAAAGGGTGAAGATCTCTTGAAGGACTTCCTGCGCTAGTTCCCACTCAAGGAAGACTGTGCTCTGCCTGCTCAGAGCGTCCGCCACCATGTACTTCTCTTCGGCTAGGTGAAATGTCGATAGAGGGATTCCTTCTTGCATTGCCCAGAACCAGAGCTGCATTGCCTCTCTGCACAGTGGTAGTGACACTACACCTCCTCTCTTGTTGAGGAAGTACATGGCCACTGTGTTGTCTGTCATTATTAGGACATTCTTTCCCCGCACAGAGGGCAGAAAAGCCTTCAGCGCAAGTCTGATTGCTCTCAGCTCCAAAAGAATGATGTGTAGTTTGGACTCAGATGGAGACCAACGACTGCTGATTGTCAGATCAATGGCGTGCGCTCCCCACCCTGTGAGTGAGGCGTCCGTCACTACCGTTATCTCCGCCCATGGTTGCTAAAAGGGTTCCCCCTTCAGAATGTTGTCCTCGCAGGCCCACCACAGGAGATCCTGTGCACCCTGCTTGGAACCTGAAGTAGGTCTAACATGTTGCCCGAGAATTGAGACCATTGTGTCCTGAGAGCCCATTGACGGGAACTCATTCTCAGGCGAGCCTCTGGCACCAGAAATATGCAGGATGCCATGAGGCTGAGCAACCTCAAAAAGTCAAAGGCTGGGAGACGCTGGGGACTCTGAAAATTCGAGACCATCTGCAGAATGTCTTGAGCTCTCACCTCGGGTAGCAAGCTCTTTTCCAAGGGTGTATCCTGTACAGCCCAAATGAACTGGAGCTTTTGAGATGGTGTCATATGGGACTTCTTGTAATTGACTGAGAAGCCCAGTCTGTGAAGAGAGTGGCAGGTGACGTTGAGAGGATGCAGGACTTGTTCGGGAGAACATACCCTGATCAGCCAATCGTCCAAGTTGGGGTAGACATGAATCCCCCCTCTCCTGAGACTCGGTGGTGAAAACACTTGTGCGGAGGTCAGCCCGAATGGCAGAACTCGAAACTGATGAGAACCGCCAATGACGAACCTCGGGTACATTCTGTGCTTCAGATGGATTGGCACATGAAAATAACCATCCTGAAGATCCAATGAGACCATCCAATCCTGGAGTTGGAGGGCCTGAAGGATCTGAGAAAGTGTGACCATCTTGAACTTGTTCTTCCTGAGGAACTTGTTCAAGTATCTCAAGTCCAAGATGGGTCTCAGTCCTCCGTCCTTCTTGGGGCTTAGGAAATGTGGAGAATACAATATTTTGTTCCTATCCGCTACAGGAACTGGTTCCATAGCACCTTTCTCTAGGAGGGTCAACATTTCCTGCACAAGGAACAGATCTGGAACCTTCAAAGGGGCAGTAACCTTGAGCTATGGTTTCTAATGCTCAAGCATCCGAAGTAATATCTCACCATTCTTTCAGATGCTGAGACAGTCTGCCTTCCACAGGGGTGTCGTGACTCAAGACCTCAGAGAGGTTTTGAGGCGGCTGAAGCAGTCGCTGTTGGTAAAGATGATGCTGCTTGAGCGGACTTTGCACCTCTCCCTCGTCCACCACGAGGGAATATTCTTTGGCCTCTTTGACCAGCCATTCCTCTTGCTCTTCCAACTGAGGAGTAGTAGCGAAAGGATATACCCCTCCAAGACGATCCACTGTGGTGAAAAGGATGAGGCTGCCTAAGAGCGGCACCCAAAGATTTGGCTGCTGCGTTCGAGGTCTGCAGCTTCTCAAGGCTTTCGTCAGCCTTGTTGACAAAAAGATGAGACCCGTCAAAAAGGCATGTTAAGGATTCTAGACTGCACGTCCGGTGCTATTCCAGATTTCCTTAACCACGCAAATCTGCGATTAACGGTGCTTGCGGCCATGGCTCTGCTGATGCTGTCAGAAGAATCCAGACCTGAATGAAGAGACTTTCACATGGCTTCCTTGCCATCCTTTGAATATGCTGAGCCACCATAGAAATGCAATCCCATAGAGTGTATGAAAACTTTGACAAGGCACATGTGGAGTTGCCTCATTTAGGAGCCATGCTCCCAGCAGATACTTTTCTTGACCAGGCATCTACCTTTTTATCATCCCTATCTGGTGGGATGGTCAGAGAAGCTGCCTGTTTCGAGGTAGCAGTTGCTGCCTGCACCACCAGGCTTTCTGGGGCAGGGTGCTTTTCAATAGGTAGCTGGGGTCACTAATTGATGGGCGGTATTTCCTTGTCAGGTTCTTATTTACTGCCGGACTTGACTCAGGTGCTTCCCAATTGGCACTTACTCACTTTTGAAGAGCAATATGAAATGGTAAGATGGGATCCTTTTGAGGACCTTTATGTAGGATATCTGTAAGGTCATCCTATTTGAAAGAGAGGGCAGGTCTGCTCCATCCCAGGTAATCCACCACCTTGGTTATCAACTGCCTGTAAGAGGCCGCTGCATACTCATCGGTCTCAGGCTTTCCAAATTCCAATTCCAGTAAAGTGTTCACTCCACTGGCTGTCTGCTCATTTTCATATAGGTCTTTCAGTATGGATTCCTCTATGAAACTATCAGGGACATTTGGTGTGCCATACTACAAACCAAAGGGTGCATCATTATCAGATGGCTCCTTGTCCTCATAATAGAGGTCAGAAATGAAAAGAAATCCTTTCTTGGTAAAGGAGTGAAGGTTTTCTAAGGTAAAGGAGTCAAAAGCTTTGAAAACTTCAAGTCCGATGCCTGAGGAGTCGTCGATGTCTTGGATGAAGACGTTTTCGACATCTATGGCACCGGAGGCTTTGATGGCACCCTTGGCATCGATGGGCCCACAGGCGTCGATGGCACAGCTGGCGTCGATGGCGTTGACAACCTCAACTTGTCTTTCAACTTATGACTCGAAGGATCTCTCAATGATTTCTCATTGTGTCGAGGCTTCAACGGCTCTCGATGGGGATCTGGCCTTTGTCCCGGGCTCAACAGCGCACAGGATTTGGTTCGAGCCCTTTCCTTACCGGCTTCAGAATGCATGGTAGGAGCATGGCCTGCCTGCTTCGAGGGTTTCTGGCTCTCAAATATCTTAAGCATTTATTGCCTGAATGCTTCCCATTTGGAAGGCGTGGCGGCCTTAGTGGAACAGGATATAGCTCTCTCAGGGGAGGAGTCGGACAAGGACGTCGAAGTAGGCGATTTATGGTGCTTCTTTTTTTACTTCCTCGACGACGACGAATGGTGGGAGCCACTCCTAGACCTGGACCTTTTTGCCTTTTCGACAGGGATTTCTTAGGGAATCTACCTACCGCCAATTTCCCCTTACGCTCCTTCAGCGGTTTTCCCGTCATTGATTGCCACTTTGAACAGGCCAAGGTCTTGTGCTCCACACCAAGTTACCACTAGCATACTCGATGCGGATCGGTCAGCGACATCTTGGCATCGCAGTCTTGACACTTTTTAAACCCAGTCTTCAGGATAGTCAATGTCAAAGACAAAGACATTTTCAGATATCTCTCAAGGAAATCCTGAAGCGTGCCGTAGTTCTCGAAGCATAAACTTACTCGGAAAAACAGAACTGAAGCCAACAGCCGCTGTATGTGCTATATATGCCTTCGATGACATCATCCTTAAGACAGAGGCCCTTGAGGGACCGAGTCGAATACATCGATGCACAGAGCCCTCTGCCGAAATTTCTTTCTGAAGCAGCTGAAGATGGATATTGGAGATATCAAAGATGAGGAATACGTGGGAGGACACAATCCATTCGAAACACTTTACACCAAAATTGAAGAGTTTGTTAATACGAATGAGGGATCTGTGACATTGTACTCTACTGTATGGGAAATCTTTGAAGTGGTTATGAGGGGGGGGAACTGTTGTCGCACACCGCTGGGACCCTTTGGACACTTCGGCGGGAACTGTGCAAGCTCGAGGGGCAGATTAGACACCTTGAGAATAAATATGGGAGGATGAAAGAGAACGCTCTCCTGGGGCTGATTAAGGGCAACCTAATGCAATTTCAGGACCTAGCGGACAAGGAGGTGCTATACATTACTACGCCAGTGCTTGCCCGTCTTTATGGCGAGGCAGATAGACCAGGACGGGCTCTAGCTAGGGCAGTCAAAATGGACTTCACCCCTTGTGTTATGACAGGCATCATCGCTTCTTCTGGTGCTACCTTGACTTCAGAGGATGACATCAACGCAGTTCCAGGCGTATTATGAATCCCTATATTATGCAGGGACACTAGCACAGTGGAAGAGCTGGCACAGTATTTGGAGGGTATTGCCCCTATCACTATGGACAAAATAGCTAGTGCCACTGCTGCTCTGGCGTCCAGTAAGGTCTTTCGGTCAGTCAGGCTGGGGGTCAAACTGTACAAGTACAGTGCTATTCTTGCTCCGCATTTGGCACAGGTATGGGAGGAGTCTCTCGAAACTAGGGTCCGCCCACAGTCCATGTGCAAGGCAATAATTAGTCTTAGTGGTACCTGGGAAGCCGCCAATGAGGTCACTTCATATAGGCCACTATTATTAAATATGGATGCAAAGATCTTCGTGAAGGTCTTGGCGTCCAGACTCTTCCCCTATATGGTAGACCTAGTATATCCTGACCAGTCGGGTTTTATCCAGACCAGATCTACAGCTTTGAATCTCTGTAGGCTTTTTGGCATTAATCAATAACACTAACTTTGCCAAAGACTGGAATGGCGTGTTTAAGCTTTTGCAAACTGATCACAATGTTGTTTATTGCCCTCAAAGCTTGCGTATATTGGAAATTCCTCAGATTTGTTCTATGGACAGCTGGAAAGGGGAGGTGAGGGGGGGTTGGAGAGGGGGAAATGGGGCGGTGGGTGGGGAAGGGGAATGTGTAAGTGTTATTAATGCAAAAGGTCAATACAAATACGTTTTTAAAAAAAAGATTGACTGTTAGAAGTCCTGCGTTTTAGATAATGGCTTCTTCAACCCTGTATAATACACTCTGAAACGGATGGGGTTACACAAAGTTACTGAAGACCTAGTGAAGCAAGGTCCACGTCGATAGATGGCAGAGTGGATAGGACTGAATTGGAGTGATGGGACCAGCAGCTTTTATAAACAATTTCCAATTTAATGTGCTTCTGCGACCTGGTTCTAAATTGGGAGTTTTTCCAATTCTAAATATTATTCTTGCTTCAACAGTTTGGGGAATTTGAATTAGAGTTTTTGTTTTTAGCCCCATTTTGTTAATGGTCTTGAACTGAATAGTAGAGTGGAAAAACATTTTTTGTCGGATTAGCTCAACTGTCCACAAGTGCTTGGACCATAGCGAGTCAAGTTACAATACACGTTTGCACCCAGAGAATGATTACTGGAAAAGGAGGAGGTGGTAGCCGAGTTGAAATCCTATTCTGCATTTGTTTAAATAAAGACAGCTACAACAACATGAGACTGTATGGTCTACCTGCAGGTGCCAAGCTCATTCATCCCAAGTACCATGCAGCTGAGTGCAACATTAAGTGTTAGATTGTACACCAAGAAGGCCCCCTACACGCAGACCACATCCTGTAAATCCATAGGGTTTATAATCATGGTGTTCCTGGTGAGTTGCAAAAGCAACCAATGAAAAGTGCCAAGTTAGGCGAAACAGGACAACATTTCGCAGGACATTTTTAAAGCAAATGGATGCAGATGAAAAGAATCCCATGTGCTAAGGCCTGCAATATGCAGCTTAATATCTAATATACCCTTTTACACCAATGTATCTTCAGAATTACTATTAATAAAAAAAGGTTCCCACCCACACATGAAGACTTCAATCATCCTAGAGAAGTAATCAAAAGTATAAAGCACCAGGAGCTGGAGATTGGCTCTACAGGCTAGACAGCTCCTCCTATGTAGCAAGTTATTTGCCCCATAAAGCCATTCGGAATATTCATTATGTTGGTGTTAACCTACTGAGGTGTTTTCTTATGTGCCATCCACTTTTAGATGGCGTAACTGGAACTCACTGACCTGACGGCACCCCTGGTTGGGCCTCAGTTGGGTAATGTGCTTCATCCACTCTTGCCATAACCTTTTCTTCTAACACCATCACACTTTTCCCACCACAATGCTAAGACGTCCTTGGGGAGCCCTAATCTTGGAATTCTCAGCTCTCAAAGCCCACGCCACCTCTATATTGTGCTATTCGCAATTAGTCATTGATGTTTAACCTCTTATTCATATGTTTCCCCTTCACCAACCCCAAACACTACTTTCTCGCAACTCCTCCTCACCTCCCTACAGCTCCCTCTGTAATTCAACTGATGATGCTTATGATTCTGATCTAGGATTTCTTAGCTCTCAACATGTGGGTATTTACATTCTGAAAGGATCTATGGTCACCATGGATACCCAAGTGATCTACTGGCATATTAGTGGGCAAGGACACTGACAAAGTCTCCTGCCACCAAGAGGTTGACTAATACAGCCGGATGCCTCACAAAGCCAGAGTATGATGGCGCCAGAGGATCCCCTGCTCACGTTCAGTTGGTCCCCATCAGTTTACAAGGAATAATCACTGGAGAAATCCGTACGGGCCCCCTCCATAGTGCTGAGAGCCTAAAGCTTCCACTAAGCAGACTATAATTCATCAAGAAAAAGAACAAATGCATTGACATATTGCCAGACCACTTTGTAAGTGAGATGCAATGTTGCTAGTTTGTAGTATTCCGTACATTTCAAAAACTCACACTGTTCTGATTAAGAAATCTGCTGCGGCAAAGAAGCACACACTTCCAAGGACCAGAAATGTTATCCATTAGTTGGATGTGGAATGCTGCTTTTCTGGCAGCTTTCCAACAGACGAACAATACAAACTTACACCATCCATGGTCATTAGTTTGAGTAGTCCTTCATAGGCGACAAAAACCTACAATGTCACCAAGAAAAAGTTTTCTTTCACATTAAGAGGGTTCGAGGATTGTCGAGGTATTATTTCATATTGTGTGATTGCTCAGACATAAAATATGCACCAAATTGTTAGCCCTCGTTGATGACATGTGTTTCGGCTTGGATGAATAGGATGAACACATTGCATCTTATAGCTCTAGAGATATAAAATGTGTTCATCCTATTTCAAATAGGTGTGAATAAGAAATGCAGATTTTTATTATTGCAATGGACAGACTCATATTTATGTGCATTCTCTAATAGGAGCTATATTGCTAAATAAGTGATAAATACCTACTGTATTAGTTGTAAATACGTTGGAAAGAGCGAACGGTAGTACAATCTCAGACACAAACTGTTTAAGCGCAGTACTGTACCCATTTACATCATGGATTGGTTTCCCTATTAGAACCTATGCAAGATAATGTCGGAACACGGCATTTATAGATAGCATGTATACAGCCGTATGAAGATTCCCTTAGAACTCTGAAAATGAATGTTGCACATAAAATTGGTAGGGAGCGCGATTATTATTAGGTGAGCTGAGTTGTGTACCCAATATAACATGCGCCTTGTTATATTCAAACATGGCGGTACTCACGGGAAAGGGAAGCTAAAAGTGAAAAGGGACTTGCGTGGAAAACGTCGCCATTAGCAACAAGGAGCTATGTGTTTCATAGAAGACGCTAATCGAGCCAGAAACACAACCGACGCGAGAGAAGAGATGCCCTGCCGTCATTAGGTAAGAGACCGTCGCTATTTTTTAGTAAGTTAGATGGTAAGAACAACTTTAACCTATGCGCGAGAGAGGAGCCAGGAGGAATTTGTAATGATAAGTGAGTGAAGAATGCGGATGTTCCAATGCACCATATTGAGTCTAATTAAAGACTCTGATCGCAATATGTAAACATTGGCGGAAATAGCTTAAAAAGCAAGTTAGTGCGCACGCACACAATATACCAATGCAAATATCACTATCAAGTCAAACACATGACTTAATTGTTGAGGGCATAAATGTCCGTTATATTTGGATATAGAGGTTGAATCCTGATGTATTTAAATTTCTCAACAGGGATTACCCCTTTAAATAGACAAATCTGTGAAAGGAATCAACTAGGACTACAACCGCAAGGTAACAACCCAATTAAACAACTAATTATGGCAATTTGAATTGCAATATTAAGAAAGAGAGATGACCAAACTAATCTGTGTTTATCCTTTCCTCATCTTTGTCTGTTATGTTATTTTATCAATCCTAATTAATCCTCCCCTACACCAACCCTCATTCTCTGTGTTATTACATACTTATCTGGATTCAAATTTTCGGTTTGAAACTATGATGTGATGCAACATTGTTATGCTAATTTATATATGTTTTTCTCACTTATGGTCTGTATTGATACTTATTGACTGAACATATTCACTGTGTATACTTGAAATTCAAAATAAGAAATCATAAGCCCTGATTTGAGAAAGGCGCTGGAAAAAGCGGAAACACGTGTCATCAACGAGGGCTAACAAGACGTACTGAATAAAATATATTAAAAATACAACACTTGGATTTAAATTTACTGGCGCATATCTTATGTCTGAGCAATCACACAAATTGTTATCTCTTGGTGATTTATCAGGCTTTTCTCACCACAACGCTCAGGTAGGACGTGAAAGATACGAATAACGCTGCATAAGTACATAAAACAGACTGTAGCTCTGTACAACAATAAATATCCAATCCATGTCACTGAACCGACCAGCTCACTAAAAGCCTACTTTGAGTTTTTATGGTTATTTCACATTGGTTTCATCTGGTAGGGGAACAACAGAGCTGTGCCCTTCCCATGCAGCGTGTAATAGTGGCAAGAGCGGGTAACTAGGTTCTAAGATGGTTGAAAGGTCAGATGAAGGCTTTGCCTGGACACCGTAACCTATGAGTTCAGGAGAGCCAGTGTGGGGGACCCATTTAGAGCTCTTCACTAATTTTAGAACACAGGTAAAGACCCTGACAAGGAACCCAGCTCAGGGGATACCACAGGGCTATACAAAAAACAAGATCAGTCTGTTGATGTGGGAGTTTGGAGATGGAGCTGGTGAGAGGAGTTTGAAGTAAAGTAGCAGAGACTGGGCATGCACAGAGGAGGTGGTCAAAGGAGGAGTTGGTAACAGACCGTGGATTGTGAACAAAAAGGAGAAGGTAACATCAAGAGTGGTTGGAGCAATAAAGGAACATGTTCAAACCCCTGAAGGAGGTTGGTGAAAGAAAGGAGGAGGTGGTAACACATTAGTAGGTGGATGGAGAAAAAGAAAGGAGGAGGTAGTGCAGCAGAAGGAGGAACTTGGAGACAGAAAGGAGTAGAGAGAAGACTCCTACCAGCAGAAGGCCCAGGATGGTTCCAGCGGGCCTAGTGTCTGTAGGCAGGTGATGGAGGCAAGAAGAGGACAAGCACTCAGCAGGTAGCTGCAGCGTGTTGAGTGGTGCCTAGGATTTAAACCTTAGGGAGGAGAGACAAGCAGGTCCAGAGAACTCAGCCCAGAGGACAGGGAAAAAACCCTCTGTAGTTCTGCTCGTCACAGGAGCCCACTCTACACAGATCCTGGAAGTGACGGTCTTGAGAAGCATCTGAAGATAAAAATCTAGAAAGCAGTATTCCAGAGTCCCAATGGCCTCTATAGTGGAGGGAAAAGTTAATGAACCCCTCTGAAACTTGCAATGGACATTGGTAGGTTAGTGTAGTATAAAGCGCAAATGTTTTCCCAAAGGTATCTTGGCGCTATAGGACATAACAACAAGAGTGGGACAAAAAAGTTACAGATGGGTGATCTAATAATAGTCAAGTCTGTATTACATGTCAGGAGCAGCTGAATACAAGGGTGTTCAGCTTCTTTCTGAATGGGAGAAGATGGGTTTCTTTCTGAAGTTTAAGGGGTAATGTATTGTAGAGTTTATAGGCTTGTATGGAGACATTGGAGAGGGAGAAGGGCCTGAACAGCCCGTCAATCACCCACAGACACGAGAGACACAGGTGGCAAGACACTGCTCTACCCACAAAGCGCCTGGACTCAGGAGGTTCCTCTCAGGCAGATGAGAGAATGGGCTGAACAACCCTAACCCAAAAAGAGTAACCCCAGTGGTGGGAGTCGTGAGGAATTTGAGCTACGTACTTTCCTTTAATTTTCTTGGCCCATCTAGTTACTTTTATCCTGTAACTAGCTGGGATACCCGACGTTGCCCGCGTTCTGATCGAGTGGTGGCTCATGTGCCCTGGAGGATGTTGCTCTTGTCCTCATGTCAGCAAGTCTTGCATCAGTTTGCTCTGGCATTTTATTTGCCCTGGAGAAAGTTGCTCTTATCCCCTGGTCAGCAATTCGTGCTGCTGTTTGTTGTTTTTCAGAAGCTCTTGAAATTGATTTTCGCTTTGCATCAGATGGAGCTTTTCCAAGTGATGTTCGTTTTTTGTGCAGCATGTTTCAGTCACTCAATGGCTTCAGCACATTTGAGAAAATGTCCAAAAAAGATTGATTGATTGTGCACTCTTCTCGTGAATGAACTTAAGTAAACTGTAACCTTGCCATTTCCCATATTTGGAGTGGCATGATTAAAAGAAATGTACACTCTGTTTATTCCCTTTAAAAATGCTTTAATAAACACTTTCAAACTGTATCCAGTGGTAATACATTTCAAAGGAATAACCAACACATCGAAAATGTTGCTTCTGACACGTTTCCAAATGCTGCCTCCCTCAAGTACCTACTGTAGTGAATTGGGGCGAGCATCAGTAAATGAGGGTATCTACAGAGATCATTTTTGCATCCAAACAATCTACAATCTTGCCCCAGACAGATGAGGAATCCATGCAACATCTGGTAGCAGTGGGTTCAACAGTGTGGATTTGTACAGCCTGACAAACATATACACACATACACATCCAAATTATTTTTACATAGAAGATCTTTGCATCCAAACAAACTACGATCTTGCCCCAGACAAAAGAGGAATCCATGCAAAATTTGGTAGACGTGGGTTCAACAGTGTGGATTTGTATAGCCAGACAAACATACACACACATACGTACATTCAGATTTATATATTAGATAAAGTACTAGTTTCTAGTACAAATTTGTATCATATCTGGAAACTGTGGACAGATGCTGCTTATATCCAGGAGACACATATCTCCAAGGGAGTGTCAGACAAACTTAAAAGCATTTGGGATAGGAAAGGTCTGTTTTACCCTAGCTATGGGTAGAATAGGAGGATTTCAATTTGGCTTCACAAAAAACTCCACAATCACCTTAAAATGCCCAAATGATGAAAGATGATGGGTTCTGACCAAAGTGCTAATGGATAACAAACCCTTGAAGCCTATTCAAGGTGATCACAGATTCCAGACTACTATTAAAAATAAAGTGGATTTATTTCCAATTGTTAGTTTGTGACAATTATAATGATATTATTGATGTCACACTATACAGCAAACCCAATGTGCCCCTTTGCATCACACTAAGTAGCACAAGGCCTTCAAATCATCCATAAAAGAAACAGAACTCCAGGACTTCTTGTGACTATTCCATCCCTCCGATAAAGAATTCTCCTTCATTTTCCCCACACATTTATCCAAGTCGTTCATAGACTATATTCTCACCAGTAAGCCGCTAAAGTCTGCTCTGTTGACTGCTGAACATAAGTGCTTACCTCAGATCTTCAAAGAGCTCATTTACCACATAAGATAAACCCTCCAACCTCACCCACCCTACTGTCCCTCTTGATGACCATCCGTCAAAGCCAACCCATCATTCACACCTACTAAGTCACTTTCACCATGGTTACATGTTGCCCACTAATTGTAAATGTCAACTATTCACTGCTACCCTCAATGGTATTCCAGTAATAAACATATGTGGTAAGGACTGGTTCTCCCTTTTCCCCTGTAGAATTCTAATGTATGCATGTAACCCCTGCCAATTAACATTGTTCCATTGCTTCCCAGAGGCAAGGTTGGGGTCAATAAACGCATTCAAAACAAATAAAAGTATCTGATCATGCAGGAGTCAGGGTGTCCCAAGAACAAGCCTGTCCGCTCACCAACAAGGAACAAGTTATTTACCTGTAACTGTTGTTCTCCAGCATGGGTCTGGCATGGATTCACATGCTCATGAATATTCCCCGTCGTCAGGCCGGGAATCCTCAGTAAAGAAAAAATCAGTATCAGTTTCGTTTCTGATCTGTCTTTCTCAGTAGTAACCAAACACTGGTCTCTGGGTCATACTGCCCCCAGCCAATGACTGCCCTCTCCCTAAGCCCCACCTCTGGCAGCCATCTTCAGATTTGGTAGCACGCAAAGTGGCAGTATGACCAAGTGAAGAGCCGCAGAGGGGTAGGAGGGAGGGTTCGCATGTGAATCCATGCCAGACCCATGCTGGAGAACAACAGTTACAGGTAAGTAACTTGTTCCTTCTCCAGCATGGGGTCTGGCATGGATTCACATGCTCATGAATATAAGAATACATAGCGGTACACACATGCACAACCACGGGAGGTGGCAAGGCTCAATATTAAGCATTACATCAAAACTCAACATTAAGCATTTCTTACCTCCTCACCAGGCTCACCTTAAGCGAACAGGTTGCGCAGCACTGTTTGGCCGACCCTGGACTCCTACCTGGAATCCCGGTCGACGCAGTAGAAGCTCGTGAAGGTGTGCGTCGACCTCCACGTAGCAGCGCTGCAGATGTCCAGCAGGGGCACACCAGACAAGAACGCCGTGGTAGCAGCGATAGCTCTGGTCAAATGGGCTCTCGGACGGCCAGGCAATGGTCGGTTTGCCGACCGATGACAGTGCATGATGCAGCCAGAGAGCCATCTGGAAATGGAAGCCTTTGAGAGAGCCTTCCCTTGGTTCACAGGTCCAAAGTTCACAAATAGCTGTGATGTCTTCCGAAAACTCTTTGTGCGGTCCACATAGAACTTCAGTGCTCTAGCCACATCCTGCGAGTACAAAGTCCTCTCGGCCGGTGACAAAGGCGACGGGAAGAAAACAGGTAACACCAAGGGCTCGTTGAGGTGGAAGTCCGACGGCACCTTGGGCATAAAGGAGGGGTGCGTTCTCAGCACCACCCTTGTGTCGTGAAAAGTCAAGTATGGAGGCTTGCAGGATAGGGCCTGGATCTCTGCCACTCGTCGTGCGGTGGTGATGGCCACAAGAAACGCAGTCTTCCACGACAGGAACTTCAACGGTGCTGAATGCAGAGGCTCGAATGGTGCCCCCATGAGCCTGGTCAGCACCACGTTGAGCTCCCATGCCGGGGCAGGGGCCTTCACCGGCGGGAACGATCGGAACAGTCCCATCATAAATTCCTTCACCAGGCGATGGGACGACAAGGACGCCTGTCCTGTGGTTCTGGTGTATCGGGAGATCGCAGCCAGATGTATCTTGATGGAGGCGTGAGCCAGTCCAGCCTTGGCCAGCGACAGTAGGTATGGCAGCACTTGAGGGGCCGTAATCCGTAGTGGGTTAATCTTCTGTGCAAGGCACCAGACAGAGTACCTCTTCCACTTATGTCTGTAGCACTTGAGAGTTGAGGACGCCCTGGCCTTTGCAAGGACCTCTCTGCAGTCAGCCGGGATATCGTACCCTCCAAACTCTAGTTCTGCAGGAGCCAGGCCTGCAAGTTCAGCGACTCCGGGTCGTGATGGAGTATGGCGCCTCCTTCTCTGGAGAGAAGATCCGCGTCCATCGGCAGCTTGACTGGTGGGGATGCTGACAAGTCCAGAAGGTCCGGGAACCAGATCTGCCTCGGCCACGCCGGTGCGACGAGGATCATCCTGCACTGGGACCTCTTGAGATAGTTGACGAGTCGGAGCAGCAACGGCAACGGAGGGAATGCATATAGGAACAGGCCATCCCAGGGGAACAAGAAGGCATTGTCCATGCTCCTCGGCTGGGGGACCCTGCTGCCGAACCTCTGGCACTTGGAGTTCGTCGCGAACCGGTCGATCTGCGGTTTTCCCCCATCGTCAGAAGAGTCGATCCACTTGATCCTGACGTAGTTCCCACTCGTGGCACGAGCGCAGCTCCCTGCTGAGTGAGTCGGTGATGGTGTTCTTTATCCCTGCCAGATGAAAGGGCACTAGAAACATCCCTTGGGCAACGGCCCAATGCCACAGATCCTGGGCTTCCTTGGAGAGGGCTGGGGATCTAGTTCCTCCCTGCTTCCGGATGTAGAACATTGTGGTGGTGTTGTCGGTGAAGATTCTCACCACCTTGCCCTTGAGGGATGGGAGAAAGGACCCGAGGGCCCAGAACACCGCACGGAGCTCCAGGATGTTGATGTGAAGCGGTTTCTCCTCCGGGAGCCAAGGGCCTCTGGCGTGAATTTCTCCGATGTGCGCTCCCCACCCTTCCAAGGAGGCATCTGTCGTCACCGTTATCTGGTGGGATGGGGTCTGAAAGTCTGTGCCCGCCGTCAGATGAGCGCAGGTGCCTGTAGTGATACACAAAATTGCAACCTTGCCAATCAGGGCTTTAGATGACAGCATTAGCCGCTGAAAGCCAATAGTGTATTCAAAGTATGTGCTAAAAATGCTGACAGTAGTCTGTTGTAGCACTTCCATTATGCAGTAGTGAGCTACAAGGAATATGCAGGCCTAGTATGAGTGATAGGTCACATTATGCATTGTTGATAGACAGGCAGGGAGAGGGCCCTAGCTCTGTAGCGAATAGGTATTTTTGGAGTGTTTGGAACATTATGGCACCTATATAGCGCTTAGATAGCCAGTCTTAAGCGCTATAAACACTAAGCTATGAGTGCATGCCTTTTAGAGCTTGCAGATGGGGTTAATACATCCCTGCTTCCCTTAGAATATTCAGCCTCACTAACGGTAGCCCTGGCCCCAAGCTAATCTTCCTTTTCTCTGGGAAGGCACTGATAAGACATTCCTGAGCTTTCGCAGATGGGAGCCAGGGTGGGGCTCAGACGGAGCAGTGGAAATTAACAGAGTTGGGGTTTTTCCATGAGCCAGCCTATATTTTGCACAGGGAAAGTTCTGGAACTGTGCGTCATGGACGGGCAGCACGAGATTATAAAATATCCATGCTCCCATGACTCGGGGGAGATCGTCCTGTGGACTTGGTTCGTGCAAGGTCAAGTGCCCGGAATTGGTTCTGACGGCGTCCTGCAGCACTGTTCTCTGAGCGGGGCTTGTTTACAGCTAGCTTATGAGGGCCAGGGTCTCCCAGTGCTGATTAAAGGGACGTAAGACTGTGTTTCTCTATGTTTCTCTATATTTCTCTATGTTTATCTAAGTTCCATGTTTCACTATATTTTGCATTTCTCTAAGTTTTATGCTTTGTAATATTCTCTAACTTGAATCCCAAATGTATATGAAATTCACTGCTTAGAATAAATATGCTAAAACTTATTTGAAGGTGTGTGATGCCGGAAATGCATCTGAGGGACAGGGCCTCTGAATCCTTGTCCTTTTTCTGTTTTTACCGTGTGTTCTGTCATGTTTTCTGCCCAGGAGTCCATGAGGGACTCCTGGCAGTGCAGCTCTCTTTTGGTTTGGTGAACAGACCCATGGGATACCCTTATGGCACCCATGGGTAGGGGTACAACCCTGTGCCCCTAGTGTATGTTTTTGGGCACCTGTGGGTGGCCCACAGAGCAGGGTATGGGCTGGTGGCAGCTCCATGCTGAATTTGACAGGTGCTCTGGGTGTCCTCCATTTTGGGATACCCAGGCCCTGCCATTGGAATCAGTTGATTCCTGATAGGAAACAAGATGGCCCCTGTGGCCTCTTGCTTTCTATTGCCTGTTATCTTGTTTTTCCCAAAGTCCTGGGAAGCCCTGACTCTGTCCCTTCCCCCTGACTGGCTGTTGGGTGGAAGTTCCATATATGGTGTTGTTGTAAAGGCCCAGCTAGACTGACTGGAGCCTTCCCAGTGACTGTATGTTATGGGTACCTCCTGTGGGTGGGACCTGGGTGAATGGAGTGTGTGACCAATATACACTCCTTGTTGTGGTTGTCTGGTTTCTGGCATGAGAGACAAAGACTGAGACAGCCCTGCCCGAAACTGGCCTGAATGCAGTGTGTAGTGTTGAATGGCTGGGTACTTGTCCCAATCCACATTCCTTGTTGTGAGTGTCTGAAAGGGAGGAGTGTGGCCTGAATGCACTGTGTGCCTGATTGGCTGACTGACTGCATGAATGCCCTTCTGTGTGATTGGCTGCTGTGTGTGTGCCAGCAGTGTGGATGAGAGACAGAATAGTATATCTGGGGACCTCTCACCACTGGAAATTGTTCAGAAGCATTCAGAAGCTGAGTCTCCACTCAAGAGTAACTGGATTTGCTGATCCTCGACGTCCAGCTGGAAGAAGAAGACTTGCTGTGGCATTTGCTTCGACGGAACTGAAGGTTGTCGAAATCGTCGAGGACTGACCCGAGAGAGGACCTGGTAAGGCGCCCTCTTCCCGTGCTCCGAGGGACCATCGAGCACCGCTGAATCTTCGCCGAAGCGCCCTGGAAGTCAGACCCTCGAAAGGCTGCCGACCCGAGACGGGACCGCCGAGGAGATCGAAGTGAAGCACCCGGACCTCGACGCTGTCGAAGTCCATTGCCGTCGACCAGGGTTCGCAGGTCTGTGTAACCGCTGGAGGCCCGTCGAAGTTGTGTTGCCCAGCCGTGGGAACCACTTGACGCCGTGCCGCCGACGACCGGAGCCGTCCGCTCCTTGCCTAAGAACATTTGACTCGAAGGACTCCCTCGCCCGCACCGTCGACCGCTTTTGCCCTGCCGGAGAAAGTCGAGGACGACCAACGCGCCGAGGAGAATCCGCCGGTGGGTTTCCCGCCACCTCACGATCCCAAAGACTCGAGCGACTCGACGCCCTTGCTGGGCTCCCGTCTCTACAATCTTTGCGGTCCAGAACTATTGTCATCGAGGTGCCCCGCACACCTCCGCCTTGCAGGACGCCGACGCCCCGACGCCGACGAGCACCGCTCGGACGAAGCTGCCGCCTCTTCGACATCGTTCTACCTCGTTTGTCGACGGACGTTCGACGCCCCGTGCCTCCCGCTTGAAAGGGAAGGCATTCAAGAAGGGCCGTCGATTCCCCGTCGCCGAACCCCGAGGTCTTCGACGTTTCTCTACGCCTCTCGACGATCCGTGACTCCTGCTTAAAAGGGGGTCATTCAAGAAGGATCTGTCGACGCCTCTTCGAAGAACTCGACTCCACCAGGTACATTGGGGGGGTAAAAACATTGTAGGAGAGAATAAGACTGTTGAACAATATATGGACTGGGCTTGTGTCATATCCCTTTATTTTACAGGTTGCCCAGGTGGGGGGATCTCCACACAGAACTGTGTCCAGTAGCTAGGGCCAGTATTCTGCCTATTGTTTCAACCATCTTTTATCTCTCCTCTCTCTATTGCTGGTTTCCTTCTTATTGATCTGTGTGCCATTTTTACAGTATTGTGAATGCACTTTAATGAGGTCTAATATTAGTGGTACCACTTTAGAATTGTAGATATTTATCATTATTGGTTTTCCTGAGCACAAAGTGCATTGTTGTGATAAGTGTACATAACCCTTGAATATTAATTATATAAAGACTGTGTTTTCAGTAATACAGTGTGTGGACATTCCTTTGAGGGGGGCTTGGGGATACACTGTACTTAAGAACCAGCCTGCATCACCTCCTGAGAAGCTAGGCCTTGATTGCTCGTCCATCGCTACCGTAATCGAGAATCTTGGCTGGGGTCTTCTGTGCCTCTCCTCTACCATATAGAGAGCGGAAGTACAGACCCCCCCACCGGTCTTGACAAGCTGGTGGCAGCGGTGGGATGCTTATGGTTTTAAGACTCAGTGTATAACCGTGCCACTTACAAAATATCCGCACTTTATTAGATTAAGGTTTGGGTGTGTACCAAATAACTGCATTACAGGCAATGGAGCCCATTGCAAATGGTAAATTGACTCGGATGAGCTTAGAGGCTCTCCAGAGTGCTTGTGAAGCCAGGGAGTTGGACTTTGTGGATAAGTCTAGGGCTGAGCTGATAGCTGCCCTGGTGGACTACCAGACTGATGGTGAAACCCTTGATGAAGGGGGGGATGCAACCAGTGAGGACTCTGCCCCTGGGGTTGTCGCTGAATCTGTTTCTGGGAATGCCACCATTCCTGCTGCCTCTGTTCCAAACCCCAGCAATTCCATGGAACTTGAGTTATTACGGATGAAATTGGCCTTTGAATATCGCAAGTTGGAAATAGAAGCTGAGCTTAAGAAAGAGGAGCTGGCACAGCAAGTGGAACTCAAGAATAGGGATCTTGCGCTCAAAGACAAGGACACTGAATGTCAGAGAATCCAGCTAGAGAGAGCTAGAGTGGAGACTTCAGCTAGACCAATTGAGAGTGGCAGGTCCCCAGCCACCAAGTTTATGAAAGATTTGGTTGGTGTGTTTGTGGAGGGTTCAGATATCCTCCAATGGATTGAAGCGTTTGAAATGGCTTGTGCAATTCATGATGTAGATAAAAGAGATTGGGCTAAGTGTTTGTTAAGCAGAGTGCCTCAAACTGGATATGACTGTATTCTGAAGCTGAGTGTGGAAGAAAGGGGTCAGTATGAGTGTATGAAGTCTGCTTTGATTGCCAAGTTTGGCAAGACACCTGCCCAATACCTTAAAAGGTTCAGGGAATTTAAGAAAAGAGAGAATGTGTCTTGGGTTGACTGGGTGAGTACTGCGCACATGAACATGATGGGGTGGATTGATGGATACAAGGTGAAAACTTTTGTTGAGTTGTCCCACCTCTTGTTTTTTGAGCATTTTTCTGAAGCCTGTTCACCAGAGCTGCGTCAGTATGTGGCTGACCAGAACATTTTGGACCCCTTTAAGCTGGCTAGGTTGGCTGACAAGTGGGTCTCCCACCGGGTGTCCCCTAAGGACTCCAGTGGGAAGGACAAGGACAAAGAAAAGGGGGCCTCTCAGAAAGCTGAGGAGTCCCAAAAGCAGTCACAGTCGGGTAAACCAAAACCTTCCTCTCCTAAGACCCAAAAATCTAGTGGGGATAAGTCCTCTGTGGGTGGGAATAAGAGTAGTGGTCCACCTGCTGCAAAGCAGGCTCCCAGTGGTTCCAGTACCGTACCCCGCACTCCTGGCACTTGTTGGGATTGTGGGGCTCTGGATCACAAAAGGGGTGACCCCAAGTGTAAAGGTAAGGCACTTGGAGTACAGGCTGTCAGCCTGACCTACCCTTACCCCGTGTCTGAGGTGGAGGCCACTGTCCTCCCCTCCTCTACAGGAATCACATTTGGTGCTCCAGTAGAGATTTCCTTAGTGTCCCTTGGGGCCTGGGACCAGTACGCAGAAGTACTGGCGACTATCCCACAGAACACCCGTAGATTTTTGAGAAGTGTCCTCTTGAATGGCCAGCCTTCTACTGGTTTGAGAGACACTGGGGCAAGCATGACAGTGGTGGACAGGACCCTGCTCAAGCCAGAGGACTATGAAGGTGCTCCTCTGCAAACCACCAGGTTAGCTGGTGGGCCTCCCAAATTATCGCCTGTAGCCCTAGTCACACTCATGATTGGAGACAAGACAGCAAAGCTTCCTGTCCTGGTTCAGGACAATGTCCCTGCTAACATTCTGTTAGGAAATGATCTAGTAGAGTTGGGGTTGATCTCGGATGGTCTTCCCATGACTGCTGCTGCAGTCACTAGGTCACAGGTGACACCGGGTCTGGCTGTGAGTCAGGTATCCGAGCCAAAGGCGAGGCCTAAGGCAAGAAGAAGGAAGACCAAGAAGGCCACCTCTGTGGAGGGAACACCTTCTCTTCCTGCTGTTCCGACAGCACCCAATGGGATCCATGCTCCGGACGGGCTGGGTCCAGCGGAAAACCCAAACTCAACTCCTGTGGGAGAAGAGACAGAAGACTCTCCTGTGGGAGAGGTTCTCAACCCGGAGGATCATCCCGACCTTCAATGCTTGTTAGCTGAAGGGGGACCCTCCCGGGCAGACTTCTGTAAGGGACAGAGAGAGTGCCACTCTCTCGAGGGCCTGAGGAAACAGGCCCTGTCCCAGGCACAAGGTGAAGTGCCTAGGACATTCAAGATTTATTGGGAGGGTGAGCTCTTTGTTAGTGAGCCCACTAAGCCCGAACCTGGTGCCCGCAAGAGGTTGGTGGTACCCCAGGTTTACAGGCCCTTCCTACTGCAGTTGGCGCATGAGGTGCCCTTGGCTGGTCATCTTGGGACCAAGAAGACTAAGCAGAGGCTCTCTGCCCATTTCTACTGGCCACGGATGGGAGTAGAGGTGGAGTCCCACTGCAGGACCTGCCCAACTTGTCAGTTGTCTGGCAAGACTGGAGGCAGGGTCATTGCCCCACTGCAGCCATTACCAGTGGTTGGCACACCATTTGAGAGGGTGGGCATCGACATCGTCGGTCCCCTTGACCCTCCCACTTCAGGTGGACATCGGTTCATCCTGGTCTTGGTAGATCATGCCACCAGGTACCCTGAGGCAATACCCCTTCGGACTGTTACTGCCAAGGTGGTTGCCAGGGCTCTCCTGGGCATTTTCACCCGTGTTGGATTCCCCAAGGAGGTTGTCTCTGACCGAGGATCCAACTTCATGTCTAGTTACATGAAAACCATGTGGAAAGAGTGCGGGGTAACCTACAAGTTCTCCACCTCTTACCACCCCCAGACCAATGGTCTGGTTGAGAGATTTAACAAAACTCTCAAGGGCATGCTAGGTGCTTTGGAAGAGCCCCTAAGGAGGAAATGGGATCTCCTCCTGCCATGCCTGCTGTTTGCTTACAGAGAGGTACCTCAAGAGGGTGTTGGTTTCAGCCCCTTTGAGTTACTCTTTGGACATCCCGTGAGGGGGCCCCTCGCCTTGATCCGAGAAGGCTTGGAAGCCACCCCTCCAGGTCCCGCCAAGCAAGTGGGGGACTATGTGTTAGGCCTCAGGCGGAGGATGACACAAATGATGGGTCAGGCAACAGCAAATCTCAAGGCCAGCCAGGAATTGAATAAGTACTGGCATGACCTGAAAGCTTCGCAAGTGGATTGGACTCCGGGACAGGAAATCCTTGTGATGGAGCCTACCAAGCCTAGAGCTTTGGCAGACAAGTGGACTGGACCCTTCAGGATCATCTCCAAGATGGGCGAAGTCAATTATCTGGTGGACATGGGAGCCTCTGGGGTAGCCCCCCAGGTATTCCATGTCAACAGGCTCAAGCCTTTCCACAGGCGAGCAGAGGTCTCATGTCTCTTGCTAGCTTCAGGGCAAGAAGAGGATGAGAGTGAGCCCCTTCCTGATTTGCTGCATAGCAACCCTCAGGATGGCTCAGTGGAGGGAGTACAACTCTCTCCCGATTTGACAACAGAGCAGCAGAGGGCCTGCCGGGCTTTGCTCCAGCAGTATGCCCCTCTGTTTTCACTGACACCGGGCCTTACACCGTGGTGTAAGCACGAAATTGACACTGGTGACAGTGTGCCTGTCAAAAGCAGGAGCTATCGTATGTCAGATACCGTCAAAAACCACATCCAGGCTGAGGTCGCCAAGATGTTGGATCTGGGTGTTATTGAACCCTCCACCAGTCCCTGGTCCAGTCCAGTGGTCCTTGTCCCCAAGGCAAGTTCCCCGGCGGGTACCAAGGATTGGAGGTTCTGTGTGGACTACCGAGGAGTCAATGCCGTCACCAAAACTGACGCGCACCCATTGCCCAGGGCTGATGAGCTCGTGGACACTATAGGTGCTGCCAAATTTGTGAGCACCTTTGACCTTACCTCAGGCTATTGGCAAATAGCTCTGACGGACCATGCCAAGGAAAAGACGGCATTCTCCACACCTGAGGGACTCTACCAGTTTAGGGTCATGCCCTTTGGGTTGAAGAATGCCCCTGCCACCTTCCAGAGATTGGTCAACCATGCGCTCAGTGGGCTGGAAGCCTTTTGTGTGGCTTACTTAGACGACATTGCCGTCTTCAGTTCCACCTGGGAAGAGCATTTGACACATCTGGATAAGGTGTTGCAGGCCTTGAAAAGGGCTAACCTCACTATCAAGGCCACCAAGTGCCAGATAGCTCAGGGGAAAGTTACCTATCTTGGTCATGAGGTAGGAGGGGGTCAAATCCAACCTCTCTCCAGTAAAGTACAGGACGTACAGAACTGGGAGACTCCCACTACTCAAACCCAGGTGAGAGCCTTTTTGGGCCTCACTGGGTACTATCGCAATTTCATGGCAGACTATGGAACCATAGCTGCACCCCTGACAGCTCTAACTTCACCCAAACAGCCTAGGAAGGTTAATTGGACTGAAGACTGTCAGAGGGCCTTTGATGGCTTGAAAGAAAGTCTGTGTAGGGCACCTGTGTTGAGTGCGCCTGACTACAGCCGACCCTTTATCGTCCAGACGGATGCCTGCGACACCGGAATTGGAGCTGTCTTGTCCCAGTTAGATGACAAAGGGAGAGAACATCCTATCATATTCATCAGTAGACAACTCAAGGGTAGAGAACTTAGGTGGGCTACTGTTGAAAAGGAATGTTTTAGTATAGTTTGGAGCCTTAGGCGTTTTAGGCCCTACCTTACGGGGTCCACCTTCAAGGTCCAAACAGATCATAAGCCCCTGAAGTGGCTTATGCAGATGAAGGGTGAGAATCCGAAATTGCTCAGGTGGTCGATTAGCCTACAAGGGCTAGACTTCACCATAGAGCACAGACCAGGGAAGAGTCACGATAATGCAGATGGCCTTTCCAGAAGGTATGTTGACCGTCTGGATGAGGGTGTCTATCCCGTGGGAGATTAGGCACCCTCCACCTCAGTCTGGGGGGGGCGACTGTGATGCCGGAAATGCATCTGAGGGACAGGGCCTCTGAATCCTTGTCCTTTTTCTGTTTTTACCGTGTGTTCTGTCATGTTTTCTGCCCAGGAGTCCATGAGGGACTCCTGGCAGTGCAGCTCTCTTTTGGTTTGGTGAACAGACCCATGGGATACCCTTATGGCACCCATGGGTAGGGGTACAACCCTGTGCCCCTAGTGTATGTTTTTGGGCACCTGTGGGTGGCCCACAGAGCAGGGTATGGGCTGGTGGCAGCTCCATGCTGAATTTGACAGGTGCTCTGGGTGTCCTCCATTTTGGGATACCCAGGCCCTGCCATTGGAATCAGTTGATTCCTGATAGGAAACAAGATGGCCCCTGTGGCCTCTTGCTTTCTATTGCCTGTTATCTTGTTTTTCCCAAAGTCCTGGGAAGCCCTGACTCTGTCCCTTCCCCCTGACTGGCTGTTGGGTGGAAGTTCCATATATGGTGTTGTTGTAAAGGCCCAGCTAGACTGACTGGAGCCTTCCCAGTGACTGTATGTTATGGGTACCTCCTGTGGGTGGGACCTGGGTGAATGGAGTGTGTGACCAATATACACTCCTTGTTGTGGTTGTCTGGTTTCTGGCATGAGAGACAAAGACTGAGACAGCCCTGCCCGAAACTGGCCTGAATGCAGTGTGTAGTGTTGAATGGCTGGGTACTTGTCCCAATCCACATTCCTTGTTGTGAGTGTCTGAAAGGGAGGAGTGTGGCCTGAATGCACTGTGTGCCTGATTGGCTGACTGACTGCATGAATGCCCTTCTGTGTGATTGGCTGCTGTGTGTGTGCCAGCAGTGTGGATGAGAGACAGAATAGTATATCTGGGGACCTCTCACCACTGGAAATTGTTCAGAAGCATTCAGAAGCTGAGTCTCCACTCAAGAGTAACTGGATTTGCTGATCCTCGACGTCCAGCTGGAAGAAGAAGACTTGCTGTGGCATTTGCTTCGACGGAACTGAAGGTTGTCGAAATCGTCGAGGACTGACCCGAGAGAGGACCTGGTAAGGCGCCCTCTTCCCGTGCTCCGAGGGACCATCGAGCACCGCTGAATCTTCGCCGAAGCGCCCTGGAAGTCAGACCCTCGAAAGGCTGCCGACCCGAGACGGGACCGCCGAGGAGATCGAAGTGAAGCACCCGGACCTCGACGCTGTCGAAGTCCATTGCCGTCGACCAGGGTTCGCAGGTCTGTGTAACCGCTGGAGGCCCGTCGAAGTTGTGTTGCCCAGCCGTGGGAACCACTTGACGCCGTGCCGCCGACGACCGGAGCCGTCCGCTCCTTGCCTAAGAACATTTGACTCGAAGGACTCCCTCGCCCGCACCGTCGACCGCTTTTGCCCTGCCGGAGAAAGTCGAGGACGACCAACGCGCCGAGGAGAATCCGCCGGTGGGTTTCCCGCCACCTCACGATCCCAAAGACTCGAGCGACTCGACGCCCTTGCTGGGCTCCCGTCTCTACAATCTTTGCGGTCCAGAACTATTGTCATCGAGGTGCCCCGCACACCTCCGCCTTGCAGGACGCCGACGCCCCGACGCCGACGAGCACCGCTCGGACGAAGCTGCCGCCTCTTCGACATCGTTCTACCTCGTTTGTCGACGGACGTTCGACGCCCCGTGCCTCCCGCTTGAAAGGGAAGGCATTCAAGAAGGGCCGTCGATTCCCCGTCGCCGAACCCCGAGGTCTTCGACGTTTCTCTACGCCTCTCGACGATCCGTGACTCCTGCTTAAAAGGGGGTCATTCAAGAAGGATCTGTCGACGCCTCTTCGAAGAACTCGACTCCACCAGGTACATTGGGGGGGTAAAAACATTGTAGGAGAGAATAAGACTGTTGAACAATATATGGACTGGGCTTGTGTCATATCCCTTTATTTTACAGGTTGCCCAGGTGGGGGGATCTCCACACAGAACTGTGTCCAGTAGCTAGGGCCAGTATTCTGCCTATTGTTTCAACCATCTTTTATCTCTCCTCTCTCTATTGCTGGTTTCCTTCTTATTGATCTGTGTGCCATTTTTACAGTATTGTGAATGCACTTTAATGAGGTCTAATATTAGTGGTACCACTTTAGAATTGTAGATATTTATCATTATTGGTTTTCCTGAGCACAAAGTGCATTGTTGTGATAAGTGTACATAACCCTTGAATATTAATTATATAAAGACTGTGTTTTCAGTAATACAGTGTGTGGACATTCCTTTGAGGGGGGCTTGGGGATACACTGTACTTAAGAACCAGCCTGCATCACCTCCTGAGAAGCTAGGCCTTGATTGCTCGTCCATCGCTACCGTAATCGAGAATCTTGGCTGGGGTCTTCTGTGCCTCTCCTCTACCATATAGAGAGCGGAAGTACAGACCCCCCCACCGGTCTTGACAAGGTGTCATTTGTCACTAGCATGAGATCACTGCTCAGCACAATAGAACCTGTATTTTGGGCTGAATTGGGTATTTTTTGCTCTCAAAGGGCTGGCCCCGAGGAAGATTTTGCCCAGATCACGACAGTGCCCCACCACCGGATCGCTCGTCGGAAGGTCTCGTTGAGCGGGATCCTGTCCTCACAGCTGCCCGTTGCTTGGATCCAGCGGGCGTCGAGGAACCTTTGCAGAGGGCGCCTCCGAAGCCTGCACAGGCGCATGAGATATATGCAGGAGGACATCATCCCGAGGAGGGACTTGATTGATCTCACCCTGGCCACGTCCGTGGCCAGCAGACGCTGCACCTTGCCCAGGATGGCCTTCGTCCTTTCCCCCAACGGCGAGGCCAGACACGCCACTGTGTCGAGCTTGGCTCCCAGAAACAGTGCGACTTGCGATGGGACCAGGTGGGATTTGGGAAAGTTGATGGAGAATCCCAGGTCCGTGAGCAGCTGGACGGTCTTCGCTGTGTGATCTACGGCGAGCTCCCTTGTCCTTGCTCGGATGAGCCAGTCGTCCAGGTTGGGGTAGACGTGGATCCCCTGTAGGCGCAGCCACGCCGCCACCGGTGCGAGGCACTTGGTGAACACCCTGGGTGCCGACTTCAATCCGAACGGGAGGGCCTTGAACTGGTAGTGCCGTCCTTGGACCACGAACCTGAGGAACTTTCGGTGTCCTTTTAGAATGGGGATGTGGAAATACGCATCCTCCAAATCCAACGACGACAGGAAATCGCCCTCCTCCAGCTGTCCCAGCACGTGCTGGAGGGTGACCATCCGGAACTTCTGTGCCTTGATGTACTTGTTCAGTCGTCGCAGGTCCAGGATGGGGCGCCATCCTCCGGTCTTCTTTTTCACGAGGAAGTACCGAGTATACTCCGGAGCCCCAGAGCCTCGGAGCCTCTTTGGGACGAGCTCGATGGCACCTTTTTTTGAGCATCGCCCTTACCTCCAAAAGCAGTTGAGGGACGTGATTTTCTTTCCTGGCCACGGGTGGAATGCGGGGGCACTTTTTTAGAAATTTGAGGGCGTGCCCCTGGGCCAGGGCGTCCAGCACCCAACGGTCAGTGGAGATGGACTCCCACACTCTGACGAACTTTGCCAGCCGGCCTCCCACCGGGGTGCTTCGGTGGGGGCCCAACACCGCTGTCGGATCAATCTTGCTTGGAGGACGCCTTGCCACCTTGGCCTCCCTGGCGACGATGGCGGGGTCCACCCAACTTGCCTTGTCCTCTATAGGCTTCCTGAGACAAGGAGCGGGCCGCTTGGCGGTACGTAGAGGAGCCACCGCCGAATCCCTTGGAGGCACCCTGCTTGCCTCCGGTGCTCCGAAAGGACGGCCTTCGTTGCTGGAGAACGCCTAGGGCCTTAGCTGTCTCCGTGTCCGCCTTGATGGCTTGGAGGGACTCATCCACTGTTTTCCCAAACAGATTGTGTTAGGCAGAAACCTGTGCAGTTCCCTTAGGGACCACTGCAAAATATTTAGGACTACAGGTGGTTGGCAGTAAACCCAATTGGTAGCAGTCTGTACCACCCAGATTTACCTGGTAGCTGTGGCTGAGCAGTCAGACTTCTCCCAAGATGAGTTAGGCAGTATATAGAGTATACACAATAGGTACAGAGATATAGTAGCACAAGCAAACACTGACCAGAGCTTTGGTGTAAAATGATATAATTATTTAAAGACACACTTGTAAATTACACTAGCACAAAAAGAGGTAAGTAAATTCAACACACAGTCACCATTATATATACAACCCTGATTACTTATTAGACAAGTCTTAATAAGAAACACCACTTATTTTCAGACAGAGGCGAGCGCTTAACATAAGATGGCACTCTAATAAGTTTTAGAAAAAGGGAGGGAAAAGGCAAAGTCATGGAAGCACACAATTTCAATACCTTTCAAAGAACCACAGTGAGGCAGGTTAGGCAAAGTCTACTGGAGAGCAAGGAAGTTCAAATGCCAGCCCCACTCTTCGAGAGAGCAAGCGAAATGTGTCCAGGATCACACAGTGGGGTTATGCCCAAAGAGTCTTTGTAGATAGTTCATAAAAGATTGAGATCAAGTCAGGAAAAGTTAGTTAACAGGCCCCAGGCTAACCCAGGTTAGAAAGTCGAGGATTTACTGTCACCCCGAACGATCTGTCGCAAGTGAAGCCAGGTGGGACACAGTACCTGAAATGGGTAGAACGCTCTAGCGGGTGCAGTTGTTCCTGGCAGCGGGTGCAAGTCGGTGTTTCGTCCAGAGGAAGAGGAGGTCTCGACGTGGAGCAAAGATGAAGGTCGTTGCACTGCCAGGGAAGAAACCAGCCGTGGAGTTCTACGGTTACAAGGTACTACCCTTTTCTTCGCGGTAGTGGTAAACCGTGGTATTCCGGTTTCCGGGGTGCTTGGCACAGGCAAGGCGGCCACGAGATGGTCCAGGAAGGCGAAAAGACGGGCAAACTTGTTATCCCCACCAGTCAAAGGAAGAAGACTCTCCGGACTGGAGATCTCCTCTGTCGTCAGGAAAAGTGGTGAGACGGTTCAGCAGGGCTCCACCGGTGGGGTCGTCGTTGCAGGTCGGCTCGGCTTCTCCCTCCTCGGATTCTTTAGGTCCTGTGGCGACTTCTGAATTTCCAGTCCCCAAAGCCCTGCTTTTATGCAGAAAACCCCCATTCATTCAGCCTACCTGTCACTCAAACATGCTAAGTGGTGAGCCGGGCCAATCACACAAGAGTGCGACTTGAGTTGATGAGGCAACTCAGTCCAGGGTGCCTAAACCTCCTCCCACACCCCGTGGGGTACCCAGACAGAGTGGCACCACTTTTGGAGGTTTCTGTGGAGAAGCCCGCCAAAAAGTGGAACAAAGGGCTTGACTTGGGTTGGAATCACAGAAGCGAACACAAACGCCATTTTGGAACCAAGTTTCGGCAAAAAATACCAACCGGTGAATTTATATTAAATTAATAAACCGGCGGTATGTTCGAGGCTATTTTAAAAAGTGGTAGCCTCGAACAATGGGAAAATCCCATAGGGATATATTCGCGGTCGAATATAAAAAGTAGTATCCACTGCCACCAGCCAAAACTCGATCAGGGGGGACTGGACAGTGCCCCCTCGAACAACAGACCCCGGGGCAATCGAATTGCCCCAACCAGTACGTCCACAATATGATGGTTTGTACTGGTTCTGTTCACAATTTAAGACTAGTAAAGCCAATGGTGACTTTACATGCCCTGGGAGACAGTAGTCAGTCCCAGGGTATGGAGTCTATGTTTGGGGGTCGCTACGACAGCCCTGGGTTACTGCACGGAGGGTGCTGTGTAACCCACATATCAAAAACACATGAAACCCTATGGGGTAAAGGACCCCGTAGCCCATAGAACACATACAAAATCAAAGGAACACCTCCAATCATGTCTAAGAGTGGGAGGAAAAGAGTCTCACTCTTAGCAGGAGAAAAAAATAAACCCCAGAAATCTAGCAAAGCTGCTGGGGGGACACACTAGGTTTGGGAAATTAGCCTTAACAGAGAATTCTCCCTAATAGATTGTTCCCATCGAACGCCATGTCCAAAACCTTGGCTTGTACGTCCTGGTGGAAATCCGTCGCCTTGAGCCACCCTTGTTGTCTAAGGCAAACGCTGTTGCCTAGCTGGCGGAAACCGGTGTCGGCAATGTCCGTTGCCACCATAATGGTGTGATCCGACGCCACTTCGCCTTCTTGCAAGATCTCCAGGGCCTCGGCCCTCTTGTCATCCGGTACGAAGTCCAACAGGGGAGCGATCTTGTACCATAACTCCCTGTCATAGCGGGCCACGATCGCAAGGGCGTTGGCCGCCTTAATCGTTGTTGCCGCCAACGAGATAACTCATCGTCCCATTGCGTCCAGCTTCTTTCCTTCGCCGTCCGGCGGGGAAGTTGACGTTGAGGCCGATTCCCCCCCCCCCCCGCTTTCTTCTTGGCCGCCGCTGAGATGACCCGAGTCAGGGGTCGGTTGTGCCCTAAGGCACAAAGGGGCTGCGTCGTGGACCCGGTACTTCTTCTCGTACCGATCCCTCTTGGCAGGCGTCGTAGACGGGTTCTTGAGAAGGGTCAGACCCTCGTCCCAGATGTCATCCAGCAGAGGCACGGCAAAGACTGTCTTCCTCTTGGCCTCGCGCCGTTGGTAAAGGAAACCTTCCTTCTTCTCTTCGGGGCAGAGCTGAAACAGCTTGGATGCCCTGGCGATCATTGCATGGAAAGGTCCGATCTCGTCGGGCGGGGAGGCCCGGCTGGGGGCGATGGGAGCTCTGTCCCGTCGTCGGTACCTGTCGTGGCCGTGTCCATTCCGTGTCATCCCCAGGGACAGGGGACATAGGTAAAGGCTGAGCAGGCCGCGAGGGCTGAAAAGGCAGGGCTGGATGAATCAGTCTTCTCTTGTTCGGGTGGCTTCCCGCCGGGCCTGGTTCTGGCTCCTCCACTGAGCCTGGTTCCGGAACCTCTGTCGGTGGTAAGGGTAGTCTCGTCCTCATCTCCGAACATAAGGACTGTATCGCCAACAAAATGGCTGCCAAATTATCCTGCGGCTCCGGAAGCGACGGGTGACTAGGACCCTCGCCGGTGCCGCCGTCACTCTCGTTGTCAACTTCGTCGGGATCGCTCCCGTGGGGACGGGCCTCGTCGACACCCTCGTTGAGGCCCTCTAAGACTTCTAGCAGCTCCTCCTCGGATGCTGTGTCCGTGTCCACAATGGCCACCGCCCCCCCCCCCTCTTTTTCCACCGGGGTCTTCACTGGGGTCTTTTCGATGGGTCTGAAAGAGGCTTCCCTCCGCGGAGGCAGGGAGACTCTGGGCCCCAAGGTCGCCTCCACTGGTGTAGCCTCCACAGGCTGCGCCAGGGCTGTCGTGACTTCCTCAATAGAGGCCTTGGCCGGGTGAATCAAGGCCTTTACCACCTTGTGTGGGCCTGTGGCCTTTACCTTGAGGGGAGGGTCACCGCCTCGCTCCCCCTCGGCCGGATCCTTCGAGCTCGACAGGGGCCTCTCCAGAAGCTTTGCCGAGTTCTCGGCCTTCCTCTTCCCTGAGCCAGAGCGTTGGCTCGTGGTTGATGGCGCTGGAGAGGGTGCGCCCTGCCTGGCAGCCGAGGAGCCTGACCGTTCGGCGCTCCCGGTGCCCGCGGACTCGCAGTGCTTTGCCTTCTGTTCGGCCCCTATCGCCAGGCACCCTCAGAGGACTTAGAAGACCGCTCGGACTACTTCTTCTCACCTGACGGGCTCTTTCCTTCCAGCCAGTTGGAGAGACGAAGGTGTCGGTCCCTGATGGTCCGTTCCGACATGTTCCCGCAAAACGCACAGTTCTTCTCCACGTGCGTTTTGTCCTCATGAAGGCAGTAGAGCCATTTCGAGTGCTCGTCCTCCTTGGAACACATTCTGCAGCTGGCACCCAGGGCAAACCCTGAACAACTTTCCGGGCGTCGAGCTTCCTTTCTCCTGGGCCATGTTCGGGTAGGCCACAGAAACTTCTGGAATCCTCCAAGAAGCGTAACTCGACGAAATCTTCACCCTTGAGGGGCATAGAAAAATCCGACACGGATCCCGTTAATCGGATGTAGAGATGGTGGAGCTTGAGGCTCTATTTGACCGGAAAATGAGAAATTCTCTTTGAAAAAGCGTGAAAAACGCAGCAAAAGCTCAAGCGATAAACACGAGGACACCCAACACTTGAGCGTGCGGTAAAAATCTGAAGATGGCTGCCAGAGGTGGGGCTTAGAGAGAGGGCAGTCATTGGCTGGGGGCAGTTTGACCCAGAGACCAGTGATTGGTTACTACTGAGAAAGACAGATCATAAACTAAACTGATACTGATTTTTTCTTTACCGAGGATTCCCGGCCTGACGACGGGGAATATTCATGAGCATGTGAATCCATGCCAGACCCCATGCTGGAGAAGTGAAGGTTTAAAACAGATTTACTTAACCCCATTTCCCGTCAATATTATATCTTGTTTGAAGTTTTCAGGATACATCTTCCAGAATATCATGCTGGAAGCTAGCATAGACTCGATCATGAAATGTTCGAAAGACACAAGTTCTCCTTTACATCCAACCAAATCCATGGTGAAGCAAAAAAAAAAAAACACCTGCTCTTAAAGAAGACTGCAGGAAACTTCTCCCACTTTTATAGAAGTCAGCACAGGCCAGAGTATGAACCCATACAACTACATACAGACAAATAGCTTAGTAAAATGCTTAAGTCAATTGTCGGAACCACTGTTGATATGAAAAAGATTTCCCTAGCTGAAGAAAACTGCTATTGCTTAACAAGGTCAAGCACCTGGTCCGGAGAGCCTTTCTGTAGAATTTATATAATTGAATTGCTCTGCTCTTCAATAAAAGCATTGTTCTGGGTCAAGCCATTTACTGCTATGGATCATCATCAGATCATACTTTACAACCAGCTACTAAGGTGGATATCGCATATTTATTTCAGTCAATCCAAAAGAAGATGGTATCCACCCTTCAGGAGCTAACGTTCAGCAGGCGGAACATCAGTTCAGTGACCTGGAGACTTCTTTTGCGATCAAGCCAATTCTCATGACCAGCTTGAGCAGAGAGTAGCAACGTTGGAGATGCATAGGGCGGTCACAGACTAGCGTCTGGCAGATAGCAAGAACAGTTCGAGAATAAATAATGTCCGTATTCGAGGAATCCCTTGTGAAGTTTTGGAACAGGATTTGGAGTTGTATGTGGGTGATCTCCTTCGCAGCATCCTGGGCGAAGATAAGCAAGCAGATCTTACATTAGATCGTACACATAGAGTTTATTCGGCTTTCCAGCTATGTCAGAATCTTTTCCCAGATGTACTGTCCAGAGTCCATTTTTTCTGGACTAAGGAACTTATCTTTAAAAAAAACAGGGCACAACACAACATTTTATTCAGAGGGGTTAATATGCACATTTTCAAGGACCTGGTGCAAGGGACAATCCAGAGACGTCAACAACTGAAGCTGCTTACCCAGTGGCTGATGAAGAAGGCAATCCCATAAAGGTAGGGGTGCCCTTTCTGCATTATACAGCTCCAAAAGGTGTCCAGCACCAATATGTATCTCTTACTGTGGCGCTGAAAGTGCTAGAGATCCCCCGTGCAGATCTCCAACTACCTGAAAGTTTCGAGCAGTATGCTCCTCAAAAGGACTGGTCCAGGATGTGCTTGAGGAAGAGTAGATGCAAGGATCGTGAAGGCCATCTATGGACAGATGAGGAGTGGTGGCTCTGAGGAACCTACATGACCGCTCAGAGTGGTCCGAACATTTATTTCCACTGGTCTGAGATGTACTGTTTGAGAGCTGCTTTCACCAGTGTTGCTGTTATGTAGAAGTTGATTCTATGGCATCAGCGTTGTTGCTTGAATTCTTTGAGTTCATGAAGATGTGGGCAGGCAAGAAGAGTACCCGCCCTCGTTGGGTTCATTGGTGACCCGATGATTCTCCCATACAGGATGGATTACTTTTTTTTTTTCCACTCAAGTTTTATATAGCTAGCACTGGGGTTCTATCTTTACGGTCGGCTTCTGACTGGCTGGTTCTATTCCCTCAACTGAGAATAAAGAGTGTTGGGATTGTCTCTCATTGCCTGGTGATTATCTGGCCATCAATTTGCTTGGGGTCATGGCTAGGGGGCTAATGAATTGAGAGATACCAGTCTTAATGGGAGACCTTAACGTGAGCTTGTTGAATATGCAAGGGCTTAATTCCCCTAGAAAGCGGAAGAGGGTATTGGCTAAGCTGTTAGAGTTGAAAGCCAATGTTCTTCTATTATAGGAAACACACCTACTGTGGGCTGAGTGGCCCAGGCTTCACTCTAAATGGTTTCCTCGACAATACTTTGCATCGCCCATGACTAAACGTACAGGGAGTTGCTCATTCCTAAGACTTTACCATGGTAAAGATGACCAAAGATCCTCAGGGGCGGTATTTGGGTCTTCATGTTCGTCTTCAGGTGGGTGAACTTATATTGGGGGGGGACTTTAACGTGGTGTTAGATGAAGGGATTCACAGTTCTGCCCTGACTGGAGGGTCCGATGTCACCAGGTCCGAATCCCTTAGACAAGCAATGGTGGATTTACAATTGGTAGACATTTGGAGACTACAACATCCTCTTGAAAGGGATTATACCCACTTCTCCATATGTGCACCACAGTCACTCCCGGCTCGATTTTTTCTTTTTAGTCTCCTGTTGCTTGGTTTCAAAAGTGGCTGATACGGAATTACCCAAATTGATTTTTTACAAACAATTGTATGGTAAATCTGGTCGAATTCGGCCAGTACCATTCGATTGTAAACAATCAGTTTGGGTAATCACTCTCACACACGGGGAGCGAGGTTTGGGGGGTGTCCCCCACTCCCCATGTTTGGTAGTGATGGTTTTTGGGGATAGCGGGGGTATCCCCTGCTTCCGGAGGTTTGGAGGTGGGGGACGGGAAAAAAAAAAAAACAGGGACAGATCCGACACTGCAGGGTTAGAAGATGAGCGGACGGCGAGTAGGTAAGTAGGGGGTTGGTGGGGGGAGTGTATGGGGTGGAATGTTTTTATTTTATTTTGGGCAGATTTGGCCACTGCAAAATTGGTTTCGCGGCCGAACTGGCCTCAGTCAATTCGGCCGCAAACAACTGTACCATGGCCAAACCGTATACATCCGCTGATACTACTATAGGGCTGGCAATGGTTTCAGATCATGCTCCAATTACGATCCAGGTTGATGCATTTGCTTTGGGGGGGGACAGGAAATTTGCTTTATCGAAAATCAATGACTCCTTGCTTGCCGATATGGCATATAGCACCACTATCTCAGAGCAAATAGGTTTATATTTCAGGAAAATCTCATAGGTGATGTACCAACTGCAACGGTATTGATTGGTCTTAAGCTCATGTTGTGGGGTGAGCTTATTAGCTTGGCCTCCGCAAGGAAGCTGCTGCTGACGTCCCTAAGAGAAGAAGCTGAGAAAAGAACACTGGAATTAGACCTGCGATATAAAGAGGGGGCTTCCAGAAAGGTCTATAGACCGATTCAAGCAGCCAGATCAGAACTAAAGGCACTCTGGGCATCAGATATCTCCCACAAATTACTTCAAACTAAGCAGTTTTATTTTAGCACCTCTAACAAAGCCTCATGATTTATTGCATATAAACTGAAGACCCAGGGAGCTAAAAATATAATTTGCAGGAAGGTAATGGCCAGCTGAAAGATGATGAAACTTCCAAGATGTGCATTTTGGAGGGGTATTACACATCTCTATTTAGTGCAGACAGCTGGGATATAGGGGCCCAAAGGGATTTTATTAGGGAGGCAAATTTAACTTCCATCTCTGGGGAAGAATGACTAAGTTTGGAAAGCATGATCTAACTTGACACGATAACTTGAGTCATCCGGCCCCTCCCTAATAATAAGGCTCGTAGACCCGATGGATATTCGGTTTTCTTTTACAAGACATTTGTTTATATCCTGGCCCCCCTGACTCCCCATCTGGTTACCCTATTCAATAGCTTGGCAGACATTGGGGAAATCTCACCTATTATGGGCAAAGCCTTGCTATTGCTTCTTGGCAAATTGGATAAAGATCCCACCCTCAGCACATCCTGTAGACCTATTACGGTCTTAAATTACGATTCCTGCATGTACTCAAAGGTCCTCACGGTCCGGTTGGCAGGTATTCTCCTGACTATTATTCAAATGGACTAAACAGGTTTCATCCCAGGGCGTCATGCATTTGATAATGTTCGTAGGGATTTAAATGTGATTGTGTATGCAAGGCGACATGACCAAAAATTGCCTGTAATATCTATAGATGCTGAAAAAAACATTTAATCGCATGGATTGAGCGAATCTCTTTGAAGTGTTGGGCAGTTTTGGGTTTGGTCCCACTTTTATTAAAAGAATACAAGCTAATTTTGTCCACCCAACCACTCACATAAAATAAAAGGGACCCGTCAGGGGTGCCCATTATCCTTTCTCCTCTTTGTGCTGTCAATGGAGCCCCTAGCAAGTAAAGTTCTGCTGGAGTATAATATATGTGGGATTGATATAGCTGGGTATCAGCATAAGGTGGCACTCTATGCTGATGACCTTTTTTTATGCATCGTAATCAGACGACCCTTCCCCACATAGCTACTCTTCTAGGATCATTCTAACGGGTCTTTGGCTTTAAGATTAATTATACTAAATCTATCATTCTTAATGTTTCTGAGAAACCTTAGGCAGTGCAGGAACTTCAAGGGGCGCTTGAATATCAATGGACGGAGATTTCCCTAAAACACTTAGTGTCCAGATTACACCCTCTCACTCTGAGCTGTATGCTAGAAATATCCCTGACCTCTTTTCTTCGGCCAAAACAGACTTGCTCCGGTGGACGCACTCTGATATCTCATGGTTTGGACATGTGGCAACCCTTAAGATGACTCTGTTCCCTTGATTGCTATATATTTTCCAGGCCCTTCCGATTTGGATCCCCAAACAGACACAAAGATTTACAGACTTCTATTTTTGGTTTTATCTGGGCTCAAAAAAGACAAGGGTTTCACGACGATCCTATGATGACAGCGAAAGACAAAGGAGGTCCAGGTGTACCAGATATTGAGAGTTATCTCTATGTAGCGCAGCTTGCTCCCCTGTTTGATAGTATGGCTGCAGCCCAGAACCCTAAACACTGGGTAAACATTGAGCAGTCAATGATTCAGATTCCCTTACATGACTGGTGCTGGATGTCTGCTGGGTATCACAAAAAGGAGCCTCGTCTCCTCCCGACGACCCTGGTTTCAACGACCAATGACTTGATGTAATATTAGGCCAAGGTGGCCCGTGAATATTTAGGGACTACATTCCCCTTCCACCTTTCCCGAATATGGAATACACCCAAAATTTACACCGGGCTACGAGCAGGGTAGGTTTACGAGATGGATCGAGGGAGGCTTAGTGCGGTTAGGTCAGATATACGCATTAAATGAACACAAGTTCTCATTCACTTTTCTCTGTCAAAATGTCACATGACAGTTTTTACTTGTGGTCCACAAGCAGCAAAACTCCCAAACAACCTCTGTGTGTTAAGTTACAGGCACTGCTCTCAAGCGAGGAAATAACTTATGGTTAAAATAGCACAAACAAATACCAGACGGTGGTGACCCTCCCCCTTGACCTCTGCCTAAGGATAGAATGAACGCATGTTGAGCCTCCCCCTGCATGTCTCACCAAACTTTCTGTTCACCCTGCCAAGTGATTTATCTCCCAAAGGACTTTGTGTTATTTTCGTGCTATGCTAGCGCAGCTGATATAATAGTATTTCAGCATGGACCATGGTAAGTAAAGTCAGAGAGCCCTAGTGAAAGCATGTGTTATCGCTGCTCTACACTCAAGTGTTTTGTTTGATGCAAATAAATCTATTTCTGTGACTGTTATTTTGTGAAGGTGTCTAATTCTTGGTTTATATTCCAGGTGGGAAAAACCCTATAGGAGGGACACAGCTTTACTCCAGTTTGCACCTTTTTACAATAAGAACAATGGTGATCTGTGGCAAAAAGCTCTGTCCCACACTCGTATAAGTTTTGCTACAATATGTAAAGGTGATTCCAAACACTTATTGTCCATTCAATTCAAAAAGGGTGGGCCCAAGAGGTTGCCAACACGTGTTTCGACCGATCTGGACCTTTTCGAGGCAGGGCCATTGGACCACACAACTACATTAAGAAATACAAATTAAACGTATGAACCAAGAGGAGAGGGTATAAAGACCATAGTACATTAAAGTGAAATTTGAAAAATTAATGGTTAAATAAGGAAATTACATAAATGGCATGACAGTTATACATATATAATGCAAGCAAAATCAGCACTGATACATTAAAAACATGTAAAGACAAAACAGGAGAGCTACAAGGGAGGGGCGACAAGAAATATGACACACATTAGAATACTGGCTATGGTCCAAATCAAAGATGAAAGGCAATAGATATTTGTTAGGTTAGTAGAGAGCAACAGAGATAGTGTGCACTCAAGAAATGTGTTATAATGCTATGAGCCTAACAGAGAGAGGATGAGTAATGCCTTGTGTCAAGATGGGCTTAAACCAAGTAGTATGAACATGCAACATTAGCGAAGTGTACGAGTAACTTCCTATGTGAAATCTTCAGAGCTATCCGGAGGTGTAAATGACCCGGGATAAAAGCCCAAAGTATAAACGTGAAGTGAATTTACAGTGAGAATTCCACTCGGAGGGGTGATCAACAATCAGTGCTGTGGTATCAAAAAACTGTCACATAGGTTCACCTGTCAGCCTGCTGGTATCAATTCAGGGTGCCTGTGGCCTTTTATAAAAGGCGCTGCATTCAAACGGTGCCTGAAATCAAAAAGTGCTAAGTGAGAAAAGAAACTGATTGAAAATAACCTGAAAATGTGGAGTGGATATATGCTGTAAATTAAAATAATACTAATAATGGTACCTGAGCTCCTGGGTATATACAAATAGAAAGTGCGTATTGAGTTGAAGTTCCACTGAACGAGGATCACGTAAAACTGTCCCTTCGTAATACTGCATGAATAACAAGAAACAAAGTATCACCCTAACTAAACAGTGAAAAGAAGGGATCATTTCCCTGGCTCCGGACAGATAATAAGAAAGGGTTAGATGAATAAAAAATGCCATTTACCTGTGACTGATGGCAGAAGAAATTCAATGGCTATGGTGCCCACACGTAGTTAACGTGCGACTCCATCCACGGGGTACACATTGAATGCAGCGTTCAAAACGTTATAAGGGACTTCCGTGTTACAACGCTAACGTGATGGCGTATTTAGTGGGAGAGAGCCTATTGGCTACTTGAGGTTAATGAAAAGCGACAGAACAAGCAGTCTATACATACGGACAGCGGGAAGAAGACGGATACCGGGAAGGCGTGTGGGAGCTGCGTGTGAGGAGATAAACGCTTTGGCAATCTGGAAGTGGGCGGACCCAGGCAGGGCGGAGCGGTGTCTGGGTGGAGGGTGCTGAGATTGAGGAAACAGAGCGGCCTCTCTAGGAGGGTGCAGGGGGAGAGTGTGCTCGAAGGAGGCGGTAAGAATGGGAAAGGGGGGTGGGAAGGCTGAAGAGAAGGGAGGGGTGGAGGAAGGGGAGAAAAGGGGGAGGACGCTGACTGTGAAGTCTACATCTGTGGAGGGGGGGAAGGCGGGAAGTGAGGGGCATCATCGCAGCAGGTCTCCACAAAGGGATGATGGAGGGGTGACGGATCGGGGGGTCTCGGGGTCGGGGACCCAGGAAAAGTGTAATTTGGAGGGGCTAGGGGCCTCAAGGAGCGGTGTGACTGGGGAGGAGCAGATGCAGTTTGACAGTGTGTGGAAGGTGGTGTTGAAGCCAGATAGCCGTGGGAAAATGTTTCAAGGGGAGAATCCGATGGTGATTGCTGGATGGATGAAAGAGGCTGCAAGTGGTGACTGGGGGGTCGGTTGTTGGTGGAGGGAACGGGTGCTGATAGTAAGGCTAAGATACTGGAGGTGGGTTGTCTGGGTAGGCGCGGTGCGAGTGTTTGATCAGAGTGGTGTGTCGTGTAAGAGGGTGCTGTATGGGGTAACGTTGACTGTGAATAGGTCTGAGGTGGAGGAGCAGCTGGCAGAGGTGGGGGTAGTGGAGGCAAGGAGGCTAGGGAGGAGAGATACACATGGGGATGTGGTGTCTACAACTGTGGCAGTGAGGTTTGCGAGAGCGAGTGTCCGGAGGTGGTGGAGTTGGGATATCAGAGGTTTCGTGTGAAAGCTTGTGTACCCTTGCCTTTGAGATGTTATAAGTGTCAGCAGTTTGGACATGTGGCGAGAGTATTCAGGAAGGAGAGGCACTGTGGGAGGTGTGGTGGAGATCATGATATTAAAGAATGTAAGGTGGAAACTCCAGAGAAGTCTGTGAATTGTGGGGGGGCACTCTACTGCATTTAGGGGGTGTGAGAGTCAAAGGGTGGCGAGATAGGTGGTGCAGGTGAGGGCAGCGGAAGGTTTATCTTATGCGGAGGCTGTGGCAAAGGTGAAACCGGTTCGAGTAGTGAGTGAGATGTGTAGGAGAGAGCCGGTGGTGGATGAGGCTGCGGGAAGGAAGGAAGTGGTGAGAGAGGTGAAAGGCGTAGAAATGGTGGTTGTCCCGAAAACTGAGTTTATGTGTTTTATAATAAATGTGCTGGAGCTGGTTCAGGGGAATTTGTCAGTCATTGTTTCGAATCTTACGAAAGGAGTGGTGGAAGCAGGGAGGAGGTTTTTGAATGTTGTAGATGTGTCGGAAGAAGATGTGTTCAAGAAGGTTACTAAAGTGCGGAAACAGAGTGGGGTGCCGGCCTGAGTATTTTGCAGTGGAATGCGAGGAGCTTGTTGAGGAATGGGCAGGAGTTGAAAGCGGTGTTGTGTGGGGAATTGAATGTTGATGTGGTTTGTATTCAGGAAACGTGGTTAAGGGGTGATCGGAGGTTTGTGATTCTGGGTTTTGAGTTCTTTCGTAAGGATAGGACGGAGGGGAGAGGGGGGTGTAGCTCTGGCAGTTCGGAAGGGGTTGGTTGCAATGGAGATTGTGGTGGATGGAGCAGTGGAAGTTATCAGGGCGGGGATTCGGGTAGGGGGATCAGAAGTCTTAGTGTTGAATTATTATAATCCGTGTGAGGTGGTGGAGGTGGATTTGCTGTCTGAAGTGATGAGGGGACATGTGGGATCTTGTGTTTTATGTGGTGATTTCAACAGTGCCAATACGTTGTGGGGCAGTGATCGGACAGATGCAAATGGGGAACTGTTGGAGGGTATGGCGGATGAATTGAGTCTGTTTTTGCTGAATGACGGTTCGGGCACACGATTGGATGTGAGGACTGGGAAGTTGTCGTGTTTGGATCTGACCTGGGTGTCTGCTGCGATTGCGGGTGAATGTGACTGGATGGTGCGTGAGGATGGGGATATGGGGAGTGATCACTCTGGCATTTTAGTGACTGTGAGGGGTGAGGTAGGGGTCAGATCCCGGATTCTTGGGAGTCGGTTGAATTTTAGAAAGGCTGATTGGGAGTTGTATAAAATATTGTGTCAGGAATTGATTGTTTCTCGGGATAGGGGTGGGGGGGTGGATGAATGGAATGAGCATTTGGTGCAGGGAATGAGAGCTGCGTCGGTAGCGGCAGTTCCGGAGGTAGAGAAGGGGAAAGGTAGAGGTTCCTTGGTGGTTGGTGGAATGTTCACGGGCTGTGGCAGCGTGTAAGAAGGCGAGGGCCAGGGCGGTGAGAACGGGAATGTTGGAGGATTTGTTGGCATATAAGAAGGCGAAGGCGGTGGTGCAGAGGGTGATTAGGGAAAGAAAGCGCGGATATTGGAGGGGCTATTGTGGGTCTCTGGGGAGTAATTCTGACGTGGGTGAGGTTTGGAAGCAGTTCAAGCGGATTTCAGGGTTGATGAAGCCGCAGGGTGGCATGTCTGTGTTGTTGAAAGGGGTGGAGGTGGTCAGTGAAGATGGGGAGAAGGCGAATTTGCTGGGGGAGCATTTTGCGGGAGTGCACAGTTCAGAGAACTTCCCGGAGGCAGTGAGACTAAGTATGGGAGTGGTTGAGGAGGAGATGCGGGAGTTGTTGGCGAATGTTGGGCGTTGGGAAGAGCAGTATGAGGCTCTGTTTTCTATGGCGGAGTTGTATGGGGCGATTCGGAAGGGGAAGTGGTCAAGTCCAGGGGTGGATGGGGTCATATATGTATTTTTGGAGAAGTTGTCAGTGGAATGTAAGTTGGAGGTGTTAGCATTGTTCAATGAGATCTGGAAGAGTGGAGTTTTACCAAGGTTGTGGAAGAGAGCGATTGTGGTAGCGATTTTGAAGAGTGGCAAGGTCCCGACGGAGTGTAAGTCATATAGGCCGATTGCGCCGACTGTCGTGTTGTGTAAGGTTATGGAATGGATGGTAGTTGAGCGCTTGGGATTCTATTTGGAGTCGAATGGGTGTCTGAGTGATTTTCAGAGTGGGTTCAGGAAGAATCGTCAGTGGCAGATCCGTTAGTGAGGTTGGTGACTGGGGTGGAGGAGGCGTTGTGCGATGGGGAGATGATGGGGGCGTTCTTTTTGGATTTGGAGAAGGCGTATGATATGGTGTGGAAGAATGGGTTGCTGGTGAGACTGTTGGAGATGGGTGTGAAGGGGAGGATGTTTCGGTGGATTAATGCGTTTTTGGCTGACAGGGCCTTTCAGGTGAGAGTGAGGGGGGTGTTGTCTGAGGTTTGGAAGATGGAGAATGGGACACCGCAGGGGAGTGTGATTAGTGCGATGCTGTTTAATGTGATGGTGGACGGGTTGATTCGAGCCTTGGAGGGTTTCGGGTGTCAGGTGGATTTCTTTGCAGATGATGGTGTGGTATGGGTTTTTTGTTGGTGCAGAATCGGTTGCAAGCTGCGATAGTGCGTATGGAGGAGTGGTGTGGGAAATGGGGCTTTTCGATGTCTGTGGATAAAAGCGCGAGTATGGTTTTCTCAAGGAAAAGAGTGCAGCAAGGGTTGGACTTGGTTTTGAAAGGTGAGAGGGAGAAAAGCGTGGAAGAGTTTCGGTAGTTGGGGGTGATTTTGGATAGGAAGTTAAACTGGAATTTGCAGGTAAATGGAATGGTTGATAAGAGCAAACGAAGGTTGAATTTGTTGCGGGCGGTGACTGGGAAAGAGTGGGGTGCTCAGCAGAAGTGTCTAGGAATGTTGTATAAGGGGTTGATTTTGAGTGTGATGGATTTTGGATGTCAGGTGTCAGTGGGTTTCACGGCGAGTCAGAAGTTGCGGTTGGACAGAGTTCAGGCAAGGGCATTGAGGGTGTGTTCGGGTGTGATGAGGTCCTCTCCAGCGAATGCGGTTCAGGTGCTTGTGGGGGAGATGCCGTTGGGGTTGAGGAGGAATGCGTTGAATATGAGATGGTGGGTGAAGTGCAGTGCGAAGAGTGTGGCTCATCCGGTGCGTGAATGTTTGAAGTATAATTGGAGGTTTGATTATTATATGGACAGGTGGGAAGGGGGGCACTTTTGGGTTTCACATGTGGGAAAAGGGAGTGCAGTGGGGTGTGGACGATTTGACGACTGTGACGGATACGGATTTGGAGAGATGGCCGAGGTGGATGATGGGGTCTCCAAAGGTCTGTTTGGAGTTAGCGAATGTGGTGTCGAAGAAGCGAGGATTGCGGGGCGAGATCAAAGCTTTGGGTCAGGCGTATGTGGCAGGAAAGGAAGGATGCAAGGTGTTTACAGATGGTTCGAAGGATCCTGTGTCTGGGAGAGTGGATATGGCGTATTATCTGGAAAGCACTGGGGAGTATAAAGTAGGACAATTCACGAATGAGGTGTCAATTTGTACGGCTGAGTTGATGGCGATGTCATTGGCGATTGATAGGGTGTGCGAGTTGGGGTTAGAGAAGGTGGTGATATTTTCAGATTCATTGAGTGGGTTGCAGGCGATTGTGGCGGGGGATGGTGATAGGAAGGACGTGATTATGGACATCAGGAGGAAGATTGATCGGTGCGTGCACGGGGGAATGGATTTGGAGTTGGCGTGGGTCCCCAGTCACAGTGGCATTTTGGGTAATGAGTTAGTGGATCTGGCGGCGGGTGAGGGTATGAGAAGGGGAGCGGTTGATGTGAGATTACCTTCGAGTGTGGATGAGGTGAAGGCGGTGGTGGTGAGATGGGTCATGGATGAGTGACAGGAGAGGTGGGTGAGTGGGGTGAAGGGCAGGTGGATGTTTGGTGTTCGTGGGAAAGTGTCGGTGAAGGTGGATGCGGGGAGTCTGGAATGGAGGAGGGGGGAGGAGGTGATGCTGAATCGGTTGAGGATAGGGCATGCAGGACTGAATGATTGTCTGTTTCAAGTGGGGAAGCGTGAGTCGAGGGATTGTGCGGTGTGTGGGGTGCCTGAGACTGTGGGACATTTTCTGCTTAGGTGTGAGAGACATGTTGAGGAGAGAGAATTGATGAGGGTTCGATTGTCTGCGCTGGGTGTGGCTGTGCTGAGTGGGAAGATTTTGCTGGGAGGTGACGGGGAGAGAGGCAGGAGGAGGAATAGTGTGATGTTGGATTTTGTGAGGCAAACGGGGCGGTGGGAGGAGTTGTGAGTTTATGTAAGCTAAGTATTGATTGGTGGGTCTGGTGCACATCATCCTTTAGGATGGGGAAGCGCCTGCGTGGGTCCGCCCACGCATCCGATAATTAAGAAGAAGAAGAAGAAGAAGAAGTCTATACATACTGGAATGGTGATTGACTTCCGTGTTGAAGTGTCAGCAAAAAGACATAAAGAAAAAAAGAAAAGAAAAGAAAGGCTGCCTAATGGCTCCAAAGATGGATTGTCATAGCTACGAGAAATAACTATGCTACTCTGTATCCTGACCATGCTGACAAACAGCAAGGGGTGTTTACCCACGTATATTAATTAAGCGCGAAATAGTCCATTGCCAATATAGTAATGCAGTATGCAATAACAGCAATGTTGGCATAGACTGAAAAATGTCTAATGGTACAGGATAGTGTGAGTTGATGACTTGATATGAAAGAAAAAACTGGGTAAATCAGATGAAACGACGAGGAACACGGAAATCCTATACTAGAAAGAATATATAAACAAATATAGTGCAGAGATATCCAAAAATCTGCTGTTATAATATATGAAATACTGAGCCAAAATTAATGTGTGGAATAGTGGTGAATTGAACGAAATAGTGTAAAGGAAAAAATGGGATGAATAGAAACACATTGATAACAGCACCTATACAAAATGGAATATTATACAAGTCCAATGCTAGACGAATGTCCAGCAATATAATATATAATATGGAAGGGACCGAGGGACCAATGTCAAGATGAGTGACAAAGGGCTTTAGAGGAGTATATGAGATGGTTCAGGTTTAATAAAGAAACAAATTGGACTAGGTCGTGTGCAAACAAAAATATATATGAATAAATACTCAAAGTTTCTGATGTTGAATACCCCAACCTAAGCACATCCTCTGTCTGTGTTGATGGCTCAATATCAAAATATGATGATAATATTAACCACAGATTTAGAATAATGTGTGATAACGAAAACTTAGCAGGATCCGGAAATAATTATGTATTGACTATTAATGTGAGAAGACAAGTAGTATCACCAAAAAACTTAGGTTCCAGCGCGGAATTAATAAAATCTACTGTACATCTAAGTTTGCAAATCATTTTCGCCTCAAGTCGACGTAATCTTAATTGCCGGTCCCCACCTCTGGCGTGGGTACGTGCCTGCAGTAGTCCCACAAAGCGCATGTCCTTGACGTTGTCCAGCTGATGTTGTTTCTGCCAATGTTGCGACAAAGGTAATTTGGGATCTTGACTTTTTAGATGTGCCAAGGGCTCACGTATGCGTATTCTTAGCTCTCCGATAGTGCCTACAACATAAATTTTGTGGCATACACATAGTATGGCATATACAATAAATTTGGATTTGCAGTTGATAAAATTTGAAATGCATACCTCTATAACCGATTGACAACAAAATGTCTAAGTGGGTGAAAGGGCATATTGACATTGGTTGCACGTACCACACTTAAAAAAACCCAGAGGGGGCACTTTTAAATCAATCTTGATAGCCAGAAGATCACCAGAGGGCTCAAGGAAAGAAGGGCTGAGTTTATTTTTAAGTGTTTGATTTCTGGTGAAAATCAAATTTGGCCTGTCCGAAATGTAAGAAAGCAAATCTGGATCCAGTTTAAGAAGATACCAGTGTTTCTGGAGCATACTGTACAGAATATGATTATCTTGTACATATTTGGTGATGAATGGAACTACATTATTATCCCTTATAGTTTTCGGGCTGTCTTGTAATAAATCCTGCTTCAATACCGAATTGGTCTTATATAATGCTTTTTGTAAACATTTGTTTGAGTATCCTCTTTCCTTGAACCTCTCTTGTATCAAAGTACACTCTAGTTTGTATGGCTCTGGCGTAATGCAGTTCCTTTTGGCCTGTAAAAATTCACCACCTGGAATGTTGGATTTAACTGTTTGTTTGAGATAGCTCGCAAAGTGTAGAATAGCATTGGTGAATGTGGGTTTCCTGAAGGTTCTAGTCTGTAAGGTATTATTATGAATGTCGATTCTGAGATCCAAAAATTCCAAATGGGTATTGCTGATTGTCCCTGAAAATTCAATGCCAAAGTTGTTCATATTTAATGCCTCAGTAAAATCTAGAAATTGTTCTTTCGTCCCATTCCAAATAATAAAGACATCATCTATGTATCGTTTCCAGGTAATACATTCTGACTGGTATTTATGAGCAACAAAAATATGTTGATATTAAAAAAAACAAAAAAACAAATTGGCTAGAGAAGGAGCTAATTTTGCACCCATAGCTACCCCTTGGGTCTGCAAACAATATTCTATCCCACTGTAAAGACATTTTACCCCAGGTTCCGATGAAACCTTTAGTGTTATTGTTCGGGGACGAAGACCTCAAGAGGCACTACAAGCTGACAGCAAAATCAGCCAAATTACTTACACATTTCCTGGTCGCTGCCAGGGTAGTGCTGGCACGCAACTTGAGGGCCCCTGCTACACCTGACATACGGGAATGGTGGGTTAAATTATGGTTTATTGTCGCTATGAACAAGATTGCAGACACACTTCAAGGCGGAATATCTATATTTCTTGAGCAATAGGAACCTTTTATTCACTTTGTAGCCCAAAATGACAATCATGGGCTGCATTATAAGCCACATGATAGGACGCCTTTTACGTTAATGTTATTAGTCTGTTAATATCCAGAATATGTACTACTCTGATTGTTTTCATTCTCCTTTTTCTGCTCTTGGATTTTTCTTTCTATTCTCTCTCTTTTTCTTTTCCTTCAGCTTATTTTGTCCCGTGCTGTACCGAATTTGATTTATCTTGTTTATGTTTGGAATTTCCAGACAACGATGCTGTATATTTGCCTAATTCTGTTATGCATATGTCCGGTATGTCTGACCAACTATTGTTCCATTTCCTTCTTTTGAATACAAATTTTTATGAGAATATAAGTCTGGAGTGACTTTTTTATGGCTGGCTAGTAGCATGCAATTTGAATTTGTGCCCCCTGCACATACCCCCTGATCTTATTGAGCCTCGGAGGACCAGGTTTTTAAAGAGACAAATATATGCCTCAAATATCAGGCTGCTAGGCCCTATTCTCGCTGCAGTAGAGAACTCAAACTAGGCAACGGTAATCCTAAATGCTGATGATAACCTCTATGTTGTGGGTGGGCCTTCTTTTAGCAAGTCCAAGAAGAAGCCCAGTTCTTGTCCAAAGTTCACATCTGTGGTTCCCATATCATCATTGTTTTTTAATGGTGCAATATTACCATAACATTTCCCCCTTCCTCTATGTCCTGGACACTGAGCCCCTATTAGAGTACATTCGGCAAGACATGCAGCTAAGGGGAATCCATATAGCACACATTCACCTCAAGTAATCAACCTACGCTGATCACATTCTTGTACACGTGGAACAACCTAGGCACTCATTTACCTCAAATTGTGGGATTATTCAATAACTACTTGATGGCATAGGATAAAAAAGAACCTTGGACAAAACAGAAGCTATGCCCCTCACCAAATACTGCCCATCAAATGAGTTTACTGACTCCAGGATCCAATGGCAACCACCAAAGTTGAAATAGCTTGGTATCTGGTTTTATCAAAACCATTAGGAATATTATTGATCTCAATATAACGCACACCATAGACACGATTAAAAGTCTTCTAAAACGCGGATCACCTCTTCAACCAATCTGGTGGAGTAGACTGCATACCATCAGGATGGTGGGACAACTCATTTCGTATCCCATCAGTATGCTGCCCTCTCCTGATTGGAATCCTTCTGAAAGTCTACTGTGACACAGGCATGGTATCAAGAGTGACACAGACTCAAAAGTAACAGTTTGGAAACCTTTATTATCAAACTTTGGGGAGGTTGGTGTAATGCCTGCCTGGCCCCAACGCTGAGGGGATTGTTCTCTAAACTGATGCTTCTAAGGGCCGTCGATGCCCGTAATTACAAAACCCAAGTTCGTCTTTGTCCAACCTACGCTTGCCCTCACTCTTAAACCAAATGTGATAGGGGTCTTCTTAAAGGAGATATGGTGGTTAAAAAGGAAATTTAGAGACCACCAGGGGGCACGGGGAAACATGGCCGCTTAGATTTCGGCTCCTCCACCCTCCAGAACAAAGGCGATCAGAAAGAGCTGAACCCGCCCGCATGCACACCAGCAAGTGGAGTAAAGTGGTGGCAGAAGGGGAGATGAGCCCCTAGACAAAGCGAGGAAGACCCAGTCAGAGCCGGAGCAGAGATCCACTTGTCGGCCCGGCCAGGAAAGGCGGCGGCAGGGCCTCACTGCAACACCAGACACTGGGCTGCCCCAGCCCCTGGAGGAATTTGGAACACTCAAGAGGGACGGTGTGTCCCTCTGGAGACCCTCACCAACTTGATAGGCAAAAGGTCCTTGGGTGTGGCGTGGCTGCAGTTAAGCCAGAGCCCATCGACCCCGCCGCAACCAAGGAGGAGAATTCAGCGAGGTAGTGCAGCCCAGGCTTTTTGAGAGGCGCAGGAAGGCAGTGGGCCGAAAGGAGAGGCGGAACCAAACGGCGCAGGACACCACAGGCGGACTACACCAGACCCAGTGCGCAACGGTGCATTTTCAGAGGCGGAGAGTGACCCAGGGCAGGCGGCAAGGGCGCGGGAGCAGAGGCGGTCGTAAAGACACTTCAGGCGCCATAGAAACTAGGGTGTGGGAGTGATGCCTGGTCCCTGTGGCGAAGCAAAGGCAGAACTGACTGACCTGGGGAGAACGGAGATGTGTCCTGACTCCGGGTCATAGCATGCCTGGAACGCCCCACACCTGACACCGCAGAAGAGAGACGCAGGGTTGACTGGAGGCTGCGGTATTGAAAGGCAAAAGCGTGCCCTGCTACTGGGAAGGGAGTTGTGAGGCACCCCAGAGCTTACAGACGTAGCAGAAAATGAGCCAAGTGGTAGGGCTCACAATGCACCTTGACCCTGCTACCGGTGCCAAAGCTACTGACAACCCACCTACGCCGGAGAGGTGCAGAGAGCACACACCTGGGTGCCGCACTGGCAGAGATTCAAGGGATTAGGAAATAAAGGTGGTAGCCTCAAGAGCAAACAACAAATAATCATAAGCAGAAGGCGGAATCCGCTGTGGAGCCGTAGGACTGAGGCAATTGGAGGAAATTGGAGGAAAGAAAAAAAAGGGGGGTCCTCGATCGAAACAGAGGATGGATCCAATGGCGATGCAGTCGGGAAAGCGGGGGGGGCATCAAGCAAGACACCCGAGGGGAGGGTACTGACGAAGGTGGGCATGTCCCTTTTTTCCACACATTCTAGCAGAGATCAAGGCTCTCAGTGGGGATCTACAGGCCTCGGCTGGCGGACCTAACGAGCAGAGTGGACACCGTCAAGCGCAAGGTGGAGGGTCTGGAAAATAATCAGCTCAATGCAGATCTGGTTGAGATGCGTCTGGATGCAAGGATGACAGAACTAGAGGTGATGCTCAAGAAGGACGATTTAGAAAATAGAGGAGAAACAAAATCCAGATACTGGTTCTCAGAGAAATGGCGGAGGAGACCCGTAAGCTAGCGGAGGAGAAGGTGCAGGCCCTTGTCGACCATCTTTTCACAGCGTAAGGAGGCAAAGTGGTGCAACTAGAGAGAGTGCAAAGAGGTGGAAGACCCAACTGAAAAGGCCCTCGCTCTATAGTAGCCAAGTTTCTGAGCTACAAGGATAAGACGGAGGTGCTGACCAGGGCAAGGCTGTGTAAAGAAGTGGACTTTGAAGGATCAAAGGTGACAATATATCAAGACTTGTCGAACCTCACGCTCTCCAGGAGACGGGACTGCAGACCCCTCACAAAATGGTTTAAAGAGAAAGGAATTAGATATAGATGGGGGTACCCGTTCTCATTACAGTTTGAAGTGGATGCAGTAGATTACCGCATAACCTCGGCAGATGAGGTAGAACAGGCCCTGTGCCACCTCACCTCAGACATGGAAGTCGAACTAAAGGACCCTGATGGGCAAGCTAATAATAGGGAAAGACAGCTACCAGCCCCGGGCCCACAGAGGAGAAAGAGAGGACAGATGGGGATGAAATATATACGCTTGAAGGGCCTGTCACCACGTAGGACTCCAATGACACAGAAGCAGCCACAGGATGGCAGTGCCACCGAAGGAATCAGCTAATGGCCGAGTAGACCGATGTGTGTCTAGGTGGGCTGGAAAGATGATACGAAACAGTGCTGAAGGGAGGAGATTCCCTCCACTCCAAGGTGGCCCTCTGCGGGATAGAGGGCATCTCAGCGACTTTTTCAGCACATAGCTGTTTATCGTTACTGTTCATTATGATGTTTATTAGGGTGTTTAACAGGGGGGTTTATCCTCAGGGTAGCATGTGTCCGCCATTATAATAGTAGGCTCTGCAACAGATAGGATGGGAGAAGGTGGGAGTCAATGGAGTATTGAGGAGCTGGGATGAGGGAAATGGGTCTAAATGAAGGAGGCAGGAGTCTGGTTGTGGGTATCTTAAATGTAAAAGGACTGAATTCACCAACGAAGAGAACCCTAGTGGCAAGGTAATTTTGTAATGCAGCCCTGGATGTACTGTTCTTGCAGGAAACGCATCAGGTGAAGGGGGAAGAGCGGAGTATGAGAGGAGCAGGTATGGGACAGGTCCACTGGGCCTCTGGACTGGTAAAACGGGGTGGGGTGGGGCTGATCCTCCATAAGAAATGCCAACTGCAGGGGGTGTGTAGTGACTACATTTATGGAAGGACGGCTGCTTGTGGTGCAAGGTACTCTGGAGGGGGCGCGGGTAGTGTTGACCACAGTGTATGCCGCTACCAGCGGCAGGCAGGATTTATACTGAAATCAATAGACACCATACAAGATACCATACAAGCGCTGGCAGCGGAATTTTATATCATTGGGTTGGGGGGTGGGACTTCAACTCTTGGGCTAACAGACTGTTGAACAGGAAAGCAACAGAGGTTGAAACCCCTGGAGAGGTAGAAAGGCTTCGGTATCTGGGGCGGGCAATAGAGGTACGTGGCTTGGTGGATGTGTGGAGGTTAAAACACCCAAGAGAGAGGGCATACGCCTTCTTCTCCGCGCTGCATACAACATACACCAGGATAGATTACTTGCTAATGAATAGAGACCAGGGGGGTAGAGTAACTGGTTGCAACATTAGACCGGTGGGGCGGACTGATCATGGATCCACAGGCCAAATAGTAGCTGGCGATGTAATGGGCTCCTCAGGAAAGACCCTATATTTGCAGACCAGCTTACCAAAGTAATCGCAGAGTATTTTGGGATAAACGACACTGAGGAGGTTGCCATGAACGGGCTATGGGGAGCTGGGAAGGCCACCTGGAGGGTGCTTCTAGTCAGGAAAGGTGCACGAAAGTAACAGGAAAGGCGGCTTCAAGAAGAAAAAAGTGAAAGGAAATAATTGAGTTAGAGGTACCGATGCATGACAGGGGCGAAGGCATGGAAGAGATGCGGAAGGCAAAGAGGCCATAACTGAAAGCGCTAAGAGAAGGGGAGACCCTGTGTAAGCTAAGATACCTTAAACAGAAGTTTTACAAAAAGGGAGATAAAGCAGACGCACACTTGGCAGCAAGGCTTCAGGCACAGAAGGTGGAAAGGTGGGTGACAACCCTGGAGGACCCGGGAGGTATCCCCAGAAATACACCGGTAGAAATAGCAGAAGGCTTTGCACAGTATTAAAGGGCGTTCATATGACCCAGCTTACGGAACCAGAGATCAATCAATCAATTATTTGTATAGCGCTCTTTCACCCAAGGCATCATGAACAAACGATAGCCAGGACAGATACGAGTCCCAGGTAGACGGGAGAGTAAGTTTATCTAAAGAGAAATGTTGAAAGATTTTTTTAAAGGATACAAAATCCTCAATTTTCCTCAACTTTTCAGGCAATGAGTTTCAAAGCCTGGGTCCTGTCACTGAGAAAGCCCGGCCACCCAAGTGTTCTTTCTTATACTTAGGTATCTCCAACAATGCTGCATTAGAGGATCTCAAAGAGCATACTGGGTTATATCTATCCAGTTTCTCCTGGATGGCTAAACATCCATTTCCACTTAGAGCACGGTGCATGATACACAGTGCCTTAAATTCTACCCAAGCTTCTACTGGAAGCCACTGCAGAGATTTTATGGCCTTAGTTACTCCTGCTCTGGCTGGAATGTGTGTAACCAGACGACTCCTGCGTTTTGTAACACTTGCAACCGCTGGATGAGAAAGGAAGGCTGCGCCAGGAGATGGCATTACAGTAATCCAGACTCCCATTTACACATGCTGCACTATTTGAGCATGAAACCTATCTAGAATAAACGGGAGGACTTTCTTTAGTTGTTTAAGCTTAACAAAGCCTGCACCATATACTGAATTAATCTGCACCTCCATGAACAGGGATTCTGATATCTTAATGCCTAGATTACGAACAACCTTAGCAGGCTTAGGTCGTGGGCCCAGTGATACTGCCCAGAAGGCATCGGTCCAACCATCAGCTGCCCCTGGCGGGCCCAAGGTCAAAATCTCTGTCTTCCTGCTGCTTAACTTGAGCCAATTTGACTCCATCCAGACCCGGACGACTTCCAGGCAGTTTTTTTGCCTATCCCTTACATCACCCTGCTTTGTGTTTAATCTGAACAGAATCTGTGTGTCGTCTGTGTATGAGAAGACTCTAAAGCCAAACAAATGGATAAGAATCATCAGAGGGTGAATATATAAATTGAAAAGTAGGGGAGAAAGAGCCGATCCCTGCGGAACTACGCAGGAGACCGAGACCGGAGATGAACGATAGGGGTGAAGGGAGACTATTTGTGAGCGTGAGGTGAAAAAAGCATGGAACCAGTCCAATACTGCCCCAAAAAACCCTACCTCCTCTAGCCTCGCCATTAGTATTCTGTGATCAATGGTATCGAAAGCGGCTGACAGGTCCAAGAGAATGAGGCCTGTCGTACTGCTCTTGTCCCTGATCACGGTGAGGTCATCAAGTACCGATGCCAAAACTGATTCGGTTCTCATCAGGGGGCGAAAGCCCATTGGACAGCTGTCTAAGATGTTCTGACTTTCCAAGAATGTTCTCAGTTCGGGGGTCACTACTTCTTCCAAGACTTTCATAGGAAAGGGCAGGAGTGAAATAGGCTGATAATTTTCCAAGATCAGCTTTGTCAAAAGTGGTATAACTAAAGCCTCTTTGAGCTTAGATGGAACTTGGCCCCACTCCAAGGATGAATTAACTGGGGTGGTCAGTGTGTCATAAAAGTCTATTGGCGCTGCTTTAAACCGTTTCAGTGGAATGATCTAGGGGCGATGCCGATTTAAGCTTTGCAACTATCTTAACTCCACCTTGTTCGTTAAGGTGAAGTCAGAAGCGCACCTCTGCCTTTTTTCCTAATGACAATAATGTCGGAATACCACTTTCGACATTAACATTATGTCCATCTTTAGGATTCCCCTTACCTGCAATTCCCTTCCTGATGTCCTCAATTTTATTAATAAAAAAGGTTGAGAGCTCATCACCTAAGAGTTGTGAGGTGGCTATCAGTGTATTGCTGTCAGGTTTAATCAATTTATTAATAATCTCAAATAGTTTTTCGGGGGCATTTACTGCTGCCTGAATTGAATCCTCGAAATACATAGATTTGGCTATTTTTAAAGCCTTATGATAGATTGCGCGTTGCTGTTTATACGTTTCGTAAAAGTGAACCTTATAGCCTTTCCTCCATTGCCGCTCTGCCTGCCGTGTCCCCAGGCATAATGCTCGAAGTGCCCGGGTACATCAGGGGGAGCAATGAGAAGGCAGCTTTTTCATCAATTTTAGTGGGGCCCGTTTGTCTGCTACTGACTCCAAACTATTGACCAGTCTAACTATATCCGAGGGTAGGGGCCAATTTATCTAGAGGGCCCAATTACCACAGAAGAAATGCAAGAGGTGATTACTCTCCTCCCGAAGGAAAGCCCCAGGGGAAGATGGCTATACCATAGGAGTCTACAAGAGATCTGCAGGTGTCCCTCTGAGTCATATCGTAAAGCTCTATAATAACATACTAGAGACATGGAAGGGCCGGGCAAATTTTAGCAAGCAAGGCATGGATAACAGTGATACCTAAGGAAGGGAGAGACCCAACCCACTGCCTCTCCTACCGGTCCATCTCACTATTAAATGGGGATGAAAAGATCTTCACGTGCATATTGCCCACCCGACTCGAAGAGAAAATGCAGCGCCTATTACACCCAGACCAAATGGGATTTATAGCAGGTAGGCAGGGCCCAGACACAATACAGAAGACTCTGGATCTCATGGAGCACGTCTCTGGGGAGCCGGGTGACCATGCATTGCTAAGTTTAGATGCCGAAAAAACCTTTCGACCGGGTGGAGTGTTTTCTTTTATTTGCAGTGCTGCAGAAGGTAGGCTTTAGGGATAGAATGTGTTGGGCCATTGGAGCGATCTATACGGAACCCACAGCACGGGTGCTGTTGAATGAGAAAATGTCCAGGGCTATTAGACTCAGAAGAGGAACTAGACAGGGATGCCCGCTGTCACCCCTGTTCTTTGTGTTAACAATGGAGCCTCTAGGCACAAAGGTGGGGGAAGAGGGCCAGATAAGTGGTATCAGGGTGGGGGAGGCAAGTTCTAAAATAAGCATGTATGCCGATGATGTCCTTTTGTACGTCTCAGATGTGGCTGCGTTAGTCTGAAGTGCCCTCCGGATACTGGAGGACTACGGGCTAGAATCGGGATTCTGAGTTAATGTGAATAAGTCGGTTCTCCTCCCCCTTAGACTGGAAACAGTTGAGAAAAGTGGGGAATAGGGTAAGCTGGGGATTCCGATAGAAGATGAACGCATAAAGTATTTAGGGGTAAGAATATCCAAGGACCTGGGTAAGCTATATGAAGTTAACTTCCCCCTGCTGTTGCATAGGCTCTTTGGGGATCTAGAAGCATGGTCAAGACTTACAATATCTTGGCTGGGCAGACTGAATGCTATGAAGATGACAATGCTCCCCTGAGTTATGTACCTGTACTAGGCGTTGACGCTTTTCCCATTGAGATGCCTGACATCCATTTTGCGGAATTAAAGAAGAGAATCTGTAAATTCATATGGCAAGGGGAGAAGCAGAGGGTCTCATAAAGAGTGCTGGTACAATAAAACGAGAGGGGCGGAGTAGGGCTCCCAGATATGCGTACTTATTATAGAGCAGCACAATTTAGAGCCCTGATCCCCCACCTTAGGATGGACCAGAAGAAACAGTGGATAAAAACCAAAAAACTACCTATGGAGGCCGGTCACACTGGGGGAATGGCTTTGGGAGCCAACGAAGGCGATTCCAAGAAAGGTAAAAGCACACTGTATTATGGCACCACTGTGGGCACTGTGGCGAGTCAAGAAGGAAATGATCGAAGTTACGACCTGGCCGTCTCCATTGAGCCACATATGGGCCCCCCTGATGCGGGATCATATCTCGAATGAAGCCAGATTTTAAGACTGGTTTGAGGCAGGGCTAAGTGGTCAAGGGGTCGGGGGCGGGTTGTAGATATGGCGGAACTAGAGGAGAGTATGGGGATAGGTAAAATAGCAGTATTTAATTACTTACAACTCAAGGGAGTATTAATGTCCCGGAGATGGAAGGAGGAGCTGCAGAGGGAATTGACAGACATGGAAATGGTGCTGAGCACCGCGAGGGGGACAAAGGGACTAATATCAAAATTGAATCAGACCCTACTAACGGCACAGGGAGGGTAGACAGAAGTATACAAAAATAGGTGGGAGAAGGATATGGGAGTAGAGCTGGATGCAGGTCAGTGGAGAAGGTTATGTGAAAAAGCACACCAAACATCGACTGCCTGTCAGTACACACTACACGGCATCATGCTACTTTACATATGGCAGTGGGACCCAGTAAGGTTATCTAAGATGTTTCCAGGGGTGGATCCCCGCTGCTTGAGAACATGCCGCCAAAAGGCGGATTATTGGCCTATGTGGTGGGCATGTGGGGAAGTACAAAAGCTCTGGAAAGAGGTCCTGAGATGGATAAAATCCCTGGATGGAGTGGAAAGAAGTCTAGACCCCCTTTTGGTGTTGTTTGGGGTGTAAGGGGTAGAGGGGGAATGGACGAAATAGCCCCACATGCCCCACTATTCGCTGTTGGCGGCAAGAGCATGTTTGGCAGGGGGATGGAAGAGGGAGATCCTTCCTGGTGAGCAACAATGGGCCTTGAAAGCCAAGGATGTATATATGATGGAGTACCTAACCGGGCAATTACACAGCCAGTCCCCATCGAGGGAAATGGAATGGTCTGCCTTCCTGAAGAAGTATGGCCTGGAGAGGACAGTTTGGTGAAGGCAATATACAAATTAAGAATGTTGAAGGATACAGTGGCTAAAGACAGGGCACATTAGATATTTAAGTTGGCAATGGGAAAAGTGAAGTGAAGAATGACATACATAAGGTACAGGAGAATGTGAAAGGTAATACTGAACTCCAGACCCGACCCTGAAAAAACATAATAAACATGAGAGAAAGACTCATTTCTTTTCAGCAAAGAAAATGGGATGGCAGAGCTCGCAATGTGGACTTTAAGGGACATGAGGTTTGGCTACCCTGAGGGGAAGAGCTCATGTGGGGTTGGGAGGGACATTCTTTTAAAAGTGCAGATGGACATGATGTATGGAATAAGTAATGGTTGTGTTTGACTTTTTTCTGGTATATATGCTAATAAAACTGAAATCTTTTTTTTTTTAAGGAAATGTAAACCACAGCTGGTTTCAGGTAGTCTTACCAATAGGTGTAGGTCTGCTAGTTCAAAATAGTTCAACTCAAAAGGGTTGCCCTTGGAACCTTCCACGTACGGCTCTTGCAGCAAGTCAATGAAGTTCACAATGTCTCTGGGTCTCTTGGGGTTCCCTTCTCCAAGATTCGATTCTTCCAGTTCCAAAAAAAGACAGTTCCTGTTGGGTCTCTCGGGGTGCCCTTCCCCAAGTCTAGGCCTCTCTTCACAAAGTTTAACAATGTCTTTAGTGGGCCTCTTAGGGTTATGTAAGGAAGGCATGGTATCAATCTAGAAGATTGGATGTATGAATATCCTACACGCATTGTTTTTGAGAGTACCTGAGCCCGGCTGAGGGGGATCCGAGGTGAATAGTGAATCACCTGAGAAATTGAGTACTTGAGAAAGCCTAAGAGGAAAAGAACGTATTGTTTGTTCGTAGCATGAGGCCCTCTGAAAGAAGAGACTTTGAAAGGCAAAGAGACTTGGACACGGAAGGCCCTGATGCCAATGATTGAACTGTATCTGCGTCCTAGAGAAGCCAGAGATTATGCTATGCTCGAGTGTACCACCTTGTCCCATGCTGAAAATGTGGGAAAGGGAGGCCAACAGCCTGAATATCCTGACATATCATTTTGTGAACTTTTTTTTATATGGAACGACTCTTTTTCTTTCTTGCTTCCGAGTGTTCTTTAATAGGCCCATCTATATCCTTTTATCGCATCTCGCCATCCCTTCTCCCACTCCCACTCCCTGAAGACCGCTCAGCCAGGTGATCCTCCCACACTGGTCCACCCCCAGGGACTGGATCCAAAAGCAATGGCCATGTCCTGGCCACCTGGATGACGAATCTCCGGGGACTAGCGGGTGAAATACCTTCTGTTTTCTCATTGTTTTCTTCCCCAAGTCTAGGCCGGTCTTTAAAGAGTTCAACAAACAAACAAAAAAAGTTCCTCTCGTCTGAATGCACCGTTTTAACACACATTTCTTTCCATGGGGTAGTGTCAGAGAATGTAGCTTTTGCAGCACGGTATTGGAGCATAGTTATTCCTTCCCCACCTTTTTCTGCATATCCTTATCCCATTTCTGTTTTCTCTCGGCTGTTGGGGTATATAAGAGGGTATGTGAGGCTAGCACAGCCATTACCACACAGTGACATGCTTTATTCCTTAAGAGCACAGCAAGTTAGGTGCTATATCCCGTAGACTGGAAAATAAAGCAAGAAATGTAATCAGTGCTATATTCTAATGTGCTAGAAAAAAAACCTAAGACTGGGTATTAAAGCAAGGAGTGTGTTGGGGGCTTGAATAACATCTGGCGAGTATCCTTAGTTATTTGTTTTGTATTTTATTTATCGAGATTTTAGATAATTTTGTATGCCGCACAATGTACTCGCAGGCATTGAGACTGCCCAATGTAATAAAAATGATTTGAGAAAGAAAAATTACTCTTTAAAGTGCGCACCAAAAAAAAGTCAATGTTTATTATTTGTTGTTTTCACAAAGAAGGTTCCTCTTTTTTGACTCAGAGGTATGTAGTATTAATTGACTTAATTTCGATTTTCTTATTTGTACAAAATAAAAAATAAAAACTTTTCTGTTTTCACGAATTCAATTCTTCACAATTGGCATTCCTTTATTTTTCCAAGTATTAGGAACATACTTCAATTTATTTCAATTTACTTTTTTCAGTTCAATCATGCTTTTCATTCAATTTAATTCAGTTCCATATTTGTTTGTTTGCGATCCCTCTTGGTTCAATTATTTGCAATCCCTCTACACGTGTTTCCCCATCAAGTCAGATGGTTCCTCAGGTGGAAATATTTGGGATTCTCTCTTTGCGCATGTGTTGACGGTTTAAATCCTAGGTTTCCACATGACATTCTCCAAAATGTGATGTTGTTTAAACAATTAGGGTATTTTTTCTCCTCCCCATTGAATTTAAATTATGTTGCGTCTGTTTCATAAGTCTTAATGATTTATTTTAAAATGTTTTTATTGGCATTTCAAAAAATACAATAGGAAGTGACAATTGCCAAGTGTTACTATGGGTAAGGGAGAGGGGGGAGGGGGGCGGAGAACAGGGGAAGCGGAAAGGCAGGGGAGGAAAATACAAAACAATAACATAACTTAAAACTAACAACAAAGGTCGTCGTGGTCCGATGTTTCCTTGCGGGGTTAATCTAGCCGGGGGGCAGGGCAGGTGAGTTGGCCTCTGCAATGAGGTGTCGAGTTTGCTGGGTGGAGCGGGTCATGTTATCACGGGGTCACAGTTCCAAATGAGTTTCCAACTTTCGTGGGTAGGCTGGCATTCACGGGGGTTTGTCGTCGGTTGGGTGAAACATGTCCCATAGCAGAGACTTCCAGGTTTGTAGGTCATGACCCGGCCTTCCCCCGTCTTGGTAATTCCCTCTCCCCATAGTCTAGTTTTCGGCATCCGACCAGTGTTCTAGTTCCTTAAACCAGGTGGCGTAAAGAGTGCTTCCATCGGACCCAGATCATTTCTTTCAGTCACACCAGTGATATTAAGTGGCTCAAGAGATCAGTCTCTGAGTTGGGGTCGTCTGCGAGCCATTTATCTACGAAGGTAAGTTGGGCCGCCAGGAAGTATCTTTCCAGATCTGGGAGCTGGACTCCGCCTGCCTTGTATGGGAGCTTTAACGTGTCCAAAGCCAGCTTGTGTCTGGAGTTCCCCCACACCAAATCCTTCAGTAGTGTGTCCAGTAGCCAGAAGAAGGCGGCCAGTATATAGTAGTGGATATTCTGGAAGTAGTACAGGAAGCAAGGTAGAACTATCATTTTAGTGATGGCCAAACGGCCCATCATCAACAGTGGGAGCCTGGACCAGAACCTTGTTGATTTTTCGAGCCTTTGCACTGCCACTAGGGTGTTGCCACCGTGTGACTGCTCGGGGGTGTGCCAGATGTTTATACCCAGGTTTCTGAATGTATGTGGATCCCATTTTATCCCAACTTCAGGGAGTGCCAATTGGGTCCCTACCATCCCGGCTAGTGGGAATATGCAAGACTTCTCTGGGTTAAATGCTATTCCTGTTATTTTTGCGAAGTTACCTAGTACCTACAGGATCGTGGGTATGTTAAGTTGTGGGTCCCTTAAATAGAGTAGAACGTCGTCTGCATACAGGGAGATCACAGGATATTGGTCCCTTATTTTTATGCCTGCATCAAAGAATTGTTTCCTAATAAATATAGCCAGCGACTCTAACCCAAGGATATATAACATTGGAGAGAGGGGGCATCCCTGCCTGGTGCCCTTCTGTATGTCCCATGGAGCAGACACCATTCTCCCCGTTTTTACCCTGGCCCTCGGTGTCTTGTATAGAATCTCAATCCAATGGATGAAGTCCCCGCCCAGGCCGAATTGTTTTAGGGTAGCTAAGAGCCACTCCCAGTACATGGAATCAAACGCTTTGATAGCGTCCAGGGAGACTACTGCATAAGGTTCCTGCAAGCCTGTTTGTGATATGATGTGCTGTAACCTACGTAAGTTGGCTGTTGTACTACGGCCGGGGACAAACCCGTTCTGATCCCCATGTACTAAGGTCCCAATAACTTTCGAAAGTCTGTTGGCCAGTATGGTAGTAAGGATTTTATATCGTAATTACGGATGGCTATTGGTCTGTAAGAGCCACACTCCGTGGTGGGCTTCCCAGGTTTGGATATGGGGATTACTAGGGTCTCTTTCTTACTACTTGGTAACTCCGCAGTTTCAAAGGCTTCCGTGTAGGTCTCATGTAAATTTGGGGTTAGCTCAGCGGCGAACATTTTATAGAACTCTGGGGGTAGCCCGTCGCTCTGTATGTCTTCGGGAGTGAGTTCCTGGTTTAGTGCTTCTCTCTGGGCTTCATCTAGTGTGGGGAGACCTATTTCTTCTAGAGTGTCGTGAATGACATCTTGGGGAACAATGGAGTCATGGCTGTATAGTTGGGAATAGAAGCTTTTGAAAGGCTCATTGATCCCTATTTGTGTGGTGTGAATAGCTCCTTTCTGATCGTGGATTTCGAGGATTGGGGGTTTCGGGCTCTCTTTTTTACACAGCCATGACAGTAGCCTGCCAGGTTTGTCCCCTTCTGCGTGTGCCCTGGTTGTTTTGTGATATAGTCGAATTTAACTAGTCTGGCCCAGGCTTACTGGCAATCTTTCCTTGCTGTGGCGTTTTCCTTCTCAAGTTCTCTGGACTTGTGGCTGTGGCTTCAGCCATCTGATCTTCTCCTCCCAACCCTCTAGTTCTTTCTTGATTGTCTTCCGGATCCCACCGGCACTACCAATGGCCTCCCCCCTTACCACCACCTTCAAGGCTTCCCATACTGAACTCCAACTGTTCACGCTTCCCACGTTGTTGCCAATGTACTCCTCTATTTTATCACAAAGTTCCTATTTGAATACACTGTCTGTTAGGGCATCTGTGGGCATCCGCCACATCGGTATGGGTGGTCTGGGGCTCTTTGGTCTCCATACCATGAGGAGCGAAGAGTGATCCGATACAGATCTGCCTAAGTAAGAGGTGGATTCTATTTGGGGGAGGTGAGCTTTATCTATCAATAGGTAGTCTATGCGGGTGTACACCTTGTGTGGTGATGAATAGTAGGAGTATTCCCTACCTTCAGGGTGCAGGTCTCTCCACACCTCTGATAGATCCAGATGATGGATGGTTCTTCGTAGGGTGGAGGAAAGTTGGCTGGTCGGTTGCATCGGGGTAGCGGACATGTCAAGAACAGGATCGTGAACGCAGTTAAAGTCGCCTCCCCAGATGAAGAAGCAATCTCTGTCGGGTGCTAGCTTCTATTGTAGCAAGATATGCAGCGGTTCCGCAGTTGGGGAGGTATGAGAGGACTAGGCACACTTCCTTCTGTTCAATGCTTCCTCGGAGTATGATATATCTGCCTTCGGGGTCCGCCTCTTTGGACCAGAGTTTAAAGGGTACGTTACAGTTTATCCAAGTATGGATTCCTCGGGCGTACTTGGAGTACGTTCCTCCGTAGCCTTGTCCGCCCCACCAGTCTGTGATTCGGGAGTCGACTACTGTAACGAGGTGCGTTTCTTGAAGCATTGCAATAGAGACGTGTTTTCTCCTCAGGAAGGATCTTATCCTATTTCTGCGCATGTACGTCCCCATCCCCCTGACATTCCATGTCAGTACCTTGATGTCAGCTGCCATGCTTGTAGAGTTGGGCCCCCGGCCCGTAGTAGTGTGCCCCTTGGCTTTGTAGGATATTTATGTTGAGGACTGTCAGACCTTTCGACCATAATAAACAAATAAAACAAACCAAACTTGTCCAAGTGGACCAACTGCACCCAGCAGTCGTGCAGTCATTGCTTTGCTCGGGTGCCCCCGCTCTGTCAGGGCCCTTCCGGGTCATCTTGAGCGGGTAAGATGCGTCAGCAACGTGCTGCCGCAAGTCCATTCTCCGGGGGGGTGTTCCGGGCCGGTTTGGTGGGTCGATTCTTCCTGCCTTATACTGTGTATTCTGTGGCTTGATCCATGCCATCACTTTGTCGTTGGGAGATCCTGTCTTGTGGGCTCGGCGCGTGGGTCACGACGCCTTCTCTGCACCATCCGCCAAGTTGTTGTGCTCTAGCCACATAGTGGCCGCCGCCGGTGACTCCAGGAAGATTGTTCTGCCTTTGTATATGAGCTTGAGCCTCGAGGGGTACATTAACATGTATCAGATGTTAAACTGGCGAAGTCTGGCTTTGATTGGGATACAAGAATTTCTTGTCCTTTGTACTAATAGCGTGTAGTCTGGGTAAATAGCGATCTTGGCGTTGTCTCTCGTGATTTCCCCACCGTCTCGGGAGAAGCGCAAAATGGTTTCCCTGTCTTGGAAATTCAGAATTCTGGCTATTATGGGGCGCGGGTAAGACTCGGGTGGTGGCTTCTTCTGCAAGGATCGGTGTGTTCGATCGACTCCGACACCCTGCGAAAGGTGAGCAGCGCCTACTTCTTGTTGTAGAAGAGTTTCTATGAAGATGGTAGGGTTAGAGCCCTCCATTCCCTCGGGAATTCCAAGTAGGCGCACATAATTGCGCCTGGCACGCCCCTCTGCATCTTCAGCTCTTTCTTCCAGGAATTTATTTTGCTTCTCGAGTTCCTGGACTCTGCCTAGGATGTCTTTGAGAGTCTCCGTTGACTCCTTCTGTGTTGCCTCTGTTGTGGACACACGATCTGTGAGATTGCGTAGGTCTTGTCGCATCAGCATCATGTCTGCCTTCACCTGCCCAATTATTGTGTCTATAAAGGAGCGTAACCCACCGATGGCCTCCAATATCTGATTTTCCTTATCTTTCTCTTCAGGGGTTGTATGTCTCGGGCTGGGTTCTTTAGCCTGCTGGTCCTGATCTTTGGGCTTGCCAGCCGTGAAGGACTCCATAATGGGGTTCTTAGGTTTGCCTTTAGCGTTCGGCATAGTCTCTTGTAATAGGCCGGCTCGTTTGGAGGGTGAGGCTATCTCCTGCGTTGCCCAGGGTCCAGCTGAGGCACGGATCTCGGAATGCGGGTCGCCAACAATTGCTCCAGAAGGGGGCACTCATGCACGCTAGAGATGTTGGTGCTGGGTACCCTCGGAGGCTGGGGTGAGAGGCCTCCGACAGGCGGAGGGCAATTTGCTAGCTGGCCTTTCGCAATAGGGGTGCTGCCCTTTTCCCTTGTACAGAGCTCCTGTCGTGGCATCCCTGATTTGGTCTTGTCATCTCAGGGCCTTGTATAGTTGTACGTGGTTGTGGCCTCTGATGGAGTTAAAGTAGGGGCTTCTCCATGGGAGTTGTAGAGCCGGCGGACCAGGTATACGGGAGCCATCCAGCTGAGCACCTGCAGGGTCTCCTCCAGGGGTCGACGGTCAGGGCACGCAAGGGTGGACACAGCTCAGAGTGGCCGTGTGGAGGCAGGAGGCAGGCTTACTTCTGTAAAGGTAGGTGGTCTCAGCTGTCAGACCACAAGATGTGGGGCCCACACGTGGTTCCTGCTTGGAAGGAGCTGCTGTACGACAAGGTCTCTTTGTCGGCTCAGGATCAAGGCTGGGCGCCCACTCCAAATGTATGCTCCAAGGGGAGGAGAACAGCTTGCCGGGGGTCTTGTGTTTCGCTGTTTGGCACCTTGTAACTGTTTAATAGCGGGGGTCAGAATTTCCAGTTTAGTGTGTGGGCCTGGCTTTTGTTGCGCTCAGTGGGGCCGAGCTACATTACTTGTGTGACCTTTGGGGCCCACCGACTGCTGTGAAGGCCAAATGGTGGGGGGCCCGACGGCCTGGAGGCTGCCGTGACCCACGTGCACTGCGGCTAAGGATTAAGGTGTCGCAGACCAGTTGTACCGGTGAGGGTGAATGCTGTGTGGGACCCAGCGGCAAGGGCTCCCGGCCCCTAGACCCAGGTGGTGCCCCACTTCAATGCCAAGTGCCTCAGCTTCTTTGGTTCATGTCTGCAGGGGCTTACCAGGAGTCACTGCAGCTGGGGAGGCAAGTCAGGCGTCCTCCTTAAGTTATGTTGAGCCCGTGGGTTTTCTAGTGGGCCGGAGCAGCAGAGGTCAGCTGTCATGGAAATTCCTGGGACTGGGAGTCAGGTAGGCTAAGCAGTGTTTTTTGCAAGATTTATGAGGTCCAGCCTACCGCAAGATGGCATTGGTTGCAGGCTTTCGGGTCCTGCTGAAGCGTGGATTAAAATATTGTGCCTTTGCGTGTGAGGGGAGGAGGCAGCAGACGCCGTGCCGGAGCCCCGGGTGCATGGGGGGCCCCAACCCCGGTGGAGCTCCCAGATCGGCTTGGGGCGCCGATGCGCCGTCACCCCCAGCGTTCCCAGCTCGCAAAGTGGGCCAGCGTCAGTCAGGGTCTCATAAGTCTTAATGATATCAGGACCTTCCGATAGTTAGGTTTTCTTGCTTCCGAAGATCGGGTTTCAAAATAACAAACAAAAGGTTATCAAAAAGTTCACACGCTCTTCTCTGGGTCCCCCTCTTCCGTGCTCAGACCCCTCTTGAATAGCAGCTTCCCTCTGTTGGGTTCACTCTGGCATGCATTCAAAATATTTTCTCTATTGCACTTTACTCTGTTGCATTCATGGGTCGGTGGGTGTTGGCTTCTCAGCCTTGGATCCCCCTCTTCCTGTGTCAGATCCAACTCGACTGTTTGCCTCCCTCGGTCGGGTTCACTACGGTGTCTCAAAATAATCTCTTCAGTGACATTCCAGAATCTTAATGTCCTTTTAAACAGTTCACTGTGGACATCCCTCTGCCAGGTTCACTCTTGTCAACACACTGTAAATCGGGACTTTAGACTTCGCCCCCCTGTTTATCGGCATCCCTCCTTCGGATTCACTCTTGCCAACTTTGTCATCAGTTTTTACAAGGCGGGATTCACTTCTGTTAGCTTCACAATCATCTGTCTGTCAAAGACTTTCGACTGTACAGATGATTTTACTGGACCCCTGTATGACCACTTTGACCCCCTTTCTCGCCTTTCCCAAGGCCTTCTGCTAATGGTAGTTTCAACAATCAGGTAATCGCCCAGAGTTTCCTGAGTGAGCACCCACGTGGTGCAGGACTCCACTGTTGCTGGTTTTCCCCCTTTTTAGTATCAATAGTTCTTTGTGCTTTCACAGTTCAATTAGCCAGTGGCTACTTTTCGTTCAACACAGTTCGGTTTCTTATTGACTCTCCCCTCGACTCACCGGCTGTGATGAACCGCTTGGCTTTTCTCCTCTCTGGTGTAAAGGTTGGAGACGAGCGTCTCTTCCCAGCTTTGTTATCAGCGGAGGAGGGTCCTGTGTACCGTTGACATCTGCAGCAACACACACTGGCTATTGTTTGCGGCCTTACAATTCCTTTTGCTGAGGTTTCACGGGCCTTGGTCGGAAAGGGTAAGGTTGCTTCTCTCCTTGTCACCCTCTCGCTGTCTTTCTCCTCCTCTTGAACTGCAGGGCTGAGTTAGCTTTCTCGACGTGTGGTCTGCCTTGCTCGTTTTGTGCTTGTGCTCCACCTTTTATCCCTGTGAGGAAAGGAAAGGGCCATCAGGTGTGTGTGTGATTCTGGTTAATTGCCTTACTCTGCCTGGCCCTTGTGTTGGGACATATCAGGTAAACAGCTCTAGGGTTAGTCTGCTGTCTTCCACGGGGTAAGAAAGTGTTTGTGTCACAAATTGGGGTTTTGAGAAGCAAACAGGAATGAGCAGGATTATTATCATGAAATAAACAAGGGGGATTGAAGAAACTGTAGTGTTTTATTTGAGCAGGTTGGGAGTGTGGAAAATAATAATCAGAGGGACAAAAGAGAATGACTGGGAGTATTCGGGCAGCACATAGGAAAACAGGGATTCTGGGAGAGGTAGTTTCCGAGTGTAACAGGGTTTGGATTCCTAGTTGATTTACCAGAGGTGTAGGGGTGAGTGGATTTTATTAAGGGAGCTTCTGTGGGTGGAAGGGAGGTAGAAGTGGAATAACCAAAAACAAACTCTGGGACTTAGTCCCCCTAACCATCTTCTCCGGTATAATACTGCCTCTCCCCCTTTGGGCATTCCCCTGAGCATAATCCCAGGTTCCCCCACCCAGGTGATCCTCCCTTGCTCGACTACTCCTAGGGTTGGGATCTGAGAGGGCAAGTTCGCCCCTGGCCATCTGAATAAGGGATTCCCGGGATCTACTTGGGAGAATACCCTCAGGTTTCTCACACCCTGTACACATGGTAGCAATGAAAGATGTTCTTACTTAAATATATAAAGTTAGTGTTCGACACTTGCTGAACAATTATTCGAAAGCTCTGCAAGATCAGCCGATGTCCAGGAATTGGTGCGTTCCTGTTCTGGCAGATGGGCTGACCACAAATGACATCTAACAGCCTGTTTTAACTTCACACCATTAGGTGTTAGCTTTGACTTCACACCTTTATGTGTGTTATCTGAGAGCAGCCGTTTGACCTCACACAGGAGTGTTATATCTGATAAGGATTCACAAACAGAAGTTTCATGCACATTCGCAAAGTTAAGGCCCATAGGGTGCCACACAAAGTACTGGGTAACAAGCAAGAGAGATGTCTCTTGATAACAGATAGCCGACTTATATAGCCCGCAGAAGCATACCATGAGTAATGGTGAAGAGCTTCACGAATGCCATAGAGTACAGTCAAGACATTTCCTAAACAGGTGCAGAGATCTCACTGTGTGGTGCAAAAATCCACCTAATGTAGTTTTACATAGGAGGCCTATCTCAAACGAACACACTGACACCCTAGCTCTAGCCCTCACTGTTCCAAACAGTGGATATTACGAACGCACACCTGCAGGGCCACCATGTTACTTGATACATATATAGCCCAGCACAAAAAGGGAAAAGGAGGAAGCCTAGCAGACTTGCTAGTCCATTCAAGCCGGGGGCTGGGGAGGAGTGCAGAGCAGCAGCAGCATAGGAGCGAGACAGCCAGGCCCAGCTAAGCAGAACTCAGCAACCCAAAAGGAGCTGTTTCATTTGAAGCACACTCCGCTCTAAACGTGAGTGACAGGTGGGGGCTTGCTGTGTGCATGAAGACTGATGGCGTATAGTATAGTGTAGCATAGCTTAATGAGCGATAAAGGTTACCCACGCGTTTAAAATAAACCACAACTTGTTCTATCATTTACACATTCAAACATGCTTTTGCCCACATGGCAATCTTGTGCATAGGTGTTTTGTCATGTTATGTTATATCTGCTTTTGTTTAGTTTATTTAATGAAAATAAGAACCCTCAGAAGTTAGGGGGTCATATTAAATGCATTAACATGAGAACTCCTGTGTCAAGTGTATAATTCAGAGTAATGCGTCAGAGTGGTATCACTGAGTCTAAGAACTTTACAACTCCTGACTGTATATTTTTTTTTGTATTTATATGTATTTTTTTTTATTAGTTTTTATTGGCATTTTCACGTTACCAAAAAACCAAACAAATAACAACAAACCCTAACACTCCCCCTCCTCCCCCCCAACCCCTGGTATGAGAGTAGTCCAGAACTGCAGCACATGCCTTGAAGAGCAATCCCCGCCCGCCCCACCCCCTTGAGCCCTTTTAAAACGAGGTGACCCGAACCGATATACCCCATCAAGAGTCCTCTTCTCCTGGTGCGTCTATTACTATGCCCAAGAGTCTCATGCTCCGGGGACACCATCGCTGCCTTGGGCCGTCCAACAGGTATTCCAGTAAGGCTGCCCAGTCGGTCCTGAATTTAAGATGCTGCCTTGAATTGAGTACGTGAGCCACTCAAGTGCCACCAAGTTCCAGAGCTTAGTCACCCATTCATGATCTTGGGGAGGGACCTTTGTTTTCCACCTGCGGGCCAGCACCAATGCCGCGGCCATCATCATTATTGCATAAAGCTTACGACCCGCCTTGCTCTCAATTGCTGCCAACAACCCACCCCCTCAGGCCCAGGTTCGCCAAGCCTTTGTTACACCCAGGCTCTAGACCCAGAACTTGGTGAAGCGCCTCCTAAATCCCGGCCCAGTACTTCTCAATTAACGGGCACTCCCACAATATGTGCTTCCAAGAGCCCACTGCGCCACATTCTCTCCAGCATAGGGAAGAGGCCCTGGGATACATTCTGTGAAGTTTGGCGGGGGGTCAAGTGCCACTGGGTGAGCAGCTTTAGCCACATCTCCCTTATTGCACGGACCTTGTCAACTTGGGTATCTGTTTCCATAACCAGCCCCAGTCAGTGGCTTCAATTACGGATCCCATAGCACTTTCCCAAGCCTTCATGTAGGGTCGCACAGGCGGATCCTCACCTGCCTTCATATGCCTATATAGGGCTGTGATCAGGTGCTTGTCCCCCGATTCCCTACTGAGAAACTTTTCAAAGGGGGTAAGTTGTCGAGTCGCTGATTGCTTTAGTGGGATGGCTGAGCCAATGCCTTAGCTGACAGTAACAGAGCCTTTCCCCTTCCCCCAAAGCAAAGTCTGTTTTACACTGATCAAAGGGCTTGACCCGGCCCTCCCCATACATATCCCGTAGCATTCTTCATCCCCCCCTTGTACCAAGCCTGAAATGCGGAAGTGTTGTGACCCGGGGTGAACGGCGGGTTACTAAAAAGGGGTGTGAAGGGAGATGGCTGTGTTGTTAAGTGGGCCTGCTGCGTCCCAAGTACGGCCCACCAGTACAGTACATCCTAGGCGGCCTATCCTGTTTCGGCTTCCACAGGACCGCTTCGAGATCCTCCCCCACAACTGCCCTATCCATCGCGCTCCATATTCCCCCCCCCCCCCGATAGTCCTTCTGCCAGTCCCGGAGCACCTTCAGCTGCACCGCCCTATAATACACCCTGAAGTCGGGTAGGCCAATGCCCCCCCCCCTGCTGGTGGTTTTGTTCAAAGACCTGAAAAAAGACGGGGGAATGTGCACTGGCAGGGCCGTGAAGTTGTACAAAAGCTTTGGGAGAACTGTCATTTTTAGGGTGTTAATACGTCCTAGCCATGAAACTGCTAGAGGACCCCAGTCTATCATCTTGCTCTTTAATTTCTCCAGGTAGGTGATAGAGTGGTCCACCCATCTTTAGGGAGAGCTGGCCTTCAAGGCGCGGACTGCTGAGGTCGGGACCGTGAGATTGAGAATTTAAGTTTTGGAGGGGTTAATTTCAGGCCAGCCACAGACCCAAAGAGGGCCAGTTCCGTTTCGAGTGCCGTATGGCCGTGCTCGGATTAGTAAGAGAGAGTATCACATCATAAGCAAAGGCTGCAATTTTATGGGCCTCCCCTGCAAAGGGGAACCCCGTTATGAGGTGGTTAGACCGTACCACTTTGAGGAACGGCTCCAGATGGAAAGCATACAAAATCGGGGAGAGCGGGCACCCCTGTTTAGTGGCCCTTTCGATATGTACCGGGTCCGATAGCTGCCCATTCACCGCTAGCCGTAGGATCGGGCTTCTATAGTTAGCTCTGATCCTGTCCATACATTTGGGACCGAAGCCCATCCTAAGCATAGTTGCAAAGAGGAAGCCCCACTCCACCCTGTCGAACACCTTCTCTGCGTCTATTGCCATGAGGAGAGTGGGGATTCCTCTTTTGTGGGCCTTCTCCACAAGATGGGCTAGCCTCCTAGCGTTATCACTGGTCTGCCTACCTCTAACAAATACCGATTGGTCCGGGTGAACCAGCTTTGGTACCAGGTGATCTAATCTCTTGGCTAAAATTTTAGCATGTATTTTCAAATCGACATTGATTAAAGCTATGGGACGGTAGGAGGCGCACTCAGTTGGGTCCTTGCCCTTTTTGTGAATGAGGACAACTTTCGCCCCTTCCATAGTTTTCATAATTGCGCTGTCCCTTCCTATTTGATTGAAGAGGTTGGTTAGTATAGGAGTGAGCGTTTCCTTATGCCGTTTATAAAATTCTGCCACATAACCATCAGGACCCGGCGATTTAAGATTAGGCAGGTCTCTTATTGCTTCCCTTACCTCATCCTCTGAAATATCCCTTTCCAAAGCTTCCCTCTCATCTTGCGTTATGCAGGGTAGATTGACCCCATCTAAGTAGTTTAGTTGTTCCCCTAGCGCCGGGCCTACAGACGAGTACAGGGCAGAATAGAATCTAGAGAATCCCTTCAAAATATCATCAGTATTGGTAGTTGTGTTGCCGCCGCCCACCTTGATCTTTGATATTGCCCTCCCTGCCTGGTCCTTTCTAAGCAGCCTCGAGAGCAACCGGTCGGCCTCATTAGCCTTGATACAATATTTCTGCCAGAGATGCAGCAGGTTCCGCTCCGCCGCCTGAGTCTGAATCAGGTCTAGCTGGCCATGCACTGCCCTATATTCCCTTTTGATAGCCTGGGAGTAAATCCCCCCCGATTTTAGCCATAATCCTCCTTAGTGATTCCCGTAGCTGCGCCTCCTCCAATCTCAGCTCCCTGTCCCTTCTAGCCTTGATCCCTATAATTGACCCTCGGAGGGTAGCCTTGAAGGCGTCCCACCTGACTGGCGGTGATGTGTCCCCTGCGGGGTTCTGAATAAAAAAAGCAATTTATTACCTCCTCGACCTCTCAGATCAGTAGTGGGTCTTTAAATAGGGAGATAGGATAGCACCATTTCCACAACCCCACAGGTCCTCCCCCCGCCTTCAAGGATATGGTCAGAGGGGTATGATCTGACAACGTTGTAGAGCCCAACGAGATGTCCAGGACCCTCCCCAGGAGATTTACAGATAGCCAAATGTAATCTATTCGTGAATGAGACCGATGAACGTGAGAGTAGAAAGTATACCCCCCCTCTTCACCCCATACCTCCCGCCACGCGTCAACTAGGGCCAGGTTAGTGATTTTCTCCTTCAGGGCTTGTGATGGTCTCCCCTGTAGGGCCGCCCCTCCTGCCGTTCTATCTTTCCCCGGGTCCCAAGCGATATTGAAATCTCCAGTAAGAATAATAGGGGACTTGGCAAACTTCTCCAGCTTACCCAGGGTGTCTTGAAGGAAGCTGTCTTGTGCAGTTTTAGGGGCATATAGCGTTGCCGCCGTTATGGGGGGGGAGGGGGGAGTCATTTCCCTCTAGAGAAACCGCTAAGAACCTCCCTTGGTCATCTGACACCTTTCCAGCAATATGTAGCTCCAGCCCAGCCCGGAGTGCCATTAGGACTCCTGCTTTCTTTACTGCTTGAGTCGCATGTAGAGACCTGGCGTATCCCCAGAACTTGAGCGTCCTCTGTCGGCTGTTCGAATGTGGGCCTCTTGCAGCGTAACTATGTCCGGCCTTTCGCGCCTGATGAGGCGCTCCACTTTCTTTCGCTTAATTGGCGAGTTTAGGCCGTTGACGTTGAGAGAAAAGATCTTCAGTGCCCGCTGGCTAGACATAATGGATCAACTTAAAATAACACAGAACTCTCTGAGCTCTGTAAAGTAAGTGGCGCTCATTGCTTGGGCTCCCCAATTCTGATGCGCTGCCGAAGCTCTGTTTGCCTTCTGGACCCATGACTCTCACATAGCCCCCTTATCCCTCCCTTGCCCTCCCCCCTTCCCTCAGACAGTGTGGGACGACTGGCCTCAGCCCCCCTCGAATCAGAACCTCGAGAGTCGTCCCATCAAGTGCCCCCCAAGTGTTCCAACGCGGGATATCCCAATCCCATTCCAAGATGTGTGACCCACCCCCCCCAAACACCCTTGCTGTATTAGATGCATGACCCGTCCCTGGCAATGAAACTTTCCTGATGTTGTGCCCACCCCAGGCATCTTTTCTGGACTCCGTCAGGGATACCGCTTGGTAAGGAATCAGTTTTGCAAGCCCTGGCCATTCCTCGGCGATGGGCCCTTCAGGGGCGTCCGAATCTCATTTTTCCTCGACTTCTTCGGGCGGGCCGTGGACCACTACCACTCCCTCCGGGCGGCCTTCTGAGATGACGGCGGGGGCAATGATTGTGGAACCTCCTCTTCGAGCCCCAGCAAAGCGATGCCCTGCTCACATGTGGTGATCTTCTGAGCGTTCCCTTGCCATTCAAAGGCCAGGCCAAATGGATGTAGCCATCTATACCGGACGCCTTGTGCCCTTAAGTGGGAAAGAACCGGGGCCATCTTTCGTCGTTTGTGCAGTTACCTGCGCCAGATCCTGATACAGCGCAATCTCAGAACCATTGTACGTGAGCCTACCAGCCTTCCTTGCTGCTGCTAGGATACGCTCCTTCACTGTGAAACTGTGCATTGCTACCAAAACATCCCTGGATCTGTCACCTGGGTCCGGTCGTTTAGGGCCCATTCTATGTATCCGGTCAAAGATGATGTCCTCCGATCCCGACTCCTCCAGGAGGTCCGTGAAAATACCCTTCACAGCTTGGGGGAGATCTTGATCCAAAGTGTTCTCAGGAAGGGCCTTGATCCGAAGGTTCGAGTGCCTAGACCTGTTTTCCAGATCCTCCACCTGGAGTTCCAGGTTATGTGTCGCCATCGTCAGTGTATCCAAGAGAATGTCGGCCTTCTTTGCATCCTCGGCAATGTCTTGGATCGCCCTCTCGTTAGTGTCCACCCTTTCCTCAATCTTGCTAATGTCCCTTTTGATCTCCTGGAGGCCCTCCGCCAGGTCTTCCCTAAGGGCATCCATCTGCCTTTGCCCCGCAGTGGTGATCTTCTCCACTATGTCAGCCAGCACAAGTTTCAGCGCTGCCTGGGTGACAGGTTGCTCCAACGCGCCCGCGTCCGCCGGAGGGCCCTGTGGCGGGCAGTCACTGGGGCATGCTGGCTGGCAGTCCTCCGTATCCTTGGCCCATATCTTGGTGAGGGCATTCTCCTGCGGTCTCCTCGGGGGCCTTTGAAGGGCTTGGGAATCCTTGGCTTTATTTTTAGACATAATGTTGGTTGCTCCGAATACTATGGGTAAAGACTGGAGGGTTGTTTTTCCCCGCTGGCCCGAATAGCTCTGACTGCGCACAGATGTGGGAAGGGCCCTCCTGCAGGCGCCAACAGTCGGAGCAACCCTCTACGCGTCGGCGACACCCTCAGGAGCCCGGCGGGAATCCTGCAATTTGGCTATCTACTGAGAGTGCTCGAGCGGAGAATTGATATGCGGCCCCCAGAATGTCCAGACAAACGAGAGCAGGGGGGTGCTATCCTGGTCCTTCAAGCGCAGAGGCGTAGAGTCTCCCCTCCCGAACCAAGCCAGCGCCTCCACGGAGAGAGGGGGGACCGGAAGGGGGGCCCAGTGCACCGCCTCCTTCACCCCCTCCCTTCCTCCACATATGTCTCTGAAGACCTGTGTCAGCAGGTACCAGTCCGTTGACAGGGTAAGCAATGGGGGGGGGCCTCTCAAGCTCCGATGAAGTGGCCCTCGTGGGCGCCAGTGAAGGTGACCAGGGGCCGGCAGGCCTGCCCCCGCCCCCACCAGAGCGCAATCTTTGTCCTATAATGTAGATACCTGTGGGGGGCACCCGATGGCGTCCCCAGCTCCCCCTCCTCACTCCACTCCGAGCCTGCAGAGCAACTGACACAGGCGATGACTCAGAGGGGGCGTCCCCCCAGGGGGCCCCCGCTCCTCTCCAAGACCGCCACAAGGCGCGCTTCCCCGCGCCGGCTGCTCCATCTGCCGCTCTCACTCTGGCGACGGGTCCTGAGCTGGCTGCTTCGGCGCACCAAATGCCAAAGTGCTCAGGAGGGGGAGAGGAGACTCCCGTCACAGTGCCGGCCAGGCTCCTCTGGAGGCGCAGGACACCCCGCCCCGTGACCTCTCGCGCTCCGGCCACTGCCTGCTGGTCCGGCGCCCCCCGCACCCAAGGCAGGGCCCGGCGACGGGTCCACTATCCTCACTGCGTCAGGCCGCCGCTCTGCGCCGCCCGGTCTCAACAATGCCACAGTGGCAGGCACGACCAGGTTCCGTTCCTCTGTCTCAGTGTGTCGCCTGCCGCCGATCATCGTCGCCTGGGGTGGGCAGCACGGTCAGATGGGCTAAAGATAAAGTCTCAGGGGCAGGAGCTTGGTGACTGCGGTGTTCAGAGCATCGCAGCCATCTTGGAATCCCCCCTGACTGTATATGTTTAATCATGTTGATAAGCACATGAACCTAGGCATGCCTGTCTTTTAGCGCTGAGACACAGCCTAGGGTGAGTTTTGACATGAATGACGGATGACCAGAGGTCTGTTTTCACAGCCTCAAATGAGGTGGAGATAAGAGGCTTGTGGTCACGCCTAATCATAGGCAATCAAGACATGTGGCACCCCGCACAGCTGCGACTTCTTAGACATAGCTGTAGCATTGCTAATAAAATAACCTCATGCCCCAGTCACCATAAATGGACCAGGCACAAATATTTTTCTAAAAAGCTTTTTAATCAAAAGAGGTTAGGTGGGTACAGAGGATAGTCCATCAGGAAATTAATATTCCCATCCATTGCAGGACGGCAACGTTTTATTGGCTTAGGTTATCACACTGTCAGGGAGTTAATATAAACTTTACAATGGCGATCGGGCAACTGGGAGGGCTGCCCGCTGAATTGCTCTTTACTTGAAAACCCCAGCCAACAGGGTAAATGACGTGCATGCAACTCTCCTGCTAAGGGGAGACTTAAACACCATCCAATATCGACCATACCAGTTTTCTGAATTGGCCATAACACATACAAATCATGTCAACTGGTTTGGAGGTGATCTAGTTTATCCACAAACAAATGCTAGACATGGACCGTTAGCCATACCCAACCTGTCACTAGAATGTTAAGCTCGGTTTCATCCAAACCACAGACTATCAACTACTGGCTGCACATTTTGACACCGTACGTAACCTTGCATTGCAATATGCTGCACAGCATGGAATAGCGCCTGCCCAGAAGCCATACGGACAGATGTATGCCTTTCCAGAAATGAGGACATACCCAAGTGGTATTCAGAAAAGCTAAAACAGCTGCAAGCCACCTATCCCCAGGTTACACCGCAGCATAGGCATAGCCATGTTCCTTCCCTCTGGCTGCACCCCGCCTTTAGCAAGCTGCGACAGCTGGATCTCAATTTATAGCTGGCTTTATTTACAGCTGATAGGCACTCCCTCTATCACAACCTTAGCATCAATATTGGCAGACCTTATGGGAACACATGGCAGATCTTATGTGTCTAATTTTGCTGAGCTAGTGAAACTATTGTATGCTTTGATAAAACCACATTTCAAAGCAGCTCACTTGTTGCCAGAACACACTCCCATTCTGCAGCATGTGTACTCGTTAATGACTCAAAATGGTCCTTTGCAAGACAGAAATGGTATGCAGTCTTTCCATCGAAATAATTTCCATCGAATCATTATCCATCAAAATTCATTCATTGGAATGCGTTTCCACTGAAAAGCATATTCATTGAATGAATTTCAATGGATTTCCAACTCAAACATACCTTTAAAATAGATGTATGTTTGGGTTGGAAATTCAATGGGTTGAGGAAAGGGTTAATTTTTGAAATAGGGTTGGGGGGCTTAGGGAGGGAGGACCCCTGGGGGTTGAGTGGGGTTTGGAGGGGAGGGGAACCCCCAATAAACACCAGACGTTAGAGGGAGCTGTCCAGTGCTGAAATAACATTTCAGCACTGGACAAGGGTTACATTTTGAAAATGGGGGTTGGTGGGGGGGAGGTTTGGGGGGAGACCCCCCCAATAATCAATAAACACCACAAGTTAGAGGAAGCTGGCCAGTGCTGAAATACTTTATAGATTTCAGCACTGGAGAGATCCCTGCAACGTTATAACACTGCATGTTTCATAGACTTTCCATGCAAAAAATGTAAAGTGTTTATATAACGAAACCCTATTCGATGAAAGGGTTTCTATGCATAAACACTTTGTACTTTATGTATGAGAATTCGATGTAACATTTTTCGATGGAAAAGATTAAATGGTATTAATCTTCGAAGGAATGGATTTGATGGAAAGACATATAACCGACATAAATACAGAAAAAGACTTAGAAATAATCCTGTTGGCGGGAGATAATGCTTTCACATACACAGTTTACAATCTAGGGGAGACTAAACAAATTGCATATAAGTCAGATGTATATTCCTCACCTGAATTAAGATTTACAACTGAGGAAAAGATTATTTTTTCAGTTAAGATAATCATTCAGAAAGAAAAGCCGTTGACGGCGAATAGAACTATACACATAAATACACCGTTAGCTCAACATGAGACTGCCACAAAAGCTAGCGTGCCCAATGCAAAGACATTACATACTAGATGGATTCAATAGTCAGTATCTCAATATGCTCCAAATGTAAAGCATCATTATAAAGTGGAATTGCAAAGAATGAGTGGTTTGACTTGGACAATTGATACAGAGCCAGAAACCTCACTGCTTGACATGCCATTGTTTGATTTTTTTTCCCCAATAATTTACTGTGATGGCTCTGCCATACCAGCTGTTGGAACACGTTCCAAATATGAATTTATGCATACTGATATTGCAACAAAGCTTCTGGGAGACATATCTGCCCAGACTGCTGAATTGCATGGGTTGCTACTTGCATTGCGCCAAGCAGACTCAGAGAAGCCCACACTAGTAGTCTCAGATTCAGAGTACATTGTTAGGGCTTATAACACTGATTTATTTATTTATTTAATACACATTCAGCAGCAAGCTTTGTGTATACAACATAAAAACAACAATATATTACAACATTATTCCTAGATTTAAATTGCATACATAAATACTTAATATAGTTCATCTCATAATTCTAATAAAACAGCAAATTTTTAAATCTTAAAATATCAGTTAAAAAGACATCTGTAGATAATACCACATTTTCAGGTCAGAGTCTTCATAATTTCAGTACACTTCCAATAAAATGTTACTATATAAAATTGATATCACATCCTGTAATAAATGCAGGCCATATCTTGTTAAGGTCATCTGTGCTGATACTGTTATTATACACTTTTAGATATGTCCAATGCAAGTCTGCTAGGCTTTCACAGTCAAGTAAAAGATTTTCCAAACTCTCAAGAATATCAATTCCACACAGCCAACAATAACGTTTATAGCGCAGAATCCCCAACTGGGCTCCCTGAGTCAATAGAGCAATACTCACATTCAATTTGAGCATTACATATTGCTTTGCTATTGCACTATTTGGGTAGGTGTTATATATTGAGGCTTATCATCTTTACTTAAGATATATTCACAGAAACTAGTATGATTTTTAGTAGCGAACAGATCGATCAGGTACTGTTCTTTACTATGCTCATACATCTTTTGTTTAATACAGCTCTTGATAATATAAATTGCACCATCAAACCTCATACCACAGCATCCCTCTTGCCATTTCATAAACATGCAAAGCATCTTGCCCAGGGTGACCAATTTAAGGTGATTATCAAGTTTACAAAAGGCGTCCTTAAATTCACCAATCAGTCTCATTTCGAATTTTGAGCATTTTATAACATAATACAATGTTTTTCCTGATTACATCATATGTAATTCCAGCTAACTCTAGCTCCAGATATAATAATTCAACTGGTAGGGTCGGAGGGGGTCCAAACAGTTTACGAAGAGCACCTGCTTCATACCTTCTCAGAGTAGCTGAATGGTTTCCACCCCATATCTCAATACCATAAAATATGATTGATCTTACTTTAGTCCAATAGAGTAACAGGACAGTTTCAAAGGACATACCACGTTGTTTGTACACAAAGTGATTTATCACATTAAGTGCTTGATTACATTTACTCTTTGTCTCATTCCACTGTTTGTCCCATTTTAAATTGCTCTGTAGATACAACCCTAGATATTTATAAGTCTCTACATTCTCCAGTTTCTCACCATTTAATATACATGGGTAAATTCGAGCTTTATGTGGTCTTGGGGTAAATACCATTGTCTTGCTCTTCTCAATATTTATTACCAGGCCATTCTTTTCAGCATATGTCCCAAGGGATCAAACCAGACTCTGGAGACCCTTTGTGGTATGGTCAACTAAAACCAAATCGTCAGCGTATGCTAGCCAACATAAGGAGTAGAGACCAACTTTCACAGGGCACAGTAATGACAAAATAAATTCCAAACCCATATCTGACAGATATAGGTTGAAAAGAGTGGCAGCAACCACACAACCCGGTTTTACACCATGCCAGGTACTAAATGGTGCTGGAAGCCTACCTTCACCATCCAACCTAATTCTGATTGAGGTGTTGGTGTACAGAAGTATTAGCATCTTCAACAATCCAGCTGGTATATTCCAATCTATAAGCTTTTTCCATAGCCGCCTTCTTAAGATCGCACCAAATGCAGCTGAGAAGTCTATAAAATCTGCATAGACTTTGGCATTTCTTCTTTCCCATGCACATTCAATGGAAGTTGTCAGTATCAATAAATGATATGCTGTATTAGAATGTTTGACAAAGCCCATCTGGTTCGTGGGAAGGATCTTATGTGCATCAATCCAGATGTTCAATTCAATTAGCAAAACCTTAGTCAGCATTTTAGAAGAGACGTCGATCATCGCCAACATGCGATAATTTGCTGCAAGATTCAACAGTCCTTTTTTATATACTGGCAATATTTGGCTTTCTCTCCAAGTTGATGGTATGACGCCAGAGGTACCAATATGGGTAAATAACAAGTAGAGTTCATGGGCCCACATGTCAGGGTTTCTTTTGATCACAGCATTACAGATGCTGTCGGGGCCTGAGGCTCTAGATTTATTTAGATGCCTAATGATGTTAGTGTCATAAATCACCCAAGTATCTTATGCAAAAAGCTACAGGTATAACCATAAAGGATACACTTGGTAGGGCTCTTCCGGATCCTTGATGAGGCAAATTACTTGAAAGTAGTGAAGTCAAAATAGACCTTCCAAATGTTACAACTGTCTGACTAATTAAACCGGCATAGAGAGGGATCACTGGAAAGGTCGTGGGAGAATCACTGGAAGTCAGCCTAGGATACAATAAAGTATAATGAGGAAGTGTCCCAACATAACCTCTCACTAATAGTACAGCAATAGCAACTAGGACAACACTAACCTGTAGATTCGGATAACGGGGGCTCCGCCAACAAGTCTCTGAAGAAATCCAAATAAGGAAACAATGACAAAAGGAGGAAAGGTTAGTAAGGGAAAACTTATCCCGAACAGCACGAGGCTCATGCTAGATACCGGGTTGGTGCACCACAGGATAGCGTCCAAAGTACAGTGCACAATCACCTTCTAATAACAGTTGTCAGCAGTGCTTCCTTTCCCACGTAGAACAGAAATAAGGAGTAGAAATCCACCTGTTATCTCATCACAAGTGCGAGGGCTGAATTCATAAATGTAGCAGCACTTGTGTGTGGAATTACATGTACAAAACTTACACGCAGCCAGGAAAGTCAGACGTTCAGAGTTCATGAACTTGCATGTGTTTTACACGCAACAAACTTACACGCGGTAAGGAAAGCTGCACGTTCAGAGTTCAGGAACTTGCGTGTGTTTTTACACGCAACAAACTTACATGCAGCCAGGAAAGCCGCACGTTCAGAGTTCAGGAACTTGCGTGTGTTTTTACACGTGACAAACTTACATGCGGCCAGGAAAGCCACACGTTCAGAGCTCAGGAACTTGCGTGTGTTTTTACATGCAACCAATTTACAAGCAGCCAGGAAAACCGCACGTTCAGAGTTCAGGAATCCGCGTGTGTTTTTACACACGGCAAAAGTACACACAGCCAGGAAAGCCGCGCTTGGAGAGTTCAGGAAACCACGTGGGTTTTTACATGCGACCAGAGTACACGCAGACAGGACTGCCAGAACGCGCCTGTGCAGGAAAAACCGTCCGTTGGTCTTAGTAGACGGGTGCCGACGATAGCGTGTATAGAGATGCACGCGAACAAGGGAAGCTGCCGTAACTTCTGGAAAGCAGCTACAGGAGTTCGCGTGTGGAAGCCACACGCACGAGGAAAGCCAAAGAAGTTGCCGAAGAGATGCGAGGACGCAGATCAAAGTTTCAGCTACAGAACGCCAAGTTGGTTCAATCAGAAGCAGCGCGCGACGTCTACACGCTGCTTATGTACGTAATGCCGTAACACACGTGACAATCCGTAATCACGTGAATTCAACGAGAAAGAAGTTATATTAAAGGAAATCGTTTCAAAATCGTTAACCAAAGACTTGACTGCAGCTACAAGAACATTTTTCTCCTGGGCCCTTGCCCTGTACCACCGACTCTGGCACAGGCCTATTGACTCTGGCTACATTTGTTAGATCTGCCTTCTTTAGATTGATTCTCATCTAGAACTGTGTGGTGCACCTATTTCTTACTACTGCCCTTTCCTTCCCTTTTCTAAACCTTGTGAAATGCCATTTTGCTCAGTTTTCATTTAAGTATTGCCTATACTGATGCACTGTCTTGCTTAAACTGGTTCACAAACTTAGGGGAAGTGTTGCTAGGGTGCGTAAGAAGGTATTTCTGAATAACTTGTGTTTTCCCTCCCTTGTGAGAAATTGTTAGAACATCCCTTGTGTGTGGTTTTCACTGTGCCGTTTTGCTCAGTTTTTACTCTGTTTCACTTGGTCTACAATTTAACTTGGGAGTGTGTATATTTTTCCTTTGACTTCATTTAACTTGCTTGATGATTGTGATACATGTGTTTTATTAGAAGTGTATAAAATAAATATATAGGTACTTTTTAATACAAAGCTTTGGTCAGTGTTTCCTTTTCCCATAGTACTGTAGGCTTAATGTGTAAACCCTGAATACTGCTCTTCTCCCTCTTGAGATACCAACTAAATCTTTGTGGTACAGACTGATACCAAAGGGGATTTATTGCTCTCACCTGTAGTCTTAATCTTCTGTAGTGCTCCCTAAGGGAACTGCACAGGATTCTGCCTAACAATAGGTCATCTGCATGGCTGTGTGCGCCCGCATTATTTCCCAGAGCTAGTTGGGATCTTTCGCCAACGCAGACTGGGCGATTTCTTTCCAAGTGTTCCTGTTCTGTGTTGTTTTGTAATCATCCAGCCAGTTGCGATAGAGCATTTTAAGTGCTGTAACGGAATAGGCAGCTTCACTTGCTGAATAGGAACATGTCTGACAATGAAAAACTTTGCTAATGGCTTTCCTAAGGCACCATTGGCAGCAGGTATTTCAGGATCGTTTGTAATGCGTCGTTGTTGTTTCTTGGTACTTCTTTCAGCTGTATTTTTATATTTAAGCCTCTCCATTAAGGCTTCTTTTATAGAGGCAGTTATTCTTACAAAGGCCAGTACAATATCTTCCCCATCAGCTCCACCCTTTGCAACCTCATAAATTCCATTGAATGTGGTTAATAATGATTCTGATAAGTTGGACGCCTCGTCTATTTTTTGGTCATTCCATCTAATTCAATTCCCTTGTCTGTTGATAGATATATTTCCATTTGTGGCTCTTGAGCTTGGCTGATTAGGTTTTGTTAAAGATGTCAGTAATACACACAATAGGAAATAATCACTTTCACTGCGATGTATAATCGCCTTATCTCGAATTAGATGTTAGCCAATTTCATTTACAAATATGTAGTTAAGGGTAGCAGCTGATTTGCCGCATACCCGAGTATAGGCCATGGGGATGTCACCTGAACAGTTCCCATTCAGCCTTGTCATATTATATTCCTCCATTAGCAACCCCCATTTTCCCTCTTTTACTAGCAGAACTGGCTCAGATAAATGAGCTTCACATTGATTTAACCTTTTCAGTTCAAGGAGGGAATTAAAATCTCCCACTACCAGAATAGGGACAGATCTATTGTATCTCTTCATGATTTCCCTCACTGAATCAACATTCACAGCTGTTGCAAAGTTCCTCGGTGGGTCATGTGAGTATCAAGCGGGTTACTCCAAGGGTCAATTCTGCTGCTAATACCGTTGACACAGAGCTCTGAATTTCTGCCATTTCCCAAGGCGCTACAGCCGATATCAATAACCCACCCTTAGGCCCTTTGATTGCTGTTTTGGCAATGGTTATACGTCCATCGCAGTCAACCTGTTCACATAACCAAGTCTCCTGTTGTGCAATCAAGGAGTAATTACTTAAGTAGGATATTAGCCCTACATCGCTGAAAATGTGAGCAGAACCTCTAGTATTCCATGACATTATTATATCGGCATCATTGAGACATTTGCACAAAATGTGTTTTTAAAATTGTGGGGAGCCATTGCCAATACCCACACTCTGCGTCGTTGCTGTCTACGTGTTCTGACTTGGTCTGCCTCGTATCTCTATTAGGCTGGAGATTGTTGGATAGTCGGTCACAATTGGAAGTTCTGTCTATCAAGGGACCATTAAGACGGGTTTTGTTTCTACAATTGCACTGATGCATATTATTTGTGTTAGCTATCGCAGTCTGTCCAGTTGTATTCCTGATATTGCTAATCTTTGTTAAGGTATCTATCGAGGGTTGAGTAATTTTATGGTCAGCTATATTACATGTTAATTGAGACTTACTCACAGGGATTTGTGAGATTATACTAGTATATGCCATTTTAAATAGTGCATCCTGATATGACATTACATAGTCCAAGAGGGCAGCAAATTTGAAGCACACATTTGTAATATTATTTTTACTAAGATCTACTTGATCAACTAGATGTATATCGTCCAATACAATTACACGCATGGGGGCAATATTATGGAATAAACTAAGTACTGCTGTCCTATTCAGAGGGGGGGCATATCCTTTTGATGGTAAGGCTTGTAGTTGTACTACCTTTAGCAATTTATCATTTTGCGGTTGCTCATTGTCTTTTTGTGGGTTAGCGAAAATTAGCTGTTGCTTGCTTATTCGTGGCAGCCCATAAATCTGTAATACATATCTGTGAGGTTAGTCAATTTATTATTCACAATTGTGTTATTCCCCCACAGATCTTGAATACTTGATGTGACAGCCATGTCATTTACCACACAATTATGTTTTCCTATACCTTTACTTTGTGAGCTCTGTGCGGTCACTTTGTTATTTAAGACCTCAGCACCACTAGCTGGAATAGCTGATATTACAGGTGCACTGATCAATACAGATGGCAATGTAGTGGTTTTCTGTCTGTATTTAAGTTAATTCTTTTAGTATATTTGGTAGTACCCTTCCCCAACTCGCTTGCCTTCACCGAAAAAATGAGGGTGAACTTGGTACTCCTTTGGGCTACACAGGCACTATGTATCTCAGTATTAGTGGATTGATCTTGCATAATTTTCCTACCTCTGTTTATGCTCTTATGCAACAGTAGGGATTGTAAATCGATCTTAATTTCTAGTTTATTGCATTTATCAATCAGAGTAGTTAGTAATCGCGCAAACGCTTGAAACATTTCAACATTTCATCTGATGTCATGCTGTCCATACTGGATGTACTAGCTGCTCTTGCTATTGTGGTATGGATTTGCTCATTATTTAGTAAAATACCACTTACCGCCTCAGTGTTATTTACTTTAGGTACTTCCTCATTAACAAGGCTGTTTCCCCAAATTTTCGGTATATCAACAACAGTCACAGTTGGCCCGGTACTAAAGTTACCTAGAGCAGCTAGATTATCAACATTAATACTGGGGTCACTTATAGGTTGGGATACTTCATCTATTGAGGGTTCATTTTTCAGGGCGCATAATCGAATATCATCAGGATCACTTAATGGCGGAATGGAATTTTCCAACAGAGCTCCCATATACTCAGGCTCCATCTCATCCATACTCATATTGAGATCAATTTGCTCGCTAGGGAGCACTAGTGACTCGATTTTAGTTTGGAGCGGTTTGTGTATTTGGGCGTCCGTGATGACAATGGGTGTTGGTGCAGTGCCCATGGGGAGATCTGCAGTTGATACTACTATTTCCTGGTCCTGTTCAACCTCATACATTAGTAGTGTGAGAGGTGTGTCAAGTTTTGAATCAGGTTCTGTTCGTGGTCCCAGGTTGACTTCATTGCTCGGCTCACAGCTCCACTCTAAGTTCCCAATATGTGCAGGATTTGATACTGCGATATTAGGTACCACAAGTACTGCTTTTGATCGAACATCTTTCACATCTCCATTAACATTTGCACAGACACTAACAGGTATCACCAGATGATCTACTAATTTCGATCCAAGACAGCCGAGACATAATTGGAGCTTGTTAGTGACATCTAGTGCAGCCTGCTCTGCAGAATTGGGTGGGCTAATTTTGGAAAAATAATTGTTCATTTTCCGGGTTACCATTTGTTTATCAGTGTGTTTAATAATTTTGGTAAGGCATACGTGGCGACCGCGCTGTTTTGATTTAGTCTCTTTACTAGTATTTGTAACTGATTTACCACTCCTCCAATTAGTCTCGGCCACCTTAATATCAGCAGAGTATCAATGTCTAGCAAGCAGAAGTAATATCAATTACAAAGTTTTTTTCTATAGCTGAATTTGCTTACCAATGATAACACCAAGCGCACTATTATAACAATAGCACTGTTTGCTATTAAGGCAAGAACTTTTTTTATTTTTAGCTATCGCACTGTCTCACTATCTCTCACTGCACTATGTATAGTTAGCAGTGACCTGGTCGACCTATTCACTTATATCAACTAATTTGTTTGTCATGGAGCGTCAACCTCCTTTAGTAGCATACAATTATCAAATATCAGTTGACATTGCTGAGGGTTTTAAAATCTCAATCAGATGGTCGATCAGAAACAACAAAACATTAGGGTTCAGCTTGTTCCAAATTCCACAATTATATTAACTGGCTTACTCCTGGCTTACAACCTCCGGTTACTTTTTAACACGGCACAGTATATCGGTTATTCAATTCAGATGATTTGATGGCAAACACAGCAACTCGCTTATCTCACTGACGGAGCACAGACAGCTCTAATTCAGCACAGCACAATACAGCATCAGTTAATACTGCATGTTGTTGTCTCCTACGTTAGTTCGAACTACTCAATTAGTGTAAATGAGTACAATGCAGAATAGTACCATCAGATACCACGGCACACAGCTTGCGGTTCACAGGCAAGCACACACTTTACAGGCACTTCAGCAATGCGCGCGCGCACACCTGTTTTTATGGGAAGTTAGGATTAGGTGGGTGGAGCCACGCATTCACTAATCCTTGTGTAGCAGTAGAAGGTCAGTCTTCCGTCCAGACACAGACACACTTCACAGGCACTTCTGCAGTGATTTGAATTTGTGGATTGAAAATGACTTTAGAGACATTAGGGATAAACCTATTGCTTTCAGGCAACTCTGGAAACAAGTTTGGGACCTTAAACAGACTTACCCTTTGCTATGAGGATGCACACAAGAGCACATACTAAAGGGCACATTCATAGCATTGGCAATACATAAGCAGATAAATATGCAAAAGAGCACACAGTGAGAAAAACGATAGCAGCCATAACTCGCTCAGCAACTGCAATGGCTGAGGAAATAAAAGAAGCTTGTTTGGGTATTATACCCAGGCCGAAAGGTTTCCCAAGTAATTACATTTATGGCATTGAGAATAATAAAGCAGTAGTCGCACTTCTATGAAAAAAGGGGATCCTATTCAAAGATTAATCCCTAATAGAGCAGTCAGGGAAAGGCTAATAGCAGCCACTTATGCTAGACCCGCTTCTACCCATTTTGGGGTTACTGCAACTGCACACCTGCTCCTTGACAGATATTGGTGGCCAAGATTAAGGCAACAGGTTAAGGTATACACAGCAAAAAACCTAAAGAGGCTCCTTTAAGAAAGGCAATCTCGTCTTTTTGAGATTCAATATCTGAATCATTTAGGCCCACTAGCAGCAATTTATAAGTACAAATATATATTCTAGTAATAGTGGATTTGTGCACTAGGTTCATCTGAATGATTCCTCAAAAGAAAGCAGACTGCAAATCAGTCATACGGGCACTCCGGGGTGTAGTAGCCATGACAGCAACTCAAAAGCTGCATGCTGATAATGGTCCAGCTTTCACAGGGTGGGCCCTGGGAAAGGCATTAGAGGCTTAGGGATCAGAGCTGCACTTTTCTAAACCTGTATTATCCAAAGATCAAATGGGCTTATAGGAAGGGCAAACCACTCAATGTTGTGCCTGACTAAATGCATCCTTTCGATGGGGGGTAACTAGGTAGACCATGTGCATCTGGTTAGCAGAAGCTTAAATAATTTACCACGCCAGTCTCTATGCAACGGTAAAACTCCATTTGAACTCTTGTTTGGGAGAAAGATGTTTATGCCTGATCTGCACACTCTCCCCAGCCCCCTCTCTAGGCAAGAGCAACTGTGGCGACAACGCAGCTGAGGGAATCCCTCCAGGTGGCAGCTGCTGAGGCTAGTCCTAAGACCACTCTCAAAGCAGGAGATTGGGTCCTGGAGAAGATCCATGATAAGACTCTGTTTAGCCTGTCCTTTAGACCAGCAGTGCAAGTAATCAGATTGAAAGGTTCCAGAACATTGCAATACCACTCGAGAGGCACCAGACAAGTTTCTGTGGTCACCTGAAACCCGCTCCAGATGGTTAGTGCACTGTTTCCATGCAATCATCCTCTTCTAGTTGAGGAGCCAGCAGAAGAAGAAGAGATGGAGATCCAACAAATGATGATAATTGGCGTTCAAGATGAGGAAGAATATGCCACTCTTGACTACAACTCCACAACTCAAGGAAGTACAGCGGGTCTGCTAATTTGGAAACAGAAAGCCTTTCTGGTTGCTAATGTAATGAAATAATTATTTTGGACAGACTTTCTGAAACAGTGTTATATAATGCTGGCAGTATACTTCCTTCTACTGTGGCTGAGCCTCACTGCGTTTCTCATCTCACTAACTTTGTGGCATTTTTTGAGCAAGGATTCCACTCCACCTGCAAGCAAACAAGTTGTTCTAAAGCCTTTAAGTTCTTCACACATGTTAGAGAAAAGAGCTCCAAGAGCCAGGAACTCCAGCCTCAATACAAATGTTTCCTCTAACTATGGGTCACATTTGGATGCCATCATTTAAGACGTTTAACGGCCCAGCCAAGCAGCTGCAAGTTCACACCTTTTCTGTGATTGATGAATCTAGACTGTCTGCACCCAGTAATCCTGTGTCCAGAACATATCAGAACATATAGAGAACTGCTAAGAACTAGGCTCCGGACATTTGCGCAAAATGCATTGCTTGATGCTTTTGATGATGTTGAGGACCTCCACGAGATGGGGTTGCATGTGTGTTATGTGCAATATTACAATGCCTTTTTACTTGTCAAACGTGAGTCAATCCTGTGGCCCAAATACACTTTCTGGAAACACTGTGCAGTGCCTTTCCAAACCGATTGTCCTGAATTCCAAGCACAGTTCCCATATATTTCACTGAGACCATACCAAGCAGGGGATTACATGTTTGAAAATCAATATAAGTTCCCTCCAGAGCCACATGATGCACAGCACATGTATGTTGCAGATTCAGTGGTTATTGACAGAGAATACTTTTCAAACATGACTGAACAAACATGGCGAGAAACTGTCCCTCTGTGGTCCACTTCGGGTCAGCAGGTATGGCAAATCAAAGTTGTTCACATGTTAGACATGGCATTAAGATTCCCACATTTGATGTATTTCTTAAATTATACGCAGTTCAAGACCACCTGCAGTAATAGGAACTTGAGCTTCTACCCTGACTGGAAGAGGGAAGAAGGTGTGTTCTGGAGTGCCTCCTATAGAGAAGGAAAGGAACGCAATGGCACCAAGCATATTACCTATGCATCAGGGAGGCCTGTATTATGGGTGGTTCAAGCAAATTAATGCAATAAAAGAAAAGCAGGAACCAGTGTGGGCCCATATAGGGCTTGGAATTCCCATAACACTTCCCAAACACAAGCTATATCCATAGGTAAGCTGTGCCAAAGAATGCTTTCACAATATAATCTGGGCCAGGTGATGCAATCTCTAGATAAAAGAAGAGAATTGGACAACTATCATGCAGTCAGCTACTGTTCTGAGGCACACACAGAGTGGGTGTGTCAGGAGAACAACTACCTGCACCACCTCTGACCCTAGAGTACCTTGTGAGGTGGGACAAGTGTCAATAACAGGTAGAACATACACTTGGTCACAACCAATAATGCAAATCCTGCAGACTGAAAGTGAGGCAGTGCGACTGGGATTTCAGGCATCAGATTCTAATGATCAAGCGCTAGAGCAGGTCTTCTATGCGCTAAGAGATGTCATTACAGATGTAGTGGGATTGGTTCAGAATGACCGGTCTATGATTAGAAGCGACCAAGAAGCCGCAGTAAGTCTTTCTGTGGTAACAGATTTTCTGGACACTCTTAGCAGAGGAGTCCCAGACTGGAATGCAATTTCATGGCCAGAACAAATAAATGCACTTAGCTTGTCCAAGGTTGCGAAGTACGCAAATTGCTGTGGGTTTATTCTAAATCCACCCAGGCCATCACAATTCAAATTCCTACACTGGCCTAGTCTCAAGTTACAACCATTACAATTTTCAAAATTAAGCTTGCATATGGCACACCTGCAAAACAAGCGTCTAAGAGTGTGCATCAGAGAAAAATCTCATCTTGAAGCACACTCCGCAGTGGTCAAACAGATTGCATCTCTACTAGCCTCCGAAGATACAGTGGAAGAGGCCATGGACTATCTAATTGACAGCTCACAGTTAACTGGCATGAATACTGTTTTTTCTGTGGTTACGATGATTGCTGCAAAAGCTCTTCGAAAAGGGCTGACCACTCTGGACACATTCATTGAAACACTGATTTATTCGCCAATTAGTTCATTTTGTGGACAGCTCCCAAAACATGGACTTTCTCTTTTATGCTGCAAAAGCCACAGCTCGCCATGGAAGCATGTCAAGGAAAAGGAAACCGCTCAGAGAACGATGAAAGCAACGACTATGTAAAATGTCTCCCATGAGACCAACACACCATCAAGTGAAACAGCCGAGCCTCCAGTCGCAAAGTCTGATTCAAGCCAGGCACAAGATGAAAAATGCCTACTCTCAATCCCTGAGCACCAGGGAGCGTCCACAGTCAAGACAAGTGATGGATACCTAAGGTTCCAGGAGTGCATGGCAGCATGAGCCAACACCCATTTCCTTGCAGAAATCTGACATGCACATTTTTATTTCCTTCACCACTTTGCTTCCTAACACTAATCAAAAGAAGATTAGCAGCAAACCCTGAGTTCAGAAAGCCTGGCATCACAATCAGAGTCCACATAACTGAAATCATACCGCATTATACCTCAAGGTACAAGTTTGTATACACAGCCTACGTACGTATTGGATGACCTCCACTTGCAAATCACTGTGGGTAACAGAGGCACTCGCATTTTGGTCTACCTCAAGTAGCACCAATTTAAACGGTGGACGGTTCACACATGTGGTCATACGCTCAAGATCGCACGTTCTAAAAACACATTGGGTCAGAAAGTCAGGAGCCAAGCTATGCTGGTTGTTAATTTCCTTCCCTCTGCACGGTACTGGCTTCTCATTTCATCTCTAAAACTCAGGACATCCTGTCCTCTCTCTCTCTCTCTCTCTCCCCTCCTCTCCCCCTCCTCCCTCTACTCCCTCTACTCCCTCTACTCTTCCTCTGGCCCTTCTTCGGCCTCCTCTCCTCCCTCCTTCCTAGCCTTTCCCCTGTTCTTCCCTGACAAGGTTTCTAGACAAGTCTGATCTATGAAAGTCTCGTCAAAACAGGTCATCCCTGTTCCTCCAAAACCATCAAGGACCACATTGACTCCCTAGCTGCTGCCCTGGCCAACTTCTGCAACCACTCTTTCGCCACTGGAGTCTTCCTTTCCCTCCTAAAGGACTCCCTTGTGCACCCTCTTCTTAAGAAACCCTCTGCCGAACCATCCTGCCTGGCTAACTATCAGCCAATCTTCATCACTCCTTTCCTGGGCAAACTCTTGGAAAAGCTGGCCATCTTCCAACTCAATCTTCACACTGAATCTGTTGGTTGTCTCCATGATCATCAGTCTGGATTCAGAGCTGCAAGAAGCACAGAAACCGCTCTCCTGAACATCTGTGAAGACCTGCTTTCCAACCTTAATACCAATACCCCTGTGTCCTCATCTTACTTGATCCCTCTTCTGCCTTTGATACGGTCAACCATGTCATCCTGCTCAACCGTCTCCGTGATAACCTGGGGATCACTGGTCCGGCCCTGGCATGGCTGACTTCTTTTCTCTGTGATCGACCCTCCGAGGTTCAACTTGGGTCCTTCCTCTCCTCTATCTCTACCTGCGGTGGTCCCCAGGGGTCTAACCTCTTTCCCTGGCTGTTCAACCAATACCTGGCACTTCTTGCCCACTGCATTGCCGCAGTATGCCCCAACTTCCAGTGCTATGCAGATGACACTCCGCTCATTTTCAGGCTACCCTCAGCCGCCTCTTCTGCCTCTCTCATCTCTGACTGTCCGCCATCCAGGAGTCGTATGCGGCCAATGATCTCTGCCTTAATGCCAGTAAGACTGAGATTCTCCTCATCAGCACACCCACACCTTCCTTTCCTGTCACTCTCTGGCCGGCCTCTCTTGGCCCTCTTCCTGCTCCCTGGCATTTATCGAACTTAAAAGTGGCCAATCACAAAAAAATATAGAGACCTTCCCTTTGGGCACATCCAGGCCCCCATTTGCCCCCCGTGAATACTTTTTGCTACAAATCCACACATCTATGTTTCTGTAAAGTTCTTGAGAACTTCTGCACCGTGAAGGTTGCTACTTTCATTGACCCAGGAGCTCATTTTACTAATGCCTTCTGAATGTGTACTCTGGTGCTGCAGGAGTTAATTTGCTTCAGGCTCATTGTTGCACCAAATCTACAGGTTATCCTAGGAATTGCTTGGTTGTGAAACCACAACTCTGGCATTGCGCTTCCCCCAAATCAGCAACTGACGTTTCAATCCCAACACTGACAGCAAGTTTGCCAGACTAACCGTTTCAAGCACCAGATTCCTGTGGTGACTTCTGTGAAAGGTGTCTCACTGGACTACTGAGCATTTGAGGATGTTTTCCACCGCATCATGCAGATGTCTTCCCCTGGACTTCATGCTGATCAAAAGATCCCTCATGAGCGCCTTTAATCATGGTCAGTAGAAGAAAAGCAGTATTATCTATCTGTTGGTTGACTTCATTCAATACTGCAACACCTGCTTCGCTTTCTTCTTCTCAGTTGATTTTCTCCCACCCCCACCCTTATGGACACGGTGGTGGTGTTGGTATTTTATCATCTGTTCCTCCCGTTTCATCCCGTTCTCAGTCGGATCATCTTCATTTGAATATTGTTAGGAAAGATTTCATATGTGTATGTAATTTTCCCTCCATGTGTCAACCCCCAAACTTTGTGCTGCTATTTAGGCACCACTGACTGACTTTGCCAGAGAAGCACAGCCTTCAGCTGTACTCCTCTGGGCTTTCGCTCACTTTTTATGGGGAAACTGACATGCCCTTAAGACATTCAGTACTGGGAGACTGTGTTTCCCTTAGTCCTTTTCTCATGTTGCAACTTTTGGGCAACATGCAACAAGTGTGCAATGTATCTTACCATAGAGCACACTTGGGTCTATAGTAATTTCCAAAGGCCCTAGATACTCTCGCTGGACTTTTTATGAACTGTGCAGATGTGTCATAGACAGGACTGGTGTCAGCTATCGTTTCGCATTATTTTTAACCCTTTCCAGCCATGTTAACCGTGTTAACTGCTTTTGGCACGAATAGGTGGCCTAGCTCCAAAATGCCCATGCCACAAGGTTCTTTGTCCTGTCCTTTGGCCATCTTGCCCCTTCACCTTCCCAAGGTCGAGTTGACCCGGGCCAGTCCTTATTTGGTCATGCATTTTCCCGCGAATCCCAATGCCTTCACAGGCTTCTGCATGCCTTGTGTGTGCGCCTCCAGGATACTCTTCTCTTCTGCCTTCCTCTGCTCCCTTCTTTCTTCTGGGAGATTTTAATCTGCATCGCTCTTCTACTAATGTTTCTGTTCCGCTTCTGTCTATTCTTCACTCCTATTCTCTGTCTCTGTACTACACCTCCTTCTCATATTTCAGGGTTCTCTCTTGATTATATTTTCTTCCATTCCTACTTCTACCTCAGTCATTGGATCATTTTCTTCTTTCCTTTTCATTTTCTCTCCAGTCTTCTCCTCCCTTGTCCCAATATTCTACTACTTTTCACCATCATGATCTTAGATCCTTTGATCGTGGCTCTTTCACTTTTGCTGTTACCAACTCTTCATTCTATTTCAAATTGTTCCTCTCTCTGCCGATTCTGCCTCTTCCATTCTGTCTGACACTTTATCTGACTCTTTGGATCTTCTTTACCCTTTGATTGTATTTATTACATCTTGTAGGCCTTCTCAGCCTTGGATGCCACCTTCTCTTTGAGCTGCTTGTCGTTCCCTCCATCACGATAAACAGCGTTGGCGTAAGACTGGCTAAGCAACAGACTTATATTCTTTATCTGACATTATACTACTTACGATTCTCTTTTGCTCTCTGCTAAGCAACAGTATCTTTTTGCTTCAATTGCTTTGCATCCGCAACATCTTCTCCAAAACTTAAATCATATTCTTTCTCCTCCTTCTGATCCTTCATCCTCTTCTTCTCTTTCGGCATCTGACTTTACTCATTACTTTACTTTGAACAATGTCTTTACTTTGTTCCTCTTTCTTCTTCTTCGTTTGTATCCTCTTCACTTTCAACTATGTCGGATTCTTCTGTTCCTGTATTATCGACATTCCAACCTCTTATGGACATCGATATTTCCTTAGCCGTAGCTAGGGCTAATCCTACCTCTTGTTCTGACGATTCTCTTCCCTCTCTGTTAATTCTCCTGTTTTATTCTTCACTTTTTCCATATATTGGTGTTCTTTTTAATATCTCTTTTTCTACTTCTACAGTTCCTTTATGTTTTAAGCAAGCTTCTATGCTTCCCATTTTGAAAACTACTCTTGATCCCTCGCTTCCCTCTAATTTTCATCCTATTTCTCTCCTTCCTTTTCTTCATAAGCTCCTTGAACATATTGTTTATCTCCAAGTTTCTTCCATTATTAATGCACATCCTTTGATACCCTCCTTTCAATCTGGTTTCCGGCCCCACCCTCTACAGAAACTGTGCTTCTATGTGTTACTAATTCTCTTCTGTTTGCTCGCCACTCTAAACTTTCATCACTTATTGTCCTCCTTGATCTCTCGGCAGCTTTTGATACGGTTGATCACACTATTCTTCTCACCTCTCATTCTGACCTGGTTCATCGGGTTCAGTTTTAAATTGGTTTCCTTCTTATCTCACAGGTCGTACTTTTTCTGTCTGTTGGGCTGCTCACTCTTCTACTACTTTCCCACTTCTTCACGGTGTCCCTCAAGGCTCTGTCCTTGGTCCTCTTTTCTTTTCTCTTTATACCTCCTCTCTTGGTTCTATTATTTAATTTCTGTTGCAGCCACACCTCACCACCATGCTGCATCCAACGTACACCAAATTGAGATGCCTGCCTTGTTCCTAACATTCCTGGCATGCTTATCTTTTTAACACACTTGCTCATCTTCTTTTTGTGGGTGTGAAAATAGTACAATACGTTACATGGACATAAAGAAAACGTTTCCTGATTTCATAGAATCATGATGCAAAGTATTCTGTATGACCAATTATGATATAAATATACTGTACAGCTTTATTTTTACAATTTCAAAACAGCTAGTGAGGTTACCTTTATTTGGATATTGATTGTAGACTTATAGTTGCCATTTGTAATAGGTATTTTCCTTTATTTGCGGGTGAATATGTAGGAAGGAACACATAGCATGTCTGGATGGAAAGACTATGGGATGTGTTTATGTATATGAAAAGGAGGCTTGAGAATGGGAAATAGATTAATTGTATTATTCAACATGTTAAATGAGAGTACATTTTATGTTTCAAGAAATGGTAGTTTCAAATCGGTGTCCTGCACATTAACGAGTGGTGTCAATGCTAGCCTGTAAAGAGAAGACTGCCAAGCAGTCCTTCTCCTGCCACACCCCGACCATTGCCAGCAGAGGATAAAAATTCCCCTGCCATCCTCCAGTTCCACAAAATATTAAAAACATCTCTTTCAACAATGGTAGCTGGACCAATAAGAAACCCCTCCCTCACCAAACAGTACTGTGCTGTATAATAGGCCAGGTCCAATGCAGGTACGGTCTTGTTGTAAAGTGATATAAGCAATACAATAAAACAAACAATGCTTATAATCAAATCAATTGCTATACTTTTGGAAAATTAAATGCATTTCGGCCAGTAGGGATTTGTTGGGACAATCCACCTGTGGCTGCAAGGAGATCAACTGAAACCCAGAAATCCACTATAAATATATAGGTGTTCCACAGTCCAGCTTTAATCTGAGTTTTGTTCTTCAAAAGGTCCTATCCCATTCCAGATTAGCCATTTAAATGCAACCGATCTGCCAGAAAATGAATAACTGCCCAGTAATGCTCACCTGACAAGTTTTTCTGCGATTATTGAACCCCATCCTCTTGTTTCGAATGCAAACTATGAGGAAATAAAACAAATACTTCAGGTCACCCACTTATGCAGTCTGCAACACAATTCAAATAAGCAATGCTCAACACAAGCCCACAAAAATATTCTTTAATCAGCTATTATTGATCCATTATCACCCTTCAGGTTTTGCTGAGGAAAAATTAAAAAGCACACATGGAATCAGGGACTGGTTTAGGATTTGAGAGGTCTTTGAGGCAAAAAGCTTTTAATGCAGACATACAACCAATGAATTCCTATGAAATCTGCCTCAGTATTACACCTGGTCAACACCAGAGAAATTCCACAGGAATTCATTATTTAATTCTGCATGTAAAACATATTTTCTTTTCCACAAGACGGAGTGGAAAATGGAAGAGTGAAAGCAAATTGGTTTTGCTTTTACTCTTTCCTTGTCCACTCAGCCTCGTGTACCTTTGCATACATGGGACCCACTGTAAGTGCCAACGTTGACGGACCACTGCATGAAATTTAGATTTCATTAATAAAATTACTCACTTGGTGTTATTTAGCTTTCATGAATCCTGCGTTTTACAGAAAGAACTGGAAAAGCACACATATCTTGTGATGAACCAAACTGACAAACATAACATAAATCCTTGAATAAATATGTACAAATACCAACATGCAGACTAATGTGAGCCTGAAAAACTGTTATGGGTTTTGTAAATGTATTTTCAAGGCTTAAAGATACACTACAAAAGATGTTGTGTGATGCGGTCATCTCTTTGTAGTTATCGTTGAGCAAAGGCGTGACATTTATTATTTGATATGAAGAAAAGATTGTGTCCATAACATGCACTCACCCACAAAAAAAAAAAAAAGAGTACAAAAAGCTTTTTTTGTGACTCCGTTGAATTACCTTGAGAGAAGGCACAGATTTAATAGCTAGCTGGAATTTCTTTCAAAGATGATCACTTCTAAGAGTCCATGATCAGACACATGAATAGAAAAACAAGCTATATCTCACGGATGAAGCACAATCAGGCTGAAACATGTTCGGGATTGTTTGTGGCCTCTTGAAGAGGGGTAGCGAAAGAGCAGCACGGATTGAACTGTCCTTTTTGAGGTGGTACCATGCCAAGTTTGCATATTCTGCGTCCCCTTCTTTGATGCATAGCAGGCTGAAAAGCAATGGTCTGGAGGTCCAACCAGAGTAAAGAGAGCTGTTACGATTCATTCAAAACCTTTTAGCCATCTCTTTTGTTTTGTAGTATTAGTGCAGTCAGTATGGACATGTTTACTTACTATGGAATGGCCTTTTACTAGCATTATGGGCAAAGCTTGCAAGAGCTTTCTTAAGTGAGGATACTGGCCTACATTGGTGCAACCAACATGCACATGTTTCAGGTTGTAAAGGTTGCACTCACAACTAGCTAGTAGTAATTGACTCTTGGGAAGTATGAAATGGTGTGCTGTGTGCTGTGTTTATGTGTAGAAATGAGATTGCGAGAGACTCCATGGCTGGATAGTAGCTTGCAACTTGAAATGTTTACTTCTGCATGTTTTCTTACAGCAGTATGGCATTTGTACTAGCATTTTGGGCAAAACCAAAGAGATAAGAGTTCTTAAATGGGGATAATAGCTTACACTGGCACAGACAGCATGGGTATTTTTACTTCTATTGGATTTGCATTATTTATTACTGGCATTACAGGCAAATTCAACATAATGAGTATTCTTATGAGAGACTAGCATACATTTGTGCAATCAGCATGGGCATGTTTGGACACAGCCAGCATGAATGTTTTTTTTTTTTGTACACTGGCAGAAGACTGGCATGTATTAAGGGCAAAGGCATGATAGAAACCCACTGCAGAATGCTTCTGTGCATTGCTTGGGACCTGAAATCCATTGGATTTTTGTATGCATTAACCTGCAAAACTGAGTGTAAACCGTGTGGCTTTTTAACCAAATGTTCATAAAAGGTGTGCTGTAAAATGCACCATTTGACTCAATTATCTTAAAGAATTTCTCATATGGGAAACCACCTGGAATCCCTCCCTCCACCCTGTTTGGTTAGGCCTCCCTCACTGCGCTTGGTAGCTCGTGCACATTCATGGGAAATGTTTACACCACTTCAATTGAAAAAAGATATCACCAAGAGGCATGGCCGGCAGCAGCGCAAGATGGCCACCTAATGTGAAAGCTTTGGCGAACACAACCGTTGGGTTTGGAAATGATATCCAGGTCTAAAGTGAGGACCTGAGGGATACATTATGCATGACAGTTGAAAGGCCAGATCCACTGCATAAGATACCGGCCAAATCAGTGGAGGATTGTTAATGCCGAAAGCCTGGATGATGCTGAAGTTCAAAGCAGACTGGAGGTGCACCCCACGTCCCTGATGTAGCTTGTGCTCTGTGGGAGATGGTGGACTAGCTGAGTGCGGTGTAATCGCAGGGAGAGCCCAAGTGTGGCTGGTATTCTGATCTTTGTTAACCAGAGGGTGTATAATATTGGGACAAATGAGACATGCTGCAGGGATGCTATGTTTTCACTAAATGGCTGACTTTCATTAGCTGAATGCAGCGTCTGTTATAGGAAGAAGAGATCGAGGTCTAATCTCTCACCTAATCAAGAGAGGTTTTCAGGGTCTGCAGCATCCAATTGGTTAACATCCAGTTTAGCTTCGGATCAAGGGGGGGCAACCACATGAAAAAGACATCAATATCAACCTGGAGACACCTCTTTTGTTTGTGTGTGAAATGAGGAGCTCTATTAAGTTAAAATCCAGTTTTTAGGAAAACTTAGCTGAAGGCACATTTAGGAAGGAGGCAGGTATCGGAGATAGCTGTGAGGTACAGAGCTACAACAGGCCTTTGGAGATGGATAGGGAACTACACAGAGACTGAGAAAGAAGAAACCTTGCTGGAAAAAAGAATTTTATGCGCTCTCTGGTAAACCAATTTAAAAGCTGCACAAAAGATGGGATTGAATCACCCGCACAAGGAGGCGGAAAGAGATTCACAGTGGCCCCCAATGTCCCATCAGCCACAAATCCAACAAAAGAGTCATCTTCTTCTTGGATCTCTAGGCAGGATTTGGTGTCATGCCTGTTGACCGTGAAAGAAGAAATTAGCCGCAAAATAACAGATGAAGTCCATACATCTAACGGAACTTTGAAAGCTTTGATCAATGAACTGAAAGGCGGATCGAAGACCATCAACAAGAATGTGGATTCCGATGAGAAAGATGGTGCAGGATTTACGAGATGATCAAGAGGCATCCTGCAGTTGAAGCAATACAGCACTGATTCATAATTGCCGACCACCCGAATCAAAGTATTAGAGACCAGGCATAGGTGAGAAAAAACCTACACTTTAAAGAACTAGTCTAAGAAAACCAAGATGATCTTGTGCAATTGATGCAACAGTTTTTTCAATTTTCAAGACCCAGAAACACATGGAAAGGGTATTACGCTGGATTGTGTTCTTAGGTTAGGCCCCTTAAGGAGAGGGGAATCTGGTGTGTAATGAAATGTCATTCCTTTCCGACTAAAGATGAAATATTGAAGAGAACCAGGGAGAAAAGAGAAACAATATCCCTGGGCCAGAGTCTCTTCCTCGTCCAAGACTTGGCATCTGTCGCCCTGCAGAAGGGCTTGCAATTCGGGCCTGCAAGTGAAAAACAGCCGGCCTCCAACGTGTGAGACCGGTGGCCATTCGCTTTTGGTCTGACCTTCATGAGGGAGAATACGTACTTTAGCAGCATCCTTCATGCAGTTAATTCTAAAGTTCTGAATTTGGAGTTGGGTAGTCTCAGAGGGACATACCATAATGGAAGAGAAAAGGCAACCACATATCGAAAAGGTTTTTTTTTCCACACACGGCAGAGGGTGGCTCTCATACTTACTATGGGTTCTTACTAAGTTTCCCTGAGAGGTCTGATATTTGTGACAGGGTCAGTAACCTGGCCCCGCCAAGGAGGGATGAAGACCCCTCTCAGTCTGGGGTGGGATGATTACCAGTGTGGAAGTCAGAACCAACCCTCGCCAGAGGGTGAAGGCGGCAGTTGCAAGGGCCCCAGTACGTGTTGCTTGGTATAGTGCCAGTTTGTCGGGGGGCGTGGCTACGAGGCCATGTGAGAGGACGCGCCTTCTGAGGGGCTCCTGCCGATCCGGAATGATCCTTGGACTAAACAGTGAAAAAATGGAGTGTTGGGACCTAGAAACGACAGGTCTAAGGCATGAAATGTGGGCGCACGCACAGGAATAATCTCGGAGCTGGAGATGCTGAAGATACTAAGTTGCGAGCGGACGAATTGAAAGTATCCAGAGGACGGGAAGAAAACCAAAATGGCCGGCGGCATAGAACAAAGGGACTGGTGCAATTGACGAGGACGAGAGCCTACGCGGCGCAGCTGGGAAAGCACGGGCAGCTGGCCGACACCGGGATGCTTGCAGGAGGCGGCGGTGTGTGAGAAAGCTCCGCCGCGGTGCCGCGGTGGACACATTGTGTCAGAGACAGTACAGCAGCGGCGAAGAAGACAGGCGGCGGAACGTGGCTGATAAGTGTGCCCGTGCCCCCAGGAGGGTGAAGGAGAAGTGCACACGGAGCTTGCAGGCGAGCGGCAGACCTGTGAAGCCCCTGCTGGGAAGCCGCATATCTCGTGGCGAAATAACACGTGGGGGCGTGGGACTGGCTCCTGAGGCCCTGTACAGAGGAGCGGGGAGGAGCGGAGGGACGCCGGGCGCATGGGAATTGGAAACGTGGCTCCCGAGCTCAGAACGGAGCTCGGGAGGAAGGCACCGCCAGGAGCGATCACGCTGGGTCCCACAGTACGCCCTGACAGAGCGGAGCAGGGCATGCAACGCCAGACGGTTGACATTAACATTGAAAGGGGTGGGAGGTGTGTTGAAATGGATGGGGTTTCCCATCAATAGTGCCTGAACATACAACTGCCCAACTGTTTAGTTGAGGAGAAGATCGCTGACCGTAACAGGAAGTTGGGTGCGCACGAGGATGAGCACCTTGGTGATACACACATGAGAGGAACGGGCAGATACATGACAGACGCCAGTACCCCTGTGTGGACATACAATAGGAAGCAACTCAGGGGCTCTGATCCTCGGGTTGAAAGCAGGAGGAGACAATCATCGCAGCGTGGCACCTTCGGGCGCAATCATAAGTGCGCCCATTGCTACGAATGTGTTGGCCATTGCGAGTGTCTCGGTGTTGCCCAAGCAGCAGAGAAGGGATAATAAGGGCCAGTCTGAAATAGCCTGAGGAAACCCTCCTGGGTGTGAACAACCGTACGCACTGAATGACGGTGACATGGACGCTCTGCACAGAACCCTGATGATATTCTGCACGGCAGCGGAGTACCTCCGAGTGCAATCACTTGTGCGCTGAATAATACAAAGGTGCTGCCCTGCACATGTATCCCGGTACTGCCCAGATAACAGGGCAGGAGGGGGTGAATGGACTTGCTGATCGCTGCTGATTTACTAGGGCATGCCACGGAGGAGGCTGGCAGAGCTTTTGAGGTTCTGAGGCCCCCATGCTTGGGTAAGGCCTTGGACATTTGAACAGAGTGTGTGCCCCCCTCCCCCTACTTGTGGAGCATAAGAGGTGGGCGGACCCACAACATACAGCTGCTGCGACATGTCTAATAAGCCTCCAAGACAAAAAGTGAAGCAACCTACGCTGGACGAATTTGCTAGAACACCGCCGGCCCCGGAAAGTGCCAGGAGCAAAAACAAGCCCCCTGCAGGTGGCATGGCCGCTGCGGGTACAAATCAAGAGGTTCTGGCTGCAATTGCGGACTTGAAAGCAGACTTGAAAGCGGCCTGGGAGGCTAAGCTAGAAATTGTTGTGGCTGAATTGAAAACAGTGTTGGACCTTAAGGTCGGTGAAGTGCAGGAGGAGGTGAATCTACTCCGACAGGATGTAAGGTCCCTGTCGGAGCGCACAGAGAGCCTGGAGAAAGAAGGGAGTTCGAACACAGCGGACTGTGCATTCGGAACTGCATGCCCTGGTGCTGAGAGTGGGCAACCTGGAGAGTAGAGCGGAGGAAGCGGAAGGACGCGCCCGAAGGAACAACATCCGCATTGTGGGTATACCGGAGGGAACAGAGGGCCACAACCCCATGGAGTTTGTCGAAAACATGCTGCTACAGGAGATCACCGGAGGAGTTCTGTCTCAAGGATTTGCTGTGGAACGAGCACACAGGGCTCTGGCGAGGGGGCCACCGCCAGGCAATCTGCCTAGGCCAGTTATCGCCAAGATCCTTAACTATCGGGACGGGGAAAGGATTCTGGAACACTTTCGCAAAGGTGGAACAATCAAGCGAGGGGAGGCAAACATAACAGCCTACCCGGACTATACCCTGATGGTGCAGCGGAGCCGAATGAACTTCGGGGCTGTTAAAAGGAGACTGAGGGAGGCGGGCCAGAAATACATGCTACTTTACCCAGCGAAATTGAAGGTTTTTCATAAAAACAGAACTTTATTTTTCGACACTCCGGAGGATGCCATGGGATGGCTTGATACGTAGGGTTGCCCCCAGGAGCCTGACATCCAGACGGAAGAAGGAGGCGGACGAGATAAGTAAAGAGTAATGGGAGCACAGGGAGATGGTGCGGCTTAAGACTATGGGACTTGATTATAGTCATTGATGTGGCCTGTTCGTAGACGGGACCAGAGTAGGATAGATAATGTATTGTGTGCACTGTGACTGTTGCTTTATTAAGGAGCCTTGCAGGGCTAGTCCTTACGCCCCCATTTAGGATAAATAGTTAAGTGGCCATTAGGGCGACTTCACCCTACTGAGCTCTGAGCGTACCAGACCGGGCTAGATGTGGGGGTGCCTGAGATCCAGGGATGGAGCTGGGCAACAGTTGGGGAGGGAGTTGTTGGGGAAGGGGTGGGGGAGGGGAGGGGAGGGGAGGGAGGTGGGGAGTTTGTTGTGTATATAGTTTTGGGGAGTGAGTTTAAACACGAGCCTACAGGGAATAGCCCTGGAATTGTATCTGTATGGCGCAGGCGGATGGGGTTGGCTGAGAGGGAGGGAGATGGTTACTAACGAGCCATGGGGGATCTTAGAATAGTGACGTGGAATGTCAGGGGACTCAATAGTTATCTAATAAGGAATAAGGTCATGCTGCATTTGAAGAGACAAAAGATAGATATTGCACTGTTACAAGAGACACATTTGACACGGGAAAAATTGGAACTGGTGGGGAGAAAATGGAAGGTATTGTAGTGGGGTCTTCGTACTCGGCCTATGCTAGGGGTGTGCTGGTCTGGGTGGCGCCGCACGTTCCGTTCCAACTAATACAGGAAACGGTGGAAACTGAGGGGCGTTTGGTCATAGTGAGAGGGTTGGTAGAGAATAAAGAGGTGTGCATTGTAAACACGTACGCCCCTAATCAAAACACAGCTGAGTACTTCCGGACTATGTGCACCAACCTGAGCTTGTGCGTGGGTAGCGCAGTGATCTGCGGAGGGGATTTCAATTGTGTGTTAAACCCCGAAGTAGACAGGTCGGATGACAAGGTGGTCAGGCCTGCCCCAGCAGCTAGGGTATTGCAGTCGTTGCTAGACGACTTCGGATTGGTAGATGTGTGGAGAACAAAGCATCCTAATGAGAGGCAATATTCACATTACTCGGCCCCACAACAGCTGCACACTAGACTTGACTATGTCTTTGCCACACCAGATGTACTGATAGAGATCGTTCACATAGAATATAAAGCGAGGGTCCTGTCGGATCACTTGCCCCTGGTTCTGGGGTGGCAATACTGCCGCCCTAGGGCACGGATTCCGTTTTTCGGGAGGATATAAGAGATGAGATCATTAACTATTTTGAGGTGAACACAGGCAGTGTTGACTCGGCGGGGACACTGTGGGAGGCCTTCAAGGTGGTGATGCGGGGTGTGGCCATCGCTAAATCGAAAGGCCTGCAGGATGGGGTCCTGGCTGATTTACAGAAGGTGGAAGAGGAATTAGAAAGAGAACTAAAAAATTGAAGCATAGACACCGAGCTGGTGCTAAAACTACAGCAACAGTGCAAGGAATACTGGGAAAGGCTCTGCAACCTTAATTACAAAAAGTACGCTGAGAGACAACATGCGGGAGGAGATAAAACGGGCCGTCTCTTGGCGTGGCTATTCAGGAGTGAAACCCGTAGGCCCAATTAGGACAATAACCAGAGAAGATGGGGAGGTGGCAGACACCCAAGAGGGAGTCAACAGGGAATTTGCGGATTATTATAGAGAACTATATGAGGACAGAGGAGGAGGTAGCCGGGATGATATGTTGGAAACTCTGCAAGATATGGGATTACCCAAGATAAGCGCAGAAGAAAGAAGAACTAGATGCACCAATTACTTTGGAGGAGTTGGAGGAGGTTGTTAGGCAGCTACCTACTAGTAAGACTTCGGGAGCATATGGCTTACCTAGTGAATTTTATAAAGCATATGGGGCGGAGGTGCTCCCCCCAATGTTGGAAATGCTCAACGAGGCGTTTGAAATGGGACGGTTGCCGGAGTCGCTCAGAGAAGCGATCATAATACCGCTCCTTAAACCTAATAAACCTGGGCATAGCTGCGGATCGTATAGGCCGTTGTCGATGCTGAACCAGGACAGCAAGATATTAACGGCTGTCCTGGCGAATAGACTGCAGAAAGTAATTAGCAAATTGATACACCCGGACCAAACGGGCTATGTCCCGGACAGGAATATTACTCACAACCACAGGTGACTCCATCGGGTGATTGAATGGGGCTGTGACAATGAAGGAGAAATGGCAATCGTGTCTTTGGACGCATTAAAAGCTTTCGACTCGGTTAGATGGTCGTGGCTGCTGGCGGCTTTGGGAGAGTATGGAATGGGGCCGGGGTACATCAGGTGGGCGGAGATGCTGTATAGTGCGCCGCTAGCCAGGGTGCGAACAGGAACAGTGATATCTGAGATATGGCAACTTAGCAGAGGCACTAGACAGGGGTGCCCCTGGTCCCCGATGTTGTACATTCTGGCTCTGGAGCCCCTGGCACTATATCTGTGGCAGCAATACGATGAGATAGGTATTGAGGTTGGGGGGGAACGGCACCTGATATCCCTATATGCGGATGATTTGTTATTATACTTGAGATACCCGGAAGAAAATCTTCAGTATATTCTGGAGGTGATGGAAAGGTATGCGAGGTTGTCCGGTATAGCGGTGAATCCCCAAAAATCTAGCATTTTCCTGCTGGGCAGTTACAAGGGAATCCCTGTAGAAAGGTTGCCGGTGTTGCAGGTGCCATGGACTGTGGGCTCCTTCCGCTACCTTGGAATAGATGTGTACCATACGGCGGAGGAGGAACACAGGCGTAATACCGAGATGGCCGTTGGGAAAATCCGCAAATGTATGAGGTTTTGGGAGAAATTGCCCTTAGCGATGATGGGGCGGGGAGAGATGCTTAAGATGGTGGTTCTACCTAGGCTCCTACATTATTTTAGTAATATTCCACATATGATTCCCAAGAGGTTTTTTGTTCGACTAAATGGTATGTGTAGAGACTTTCTGTGGCATGGTACTCAGAATAGAGTAGTGCTCTGGAAGTTGCAGAACTCTCACGATAAAGGGGGAGTCAAGCTACCTAATTTTGAGGTCTATTATACAGCGAGTCAATTACAGTTTGTGGCCAAATGGCTCTCCGATGAAGCGACCCCTGAACTTAGACTGTTTGGGCAGGACTGTGCCCCGTTTTACCTGAAATAAATTATCTGGTTGCCAGAGTCACAAATAAAGGAGTGCCCGGGGATGATGAGGCTTGGGTGGAAAATGTGGCGACGAGCATGTATAATGATGGGGGACCCGCTCCCGTGTTCCCGGCAGGTACCTCTGGTTGCTTTGGCGGGAGGAGATGAGCAACTGAGGGTGATTATCAGAACCTACTGGGAGTCGGATGGGCTAGTAACGTTGGGAGATATATGGCAGGAGGGGACCATCAGGGAGCTTGGAGGACTTGGAGAGGAGGCAGGACTACATGGGGGCCAGTATGTTACGTATCACAGGTTGGTGCGGAAGATTCGGATAACGTGGCCCGAGACAGTGTTGGCGGAGGAACCGGACGCCATTATGGGGATGATATATGACACAGCTGAAGGGGGGCATGAGATCTCTAGATTGTATGAGATGGTAATGGCTAAAGTTGGAAAGGAATTGACACATTTGAGATTGGATTGGGAAACAGAGGTGGGAGCCCAAATGGAGGATGGGATGTGGAAGCGGGCCCTGGGATACCATAAGAAAGTATCTAGGAATGCCAGATTGCAGCAAATACAGCTGTACGTAACACATAGAGCGTATATGACCCCGGTGAGGATATCTAAATTCAGGAATGCTGGGAGACAGGCGTGCCCTAAGTGCGATGAGGAGAATGCTGATATGACACACATGTTTTGGTCATGCCCAGTGGTCGAGTGTTTCTGTAGAGAAGTCGCACAAAAGCTAGCAGAGAAAGGGGTCACGCTCGCCATAGACACGGCCTGGGCCTGCCTGTTGGGAGGGTTTCCTAGGCCACGAAAACTGAAGCATGTTGGGAAACTGAAAGACATGGCGTACGTGCTTGCAAAGCGAAGGATAGCTATGGGATGGAAAAAGTGTCATAAGCCACGGGTGGAGGCGTGGTGGAAAGAATTTCAGAAATGGTCGGAGGCTGAAACGGTGGTATGGCAGGAGGCAAGTAGCATGTCTTGGGAGGAAGAAGTGGGTACCCTGATGGCATGGAAAGCATGGATATCTGGAGTATTTGGAACAATGTTAGATCCAGAGGAATCTGATGAATGTAATGATTGTGGATTGCACTGCGTGTTTGGTTTGTATTGTTGGTTGTATTGAAAAACGAATAAAACATTTTTTAAAAAAGTTTTTTAAAAAAATAGTGCCAGTTTTCTTGCTTATAGTGCCACTGTCAATCACCCCATACCTCTCACGCATGATGCTTGTCAGCATTTCTCTATTTTCTTTGCAAAAACTGAATATTTCACTATCCCTGGAGATGAAGAGCCATGCGACCGGCCGAAACAAAGCTCCACCGAGAGACCAGGAACCTGCAACCACAACCTAGCAATATCCTGAAGGGAGTCTGCTGCGCGAGACAGAGCCCCAGTCATCAATAGAGGCCTGTACATACTCTTAACCCTCCAAGAACATTACGCTTACCTGTGAAAGCCGTGGAATGGCCCCACAAAACAGACCAACTGACAAGCATGCAAGGCCCTCACACAGACTAACATGAAGAGCATGACTTACCGCCACTGGCCACCGTTACAAAGCCTTAGTTGACAGACACGCGAGAAAAGGCTGGGGCTTGGACACCCTTTTGTGTCTTTTGATTGTACCATTTCCCAGGAGGGGAGAACAGGGAAAAATGGTGTGACATGCAAAGTCAGCATCCTGGGACTTCGGGTAAGTGAATCGGGCGGAGCTGGAACACTCAGGATGCCGGTAAGTATAAAAGGAACTTAATTTATTAAGCTACAGTGTTAGGTAAAGCAATTAGGCAGGAGGAATAGATGGTACATCTTTATGGTTCAAGCTCCTACCCTGAAGTCCTGAGCAACGGACTTCATTGGAATCTGGGGCAATCCAGATTCTACATTCTAAGCATCTTGTGACATGATATGCAGTTAGATACTACACATTGATTCGGGGAACCAGTGGGGAAGGATAACCGATGGGAAAGAAAGTATCAGGGGCAGAATAAAAGGAAGCAGGAAGTTGAGGGTTTTTCAGGCGAGGTCAAATTCAGGCTTTGTGCAAGCTGAAGTATTGGTTGCTGAAAGGAAGTGGTACTGGAAATGAATGAGCATGTGGGTGTGTGGAGTGATAGGAGAGAGTAGGGAGTGAGTGAGGTGATTGTGAGTGTGAAAGGGGGTGATTGAGAAAGTGGGGGAGGAGTGGTAGTGGTGTGGCGAGCGGAAGAGTACCAGTGGTCTGGAGAGGGGAGAGTAGTAGCGTGGGGATGTTAGTGTGCGATAGCGTAGCAGAGAGTAAAATCAAAGGGTGGCGGTAGATAGAGTGAGGAACATCAGAGGGATAGAAGAGGACGTGTCAAAGGGAGTGAGGAGAAAAAGTGGGTGAGTAGGGGGAAGGAGAGTAAGAGGAGAGAAGGTTGAGTGTTAGAGGTTTAGAGAAAGGAATATCACAGCAGGACCAGAGAGGGTGAAGAATTGAGTGTCTTGAAGGCACAACCATTAAATCATTCCCTTGGGGAAATCATTTCTTAGGAACCCGTAGATGGTTCCCAGAGGAAGCCTAGACTGATATTCTGTTTGCCTTTAGGCCATCACCAAAAGGAAGACAGATTGTAGTCAGTTGAGGTTACCGATCTGTATTACAAGTCTGGCGGTCAAAGAACGCATGGGTTCGGGTTGGCCTTCCCCTTCCTAGGTTAGAGAGTGGCAGCTATTAGGCCCTTTGCTGAATTGAAAATAAAAACCCTTGTACTGTCTCTGGGAGTTGGCGTGTTCTTGAGGCCATTTGAAATATACTATTGTTTAGATATCAGTAATAACCAATTGAAAGTGTCCCGTAGAGGAATACGATCCCCTCTCCATACACAATACTTGTTGAAAAAGAGAGGCAATAATCTTTTTTATTTTAGGAACAGCCTGCTTCGACTCACCTCTGGGTTGTTGCTCAACTAAACGCACGGTTTATCATGAGCACACAATGCTTTCTTTTGGCACATGTATTTTTCCCTGCGTAGGGGTACTTTTTTGCTATATATTTTGGCAGATCATGAATGCTTTGATTGGTTTAGGACTTCTCTTAGAACTGCATATAAAACATTTGATTATTGTTGCCAATATATTTAGTGTTGTAAGATGCAGTAATGCATAAAGAATTGCACAGGTCAGGTTGTGGAGGGGAGAATTCCCTTTCACACTTCCCTCAGATGATAGCTCACCAACTTTGAAAGCTCACAAAAGGGGTTTACCTTGTTAGTCAGGTGCAGATAATGTCTCTACGAAAGGAAACCATTTCCGCAGTTGACAAAAAAATATTTAGAGGGAACATTGGTGAGGACGGTGTAAATATAAGTAAAGATAGGGAATTGTGTGTAGGAGAGGCGTGAGGAGAGAGATGAGAAGCGGGGTTTGTAAAGAGGCGAGGAAAGAGGAAGAAGAGAGTGAAGACACTGAGGGACAGAAGGGAGGAGAGAGAGTAGAGGAAGAAGACTGGAGATAAGACTGAAGAGGAGAGTGAATGTGTGGTAGAAGGAGGGGAAGAAGAGAGGGGCAGCTTGAGTGACAGAATCGACCAGTGTGTCCTTTAGTGGCACAAGAAAAATCGGCATTTCCTACTGAGACCTTAGAAGAACCCAGGTGGGAGTCAGATAGATGAGGCTTTTGCTTTAAGCTCTCAACTGTAGCAAACGCTTAAATCGAAGGGATTACTGCTCACTTGTTGCCAAACCTGGGGTTAGGAAAGTCTGGGTTAAGGAGGTGGGATCCCACGGGAGAGCGTGATAGGGAAGCCCTTTGAGCCATTTGTTCCATTTGAGAAATAAAAACCCTTGAACCATCTTTTGGAATCTGAGTGTTATTCAAGCCGTCCGGTGACTGTGGGGATCAAGTTCCTTTAATAATTGAACTGATTAGAAATATTGCAAATTATATGAATGGCTACGTGAAAGATTTTCTGGGTCATTTTAAGTTTATTAACAATTGGTACAATTAACAATTATGTGAGGATTGTGTACATGCCTTCAGAATAAACAGTATATACATTTTTGGTGAAGATGGTTTCAGCAATCCAAGTATTCATGTGAAATGAATAACATATACAACATGATTCCACTGACGTTTTAAACCCTGCTCTAATGGTTATCATGAAAAGAAGTATGCCTGTTTCCAAATTCGCTAGGCCCTCTTTTTTAGAAAGTATTTGTAACAGGTTTTCGAAACGCACAAAAGACTGACTGCTTTAACTATGTAAGCAATTGTTTTAAACAGTGCAACATTTCTCAACTGCCCTGTCTGCAGTCTAACATGCATTAACTCCATCAGAGCACATTTTCAGTTAGTCCAGAAATCTGTACCAAAGCTCAAACGTTTCTGATGAGAAAGGTATCAAATTGGATCAACCATTGGGGCATACACTTCAGACACAGACAGCACAGTCAAGTTCCAAAGATCATGGATGGTAATGCAAAGCGCAAGTGAAATGAGGCTGAAAAACTGGAAGCTTTCAAGACTTCCTATTACAATTTTAGCACACTGGAAGACCATCTCAACTGACATCTACACAACATTACACTGCTCAGAATATCGCGCATTAGAAATGCATAACTTCCTACAAACCCCAATTGAAGAACACAAAGTCCTAAAAACTCTTCTGTGTAGAGAAATAAAGCACCGGCTCAGACCGCTTCATAGCAGACTTTTAGAAGTCACAGCACATAGGGCCTTATTACAAGTTTGGCAGTAATGAGAATAGCGGGTGTTTTACCACTCCTCCAAACTTCTCATTGATTCCCCCCTTCTCTTATCCAAAATCTCCTTTGCACGAAAACAAAGAGGACCCAATGGGAGATCTGCTCACATGCAGGCATACCATACGTGGACCAATCATGGACCACAGTGGTCCCAGGCATTCACAGCACACCAGACTCTCTGGCACCTAGGATGTGTATTGGAACCAGACAGTCCAGTCCACAACCTGGAAGCACACACACACAAGGCATGCAGAAGCCTGCAAAAGCTTGGTGTTTTGCAGGAGAATGCATGCCCAAATAAGGACTGACCCGTGTCGGCTGGACCTGGGGAAGGTGAAGGGGCAAGATGGCCAAAGGACAGGACAAAGAACCTTGTGGCATGGCCATTTTGGACCCAGGCGACCTATTCATGCCAAACGAGGTAACCGCAGTTTACCTGGCAGGAAAGGGTTAAAAATATATGAAAAGATAAGCTGCCACCAGCCCTGTCGAAGGAACACCTGCACTTCTCCTAAAAAATTCTTTGAGAGTATCTAGGGCCTTTAGAAATGACAGGAAGACCCAAGTGTACTATACTGGAATGTACATTGTGCACTTGCAACATGTTGCAGAAATGTTGCAACATTGACAAGGACTAAGGGAAACAAAGTCTCCCAGTACTGACTGTCTTCAAGGGCATGTCAGTTTCCACATAATAATGTGAGCGAAATGCCCAGGGGATTGCAGCAGAAGGCTGTGCTCCCCTGGCAAAGTCAGACTATGGTGTTTAACATCAGCAAAAAGTTGGGGGGTACACAACTGGAGGGAAAATTACAAATGAAATGGAAATCTTTCCCAACACTCGCCCCTCCCAGACCAAGGACCAGGGGAATTAATACACCCCTGGATGAGTCTCATGTTCAGGTCGGTTAAACATTCTGAACAACCCATCAGCATTGCTATGTTGAACACCTGGCTCAATAGTGAAAGCCTTGAAGGCTTATGGACTACCTGGGCAACTTTGGATTCTCTCCCTTCATGTTCATTAGCCACTTCAAGGGCGTATGGTCAGTTTGCACAATCAAGTGGGTCCCATAGAGGTAGGGCCTCAGCTTCCTTAGGGCCCACACAACAGACAAACATTCTTTCTCTACTGTGGACTATCTGACCTCTCTGTCCTTTAGCTGGCGACTAATTAAGCCAATAGGGTGTTCCTTACCCTTCTCATCTACTTGTGATAGTACAGCTCCTATCCCAGTGTCAGAGGCATCTGTCTGCACAATAAAAGGTATTTGGTAACCAGGGGCCCTGAAAACAGGGGCCTGTCACAAGGAGTCTTTTATGCCATTGAAGTCCTTCCCACACTCTTCAGACCAAGTTACATTCTTGGGTGTTTTAGGGGTTGTGAGAGCAGTCAGAGGGGCAGCTATGGTGCCATAGTCTGCCATGAAGTTTCTGTAGTACCCCTGTGAGTCCTAAAAAGGCTCTCACTTGGGTTTAAGTAGTGGGGCTAGGCCAGTCTTGTACTGCTTGTACTTTAATGGGTAGAGGCTGTCCACGGTAGACCACTGAACCTTGTCCAATCTGGCACATACTGGCCTTTATGGTCAAGTGGGCCTTGTGAAGAGCCTGCAACACAATCCTAAGGTGTTTGACATGATCCTCCCAGGTGGCACTAAAAACAGCTATATCATCCAGATATACTAGACAGAATTCATCCAACCCATTAAGGACATGACTCGCAAACCTCTGGAAAGGGGCAGGGGCATTCTTCAACCCAAAAGGCATTACCCTGAACTGGTAAAGACCCTCTGGTGTTGAGAAAGCAGTCTTCTCTTTGGCATGTTCTGCAAGGGCTATTTGCCAATAGCCTGCAGTGAGGTCAAATGTGCTGAGGTATTTGGAAGCACCCAAAGTATCCACCAGCTCATCTGTTCTAGGCAAGGGGTGTGCATCTGTCTTGGTGACAGCATTCAGAGCCCTGTAATCCACACAGAACCGCAACTCAGAGGTGCCTGCCTTTGGAACCAAAACCACAGGGCTGGACCAAGGACTACTAGAGGGTTCAATCACCCCAAGATCCAACATTTTGTTGAGCTCGGTCTTAATGTAAGATGTTACTTTGTCTGACATCCAGTATCCCCTACTTTTAGCAGGTACACGGTCTCCTGTGTCAATGTCATGTTTGCACCAAGGTGTCAAACCAAGGGGTTGTGAGAACAATGGGGAAAATTGTTTCAGCAAACATTTCACCTAAGATTGTTGATCAGAAGTCAGTTGAGGGGCTAATTTGACACCCTCAATGGAGCTATCTGAAGGACTGCCCTGGAACAGGTCAGGGAGAGGTTCCGACTCCTCTTCAACATCTGAAGCCAGCAGCAGTGAAGCGATTTCAACTCTTGGGAAGAAAGCCTTCAGCCTATTCACATGGAACACTTTTGGAGCTTGACCAGCCCGTCCAACAACCACTAAATAGTTGACCTCACCCAGTGATTCCACCACTGTGTAAGGGCCTGAACATTTGTCTTGTAAAGCTCTAGGCCTTATGGGATTCATTATCAGGACTTGCTGACCTGGTGAGAAATTGATGAGGGCAGTTTTTTGGTCATACCAATGTTTCACCAGTGCCTGCCCTGCCTTCAGTTTCTCACTAGCCAGACCGCTCCAGTCCGCTCCATGCGCTCCAGTCCGCTCCATGCGCTCGAATCCGTTCCATGCGCTCCGATCATTTCCATGAACTCTAAATTGTTTTATGCACCCCATCCACATATTTCACCCGTACCTTCCACATATTTCACCCGTACTTTCCATATACTTAATCCGTTCTATCCACATACATCCCCCATTCCACCCACATACGTCCCCCATTCCACCCACATACGTCCCCCGTTCCATCCATACGTCCCCCCGTTCCATCCATACGTCCCCCCGTTCCATCCGCTCTACACACTCGTCCGTTCTATGCACCTGTCCGCTCTACGCACTCGTCCGTTCTACGCATACATCCGCTCTACGCACTCGTCCGTTCCACGCACCCATCCATTCCGCGCACCCATCCACTCTACACATTCGTCCGCTCCAAGGACCCTTCCGCTCCACACACTCATCTGTTCTACACACCCATCCGCTCTATGCACCCATCTGTTCTACACACCCATCCGCTCTATGCGCTAATCTGCTCTATGCGCCCATCCGCACAGCGCACACATCCAATTCACGCACCAATCCGCTCCACGCACTCATCTGCTTTATGCACTCATCAGCTCTGCACAGTCCTTCGATCTATACACTCATCCGCTCTATACACTCATCCGTTCTACACATTCATCTGCTCTGTGCACTCCTGCGCTCTACGCACTCCTGCGCTCTTACGCGCTCATTCGCTCAATACAGTCATCCGCTCTACACACTCGTACGCTCTATGCATTCATCCGCTCTACGCATTCGTCCACTCTACACACTCCTGTGCTCTACACACCCATCCACTCCACGCACTCATCCGCTCCACGCACTCATCCGCTCCACGCACTCATCGTTTTTATGCACTCATCTGCTCTACACAGTCCTTCGCTCTATACACTCATCCGCTCTATACACTCATCCGTTCTACATATTCATCTGCTCTGTGCACTCCTGCGCTATACGCACTCTTCCGCTCTTATGCACTCATCCCTTCTACACGCTCATCCGCACAATACAGTCATCCGCTCTGCACACTTGTCCGTTCTACACACTCATCTGCTCTATGCATTCATTCGCTCTAAGCACCCTTCGGTTCTACGCTCTACGCATTTGTCCGCTCTACACACTCATCCCCTCTATGCATTCGTCCGCTCTACACACTCATCCCCTCTATGCATTCGTCCGCTCTACACACTCATCTGCTCTACACACTCATCCGCTCTACATGCTGATCCGTTCCACACGCTTCATCCATTCTACCGATTTCATCCGCTCCATTCACTTCGTTCATTCATCATGCATTATCGGTTCAGGCCATGTCACTTGGCATACGTACTGGATCCGTTCCATGCTCTCTATCTGTTTCATGCGCTACCATCCATCACATGTACTTGAATTGTCTATTCTGTATTTTCCATTTGTGCCATGCACTAATACATTCCATCTGTCTGTGTACTCATCAGTCTCCTGTATTCATATTTCCATCCTCATCTCTTCATTCATTACATCCATTTAATTAATTTAGACCGCATTACTGTTTTCGTACGATTTATTCTTTTTATCCACTTCACTACTATGATCTACTTTACTCATTGTATTCTGTTTGTCCTTTTGGTTTACATTAGCGGTTATTAGTTGTCGATTTCTCGCTTGGCTCTGGATGTTGTATTGTTATTTGTCTTATTGTTATTCAAAATCTAATAGTTTGTTGAGTCAGTGTCATTGAGATGTTGTTATTCAGTTTGAGTTAGTTTGAGTACGGTTTGGTTTTAGGGGAAGAGCCAAGTTTTGCGCAAAGACATTAGATCTTCAGTTAAGCGGATGTGTGGTGGAAGTGCGTTCCACAGCGTGGGGGCCAAGGCTGAGAATGATGATCCGCCTAACCTGACTGAGTTTGTTTTAGGTATGACTAGGAGGCCGGCTGAGCTTGATCTTAGAGTACACGGGGGTTGATTGGGTTTCAGCTTCTCTTGTAGATATTGAGGTCCGGTTTTATGCAGTGCTAGGTGAGAAATGCATAAGGTTTTGAAGGTCACCCTTCGGGCCACCGGGAGCCAGTGCAGAGTTTTTAGGGCTGGGGAGATGGTCTCTCGGGCCGAGCGCTTGGCTGCAGCGTTTTGTGCTCTTTGTAGTTTATTCAGTTGGTAAGCGTGGACTCCGAGGTAGAGGGGGTTAGCGTAGTCCAGTCTTGATATAACAATTGATTGGACCGCAGAGTGTCTGTTGGGAAAGGAGAGGTAAGGAAAGATGCGCCTAAGATTTTTAAGGTGGTAGTGGCAGGACTTTGAGACGTTGTTGACTTGGCGCAAGAGTGTTAGGTCAGAGTCAAGGGTGCATCCAAGGTTTTTTACTGAATTAGAGGGAGTCGGTGAGTTGCCCATGGCAGATGGCCAGGGTAGTGGGTGTGGAAGAAGTTCCGAGTTGCCACATACCATGATTTCGGTTTTGGAGGGGTTAGCAAGAGGTGGTTTTTGGTCATCCAGAGCTCTATGTCGTGGAGGCAGGAAGCGAGGTCAGGTTGGCAGGTTGGTTTTGAGTTCATGAGTTTTAAAATTAGTTGAGTATCATCAGTGTAGTTGTAACACAGGATGTTGTGTGAACAAATTATTGGTGGGAGGTTGGTTAAGTAGAGATTGAACAGGAGGGCAGATAGGCATGCTCCTTGTGGAACTCCCGTGTCGACCGGTCGGGATTGGGAGGAATAGGAGGAGAGTTGCGTTATTTGGTACCTGTCTTTGAGGAACGAAGCTATCCATTTGAGAGCAGTTCCACAAATTCCTAGGGAGTGGAGGCGGTCAAGGAGGATTGAGTGATTGTTGTGTCAAAGGCGGCGGATAGGTCGAGAAGGATTAATGCGGCGCATCCCGTGGAGTCTGCCATGTTTTTAAGGTCATCCCAGCTTGAAGTTAGGGTGGTTTCAATTCCGTGTCGGGCTCTGAAACCTGATTGTGCGGGGTCTAGGAGATTGTTGGCTTCGACAAAGGCCTTTAGTTGGGAGTAGGTGCTTTGGTCAATGAGTTTGGCAAGGAACCTGGTGTTCGAGATGGGGCGGTAGTAGAGGTTTGACATGAACTCTTTTAAATGCGTTGGGCAAAATACCCAAGGAAAGGGAGTAATTTATGATGGATCTTGCGTGTTCTCCTGCGCAGGTAGAGGCGAACATTTCTTTGAGGGTTGTGGCCGGGCAAGGATCTAGCAGAGAGCCGGATGGTTTGCTGGCAGAGAGAAGTATGCGAAATTGGTCGGGTGATATTGGACTAAAGGAGTCAAACGTTGGTTGCTTAGTGGTCGAGGGCTGTGGGTTGGCTGGTATGGGGGGGGGAGGGTTGGCTGGTGGATGTAAGAGAGCCAGTTTGGTGGTTAGAGCGTTTATTCTTTCGAGAGCCATGGCGTAACAGTGGAGAAAGATTGAGTCTCACAGTGATTGTGAGGTGGTCGGGACGGTGGTAGTGCCTGATAGTTTGGTGAATTCAGTGATTTTGTGAAGTTCTTTGCTAGGGTTCTTGCAGTTTAAGATTCGGGAGTTGTAGTGGGCTTTTTTGCTTTCCGGATATCGGCCTTGTACTGATGAAGGTGCCGGGCCAAGGTGGCTCTGCTCTCTTCGGTTTTGTCTTTCTGCCATTTGCGTTCTAGGATTTTATATAGTTGTTTAGTGGTATTCAAATCTGGTGTGAACATCTAGGGAACAGGCCACGGCGGGCTGACGGTTTTCAAGAAAGTGTGAGCCGCATTAGTGAGGTGTTGAGCCATGAGTCAAAGGCGTCGGGGGGGTTAGTTGTTTATTGAGTTGGCAAGTAGGTGGAGGAGACTGGAGGAGTGCGTCAGCTAGGTCAGGAAGGATTATTTGTTTTTTCCAGCATTTGCGTAGAATCGGAGGTTCAGGTTCGAGTATGGGAAGCGGGACGGGTGAGCGAATGGCGAAAGAAACAATGAAGTGATCGGACCAGATCAGGGGTGGTGGGGTTTAGATGTATCAGTTTGTGGGAGCTGAAGATGGCATCAAGAGTGTGTCCTTTATAGTGAGTCGGGCCGTTTATGTGGGGTTGGAGGTTAATCGCGTCTAGCCCGTCAACCAGAGTGTGTGTCATAGGGTTGGTGGGGATGTCGAGCCATATGTTGAAGTCTCCTAGAAGGGTGAGGTTGGAATGGTTTAGTTGAAGGGTGGCAATAGAGTCGCAGAGGTTGTTTGAGAATTGTCTATCATAGCCAGGGGGTCTGTAGATTATTAGGAAGCTGTGTGAGGACGATGGGGAAAGGGATAGTTTAACGAGGAGTGATTCGCAGGAAGGAATAGAAGGTTGGTTGTCGATGATTGAGGCATGGAGGTGAGACTTGTAGACGAATGCTATGCCCCCTCCTCTAGAGGGACGGTTCAGTGGGATGAGGGAGTCGTCAGGGGGAAGGCTTCATTGGCGATAGGGGCAAAATCGTCAGAGAACCAAGTTTCAGTGATGAAAACCAGGTCTGGTTTGTCAGAGGCGGGGAGGTCAATGATGCAGTGTCTGTTTTTTGCTGCGGACCGGGCATTAAATAAGATGCAATTCCTTTCGGTAGGTGAGGATGGTGTCGGAGCTGCACCGATATGGGGAGCGGGGGGGAGAGGGTAGAATCTGGAGAGCGAGAGGGGTGGGGTGGTTGATGATCGATGGGAAAAGTGGGCGAGCAGAAAGGTTGGCGGGTTTCGGGTGGGAGTGGATGGATGCTTGTGATCAGGTGATTGGGTTTGGCACGGGGGATTTGGCGGTGGGGTGTAGGGGGTTAGGAGTTTCAGTTGCGGTTGGTAAGAAATCAAGGGACAGGGGTTTCAGGAAGGGTGAAGCAAGGGGGGATGGTGGTGATTGGGGGAATGAGGTGGTGGGTCGGGACAGGGGAGGCGAGGAGTGCCGAGAGAAAGAGGGGGACCAGGTATGTTTCCCCTTTAGTGTTTTTGTTGTGATTGGTGTGTGCGAGAGGGTGGGAGGGGTCACAGGGGGGAGGGATGAGGCTTCTGTTCTTGCTAGGGCTAGGCATGCAGTTTTTAGGGAGGGGAAAGGGTGTGGTTGGGGGGGATGATGGTGGGGGTTAATGGGAAAAGCGGGGGGTGCGTGATTGCTGGGCAGGGTGTGCCCGGTATGCTAGTGAGGGGAGCGAGTATGATCAAGTTGGGCTGATCAGTGGGGGGGGGGGTTCGGAGGAGGAGTGGATTTAGGGTGGTTGGCTCGCCATCGTGCTGGGTAGGGGATGGGTGGGATGTGGTGGAGGGTGAGATGATTTGGGGATGGAGGGGACGGTAGGCAGGGGTGGCGGGATGGCGGAGGTGGTTCACGGGGGTCGTTTCCGGCAGGCCTTGGTGGGTTGGGTGCACTCATGGTTAGTAGCTGTGACATAGATGGGTTGGAAGATATCGTTCACACCATCCCACTATAGCTATAACACCGGATGTTAGTTGTTGACTCTTTCTGTGATTAACAGTGCCACGGCAGTACTTGCTATTTAGGTACAGTTTCAGATGCAAGTTACACTTTATATTTGGACTTTATAAGTTCAGCTATATCACTGAGTGAGATTATTTATGGTTTGTGGGTTCAACTAGGCAGGGTGATATCATTCACTTATTCTAGGTTTTAATGTACTTATCGTAAACTAGGCTGCAGATATGCCTTTAGGCGGTTTTGAAGTGAAGCTGGACCTTAGGATATGCTGTTAGTTGCAACTACAGCACAGTTACGCTGTTGGGTAGACTTTCTTCTAGCAAGCTGGAATACAGGTATGATATTAGGGAGAAATTTGGCTGTAACAACACCACAGATATGCTTTTAGGTGGACTTTCAAATGCAATTTAGGAGGATTTTCTAATTGCAGTCATGATACAGATACGCTCTAGGGTAGACTTTCTAGATGCAACTTTCAGATGCAATTATGACACAGGTATGCTTTAAATTATGACATAGATAAGCTATAGGGCAGGTTTTCTAAATGTAATTGTGCCACAGGTATGCTATAGGGCAGACTTTCTAGACTTTGGCACAGTGACGTTATTAGGGACATGTCTAAATTCCGCTATGCCAAAGTGATGTTGTTATGTCCATTTCTAAATTCAGCTTTTGTATAGTGAGGCTATTAGGCACCCTTCTAAACTCCACTTTGCACAGAGGGGATATTGGGCGCACTTCTCAATTCAGACTTTGCACAGAGAGGATATTTAGGCAATCATATACAATTTTGCCCAGAGCGGCTATTAGGCACACTTCTACATTCAAGCAGGGCACGCTATTAGGCACTCTTCTAAATTCAGGTAGGCGCGCTGTTAGGCACACTTCTAGTTTTGTACAGAGAGGATATTAGGGACGCTTCTAAATTCAATAACTCAAAGCTAATAGGCACACTTTTTGCACAGGGATGGATATTAGGGGCACACAGAGGATATTAGGCACACTTCTGCATTCAACCAGGGCACGTTATTGGGCACACTTCTAAATTCGAGGAAGGCACACCTCTAAATTCAGCTTTGCACAGAGAGGATATTAGGCACACTTTTAGATTCGAGCGGGCACACCTCCCAATTCAGCTTTGTACAGAGTGGATATTAGGTACACTTCTAAATTCAACTCCACACAGGGAATGATATTAGGAACATTTCTAATATTCAGGTTTGCACAGAGATGATTATCAGGCACACTTCTAAATTCTAGTTTTGCACAGAGAGGATATTTTTAATTCAAGTTTGCACAGAGATGATATCAGGCACACTTCTAAATTCTAGTTTTGCACAGAGAGGATATTTTTAATTCAAGTTTGCACAGAGATTTCAGGCATACTTCTAAATTCTAGTTTTGCACAGAGAGGATATTAGGCACACTTATAAATTCAGGTTTTGTACAGGGAGGATATTAGGCACACTTCTAAGTTCAATTTTGTATAGAGTTGATATTAGGCACACTTCAAAATGCAACTCTACACAGAGTGGATATTAGGCATACTTCTAAATTCAACCTTGCACAGAAGTGACTTAGGCACACTTCTAAATGTAATTTTGCACGGAGAGAGGGTATTAGGCACACTTATAAATTCAACCAGGGCAAGCTATTAGGCACGCTTCAAAATTCAATTTTGCTTAGAGAGGATATTACGGACGCTTCTAAATCCAAACAATGCGCGCTATTCCGCACTTCTAAATGCAAGGAAGGCACGCCATTTTGCACGGAGAGAGGGTATTAGGCACACTTATAAATTCAACCAGGGCACGCTATTAGACACGCTTCAAACTTCAATTTTGTTTAGAGAGGATATTAGGGACGCTTCTAAATTCAAACAATGCACGCTATTACGCACACTTCTAAATGCAAGGAAGGCACGCTATTAGACACACATCTAAGTTTAACTTTGCACAGAGAGGATATTAGGCACACTTCTAAATTCAACCACGACACGCTTATTAGGCACACTTCTAAATTCAACCAGGGCACGCTATTAGGTACACTACAAAATTCAGCTAGGGCACTCATTCCAACCTTGGAGGACCCAGTAAGTCCCCATTCTGAAAACCATTCCCCATTCCCATTCGAGCCCCCATAGGGCTCAATGGGAATGGGGAAGGAGCTAATAACGGGCCCGCCAATTGTGGGCCGTTATTAGCTCACTGGTCCCTTAACGGGTCCCGCTAAGGGCGGCTGGTAAAACCAGCCGGCCCTGGTGGGACCCGCTAAGGGACCTCAGAATGTGGCAGTAGCGGGTTAACGGCACCGGCATCCTTACCAGTGCCGTTAACCCCTTACCGCCAGGGTCAGAATGACCCCCATAGTCTTCAATGGGATGGCCTCAGGATACCTGGTGGCATGGTCGTCCAGCACCAGGATAAACCTATTGCCTGAGGATGTTTGGGGGTCAAGGGGACCAACAATGTTGATCCCTACCCTCTCAAATGGTACCCCCACAACTGGGAGTGGTACCAATGGAGTTTGGATTGTTGTGTCATTTTTTCCAGACAACTGGCAGGTGGCACAGCTCCTGCAGTGACTTTCTACTTGCACCCCCATCTCTGGCCAGTAGAAATGCATGGATACACTTTGCTTGGTTCTCTCAATGACAAGGTGTCCAGCAAGGGGCACTTCATGCACCAACTGCAAGAGGAAGGATCTTACAGCAAGGGGAACCACCAAACTCCTATGATCTCCTTCTGTAAACTCTGTAGGCTCACTATGGAGGAGCCCACCTTAACAATAAATCCTATGCTTCCCAGGAGGTTCAACCTCAAGCTGGAAGCAGGCCTGTCTCCTTGGGCCTTACTGAATTCAATCCTGTCGGGACCACATTCTACTAACAAACCTTGTAGTTCAGGATGGTCATTGGGGTCTAATACTTCAGGTAACACCTCTTCCTCGTCGGGTTCAGGTGTTTGACCAACTACCTCCACCTCAGTGGTTGGTGATTTAGGGGAAATATTTTATTACCCTCTTCTGTCTTTCTTGACTCCTTCAGCCTTGGGTTTCCCCTTTGGCTTGGGCTGGGCATTGGACTTGGCCAGTGCAGCCCTTGTTTGTGACCTTGTGCAGGGTTTCTCTGCTGTGTCTCCCACAAGCCCTAAAGCTCTGAGATCATTCCCCAGCAAGAACTTTCCTGGGACATGTCTCTGAATGCTCACTGGAATCCTGACCACTGTACCATTTATAGTAAGATTTACAGGCATAACTAGGAACTTGAGAGGTGGCCATCAGCTAACTTAGTGGGTAACAGAGGAGCTCTGGCAACTTCCTCTGGGTCTACCAAGGTAGAGTCCACTACAGTTCTACTGCACCCACTATCCCTAAGGGCAAGAGTATCTAATCCATTAACCAGCACACTGTCCTTAAAGTAGTGCTTGGTATTATCAGGAATCCTAGCATAAGCCCCCAAGACATTAGGCTCCCAGGAACCCAGGGAAACTAAAACTACCTCAGAATCTATCCCAGTGGGGAAGGAGTCTGAGGAGAAGGATGCCCCTGTAATCTCTTCTTCCTCATAGGAGGAGAAGACCAGATAAGCAGAGTGGACCCCTAAGGTTTTGACCTTACATCTGGGGTCCCCCTTCACATGGCCACTTGCGCCACAAGCAACACAAGATCCACTGGGTCTTGGGACATAGGGAGTCTTACTGTAACCAGAGTTCTGTTTTGGAGGATAACCTCCACTACTCTTTGTGTTCTCTTGTGACTTACCCTTGCATGTCTTTTTCTGACTCTTTTGGCAGGAGGTTTTATCAGATTCCCCACCCTCCTCATCTTTGGACTTTCCCCCCTCCTCCTGCTTACCAGGATGAGTCTTGTCCTCATGGGACATGCTATGTGACACCCACAAATCTGCTGCTATGGCCAGCTTCTTAGGATCTAACTCCTTTGAATCTGCCAAATGCTGCTTAAGCTCAGGGGCAAGATGCAAAAATATGTTCAAGCATGACAAGACATATTATACCCTCAAAGGTGGAGAACGTATAGCCTTCAACCCAGCCAGTCACGTTCTTTAGAGAATCAGTCACATATGACACCCAAGTACTTCCTGCTTTCTTTTTGTACTCTCTAAACCTCTTCAAGTATTGGGCAGGAGTCTTCCCAAACTTTAAGATTAGAGTTTGTTTCAACATTGCAAAATCCACTCTTTCAGCTTTTGACATTTCCATTATAGCACTGCAGCCAGAATGGGGTAGTCTTCTGAGCAACAATAATAATAATAATAACAATCATTATCATAATAATTATTATTATTTAGCATTTATATAGCGCTACGAACCCTCAGATATCCGAGCGCTGCTTATTATTACCCACGCTGTGTGGTGCTCATTTATTGACCTCGGAAGGACGAAAGGCTGAGTTTGGCCCTGCCGGGGTTCGAACCTGCATCAGCAGGCTCTGCACAGATGTCAAAGCGAGCGCTCTACTCTCTGTGCTATCGGGCCGGACATGCAATCCTATCAGCATTAACAACCTCTTGAACTACACATGCATACTCAAATGCATTCAACCAGTCCATAATGTCATTCTTCTCATCATACACACTGAGCAGATCTTTAGGAAATCATGGATAAGAGGTGGACCAAGACCCATGTCCAGATCCCTTGGATCAATTTGGATCCCTGCCCTCCTATTTTTCTGCCTGCTCCACTTTCAGCTTGGCCATGTGAAATTCAAGCTCCTTCTGCTCAACAGCAGCTCTTGTTTCTTGAATTCCAGCATGGCCTCAGCATCAGAGCTTGCAGAGGAAAGATTGGATATCGCATCCTCCCTGTCCCCATGGGTACCATTGATGAGGGCAGTGACAGAACTGTCAGTTCTGCCAGAGGAAGCAGCCCTGCCTCCTTCTGCACTCTCATCAGAGGTTATGGCCTCAAGTTGCAACTCTTGCCATTCCATGATTCTCTGAATCATTTCCACTGTTGTACCTTGAGCAAGTAAACCTCTCTCAGTACACATCTTTCTCAATGTTTCTGATCTAGAAGCATTTAAGGTTATAAAGGTACTTGTTTCCATTATATTACATAGGTCTAAGGCCTTTACAGTTATTACTACTAGGTTACTATGTGTCCTGGCTCGGGGTAATCTGAAATGCCAGCACTAGTGTGCAACAATGGATACCTTCAGTCCTATCCCCCCCTGTACACCAATTTGTTAAGACGGATTTCTGAACTCTGACCTGGTGGGCAGAGGTTCAGAACACCAGCCTAGTTTCTTGGAACAGGGTAACCTTCTGGATAAGCCAGACCAATCAAGGTAGCATTGGTGGCCGTCAAGACTAGGTCTCAGGAAGGGATCAGGTCAGACCAGACGTCCTTAGCGGGTCCCGCAAGGAGACCAAGGAGCTAATAACGGCTAGTATTAGCTCCATCCCCATTCCCATTGAGCCCTATGGGGGCTCAAATGGGAATGGGGATTGATTTTGTGAATGAGGAAATAACGGGTCCTCCAAGGTTGGAATGACCCGGTAATTCCTCATTCACAGAACCCGGAGCTGGAACCCGGTATGGAGGCAGCCATGCCCTTATTAAGGGCATGGCTGCCTCCATACTCGTAATGAGGCCCTAGGTCTCAGGAGGGGTGAGGGTGACTGAAAGACCTCAATGAGCACAAAGAGTAAAGGACACTTACAAATCACTCCGAGTCAAGTGTATGTATATTAAAAATACAAATACATGTATTCAAGGTCTTTGAGTTTCAACACAATAGTTATTAACAATAACACATTTAAACCAACACAATCCTACTAAAATACATATATACAAGACAAAGGGGCCTAAAGGGTTAATGCACGAAATGTGTCCACAACCTAGAAAAGGGAAGGAAGCAGGTAGTGCAAAGAGTCTTTAGGCAGTTCTGCAGTAATCACAATCTTAACTGAAAGGCAGTCCAGTCCCTAAAATGAGAGGAGCTTAGTGCTCAAATGTACTTGCAATGCTGGAGCAGGCGATAGTGGGCGAAGCAGGGTATTTTGTTGGGGCTGTAGCAGCTCAGGAAGGTGGGTGAGGTGATGCAGAATAGGTTCCCACTATTTGTGGAGGCTCTCCCCGTTAGGGCAGAGCAGGTTCCAAGAGTTGGGAATAGTTTGCACTAGCAGTGGAAAAACGTGGGGCCCTCAGGGCCCACTCATGCGTAAAAATGTATGGATGCGCTGGGGTCCGCCGGTAAGCGTTGCAATTACTCACCGACCCCCGGCACACTCCGGACCAAACTTCGGCAGTCGAGTCCACTTCAGTTGCAGGTTCAAAAGCGTCAATCTGGCAGCTCTCGGCTTTCAGCGACAAATAAAGCCCCCATGTTGCAGAATTAATAAGAGGAAGAGCCACAGTCACCGCGACCGATGCTAGCAACATGGATTTGGGGGCGGTCATGACCTAGCTGTAAGGCGGTACAGAGTATTTAATAACCTTTGCCTCAATACTTTTGAAAGGAGCCGAGAAAAACTATGCCACCATCGAAAAGGAGGCTTTGGTCGTCAAGTGGGCCACCAAAGGTTACGAAATTTCATGGTGGGCACAAGATCCAAGTTTCACACAGATCATAAATCCTTAGTTGGAATTATCACGTTCAAGGGGTTGGATGAGGTGCCTGGCAGGAGATGGGTCTCTTGTTTCCAGGAATATGATTTCATTGTTAGATACATCCCAGAGTAGAGAACGATGCTGCAGACTGTCCGTCAAGGATGTCCGTAAAATTTTGAAAAGGATGATGAAGATGGACAGCGAGGTTGAGATTAATGACAGTTCTGTCTCCCAAGAAGAGTGGGATCCGACCTCCCCATTCCCATTGAGCCCTACAGGCAGGCAGTGGCATCTTATGATGTATGATATTCTGGACTAAGCTGACACTGTCCATGATAGGGCGCACAGCTATAGGGCTCAATGGGAATGGGGAGCATTTTTTTTCCTGGCACCCGGGAATGGGGAATTACCGGGTCCACTGGGGCTGTAATGCCCCGGTAATTGGCCATTCTCGGGCACCTGAAAAAAAGTGACTACGGCTGCAGCCGTGCCGGTTTTGTCGGCACGGCTGCCGCCGGAGTCATAATGAGGCCCATTGTCAGAGATTAATCTCCCCAAACTCAATAAATAAGAGAGTGATAGTCTAGAGATCCCTATTACGTTAGAAGAACTGGAGATTGATAAAGAAACTACCAACCAATAAAGTCCCAGGTGCGGATGGGCTCCCTGGGGAATTTTATAAAGAATATATGGCTGAAATACTTCCTCCATTACTAGCAATGCTAAATGAGGCATTAGACATTGGCAAATTGCCAGAGTCCATGAGATAATCGAGCATTATCCCACTCCTCAAACCGAATAAACCGAATACAGAAAGTGGATCGTATAGGCCCCTCTCGTTGCTGAATCAAGATGGGAAGATTCTGTCATGATCTCTGCTTCCAAAAGATCAGGACTTGCCCGACTCCCTTGGAAGCAGACCCATAACCCCGGTTCCGAGTGCCAGCCAGTCCCAATTGGGACCTTTTGGACCCTGTCCTAGCACCAGTGGCACCAGGCTCAAAGATGCCCAGTCCCAGCGCTGGAAGCGCCGGGCTCATAATGCTTGGGTGGACTTACCTGCAGCAGACCATGCTGCTTACTTACCTGCCAGTTGAACCCCTGATCCTCTTCTGTTTGGGACTACTTTTCCTGTTGGGTGGGGCTGGAGCCACTCCCTAGGTTCAGAACACTGGAACTCTTCTGGAAAGCAGGAACTCTTTTCTTAGGCGTGGCTGTGGAAGGAGACACCTAAGCACTACAGTAGGCTATTTAAACCACACCCGATGGATGAATCTTGCTTTGCGTTATTCTGCATTCTCTGCAGCAGAACACTCATCGTGTCTTCTGCTTCTGATCCTGGGCCTAAGGGAACAAAGGCTTACCATCCTGGAATCCAGTCTTCAGCAGCACCTGTAAAGACAAAGAAAGAACAGGTTAGCACTACGGTCTTCAGTGGCAGCGCATCTCTTACCTGGTCCATCGGCTGTCACCAACGCCTCACGCTGCATTCCGCATCTGAAAGACAAAAGAAGGTGCGTTTAAAGACATTGGGCAACTTTATTACTCACGTGCCATTACTCCTTCCCACGCCGAATCCAGTGGGTATTCCAGCACCCTTCAGCTTCTCTAAAGCTCCGAACTTGTACCTGCAAGATAAAAGGGACAGTTAGTGCGCATCGTGAAGCAGGCTACAAGCGCTTACTTACGTGCTTCCAGGCGGTTCTATTCCTCACGCGGGTTCGATCCTCAACTCTCATCAGCCCGCCATCCGCCATCGCCGGAACCCTGCAAAACAAGAGATATCATTACAAAAGACTTTTAAGACATTTGAAGTGCCCAGAACTTACCGTTCGTGCAGTTAACGACGGACAGCAGTCCTCTGAGGTCAAGAGGCCTGCACCCTTATCCAGTGAAGAAACTGGTTACGGCACCCTGCCCCGAGGCAGATGGAGAGCTCGGCGTTCACTTACCTAAGGTGAGGGTGTTAACCTTTGGGGTTCTACAGGAGAAGAGAAAGGGAAGAGGAGAGAGGCACCCAATAACCCCAGTTCATTAATCCCATATTTTCTATCTGCAGACATCTTACTCTTCGAGTCAGACATACAGTGCACAGAGGTCCAGCCCAAAGAGCCAACCGTGTGTTACACATCACCTTTGAAGATACGGCATTCACCCAGTCAAGACCGGCGCCTCTGCGGGAATCAGGTGAGCGTTACAGAACGCAAAGCCTATCGCAAAACTCCCACCCAGGCGCTATGGAAACCTTGGATACCGACCAGCTAGCCCAGTTACTTGGGGAACTAAGAGCAGAAGTGCATGCAGCCCGTCAGGAAACGAATGCTTTAAGAAGGGAACTGATTATTTCCAAGGAGCGAACAGACGATCTCGCTAGACAATTGCTACAGTCACAAGCCGGACAAACTCCGTTACCCGCATCAGGGGCAAATCTTCCTTCAACATCCTCTACGAACCCAGTGCAGATCAACCTACCTGGGAATGTACCTCTGACTCCGCCCGAACGATTTTCTGGTGACCCAAAGAGGTTTGCAGTATTTATTAATCAGTGCCGGTTGCACTTCTTATGCCGGCCAGCAGCCTTTCCAACTGATCAAGCTAAGGTAGCTTTCGTGCTTTCGTACCTTAGTGGCAATGCGGCAGACTGGTCGATCCCTCTAGTTAATCAAGATGATCCGGTTCTCCATGATTTTCGAGCTTTTCAGCTCAGTATGGAAAAACTGTTTGCAAGACATTCACAGGGGCAGGCCTTGGACAATGAGCTCCTTTCATTGCGACAGGGTAATCAAGACCTTTTGGCTTATATTGCATCTTTGAACAGACTGATAGTGGAAACTCGATGGCCTGAGGACAAAATGATTACGCTGTTTTATAGAGGTCTACGTGGAGAGCTCAAAGATGTGTTAGCCCAAGTAGTGAATCCCCCGCAAGACTGTTCGGACTATATTGACTTAGTCGTTCAAATTGACCACAGACTGCAGAACAGGAAGGCCGATCGTTCCAAGTTCGATGCTCGAGTATTTGCCAAACCATCAACTCCTACCAAAGGAGTAGACTCCGGGGAACCCATGCAAATAGGGGGCCTGAAAGGACCACTAACACAAAAGGAGCGGGAAAGGAGAAAACAGCTGCAATTATGCCTCTATTGCGGAAACTCGGGGCACTTTCTTCGAGACTGTCCGGTGAAACCAGCCAAGAAGGCAGTAGGAGCTGCAGTTACCAGGGTCACAAACTCTGAGCAGGGAAACGACCTCGCCCGACAAGAATAGAGGTCCTCTTGCCGAGCGTTAAAACCAGTTCCGTGACCTCGCATTTCGTGATACCTATGGTCCTCATTAGCCCTGAACATCCGGATCGATTACATGCGATTGAAGCTTACGTCGACAGCGGTGCCATCGGCAATTATGTGGATCATGAAATGGTTTTGAGGATGAATCTGACTCTTTGTCCAAAGGCTGTAAAGGACGTCATTACTACGGTGGATGGTACGGAGATAGCCTCCGGACCAGTAACGCATACCACCCAAGAAGTGACGCTAGTAAGTCAAGATGGACACCATGAGAAGATCGTGTTCGATGTGATCAAGGCCCCCCAGTTCCAGATTATTCTAGGAATTCCTTGGTTAGAGAAGCACAATCCTCAGATCGATTGGCGAGCAAGAACGGTTCAGTTTCCAGAATGTGTCTCTACTTGTCACCCTCGACCTGGTGTTGCACTGGCAGCAATTTCCTCGGAGGCTCCTCAGTTACCTCCTGAATACCTAGAATTCCAAGATGTTTTCCGGAAGGATCAGGCTAACTCTCTACCTCCTCATAGGTCTTATGACTGCCAGATAGACCTGATACCTGGATCTACTCCTCCTTGTAGTAGAATTTATGCCCTCACTGAGCCTGAGAATCTTCACCTCCGACAATACCTGGATCAATACCTAGCGAATGGGTTTATTCGTCCTTCCAAGTCCCCTGCTTCCTCAGCTTTGTTCTTCGTTCCAAAAAAAGAAGGGGACCTTAGAACTTGTATAGATTATCGCGCCCTGAACCAGATCACCGTTAAGAATAGATATCCGTTACCTTTGATCCCTGAACTCCTGGACCAAGTCAGAAAAGCATGCATATATACAAAGCTGGATCTTAGAGGAGCCTACCACTTGGTACGAGTAAAAGAGGGCGATGAATGAAAGACGGCCTTCCGCACCAAGTATGGGCTATTTGAATATCAGGTCATGCCCTTCGGACTTTGCAATGCCCCGGCCGCCTTTCAATATTTTATGAACGATGTCCTCAGAGAGCTTTTAGATGTGTGTGTTGTTGTTTACATTGACGACATCCTCGTTTATTCTTCATCGGAAACTGAACATCGGAAACACGTGAAAATGGTCCTCGAGAGATTGCGTCAACACAAACTTTTCGCTAAGTTGGAAAAATGTGTTTTCAACGTGACTGAAGTTGAATTCTTGGGATTCATATTATCACCTAGCGGAGTGCGTATGGATTCAAAGAAGGTCGATGCAATTCTCAAATGGCCATCGCCATCCTCCGTAAAAGGTGTTCAAAGCATGTTAGGCTTCGCTAACTTTTACCGCAGGTTTATCCCCGAATTCTCTCGAATAGTCCAGCCCATCACCGCCTTGTTAAAGAAAAACAAACGTTTTGAATGGTCTACCGAGGCGGAACAAGCTTTCCAGAATTTGAAGACTAGATTTATCTCTGCACCGATCTTAAAACATCCTCGCCCAGAACTCCCCTACATCGTTGAAACTGATGCTTCGAGCCTTGCCATGGGGGCAGTTCCATCACAAAAGGACCCAGTAACCAATCAGTTGCATCCCGTGGCATTTTGGTCCCGCAAATTCTCGCCTCCTGAAATCAATTACACTATTACTGATAAGGAACTTCTAGCTATCAAGTCCGCCTTTAAGGCTTGGCGGCATTATCTTCTGGGGGCCCGACACACCGTTACTGTGATTACAGATCACCGAAACCTGCAATATTTGAAAACCGCAAAAGCTCAATCCTCTAGGCAACTCCGTTGGGCACTATTCTTTGCCGAGTTTGACTTCATAATTACCTATCGACCTGGTACAAAAAACGGTAAAGCTGATGCCCTTTCTCGGATGGGAGTGGAAGAACATTTGATCAATCCTAAACCTGTACCTATCATTCCCGAACAAAGAATTCTAGGTGTAATCGCCACACAATCCATAGAGGAAGTTAAGGATAAAGCCAGGCTACTGGTAACTCCAGCAGACATACAGAATTGGCATCTGCAGGGAAAGGACTTTACGGTGAAGGACAACCTATTATATTTCCAAGAACGGTTATACCTGCCCAGCACAGATTTACAGAAAAAGGTAATCTCTTGTTATCACGATTCTTTAATGGAAGGACATCCCGGTATGACCAAGACCTCGGAAAAGATCAAGCGCTACTTCTGGTGGCCGTCTTGGAAAAAAGATATCAGAGACTTTATAATGTCCTGTGGAGTATGCGCCCAAAACAAGAGTCAAAAGGAAAAACTAGCCGGCCTCTTACGCCCTATTGACATCCCGCCTCGCCCTTGGCATACGCTTTCGATGGACTTCATCACCGATCTACCTCCATGCTCCGGATACAAGACGATCCTAGTAATCGTGGACCTATTCTCCAAGATGGCGCATTTCATTCCACTCAAAGGCTTACCAACAGCAGCAACTCTGGCCCGAGAATTTCTCGAAAACATCGTCCGACTGCACGGTTTTCCTTCAGTTCTAATTTCGGATCGAGGTAGTCAATTTATTTCTCATTTTTGGCGAAGTTGCTGTCGGTCGGCTCAAATTGATGTGAGACTTTCGACCAGCCACCACCCTCAAACCGACGGACAAACCGAGAGGACCAATCAAACTCTGGAACAGTATTTGCGCTGCATGCTACAACAAACTGAAAAAACTTGGAAAGATATCCTTTGGATAGCCGAATATGCCTACAATAACTCTGTCCACTCGGGAACTGGGAAGACCCCGTTTTTTCTTTTATACGGTAGTCACCCTCGAACCTCGGAGTTGGATCCACTCCAAGATCTTGGAACACCAGCAGTAGACCACCTGCATTCTACAATCACCCAAGCCTTTAAGGAAGCCGTTTCTCACCTTCAAAGGGCTAAAGAACAATACAAGAAAGGAGCAGACCAACATCGGAAGGAAGCCCCCCAAAATCAAGTAGGAGATCAAGTCTGGTTATCCACCAAATATCTACCTCTAAAAGGACCACGCACATTCAACCCAAGATACCTTGGTCCCTATTCCATCACTACCATAGTAAATCCAGTAGCGGTCAAGTTGGACTTGCCCCCTCACATGAAGATACATCCGGTCTTCCACGTCTCTCTATTAAAACACGTGCAACCTCAAACCCGACTAACTACATCTCCAAAACCTATTCTAGTTGATGGATAACTCGAGTTTGAAGTCAAAAGCATCCTGGATTCCAAGATCTCCAAATCTAAACTATTTTACCTGATTGACTGGAAAGGCTACGGTCCCCAAGAATGATCCTGGGAACCTGCAGAATATGTCCACGCGCCTCGTCTAATCAAAAGAGTTCATCGAACATTTCCTAACAAGCCCAAACCCCCGGAGAAGCCCGGTTTGGGAGGGGCCTTGAGGGGGGGTGCTGTCATGATCTCTGCTTCCAAAAGATCAGGACTTGCCCGACTCCCTTGGAAACAGACCCATAACCCCGGTTCCGAGTGCCAGCCAGTCCCAATTGGGACCTTTTGGACCCTGTCCTGGCGCCAGTGGCACCAGGCTCAAAGATGCCCAGTCCCAGCGCTGGAAGCGCCGGGCTCATAATGCTTGGGTGGACTTACCTGCAGCAGACCATGCTGCTTACTTACCTGCCAGTTGAACCCCTGATCCTCTTCTGTTTGGGACTACTTTTCCTGTTGGGTGGGGCTGGAGCCACTCCCTAGGTTCAGAACACTGGAACTCTTCTGGAAAGCAGGAACTCTTTTCTTAGGCGTGGCTGTGGAAGGAGACACCTAAGCACTACAGGAGGCTATTTAAACCACACCCCATGGATGAATCTTGCTTTGCGTTATTCTGCATTCTCTGCAGCAGAACGCTCATCGTGTCTTCTGCTTCTGATCCTGGGCCTAAGGGAACAAAGGCTTACCATCCTGGAATCCAGTCTTCAGCAGCACCTGTAAAGACAAAGAAAGAACAGGTTAGCACTACGGTCTTCAGTGGCAGCGCATCTCTTACCTGGTCCATCGGCTGTCACCAACGCCTCGCGCTGCATTCCGCATCTGAAAGACAAAAGAAGGTGCGTTTAAAGACATTGGGCAACTTTATTACTCACGTGCCATTACTCCTTCCCACGCCGAATCCAGTGGGTATTCCAGCACCCTTCAGCTTCTCTAAAGCTTCGAACTTGTACCTGCAAGATAAAAGGGACAGTTAGTGCGCATCGTGAAGCAGGCTACAAGCGCTTACTTACGTGCTTCCAGGCGGTTCTATTCCTCACGCGGGTTCGATCCTCAACTCTCATCAGCCCGCCATCCGCCATCGCCGGAACCCTGCAAAACAAGAGATATCATTACAAAAGACTTTTAAGACATTTGAAGTGCCCAGAACTTACCGTTCGTGCAGTTAACGACAGACAGCAGTCCTCTGAGGTCAAGAGGCCTGCACCCTTATCCAGTGAAGAAACTGGTTACGGCACCCTGCCCCGAGGCAGATGGAGAGCTCGGCGTTCACTTACCTAAGGTGAGGGTGTTAACCTTTGGGGTTCTACAGGAGAAGAGAAAGGGAAGAGGAGAGAGGCACCCAATAACCCCAGTTCATTAATCCCATATTTTCTATCTGCAGACATCTTACTCTTCGAGTCAGACATACAGTGCACAGAGGTCCAGCCCAAAGAGCCAACCGTGTGTTACACATCACCTTTGAAGATACGGCATTCACCCAGTCAAGACCGGCGCCTCTGCGGGAATCAGGTGAGCGTTACAGATTCTTACAGCAGTGATGGTGAATAGGTTAAGACCGATCATAGGTAAACTCATACACCCACTTCAGACTGGATATGTCCCACATAGGAATATAACTAATAACTTGAGGAGATTACACCACATAATTGATTATACCCAGAAGGAGACAAGAAGTAGCAGTAGTTTCACTTGATGCAGTGAAAGCGTTCGATTTGGTCAGATGGCCCTGACTAATGGCAGTCCTGAAAGCATACGGTATAAGGCCCACATACACTGAATGGGTGCGACTGCTGTACAACGTGCCGTTGGCAAGAGTCAAGACGGGCCCCACTATCTCCGAGCAATGGCAGCTCAGTAAGGGTACTAGACAGGGATGCCCATGGTCTACGATGCTCTTCATTCTAGCGCTGGAACCATTGGCGGTGTATTTAAGGGAGGAATATGGAGAGGCGGGTATCAGTACTCTGGGGGGGGACAACACCTGATCTCATTGTACGCATATGATATGCTCCTATAACTGCAGCACCCAGAAGAGAATCTACAGTATGTCATCGATGTGATGGCATGGCATGATATGCTATAGTGTCAGGTATGACTATTAACCCACAGAAGTCGAGTCTATACCCCTTGGGATCGTACGTAGGGAAGCCTATACACAAATTGCTGGTGCTACCAATCAAGTGGGAAATTGATACTCTTAGGTATCTAGGGATAGATATATAGATATACCATGACCCTGAGGTAGAACATATGCACAACATGGAGAAAGCAGTGGCCAAAATGAGAAATGTATGACATTCTGGACTAAGCTGCCACTGTCCATGATGGGACGCAAAGCATTACTAAAGATGGTGGTGATGCCGAGACTACTACTTTATTTTGCAAATATCCCATTTGCGATACCAAAGACGTTCTTTACGAAGGTACATAGCATGTGCAGGAGCTTCATATGGCACAATTCGAGGTGTAGAGTAGCACTGTGGAAACTGCAGAACTCGTACGAGCAGGGAGGTATAAAATTACCCAATTTGGAAATATATTATTTTGCTAATCAGCTGCAATTTGTGGCCAAGTGGCTATCAGAGGAACAGACACCTGAATCAAGATTACTACGTGCAGAGTGCACCCCGTTCTACCTAAATTAAGTAATGTGGTTACCCAATCAGCACATAACCAGAGAGCAACTATTGTTACGCCTGGGCAGCATGATTCGGCGCAAGGCATGTCAAATGACACATGGCTCTACTCCAAATTCCCCTCAGATACCATTAGTGGCGCTAGAATGTGTGGATAAACAATTCAGGCTAAATGTTTGGAGGAGGTGGGAACCCGTGGGGATAGGGGCAGTGAGAGATATACTTAAAGAGGGAGGCCACAATATTTTGAAGAGCTGGCTGGGGACAACGGGCTGCACAGGGGGAAATACATCACGTACTCCCGACTCGTGAAGAGCATACGGGGTAGGTAGGTGGGTAGAATCTGAGCTGTGCTTACAGCTGGACGAGATCACAGAAACATTATATGACGTGTCAGAAGGGGGACATGAGGTCTCACGTATATACAAGTTATTGATGTTTAAGGTGGGTGAGGAAGTAGTAAATAAGAGACAGGAGTGGGAGACGGATATACAGGAGCCAATGTCAGATGAGATGTGGGGCAGAGCTAAAGGGTATCACAAAAAGGTGTTGAGGAATATGCGTTTACAGCAGATCCAGCTTTACATGACCCACAGAGCATACCTGACCCCAAATAAAATAGTCAAGTTCAATCAAGCAGGAATACAGACATGTCCGAAGTGTGGTGAGGTGAATGCAGAGCTGGTGCATATGTTTTGGGCATGTGTAGGGATAAGCAGATTCTGGGGAGAGGTAGCTCAAACCATGGCAAAATAGCGGAAAATACCCTGAATAGGGGATTCCCCCTATCATGTCTTCTAGGTGGTTTCCCCAAGGCCTAAGAAAGCTAAGCATGTGTGTGAACTTAAGGATTTAGCATTTGTACTGGCAAATCGCAGAATTGCGATGGGATAGAAGGCACAAACAAGACCATCAGCGCAAGGATGGTGTGATGGGATTTAGTAAAATGGGCTAATGCAGAGACAATGGTGTGGCAAGAAGCAAGAGAGACATGGATATGGAGGAGGGCGGGCTGGAGGCTTGGGGCAATTGATAGCTGCTATATCTGTCTCGGAGCAGGATGTTCAGGACCCAAGGTAGTCCTGGAGACAGGATGACACAATGACTAGAATAGAGGTGGTATGCAAGGAAGGAACAAGGTGAGGGGTGCGACGTGGGCCGGGAGTTATATGGGGGAAAAACTATGCATATAACAAATTGTGTAAGGTTTGTGATGATCAATGGTTTGTAAGTTTGTATGGTTATATGTTAAAAATCTGTACAAATGTTATTTAAAAAAAAGGGGTATCTTCTGCTTAAAGTAGATGACCCTTCAGAAATGTGGAATGAATATGATTAAACTGTCTCCATATCGGGATCCAAGAAAGCTGATCCTGTTGGAGACATAGGGCCTCATTACGACGAAGGCGGCCACGGAATGTACGGTGCCAGTAAGGGACCGGCAGCGTACATTCCAGGCCGCCACATTACGAGGTCTGCAGCGGGTCCTGCACTTCACGCCTGGTCAGACCAGACGTGAAGAGCGGGACCCGCTAGCAGACCAGGATACCAACAACGGGCCAGTCATCAACGGGCCCGTTGTTAGCATCCTCCCCATTCCCATTGAGCCCTATGGGGGCTCAAATGGGGATGTACCGGGTCCGGGTCGCGCGAAAGGGAATTACCGGGCCCTCCAAGGTCAGAATGGCCCGGTAAGTCCCCTTTTCGTGACCCGGACCTGAGTTTGGAGGTAGCCATACCGCATGGCTACCTCCAAACTCGTAATGAGGCCCATAGTCTATGGTAGAAGACTTGAAGCCATTTCACCATGTAGGAGTAACCGGAACATCTCCAGTCCTTACTCCATTCAACATGAATTATTCTAACCAAAGAATTCTAACCATATGCATCTCTTTTTACTTTTTGAAGATGTTAATTCAGACACTACACCTTTTAGTGATATGCTAGTCATTATAGGAGGAGGAAAATAGTTGGCATTCAAGTCACCACAGATAACATACTTGACATCATAACACTGGGCGGGTCTAGCACACATTATTTCGTATATGCAATGTGTTATGCTCACAGTGGATTTATTTAACCCGAGGGGGTTCGTAGATATTCACAACCAATAATTTACATTGTGTAGCTACAACAACTTCAACCATTAGACCATTTGCATTTTCGTCAAAAGACGTAATTTCATTAGACTTTGGGCCTCATCACGAGTTGGGCGGTATCCCGGCGGTATTAGCCAGGGCTAATAGCGCTACCTCCATACCCCCAGCGCTATTAGCGCCGGATCACGGGTTTGGCAGAACAGTAATTGCCCATTGGGGAATTCCCCATTCCCCATTGGACCTAATGGGGAATTTTCGGCGCGATTACCTTGGGGTAAATACTGCCAAACCTGTGATTTGGCAGACCCTTAAATGCGGCAGTAATAGCGTTACCGCTGCATTTAAGGGTTAACGCCAAACTCTTGATGAGTTATTTGATACTAGCGTCAATAGGAGACCAAATGGGCGACCCTTCTCACCCTTTTTTGCTTTCTTCTAGTTACAAGTAAAACCATCAAACAAAGCGTCACCCAGTAGCCATGTCTCCTCAAGCAAAATAATATCTGCTGATACGAGTAGATCAGAAGAACCATCCTGCCTAAACGAATGGGAATGGCCCCGGATTAGGACTTTGTGACCATGGGTGGGAGGAAGGAGCATAGCAATTCCCAATGAGGTTTTGCCATAGGATCTTCGGGGGCCCCTATATTTACATCAGATCTGGTCTTACCAGCTTTCATTGGCAAAACACTCATACTGGGATCAGGGAGCTTTCCACACACCTTCCCATTGCTTTGTAACTTATCAGTGGCGCAATCAAGGTCATATCACTGTTTTAAGAGGGATTCCAGGGGCCTCATTACGATCCAGGCGTTGGACCATGGTGCTAATAGCACCATGGTCCATGCCGGAAACCTACCGACTCTGCCACGGCGGAATGGGGAATTACCACCCTATTCCGAGGTTGGCGGGGCGGTAATTCCCCATGCCGCCATGGCCCTTCCCCATTCCCATTTTTGCCCCATAGGGCTCAATGGGAAAGGGGAAGGCGCTAAGTACGGTACCGCTAATTGCGGTACTGTACTTAGCACCAAGGTCCCTTTGCGGCACCCTACTTTAACGGCTAGTCTGTACCAGCCGTTAAGGTCGGGTCCCGCAAAGGGACCTCGTAATCAGGCGCTAAGTGTTTAACGGCGCCGTAGCCTTTTACGGCGACGATAAACACTTAGCGCCAGGGTCATAATGACCCACCAGGTCTGCTCTAACCAATGAGGCCACTTCAGATGAGCAACAGTGTTCTCTTGTTAAATTAGCACCCCTTCCCTTACTCCACCTATTCAAGATCACAACTTTTAACTACTCTAAGGGCTGGAAGATGGCTGAAGATATCAAGTAAACAACCACGATTAATAGGAGACTTAACTCCTTCAAACAGGCTACAGATAATAAATATGGTAGGCGGCAAAGACCTCACAGCCTGTACAGTATGAAGCACAATAGGGCAACTCGAAGGTACGTTTACGCTCACACCATTTTTCCCTGGCAGCTCAGAGCCATCAAGCGAGGAGGCTTCATCACAACTATCGTCTTGATCAATCAATGGCTTTCCCCAACTACTTTGTGATGTTTAATTGCTTTCCTACTCTTGTCCTTTTCAGCCAAGAGCCAGTGTGTCAAGATGGCGGTTTTGTTAGCCACCCTCTTCTCTCGCCTGGCTGCTTTTTTTCTTGATTTATTTGAGCCTGTCAGTATTTTACCATTAATGCCTTTACTCTAGTCCACACTATAAATTGCATTTTTTCAGTAAATTTCACCGCAGCAGTATTCGTGGCTTTTGTCTTTTTTAGTTTTCTCCTTTTTTCCTGGATATTATTGAGCCATCGTCCCGATCTTCATAGCTCTCATGATTATCAACCTTTGTTGACTCCAGGATGCCCAAACACTGTACTGCTAAGGGATCTGGTAGCAGAGTCAAATTTAGCTCTTGCATACCTCTGGAACAGGACCAGACTCCGCTACATTCTCTTTTAAGCCATTATTACAAATATTCATCTTTACAATGTTATCCAAGACTGCTGAGTGTTTTTGTACAGTACAGTGGATGTTGTGACAAAGTTTCAATAGGATTTTTAAAGGCAAAGCTGGTAGCCATGTTATATGCATCAAGTACAGTACTTAAACCACTGTTTATAATGTCGGACACCCTTGGACCATGGTTCACATGATTTGTAGACTGCGAAGAGGTCTTGTTAGTAGCGGGTGGAAGAAGACAGTCTCCCATTAGTCAGATTTATGTGATCTACGCCCGTTGTCACTGTTTTATCAATTATTCTGGTGGTTACTGCCCGCTAAACATCAGGTACTTCCATATGCATAACATCCGACTGGTAACTAATAACAAAGGTTAAGCAGCAAATGATCATTAAATTCCGCTGAGGTACACGCAGTTGGGCTGACAATTGATTCCAGGCAGCTGGGAGTCTGATGTACATCTACTTTTGCCTTCCACTGCGCCTTTAAAGACATTGGTGATCTTTTCCTTTTTTGGCAGAGGCACAGATGTCACATCTTGTTTACCACTAACCGTTGCTTTATCATTTACTCGGTTAGTTTTGTTAGGAGCCATCAGTTGTTTATTTCTTTTCCACAAATTATAGACGTTTTTTCCCACCTTACTGGGCATAATAAAGCCACTCTGTCTGGGTCTACAGGATGTGTGGGAGGGTGGAATAGGCACCCTGGACTGAGTTGCCTTGGCAACGCAAGTCGCACTCTTGTGTGATTGGCCCAGTGGTGAGCCGGCCGGCTCACCACTTAGCATGTTTGATTGACAGCTAGGCTGATGAATGGGGGTTTTCTGCATAAAAGCAGGGCTTTGGGGACTGGAACTTCAGAAGTCGCCACAGGACCTAAAGAATCCAAAGAGGGGAGAAGCTGAGCCATCTACAACGTCGACACCACCGGTGGAGCCCTGCTGTACGAAACTCACCACTTTCCCCGACGACAGAGAAGATCTTCCAGAAGTCTTCTTCCCTTTGAGCTGGTGGGACCAACCAGTTCGCCTTTTTTGCCTTCCTGGATCGTCTCGTGGTCGAATCGCCCGTGCCAAGCACCCCGGCGGCCGGATAGCCACGCTTCACCACTACCGCAAATAAAAGGGTAGTACCTTTTAACCGGGAAACTCCGCGGCTGGTTTCTTCCCTGGCTGTGCAACGACCTCCAGCTTTCCTCCAAGTCGAGATCTCCTGTTCCCCTGGACGAAGCCCCAACTTGCACCCGCTGCCAGGAACAACTGCCCCACTGGAGCTTTCTCACCATTTCAGGTACTGTGTCACGCCTGGTCTCCCTCGCAACAGACTGGCCAAGGTGTCCCGTAAATCCTTGACTCTCTATCCTGGGGTGACCTCGGCCCTGTTAACATTACCTTTCTAACTTGATCCAACCTCTTGACTTTTCTGGAGAGACTTTGAGTGCATTTCCACTTTGTGATCTTGGGCACATTCCGCCTTGCTCTCTCCAAGAGTGGGCCTGGCCTATGAACTTTTTGCTCTACAGTAGACCCTGCCTTTCTTGACGAGCTGTGGTTTTCCTATTCTGCCTTTTCTCTCCCTTTTTAAACAAATTATTGGAGGGCCATCTATGGTTACGCGCTCACCTCTGCTTTACTAAATAAGTGGTGTATTAACCTATACTCGTCAAATAATTAATTAGGGAGGTGTATATATTTCTAGTGACTGTGTTTGAACTTGCTTGACATATTAGTGCCAGTGTATTTTTACAAGTGTGTTTTTAAATAAATAATTATATACTTTTATACCAAAGCTCTGGTCAGTGCTTGCTTGTGCTACTGTATTTTTAGCCCTATTGTGTATACTCTATATACTGCCTAACTCTTCTTGAGAGAAGTCTGACTGCTCGGCCACAGCTACGAGGTAAATCTGGGTGGTACAGACTGCTACCAATTGGGTTTACTGCTAACACCTGTAGTCTTAAACTTTTTGCAGTGGTCCCTAAGGGAACTGCACAGGTTGCTGCCCAACAGTCCCCTGGCTTTATCCGAAGTGTTGGACGCTTTTAAATCTCTGCCGAACGGGAAGTCACCGGGACATGATGGGTTCACGGCAGAATTCTATAAACATTATGCCAATAAACTAGGCCCCCACCTACTGAGCATGTATCGACAGAGTTTGGAGAGTGGGTCCCTGCCTGATACACTGAGGGAGGCGGTGGGGGTGGTGCTGCTGCTGCTGAATCCAGGCAAACCCGGTAACAACTGCTCCTCCTCCAATCGCCCATTCTCGCTAATTAACATAGACAATAACATTTTGGCAAAGGTCCTGGCCTCACGGCTTTCACCACTGATGCCAGTGATGGTACGGGTGGACCAGGCGGGTTTTGTCCTGGGACGGTCCACCTCATACAGTCTCCGGAGGATTTTTGGGATGAGGGCAGCAGTGTCACCCGAGGACGCGATAGTGGAAGGCTTATTGGATGCCATAAAAGCATTCTACTTGGTCGAATGGCCGTTTCTGTTCCCCGTATTAAGACAGATGGGCCTAGGCAAAAACTATATAGCTATGGTCAAGCTGTTGTACACGCAACCAGTAGCCAGAGTGAGGGTAAATTGTCAGATGACACCATTAATGGCCCTAGAGAGGGGGACACGACAAGGATGCCCGCTCTCTGCGCTGCTTTTTGCTTTGGCGATTGAACCTTTGGCCGAACGAATACAATAATTACATATGCACCACGGGGTGAGGCTACACAACCATAGGATAATAGTTTCGCTATATATGCGGATGACATGGTGTTCGTCAAGGACCCTAAAACTAACCTGGACCCAATAATGAGGGATGTTCAGAGCTTCTGGGAGGTATCTGGCCTGAAAGTGAATGTCTCTAAGTTAGTTCTTTTCCCACTAACAGAGACAGTTGAACAAAATCAAGATGACTAGGGATTCCAGTGGCACATGATTCAGACTTGCTATTTAGGAATTAGTGTCGCCAGGGATGACACCGTGGTATACCATAGCAACTACCTGAGGGTCCTGGAACGGAACAGGCTCGGGCGGCAATGACGCGCTGGACAAATCTTCCCCTTAACCTGTATGGTCGGGTGTCCCTTATTAAAATGACGATACGTCCCAGATTCCTGTATGTATTTCTGAATGCTCTGATAGGAGTACCCAGGGGATACTTCCGTACCGTGAAATCGGCAATCTCACAGTTCCTGTGGGCGAAGAAATCCGCCAGAGTATGTATCGTGGGATAAATTGGTGACACCGGTCTCCGAAGGGGGATTAGCACTACCTGACCTTCAAATATACTACAATGTAGCACAAGCGGGATATCTTAAGTATTGGTATGAAGGACAGGGAGACAGGAGGCACGTGGAAGTAGAAAGAGCAGTGGCAGATCCGGATCTTCTAAGGTCAGCCATCCTTACAGCACCAAGCAGAGCGCACTCAACACGAAACCTTGTAGAACATAAACAGAAGGGGGGGGTACTATACTCACCCAGACTTCCCGTGTTGGATGTACCAGGGATTCCGATCACTGCGGAACCAGGTTTTGTAGCTTTGATGAGAAGGTTGGGGATATCCAACTTCAGGGAACTCTTTCCAGAGGGGAAATTTGTAACTCTCGAAGAGATGAAAGAGAAGGGAACAATGTCAGCTCTGGACATATTAATGTACTTCTGCTTACGGTTGAATCTACACCAGGTATTTGCCACACTCCCGGGAACAGTCCAAGGTCTCCCCCATGTTGGACAAATTGCTACAAGGTTTGGTTGGATGTAAAGTGACATCCAGATTACATACTATTTATGTGCACACTAGGAGCGGGGACCAAGCTTCACCAAGGGCGAAATGGGAGAAATCCTTAGAGAGGAAAATTCCAGAAGACGTGTGGAAGTACTGCTGTATGGGGATTAGAAAGGAAGCCATCAACGTACGATTTAAACTAATTCACTTCAAATACATTCACCAGTTTTACTACACACCAGCAAAACTAAGAGAATACTTCCCAGACGCAACAGGGTGATGCAAAAGGTGCAACACCGAACAGGAAGACTTCCTCCATGTGTCCTGGAACTATCCGAACATATAACAATACTGGGAGGAGGTATTCGACACGGTCAGTGGTATCACAGGTCAAACGATACAATCAGACCCAATAATAGAATTACTTGGTTATACCAAAGAGGTCCCCAAACACACCAGAAAAAGGATTAGTCTACTACTCGTGCTAGCCAAATGGAGAGTGGCAATACAGAGGGGTGGCGTGGGGCCCAAGGCCACACAATGGAAGTTGGACCATAAGTATTGCTTTGATATGGAAAATGGTTGGGGGTCTTTGAATCAAAATCGAGGCAATGTTGGTAATATTTGGGATGCATATACTCGCTTCTTGATTCAACAACCTGCAGACACAGAGGAAGTATTATCCATGCCAGAGATTGAACGTTAAATCAAATGAGTAAAATACAACAATTTGGAAGCGCAATCTAAAGGTGGTAGAGAAATCACGCTAACACAACCAGTACGAGACTGGTGCGACTCTGGGCAAGACCTATAAACATGTCAAGACACTCAGACAATGACATATCTTGATGAAGGCGGGGGTGTACCGGGGAATTGGGGGGGGGCATAATGGGCATTGTAATGACACACAGTGCTGATTGTTTGTTCTGTGTGTTGATAAATGCCAATAAATAAAGTTAAAAAAAAAAAAGGGATGTAGAGAAATATGTCACCCATGCATAATTGCTTCATCCCATTCATCCATTTATGCTTACTAGGTACACAAACTGCAACTCGCCCATTCAATACCATTTGAACCCTTGCAGACGGAAGCTACAAGAGGATGTGATAATTTAACGCAGGAGCCCATGACGTGGTGCTTCTGCAAGGGCGTACCACACGTGTGCCCCTACCCCCAGGGACGGTGACGTTTGTTCGGATACTAGATGTTATGTATCCGCCTACTGCGCCCATGCACCAGGATATTTTTCTGGATTAACGGCGACAGGTGGGAAAGCCTGAGCACAAGGTAGTGAGCTGGGCATTTATTGGGAGGGCGGGAGGGGTACGGGAGTTGGGGTAGTTAGTGGGGCGTTTGCCTATGGATCCACACTGTACCACCTGCATTGGGATTTGAATGCCCGATGGCCAAAACATGTCAGAATTTTCAAATGTGATGGGGGAATGGCGTCATGGAATGTTTCATTAAACAGAACATGATTATGACGTACCTAAGGCGTCAGAAAATAGCACTCCTACAAGAGACTCATCTCACTGAAGAGAAGCAAGCGGTATTGACTAAAAAGTGGAGAGGTACTAAGCTGGGCTCGCCATACTCGGCCTACACTAGGGGTGTATTAATATGGGTAGCACCTTCGATACCTTTGAAGGTGCTCAGAATCTTTCAAGACAAAGAGGGCAGGTGATTTGTGCTGCAAGGCCGGGTGGAAAACAAGGAATTTTGTATAATCAACATGCGCACCAAATCAAGAAACAGCAGCCTACTTTCGCACGTTGTATCCAGTAACTAGTCCGCACATTGACCGTACACCAATCTGGGGAGGGGACTTTCATTGCACGTTGAATCCTGTACTGGAGAGATCAGATCAGAAATTAAGGCAGCCGGCCCCATCTACTAAATCCCTGCGTACATTGTTGCAATCATTTAAGCCCGTAGATATCTGGAGGACTTTACATCCACAGGCCAGAGGCTACTCACACTATGCAGCCCCCCAGGACCTGCACACTAGGTTAGACTATATTTTCATGAGAGAGGATCACCTAAAGGAATTCACAGGAGCGGAATATAAAGCACGAGTGTTGTCAGACCATGCCCCCTGGGTGGTTACTTGGCTATTTTCCCCCCCAAGAGCACGCTTTCCGACTTGGAGACTACGCAGCGAGTCACTGCAAGATGAGGCATTTCAGGCACACTTGAAGAACAGGGGTGCAGGATTACTTTACGCACAACACGGGAAGTGTGGAGTCAGCATGCATGTTATGGGAGGCTTTCAAGGAGGTGATTAGAGGGACAGCAATTGCTGGCGAATGGGGTTCAGAAAGCTATAGAAAACGACTTACACAAGGCCGAAACCAAACTAGAAGCCATAGAGGGTCAAAGAGACCTCCCTAACTAAAGCACCCGAGAAGCCGTCTCCCTACAGCAGGAGTGTTTAGAACACTGGGATAGACTTGGGAAATTAAGTTGGTCACGGGTGATGGGGGAGTCCACCCTACAGTCAAATTGTGTATAAAGGCCCTTGCATGCTCGCGCCAGCGAAATCGTGTAAAAACTGGCTCGTATACCCACTGAAATCGCGCACCCCGTTCGCAAATCACGTGAAAATGTCCTTGCGTACTCCCCGAAATCGCATACCCCGCTCGATCCAGTCAAATCGCATGAAAACGGGCTCGCATACCCCCGAAATCATGCACCCCACCCCCGCCAGCCGAATCCCATGAAAACACCCTCACGTACACCCGTGCCCCCCCGAAATTGCACACCCCGCTCACGCCAGCGAAATCGCATGAAACCGCCCTTGCATACACCCGCGCCAGCCAAATCGTGTGAAAACTGGCTTGCGTCCCCCCCGAAATCATGTAGCCCGCTCATGCAAGTCAAATCGTGTGAAAACTGCCTTGCGTACCCCGCGAAATCGCGCACTCTGCTCACGCCAGCTACATTGCGTGAAAACTGCCTCGTGTACCCCCCAAAATCACGCACCCGGTAGCGAAATCGCGTGAAAACTGGCTCACGTACAACCCGGAATCCCGCACCCCGCTCGCAAATCATGTGAAAAGGCCCTTGCGTCCTGCCATCTGCTGTGAACACCCCCTAGAGGCAGCACACACCACAGGTGACCCCCCCCGCCCCCAACACCCATGACTATGCCCCACAGGCAGCCCACACCACAGGGGACACCCCAACACCCATGACCCGCAGGCAGCCCACACCACAGGGGACCGCCCAACACCCGTGACCATGCCCCGCAGGCAGCCCACACCACTGGGGACACCCCAACACCCGTGACTATGCCCCGCAGGCAGCCCATCACCCGTGACCATGTCCCGCAGGCAGCCCACACCACAGGGGACCCCCAACACCCGTGTCCATATCCCGCAGGCAGCCCATCACCCGTGACCATGTCCCGCAGGCAGCCCACACCACATGGGACCCCCAACACCCATGACCATGCCCCGCAGGCAGCCCACATCACAGGGGACACCCCAAACACCCAAGACCATGCTCCGCAGGCAGCCCATCACCCATGACCATGTCCCGCGGGCAGCCCACAACACAGGGAACAACCCCCCACCCTCCAACACCCATGACCATGCCCCGTAGGCAGACCACATCACAGGAGACCCCCAACACCCATGACCATGCCCCTCAGGCAGCCCACACCACAGGGGAACCCCAACATCCATCAGCATAGCCTGCAGGCAGCCCACACCACATGTGACCCCCCTCACACCTGTCACCATACGTGCAGCCCTTTCCACAGAATTTGGCTGGCGCGGCAGGGTATGGGATTTCACGGGGGTACGCAAGGCCATTTTCACGCGATTTGGATTGAGCGGGCAGGGTACGCAGAATTCATGGGGTTACGCTAGGCACTTCTTATGAGTTTTCACTGCCACAAGCGGGGTACGCTTCGATTGTTCACACGATTACGATGGAGGGGGGCTGTGTGCTGGGCCAAGGATAGCACTGGGCCTTTGCGCCATATTGACCATTTCACTTTTTCCTGTGCAAGGGCGGTGTTGGGGGCATTACTGGCACTGCTGGATGTCCGCTGCGCCAGGGCTGCTAATGGCTCGGGAAATCCATGAATACGCGGTGGGCGGAAATGCTGTTTCGCGCTGCGCCTAGCGCACGTGTGGCACACGCTCCCTCTCTGCGCGAGGCGCTTGCAAGACTTCTGCGCTGGACTCCACGAATTGTGCTCTTCGTTTTAGTGTACCTGTTTACAAAAAAAACATGCATCTCATGTTCTGTGTTCTTGGTACATCGAAACACGTGTTGGCTGCAATTTCAAGACAGTTTCATGTCTAATTCAGTTTCTTGGGAATAAATTAATTGTATTTGTGCAGCTATCAAACCTTTGCTTTCTGCATTTATTAGCTTATGATACTAGAGACTTGAATACTGTTATGTTAAGCATACATGGAGCAAGCGCATTAGCTACTTAATCGTTTAACTCGTTTTAATAGGGTAGCCTAAGGGTATAGCCTCTGCACATTTAGCAATGCAGCATGCACATCACCTTTCGACACCATAAGCCTAAGCGCACACCATATCGGTTATACCCCTCTTTCCCTTTACTTTCATAGGTTCATCTAATGAGCTTGTTTTTTTATTTATTTGTTTAAATGGTTGAATGGTTAACATCAATTGCATTTAAATGTTTACCTATGGGTAGTCGTAACTTTCTTAAAGAAGGCAAAAACTCTGGTAGGATATTTGACAAAGAAATGTGGCATGCAAATAAAATCATGAGACAGGAACTTCACAGTATCTGCCTCTCCGGTAATAATGACATTGAAACAAAAATATTTATACCATCTGGGTAAAGTGCTAAAAGTCCTCCTCGGATAACGGGGTGTGGTAGAATATGCTGAAGGATCTAATTGCTGAGGATAGCTAGAAAATCTGGTCATCATATAAGAAGATCACGCAAATGCCCGAGTTAGTGTGTAGTATAAACAAAGCCAACTGGCATGACTACTTATCTAAATAATTTGCGAATAATGACCAAACAACCTTGGAAAAAAAACAGGATTGGTCTTACGTTTGACCAGACTACCCTGGTTGACATTATAAAGGGCCTCAAACAGCCTCGGGCCCTAGAACCTGATGGCATTTGTAACATAGTACTAAAGGTCCAATCCTATCCTCTGGGTAGAGATCCTGTCTACTTATTTGACAAGTTGGTCAAGAGTAATGAAGTCCCAGACTCATGGAGGATGACACATCTGATCCATATCTATAAAAAAAGGCAAGAGAAAGAACCCAGAGAACTGTCATTTATTGGTGTTGATAGATATGGCAAATCTTCTCAACTTTTCTTCTTAAGGAGATAAACGTATGGGCTGAGAGTAATGCAGTTTTGGGCTGCTTCCAAACTGCCTTCAAAAGAGGAATGCCGATGAATATGAACATTGCTATCGTCAACTCCCTGATTGAGCAATCTACATCTTGTTTGTTGACTTTACATCCGATGCTGACGACAGACAAATTATGGTCAAATAATAATGGGGCTCCCTGTTAATTTGCAACGCTTGCCAACTTCTGTATTATGATAATATGGCATGCGTGAGACTAAACGGCCTAGGTGAACTTTATGAACCAGTGCCTATCAGGCCGCAGGTCAGACAAGGATGTGTACTGGCTCCCCCTCCTTTTTAATTTGTTTGTTCCTGATTTCAGATTGTCCTTGGGAAAAGTTAATAATGCTCCTCCTAAATTGGGCCATACAAAAATAGGGTGGCTCAGGTACGCAGATCACTTTGTTATTTTCGATAGTACTTATACAGCTATTAGTCGTAGTGCCTGAGCCATCCTAGATTATGCAGAAAGTAATGGCCTGACTGTGAATATGAAAAAGACCCAGTTTGTGTCGTTTGGTAGGAGACGTGCAGCACATACTCATAATAACTGTGCCAATGGAGTTATTGAGAGAGTATGTCATTATCCCTACTTGGGCTGTGAGATCGAGACAGGAGGCACTGATGACATTCTCCTGAGGAAAAAGCATTCAAAAGCTATGGCCCCTATGGAAGTTCTCTAGAGGAATAGCAGGATATAGACTCATTGGCGTTGTATAGGTCTATAAATAAAACTGGCCTCATCAATTCTCTTTGCCCTTGAAACAACCTATACAGACCACTCTACTTGGACAGACAGAGTGGACGGCGTAATATGGAGGAAAGTATTGGGGCTTTCAAATTCAATGCCAATTGAGGCAGTGTGATTGGAACTGGGCTTGATCTCCCTGCCTACCAAGATTAATCAGGCAGTCTCTACATTAAGATGATGTGTGCACAACAAGGCTGTTTATGGGGCGTTGTTGTGCACACAGACGGATGCAGCATCCTGTGTGAGCTCTGGTGGAAGCTTAGGCCAAAGTCGGTATAGCTTGCAGAATACAGCCCGAATCCATATAAAAATAACCTGAAGGGCTCTACGGCATGCGGGCGAAAAATCAGCACGATCAGTGCTGAATATCAGGAGATACACCGTGTGACAAGACAACACCCGTGGGAAATGTTCTCCTGGCCCTGGAGGGCGCGAGAAGCAAAGTTGTGTGAAGCGTGGGTCTGCGCGCTTCCTCTGCCAGCTACCTCACGTTCATCACCTGAGAAGCTGCGAGAACACTTGATTACGACTGGAGGCCAGAAGCCGTATGCCTCCCCTCCTACCCCTCCTGCAAACCGCTGGTACCCCGGGCGTGTCCCGTCGAGCGCTAGCTGATAGAAGGGCTTTCCCAGCATGGAGATTAAGCTGCAACAAAGCTCCGACAGGCAGCCGGTAACATATGCACAGCGGGGGGGGGGGGGCTGTTTTGGATCCTTTTTACCCACTACGGAACGAGCACACTCCGCAGACACTGGGGATGCGCTGCGCCCCCACAGATGATGGCCTGACCCAGGGGAGCGCATAGACCCACGCTGCAGTGGGCAGTCTTCCCGCCATTAACAATACACGTCCGGGCGCGATTATCTGGTTACACCTTTGAGGCCCTCCAGCGTGAACGAGCGCACTGGTTCGCGGCGGCAGAAACACAGATTGGTCCCTGGGGTGCCAGGACAACACATGATATGCTTGCACTACCATAAAGCCTGAACACATGGACCGCTGCTAGGCCGCTCACGTGTGGCATCGCCGAGCTGGGAGACACCCTTCGCAGAGCAATTTCAATGCGGAAACCAGCAGCATCCCCGTTCAGGCTGTCCCCAGCGCTCGGACTCAGGCTGGGGCTCACAATTTCAAAGCATTGAAACACCATCCATTGCCAGAGTGCATAAATAATAAACTATCATTCTGAATTGCAATGCACTAAGCTGACATTGCTCTACACAATATGACATTTGGCCGGGGAGCAGAGGGCTTGCCCTGATCCGAAACGCCACGAGTGCATGCGGACACGGAGACAGGGAGCAACAGTGGAAGTGTGCCTAGCGAAAACAGACGACTGGTGTCAGCTTCGGACCGCTGACTTCCAATCCAGCAGAGACCAGCATGCACAGAGAATCCCGGCTCTGGTGATACAATAAGAACTCAAACAACCCCACTATTACAGTGTGAACTTGTGAATCAAAAGCAGTATAATGTGAGGCAAACCCATCCTGGGAAGAGCTGTAGCAATTATTCACAATCCACTGCTTAGACACTGTTGGTTCTTAATAGCAAACCGGATCCCCCGGATGCACAGAGACTCATTAGTTACATTATTACGACAGATTGCAGACTACTGACAAGTGAAAGACACAGCACAAAAGCCACGCCACTGAGTGGCATGAACCTGGGAATCTGTATTGTCTGAAATTTTAGGCATCCGTACGACTACACAACTTCCAGAGAATAAGCATAATACAACAGAAAACCGTAGCACAAGATCCTACAATCTAAACGGGTTACTAACCCAATACTGGAGGAGAAGAGAGGGGAGGACAAGAAACTGGGAAGAGCCCAAGGACAATGCCCAAAGGGGCAGGCCCCAAAAAGGGAAAAGGTGCCATAGATAAATTCACAACCGCGGTTGTAAGGACAGACATCGTGGCCAACGTGAGCACCGTGCAAACCCTGCAACCCATACCTACGTCACCGGCAGCCACCATGGACCTGCAAGCTGTATTCGCATTAATGCAGCAGGGCTTTGCGGCTCTAAATGACAAACTGGACGGCATCAACACGAATGTGACGACTATCAGGAATCAACTCAAAAAAAGCCACAAGTCGTATCACAGAAGCAGAGACCTGAATCAGTAAGGCAGAGGACACACTAGGAACACTGCGCAACACAGTGACAGAGATGGGCAAAGACCTGGGAATGGTGAAACTTAAGTGTGAGGACTTGGAGGCTAGGTCACGCCGTAATAATATCCGCATGATAGGGGGTCCCGGAGGATGCTCTCAAAGGTCCTATGGAGCTGGCTGTGGAGGAATTGCTCGGGGACCCTGGCTGGTCCTCCATGTTTGTAGTTGTTAAACGAGTCTTCACGGGATCGCTGGTTACCTTTTCTTCCTGTAGACCGTGGAGTTGAGGTTGCCAGTATGTCGGTGTATCTATTGCCGATGAATGGGTAGCGCGCGAAATTAGCCCAATCCCCTCCTGACGATATATGACAGGATGGCACTGGACCAACTCCCAACGCCACGGGTGGCACTTCTCAGTATTTGCGTGACGTCGGGACAGTGTTTCCACTGGCTGAGAAGGCTTGATGAAGACACCGATGATAGCGGAAGCTGAACTCAGGAACATCCAAGAAGGCAGCAAGGCACAGGTACCGGCAGGGCACAAGACAGGTAAAGGAGAAAGGACTGCAAGGACAAGCAGGACAGACAGGGAAATCCCACCTCCTAGTAGGAAAGAGTAAATCTAGGAACCCAGACAGGACCTCCTCGACCCTAAACCAGGGGGCAGGCAAAGACCCAGCAGAACAGAGAAGCAAGGGTTAGGAAGACCAAGGAGCAAGAAGAGGACAAGGAGAAGAGGCTGGGCTAGGCAGGATAAGGCAAGGCAGGGAACTGGAGGGCTGAGGCACGAACGCCAGGACTCCAGCAGCGCATACACAGTAACAACCGCGTTGAGACGCGTTGTCCCTGTGCATGCGGTGCCCTTTTAAGGCCCGGGATCAAAGCGAGGCTTGGAACGCATGTTCCGACACTGCGCATGCGCGGGACGTCGAATACTGACGATCCGGGCATGCGCAGATCCTCGCAAGATGGCGGCGTCCACGGAGCCTATCCGGACCGCGGGTCGGCGTGAGGAAAGACGCCACCGCGGGTACAACCCCCATGAAGGAGGAGACCGCTGCGGCCGTGGACCCGGAAACCCAGGACAGGTAAGTGACGCTCGCGAGCGAGTGCGCGGCGTGACACCATACCCCCTCCCGGACAACCCCGGAGCACCGGGTTTCCAAGGATAGCGGAGATAGAAATCCCGAACCAGGCGTGGTGCATGCACGAATGAGCGCGGTTCCCAAGTGCGGTCACAAGCTGGATAACCCTTCCAGCTAACCAGGAGCTGCAGAGCACCCCGCCAAATCCGTGAATCACAGATCTCCTGCACCTCAAATTCAGGGACCCCCCGAACCAAAACCGGGGCAGGACGGGAACAGGTACGACCCATAACATCGGGCACATAGGGCTTCAAAAGGGAGACGTGAAAGACAGGATGAACCCTCCAAGAACGAGTCAGAGACAAACGAAAGGCAACAGAAGAAACACGCCCAATGATGCGAAAGGGACCAAAAAAGCGGGCAGCTAGTTTCACAGGTAAATTGCGTACCGGTAGATTCTTGGAGGACAGCCATACCCTGTCCCCAACATGAAGGACAGGCTCAGGGCTCCGTTTCTTGTCAGCCTGTTCCTTCATACGTGCCTGTGCCACCGCCAAGGTACCGGCCGCCAGACGATGTTGATCGCGGATCAGGGACACCAGGGCATCTGCAGATGGTACGGCACTGGAAGATGCAGGACGAACTGGCAGCAGTCTGGGATGAAGACCGGTAGAGCAGAAAAAGGGGCTGAGTCCGGTAGCAGAATGAACAGCATTGTTGTAAGCCGCTTCCGCGGTGTCCAACCATTCCGACCAGTTGTCTTGGGTGGCATTGGCATAACAACGTAGGTATTGCTCAAGGGTCTGATTGGTGCGTTCCGTCTGCCCATTGGTCTGTGGATGATAGCCGGAACTCAGGGCCTGCTGAATGTCCAAATGCCGACACAGTTGGTCCCAAAAGGATGAGATGTATTGAGACCCCCGGTCTGATAGGATCTTCTCCGGAAGACCATGAAGATGATACACCTCGTGTAGAAAACGTTGTGCCATCTGGGAGGCAGTGGGCAGTTTAGGAAAGGGCAAGAAATGAGCAGTCTTGGTGAAACAGTCCACCACCACCATTATACACGTGAAACCACCAGATAGGGGCAGGTCAACGATGAAATCCGTGGCGATGGTATGCCAAGGGTACGGAGGCGGAGGCGTGGGTTTCAGGAGACCAATGGGCCTTTTGCGAGGAATCTTGGTCTGGGCACATACAGGGCAGGAATCCACGTAGTGCTTTACCAGTGTGGCCCATCCAGGCCACCAGTACTGCCGTGCAACCAGTTCTTGTGTTGTGCGGACTCCACGGTGACCACAAACGACGGAATCATGGCAGTTTTGTAGAACGATCTTCTGGAGCTCCAAGGTGGGAACGTACAGACGCTCCTTGAAGAACAACAAGCCGTCACGTTCTCTGATGTCAGCGCGTTTTAGAATCTGTGATTTTGAGGGATCCGTTCGTGTGGCTTCTCTCAACTGTTGGAGCTGGGGAGTCATCATTGATAGAAAATGTTTTGACGCTATCAGAGGCTCCGGTTCCTTGGCACCTTCAACGTTGTTTTCCAGAGACCGAGACAGAGCGTCAGCCTTAGTATTCTGGGAACAAGGAATGTATGTGACGGTGAAATCAAACTGCGAAAAGAAAAAGGCCCAACGAGCATGACGGGAGGTTCTGCATTGCAAAGATCGCAGGTACTGTAGAATACCGTGATCTGTGCGAACCACCACCGGGTACCTCCCATCCAGCAAGTGATGTCGCCACTCCTCGAGGGCTGCTTTTATCGCCAGTAATTCCTTTTCTATCACCGCATAGTTTCTCTCACTCACTGACAATTTCCTTGAGTAGTAAGCCACCGGGTGCTCAGTTCCCGTGATTGCATCTTGCTGTAGTAAGACCACACCAATTGCGTAGTCCGAAGCGTCTGTTTCAACTACAAACGGCTTTTCATCATCTGGATGTCTAAGAACAGGAGCCGACATGAAGGATCTTTTCAATTCCAGAAATGCCTCCTCGGCCTGCGTGTCCCAGAGAAACGGCACCTTGGTACTGGTCAGGCGGGTTAGACTGTTGGCAAGTTGAGAAAAGCGTGGAATGAAGCGTCGATAAAAGTTGGCGAAGCCCAGGAACCTTTGAAGTGACTTCAGGCCATGTGGCGGTTTCCATTCTCGTATAGCTTGCAGTTTTGTGGGATGCATCTGCACTCCTGTGCTGCTGATCACATAGCCCAGAAATTCCATGCTTTCCCTATGAAATTGGCATTTTTCTACTTTGGCATACAGGCCGTTGTCTGTTAGTCTACGGAGAACTTCCTGAACATGCGCAACGTGTGCAGTACGAGTGTCAGAAAAAACCAGAATGTCATCAAGGTATACCCATACAGATATTCCAATAAGGTCCGAAAAGACATCGTCCATGAACCGCTGGAAGACGGCCGGGGCGTTGCAGAGTCCAAACGGCATCACCCTGTACTCGTAGTGACCAATAGGCGTTTTAAAGGCCGTCTTCCACTCATCTCCCTTCTTAATCCGCACCAGGTGATAAGCCCCTCTTAGATCCAGCTTGGTGAAGATTTGTGCGGATTTCAGGGATTCGATGATGTCCCGGATGAGTGGTAATGGGTACCTGTCTTTCCTCGTGATCTCATTTAGTTGACGATAGTCGATACAAGGGCGCAAAGTGCCCTCTTTCTTCTTGGCGAAGAATAACGGGAATCCTGCGGGGGACTTGGACGGCACTATGTAGCCCTTGTTGAGGCAATCCGTAATGTACTCCTGTAGGACGCCTTTTTCGAGTTGAGTCAACGAATAGATCTTGCCGTGGGGAATGACCGCATCAGGCAGGATGTCAATGGAACAATCAAAATGCCGGTGGGGCGGTAATGGTATGTCCTCAGGCTTGGAGAATGCCTTGTGGTATCCAGCATATTCTTGAGGTACCAACTGAGTGGCACATAAACGGGCAGATACGTCAGCAGGATTGAAGGACTCCAAAATTGCAGGAAAGGTTTCTTGAAGTCCACAGTCCCGAGGACAACGTGTCGAAGAGAACACCAAGGAACGAGCGGTCCAGTCGACCTGAGGGTTGTGATATAACAGCCAAGGTAAGCCCAGCACCACCGGAAAAGAGGGAGACTTGATGACATCCAATGAAATCCGTTCAAGATGCCCTTCCACAGAGAGCCACAAGGGATCGGACTGTTGGCAGACTGGACCAGAAGACAAAGCTGAACCATCGATCACCTCGACCACTGTTGGTCGTTCCTTGTAATGTAAACGGATCCCATTGGCAATTGCGAACGAGGCATCGATGTAGTTGCCGGATGCTCCACAATCCAGAGGGCCCAGGTTTTCAAACACTTCCCTAGCCAGGCAACACTGACTTTCAGGATCAACAAGGGTACCGGGTTCATTGGAGGAAGGTCAGATTCGGAAAGGCGGCCCGCTGCTGCCTTCGCCTCAAACAACGGGCCTGTTAGTTTTCCTGTTTCTTCAGAGGGCGTAGCGGACAGGTGCCCAGAAAATGGCCAGAACCACCGCAATACAAGCACAGGTTTTGCTGCCTTCTTCTTTTCTTTTCGGTCTCGGACAACGGGCCTCGGATGGCACCCAACTGCATGGGTTCTGGGCCCGTATCGGTAGGGACAGCTGGTCCGGGGTTCTGTACCGGAAGGACCGGTTGATACCTGTAAAATCTGCGACGTTCACGCCGTCGTTCAGCTAACCTGTGGTCAATGCGTAAGACTTGTTCCACCAATGCAGGCAACGTTTCTGGCTCCGGGATATGCAGCAATTCGTCCTTGTACTCTTCTCGAAGTCCCCAACGAAACAGGGTTTTTTGAGTGATTTCGGGCCATTGTGAATCGGTTGCCAATTGTCGAAACCGACTGATGTAGTGGATTATGTCACCTGACCCTTGTTTGATCTCCATTAATTGATTCTGGGCCATGGCTGCCAAATTGGGCGGTTTAAAGACGTCCAAAAAGGCTTTCTCGAAGGCAGCGAAATCACCCAACAGAGGACTGTTGGTAGAGACCAAAGGAGCGGCCCAAGCAAGTGCATTGCCGGTTAGGTTTCCAAGGATATACCCGATCTTGGCCTTGTCTTGACCAAAATTACTTGACCTGAACTGAAAATGGATCCGACAGTGTGTACAGAACTCTGCCACTCGACGCGGGTCACCATCATACTTCATCGGAGTAGTGTAAGCCATGGAATTCTCGGGTGGTGTAGCTGGTTGTGTGGGATTAGCCAAACTCCGGTCCAACGCTTGTCTAAGGGTGTTGTTCTCCTGGCGGAGGGTGGTCATTTCAAGACGCATGGCACGCATTTCTTCGCGAAGTTCCTGTATGTCGTCCATGTCGAGACTGGAGGAAAGGCGTCTCAATCTGTTAAACGAGTCTTCACGGGATCGCTGGTTACCTTTTCTTCCTGTAGACCGTGGAGTTGAGGTTGCCAGTATGTCGGTGTATCTATTGCCGATGAATGGGTAGCGCGAGAAATTAGCCCAATCCCCTCCTGACGATATATGACAGGATGGCACTGGACCAACTCCCAACGCCACGGGTGGCACTTCTCAGTATTTGCGTGACGTCGGGACAGTGTTTCCACTGGCTGAGAAGGCTTGATGAAGACACCGATGATAGCGGAAGCTGAACTCAGGAACATCCAAGAAGGCAGCAAGGCACAGGTACCGGCAGGGCACAAGACAGGTAAAGGAGAAAGGACAGCAGGACAGACAGGGAAATCCCACCTCCTAGTAGGAAAGATTAAATCTAGGAACCCAGACAGGACCTCCTCGACCCTAAACCAGGGGGCAGGCAAAGACCCAGCAGAACAGGGAAGCAAGGGTTAGGAAGACCAAGGAGCAAGAAGAGGACAAGGAGAAGAGGCTGGGCTAGGCAGGATAAGGCAAGGCAGGGAACTGGAGGGCTGAGGCACGAACGCCAGGACTCCAGCAGCGCATACACAGTAACAACCGCGTTGAGACGCGTTGTTCCTGTGCATGCGGTGCCCTTTTAAGGCCCGGGATCAAAGCGAGGCTTGAAACGCATGTTCCGACACTGCGCATGCGCGGGACGTCGAATACTGACGATCCGCGCATGCGCAGATCCTCGCAAGATGGCGGCGTCCACGGAGCCTATCCGGAGCGCGGGTCGGCGTGAGGAAAGACGCCACCGCGGATACAACCTCCATGAAGGAGGAGACCGCTGCGGCCGTGGACCCGGAAACCCAGGACAGGTAAGTGACGCCCGCGAGCGAGCGCGCAGCGTGACAGTAGTGCGAGGGGCACACAGGTCACAGGCACTGCCCCCACCTAGACATGTTGCCTTTCCTAAACAAATCATTGCAAGGTTAATGAACTGTAGGGATAGAGATCTGGTCCTACGTGCCGCCAGAGACAAGCAGGAATTACGATTAGGCTCCAATGTGATCCAGATCTTCCCAGATTACACACTCGCGGTTCAGCAAGAGAGGCGCTCCTTTTTAGGGGTCAAGAAAATGCTTTGCAAACTGAACGTTCCCTTTGCAATGCTATACCCAGCCAGACTTCATATGCAGCCCAACAATAAGACATGCTTCTGCACTTTTCTGGAGGAGGCAGCCAGCTTAGTGGAAGCAAATATTCTGGTACAGCCACCGAATGCTGCAGAGGACAACAGAAGCAAGTCGCCGCAGCATGGACAGGACTGAGGGAATAATACTACAGAAGAAGACAAGTATGAATTGTGAAACACCAGTGAAAAGGATGAAAATAATGGAGAGTATCAACAGGCAGGGGCCCAAAATGTGTACCTTCAGGAAACTCATCTGTTGGGATACCAGGCGGAAAGGATGGTACCTGGTTGGGGGAAATCTTCGCTTTTTCACGACAATTCCAGCAGAGCACGCGGTGTGCTAATGCTGATACACAGGTCAATACCATTCACGCACTACAACACGGAAAGCGACCCAGAAGGGCGCTAGAACTAAAGATGAAATCATCATTCAGCTAGAAATGTGGAACTTTTACATAATTTTCAGTGACTTTCTTCTTTTCTTTTAAGGAAAAAAAAAGAAAACACCAAATGGGATTATGATATAGCTGCCCCACTGAAACTATTTATAAATTGGACTGAAAAATGGGACTGGGTGAACAGCCACGAAATAATTGCTAGAATGAGCTCACTTACTACATTTGCTCAAATGTTTTTCACTTTTAAAAAACTTCAGCAATATATTTTTTTTTTTTTTTTTTTTTTTTTATTTTTATACGGTTTATACAAACCTTTAAAAAAAAAGAAGAAAATAGCCACAACCCAAAGCTATACCCGTGAGGCAAGCGCAACACGCGACACAACTTCTTTCAAATTCAAATTAAACCCTCTCCATGTATTTCTTCAAACTCCTAAGAATAGTCATTTACCGGTGCAAATTATCATCATTACACAGTAGATACAAGTGATTTCTCCTTGGGGTGTCATTGAGTATAATGTTCCGAAGCTATTGTTTCTAAATCTGTGTTTAGACGTTTGTTCAGTTCCTCCAGAAATGTTATTAAAGCAAACATCAACGGGCGGTTTGAACCTTCAAATATCCCTTCCCACCAATCATCCGCACACCGTGTCTGCATTTTTGCAAACACCGGACCAAACGTGCGAGTTCTTAGTGTACGTAGGTTAGAACAAAAGAGTGTAAGGTGTTTCAACGTCTCGTTTCCAGTTTTGCAAAAGCGGCACCATAACTCTGTGGTAGGGTTGTGTGCATGACGGCGCTCTTTGGTGTCCATTAAGTTTAGTCTGAATCTTAGGTAGATCGATCTAGCTTGCGCGTTGGGAAATAGCGTCAAGTAAGCTTGCAAACTCCCATGCGCTCTGGCCTCCCCTGGGACATCTGCCATCATTCTGCAATTCCGTCTTTGTTCGCATGTTAAGTGCCAATCTGAGCTCCATACTTTTTTCTTCGCTAGCATCGGATTTTCCAATAACGTTGATAGCTTAATGTCATACAGGTCTAATATCTCAGTACAGTACTTTTTCCATAGTGCTAAGGTGGAGCAACCGAGATCCTGTTTTGTTTTTAGTATTTCGTACTGCAGCACAGGTGTGTTTAATGAGCATTTCCTGAAGAGGCATAGAATGTTCCAACACACCCTAGCATGGATAGATATTAGCCCCAATTCATATCTAATACATACTGTTGGCGTGCCACGGGGTAAGTGTAGCACTCTTACCCAAAAAATATTTTCTAGAGTATTCCAGAGCTTGTGGGAGCATCCTAGGGCATTTTCGGCCCCATAGATTATTGCTGGCATAGCTTTTTGTCGATAGAAATCAATCGTTGGTTTTAGCGAAAATTTTCCAAACTGTCTGTTAATGATAGCTGCTTGGCATGCTAATTGTCTACATTTTGATTTTGCAACTTCTGCCCACGGTGCATCGTCTAGTTTGGAACTTATTCTCATGCCTAAGTATCGTGTGTCATAGACAGTGTTTAACTTTATCTTTTCTATGTACCAATTTTGTTTATTTTGTTTTTTCTTCACGGATCTTAAATTTTGGAGTGTTATTATCTCACACTTTTGCTTGTTAATCACCAGTCCATTTTGATGTACGTATGTTTCCAGGGCATCTAGTTTTCGTTGGAGACCGATGTAGGTCATGTCTAGAATTATGAGGTCGTCCGCGTATGCGAGCCAGCTCACATGAGTGCCATTCATCTTTGGTGGAAAAGTGGAGATTTCGCTAAAGGCTTCTCCTACGTCGGACAAAAACAAATTAAAAATTGCAGCGGCCAGAGGACATCCTTGTTTCACGCCCTTGAAGGTTTCTATAGGCTTTGATAAGGTCCCCTGCCGGTCCAAACGTATTCTGATATTTGTGTTAGAATGTAGTTCCTTGATTGCTTCAACCAAACTTTCCGGACACTTCCAGGCTCTTAATTTTTTCCATAGAATTCCTCGATCGATACTATCGAAGGCATGGGAAAAGTCTATGAGGGCTAGGTGTATTTTTGTATTTCGTCTTATTGCTTCCATCTTAAACAGATTCAATATTAGCAAATTTAGGCCACACCCCACGCCCTTCACAAAACCAGCTTGCCTTTGATCAATGTGGTTGTTTTCTCCTGCCCACCTTACCAACATCTGCTGTAGTTGTGTCGCGTAGATTTTACCAATTACATCCAACAAGGCGATAGGTCTGTAGTCCCCAGGATTGGCTCTATTGCCTTTTTTGAATATTGGGACCACTATGGCACTTTTCCACGATGTTGGCGATAGTCGCTTGTCGACTATTCTTTGGAACAGGGTCATGCAGAAATTGGACCACGCTTCTGGGTTACGCTTGATCGTATAGTTCGTGAGGCCATCAGGGCCAGGTGCTCTCGATGCGTTTGCTCGCTTTATTGTAGTTAAAATGTCGTGTCGATCAAACTTTAACTCCCAGGTCACTAGATTTGAGTGGACATCATCTTTCACAAGCCCATTCGCACTGAACATTTTGGTGTAAAAGGAAGTCCAAGTTTCTTCTGAAATACAGTTTGCCTGCATAGCATCCTGCGGGGCAAATTTGCTGTTTATAGTTTTCCAGAAGTTCGCAGAATTTTTGTTTCGTAGATTTGTCAACATAGCCTCTGAGTCATTTTGAAGCATGATTGCTTTATGAGACTTACACCAGTTCTTGTAAGTTTGTTTGATTGCTTTTTTCTTTAAGACCATTGCGTCTTTATCCCCCGTAACTATGTTTCGCAGGTCGTGACGCATCAGTCTTTTACGCTGTTGCATTTTTAAGTCGAAACTGTGTGTATGTTTAAATTTTTTATTCCTAAGACCTTGTTTATGTTCTGTGAAGTCGGTCAGTAGGTGGCAGTATTCGACCTCGTTTATAGCCGAGTTTAGATTAGACACAATTTTGATTACCTCTGCGTCTGCAAGTTCGAGCCGTATTCTGCTCGATCGAACTAGTACAGGCCATGACCAGTGGTCAGGCAGTGTCATACTTGATACATTTAGGTTCATTACCACCATATCATGATCACTGTAGGCCATTGGTTTAACTTCAAACTTAGTTGTTCGTAGGTGAAGGGCCTCTGACACAAATATGTAATCCAAGACGGATTGTTGATTTAGTCTGTTCCATGTAGCGTTTGCTGGAATATCACCTGTCGTATTTCCATTCAGCATAAACATGCTTCTTGCTTCCATCTCCTGTGACCATTTTGTCGCTGTTTTTTTACAGACATTAGTTACTACTTTCTCTTCATTTTTCACATCTACATGCTTTAGGCAGTTTATATTAAAGTCTCCACATATAATCAAATTTGGATTTTCTATAGCTTCAAAAAGGGCGTCTATTATTGTTGTTATTTGATCAATAAACTGTTGTGTTTCTGTCCTAGCATGGTTCCAGTAGATGTTGATGATATTCAGAGCTTCTGATTTATTATTAGTGCCATTTAGGAATGTCACCTTGGCGGTCTGAATGAATGGTGAAACGTTAGTTGCTGAGACGATTTGCAGGCCCGTTGCTTTCCTTACCGCAATCAGCAGTCCAGCCATTGGTCTTCCTTTGTCTTGTTTTATTGCAGGGTTGAATACAATTTCAAAGTCCTGCATAATGGGAGTGTCAGCTAGCCAAGTTTCCTGCAAACAAATCAAGTCCAGATCATGTAACCAAGGTGTGTGAAAGAGATGACTGAAACCTCTTGTGTTCCAGGATCCTAGTTTAATTAACTCTTTTTTATCGCGCACCTGGCATTATAAGTTTGACTTATCGTTTAGTGCAGCCGCCATCCAATCCCATTCATTCCTCTCATTATTCTTTTTTTGGGTGGCCTCAGAGCTACTCTTAACAGTAGATGACCCGTCGATTGTTATTTGTATTTGCCGATTTTGCTTCATACGTATTTCTTCCTTGTTGCAAAACTCAGAGGTAGTTATCTGTGTGTCTTTACCGTTATCTTTGGCATTTGTTCTTTCAAGGGTAGATTTGTTGTACTCAAGCTTTTGAGCGGTCTGTGACGTTTCTTCCTCACCTTGGTCACAGGTTCTGTAAGTATCAAACCCTAGTGATAGTAAAGTGGAGCTAGCTTCCAATATAATCTCCGAGATTATATTTGATTTCATATGTAGGGTCACTTTGTCATTCCTTTTTTCGTCGCAAAATTCAACGATTTTCAAGTCCTCAGACTGAATCGTTCTTAAACTAGGGATTAGTTGGAACAAATACAGCACATTGTGTCGATTTAGAATCAAGTTGTCTACATTTTCAATTCTTTCCAAGGTCACTTTATGAGGACTGAACCATTCTGATTTGTCCACTGAAGCTTTCTGGGCATTCTTTCGAGGGCCCACGTATCTCTTTGTGTTATTGCATGGTGTCACTTTAGGGAAGTTGGTGACAGTATGTGGTTTTTCGTTAAACTTTTCCGTGGCGATTTTCGTGTCATTTGTGGCAGTGCTGAGTTTAGATAACCTGTTTCGTTTTTCCTCCATTGTTAGGAATATGGGTGAGTGAGCCACAGCCGTTACAGTACTGATATCAACTTCTTCGGTAATTATACAAATGCGCGGATTATTTTGAGGTTTCAGTTCCTCTTGAATAATTTTCCCATCATCTGAAAGACACTCTTCTTTTGCCGTTTCTGCGTTAGACCTTGCGGTCTCCAACAGTTCGATGTCCTGGGACAGAGCTTCGTCATCGTACGTTGACAGATTTATCTGTTCGAGTTGCTCAGCCACCTGCTCTTCAGTTGACTCTGTGTTATTCTCAGGTTTGTTTTTCTGCGAGCAGGCTTGTGTTCGTTCGTTACGATCATTTGTGTTCACAATGACGTTTACCGTTTTCAGATTGCGCAAGAATTTTCTTGAGTTGTTGGTCTGTTTCGTTTTTTTTGAGAGTTGGTTTTTTGTTTTCTTTGTCATCTGCTTGTTGACAGCAGTAGTTGCCGCGGTTGATCGATTTTGCCCTTGTGTGTTCTTAAAAATGTCGAACACAGAGGGTTTCGTTGTATCTGAGTTAGTAAATGCTTGGCCAGAGTTAGATACGTCTGTTATCAATGACAGTGGCTCAGCAAGTGGTGTAGGAGCGACTCGTGTCGAATCCTCTGTCATATCATTCTTTGCACATCTCTCATCAGGTGGTTGGTTACCCACGTATTTGTCATCTGATGTTGAGGCAATCTGTGGGTTTGCGAGGGCCAGATTGTCCATGGCCTTACTAGCGCTCAGTGCTTCGTCAAACGAGCTGATTTCGCTAGGCTTTTGAAATTCGTCGCCTTTATTTTCAATGCTTTGGTGGTCAGATCCTGTTAACAATTCTGTGGCCGTGGCTTTTGAGGTGTCGTAGTTACGTGGAGTCTCTGATTCCGCCTGCTCAGTGAGGCAAACCACACTGCTTGGGCAGCTTGATTGTGTGACTTCTTTTGTAATATGTTTATGTTTAAAGATGCTCAAGGCCTCCCTTGCCACTTCAGCTAGAAGTTTTTTGTCCATATTATTGTTTTTTAATTGGGCCGTTATCGCAGTCATCATGTGATCTTGCTTAAGGGCTAGGTCATGTTGAGCAGCTTTTGTCAGGTCACAGTTAGATTCCACGGCTACAATTTTTGTGTTTAAAATAGCTACCAATGTTGAGAGGTCTTTAGTGTTTTCATTTAGATGTTCATATAGTTTTGTGAAGGGGGCCAGAGAAATGGCCATGGATGATAGAATGGTTGCTTGCATATCGCTTATCCAATTGGGATTCATTGTAGGAGGGGCCCTGTTGTGATCTTGGGCACGCCTGTCTTGCGAGGCAATTTTGGTTTTATGCCCCTTTGCCTGAGATTGTTTCTTTAAGTAAGGTTCGTCCACTGAAGAATCGGAGGATGTGGAGGAGGAAATCGAGTCTTGTATGTCCAAGTTGATGTTTAAATTGCTGTTCCTTATTGTTCTTTCTGCAAAAGGCGAAGACCGCCTCACAGTGCTTTCCCATTTCGATTTTTTTCTTTGGGAGCATCTTAAGCTTTCAATACTGCTTACATCTCTTCTACTTCGTTTTGTGAACCCCGTTCTTTGAGTTGTAGTAAGTGACGACCGTACTTCATGTGTGGAGTTGTCCAAATTTAAATGTCCTGTAATTTGTAGTGAAGTTGTTGGTATCATGTTTGGGTCGCACCTCAGGGCACGTGTTTTATTAATTCGGGTTAGATCAGACAGCAGTTTGTTTACTACTTCCAGTGAGTTACGACGGTTTTCAGTCGCGTCTTGCTTTCGGAAAGTATGGACATCAGTATTTGTTGTCGTGTTTGGAACTACTGTGCTCAGCGCATTGGAATGCGGTAAAAACACCTCCTCATCTAAGTGAGCTAGTACATCGTCATTAAGTATTTGTTTAGAGAGAGCTTTATCACTTTGGGTTTCTAGTGTGCTGTAGTAGACTGATCTTGACTTTACCGGACCAGTAGATAAGGGGATGCTGGTGAGATCTAAGTGTGTCTGATGTGTGGATTGCGTGCCAGGCTCCTGACGTTGTGTTTGATACACGGAATCTTCCTGTTGTGTGCCAGTTAGTGATTTGTAGCAATTCCAGGCTAGAGTTTTTAACACTGGGACCTTGCGTTGTACAACGATAGCGATTTCGCCTTGCTTGTCATTAGTTGAACTTTGTGTGAAATTTAGTTGGCTACAGTATCCACTATTTTCGCCTATCCCCTCTATTGTTTGAGTGTTGCCAACAACGGCAGTCCCAGCGTATCCGCGAAATCGACTGTGCTCTTGCTCACATAAGGGATCGACTTCTCCTGTTTGATCCATACTATCACTATTCAAGGTCGCAACGTTCATCAGTGTAAGCGAGCATGTGATAGGATTATGCATAGTAGTCGGAACAGGCGACAGCGGGATAACGGTTACCTTTGTGTTATCCTTTGGTAACGTAACACTTATACTTTCAGCATTCGTTCCATAATTATCACCACTATGTATTTGTAGTGGACTGTTGGATGATGGTGGAGTGGTTACTGGGTAGCTTACCTGGTCTGTGAGTGCATAGGCCAGCTGCACCGGTTCTTCTGTGTCCTCCCCTATCGGCGTCCAGTTCTTACATTGGGCTCGTGTTTTTGGCCGTTTGGATGGACTTGCCCCAGCATGTTCGATTCTGCGGCTCATTTTAACAGACTCCGCAGGGTTATGGGTTGCAGGCAGCAGTTTAGTCACACCCGCTTTACTGCAGTCGATAACCCCTGTCCTGGCCGCACTCCCCGCACAACAGCACAACAGAGACGACTCGCCCTTTCGCCGAGGGCTTACGCCGCAAGGGCGTTGAGGCGGCCTAGATAAGGGCGGCTGCAGAAGTCAGCTGACTCACCCTTAAAGGCACACGCACCTCGCAGTCTCCGGGTCCGAAGTCAGGTCCGTAGAATAATCACAGTTCGCAATGCAGTCGAACCAATCCAGCAGCACAACAGAGACGACTCGCCCTTTCGCCGAGGGCTTATATTTATATTGCTCCATCACCTGCCATTCATAGATTTAATAGTCTAGACGTTGAGTAATGGGGAGCATGGCTTGGTATTTCTAAAGATAAATGCACATGTAGGTTATGTCTTGATGAACATCAAATTGAAACAAGACATGTAACCACATTGTGTATGTATGTATAAGAGCTACGTCATGTACTATAGTAAACACGTTGACCATATACATGCAATAAGAAATGACCAATTCTGGTTGAGGTGTGTATCAGGCTATAGCAGGGGCCTACTGGTTGCGATAGTACAGGTCTGGAAAGTTGCAGCTGTTAGGTTGGCCCAAACAAGGCCTTACTAATTGAGTTGGTTTGGTAGGCAGTGATGTTTATACATTTTTATTGGAATTGAATTGAGATACATATTGCATATGAGGTAAGCTAGAAGGCTGTCTGAAGGGGCCTAATAAGTGATTTTTATTAGTATTGGCTAATGTGCAGCATATTGTAATTTGATATTTATTAATAAATTATATTACATAGGAATGTATTGTATAATATGATTTTGAATTTTATAATTGTTTTTGTTTTTCCATTGAATTGAATGTTTCTAATGTACACACAAATAAATAAAAAAATACAAAGAAAATGATCTACCCTATTTGGTGGAATAATTGTAATGGGTAAATTAACAACTAATCTGATTAGTTTCCATATTATTTCAATATATAAACAGGGAAATAGGAATGTTCCAACTAATTGCATACCCATGTCACTTTCAGTCACTAATAGTAAACTATTTAGCTCTCCGTTATTTCAATGAGCTTGTAAAATGGAGAGTTAATAATAAGGATCTGTGTGATTTGGCCGTGGCAGAATGGTTTGTGGCGGAATTGACTGTAGTCAATTTCGCCGCTAATGCAATTTTACTGTGGCCAAACTCCGCAAATCTCTGTCCCCTACCCCCAGTACATCTTCCCCCATACCCTGCACTTACCTTTTCCTTGCCCACCGCCTCTCTTGACCCTACAGTGTCAGTTCCTCCCCTCCAATGTGGGTCGATCCGACGCCGCAGGGTCCCTTTTTCTTTTCTTCGTCCCCCGCCTCTAATCTTCAGTAAGCGGGGGACACCCCTGCAACCATCCAAGTCCATAAATGCCTCCTTCCCCATGTACGGCATTTATTATTGATCTAATTTTATCGATCGAATGGTACTGGACAAATTCGGTCAGATTGGGTAATACTAATAATAATATACTATTTAAATATCAGACTGGAAAATAAAGCTTAAACAGGTAAACAAGTGGATAATGCTGTTTCTACTTCATAAAATACACAGTATTTCATTTTGGAAAAAGTTTTATATTCTTGACAAATAAAAAAACAACAAGAACCATCCCTATCTGAAAGGGATGTCAATATAAATATACATAAAACTCTGGTTTCTGTTTGGTTATGCTTAATGATATATAAACCACTATTTCAAATACAAAGGGAACATAAATTAAATATTTGACAATATATGGCTCTATGCTTAATCTCTTTCCTAAGCACACTTAGTATTGTTATGGTTAGAATGTATGGTTGGTTACACACTGCACTACAGACTGCACTCAGGGTGAATAAAAGAATATCATTGTGCCAATAAGGAAATATTCTCATGTGAAATGTTCAGTGTGTGAGTGGTTTTGGGACTGGATCCCATCCTCTTTTAGCTTTTTTTCCAACACATACATTGTAGTATTAAGGACAGTTTTTTCTCCCATCTATTCTATTAGATAGGCGGAGGAAGCACCACCTCTTGACTAGGGATAGCACACCCAATAGGGATAGGGTGTCCTTCTGGTTAGGGATAGCATGTGGTGGACACATTGTTTGGTAAAATTGAAAGTTGTATGCTCCAAAAGCGATGTATGCCCTATTGTGTTTTTTGTGTGATACTATATTCAACATCTAACAGGAGGGTCTATATACCCTGTGATGGTGTAGATACTCAACAAGTATTTCCCTGTTGTGGCTTGTGTTATGTACAGTTTCACCATCCAGTAAGTGCACCAGAAATACTATTAAAGAGGGCTGACCTCAACAGAGTCAACATTAATTTCCTCCCATATTGCTGCTAGTCAGCAAAGTTGAGTGGGTTGTCCAGAGTATTGCCCCACAGGCGAATTAGTGAAACTCTCTGCCAGTTATCATTTGTTATTGAGTTTTACATAATGCATGTATCATTTCATGGTTTCTTGGAGTTTAGGATCTACACAAATGTAGGAGCATTGTAAGATTGCTTGGTTGCAATGCAGAGGTGTGTATAGTGCAAAAAAGATATGGCTTTGCCAGTTCAAAGGAGGATTATTTTTAAGATCCTCTACCTTATTTATAAGTGCATCAGTGATTTGGACCCACCCTATTTATGTACGAAGACCTATATTTATTGTCTCACTAGGTGTTTATCTTCTGGAAGACAAATTGTTACTGGTGGTCCCACGGTAGCCCTGCTGTCATTATGGAGAGAGGCATTTTTCATTAATGGTCCCGAAACTGTTGCATCAGCTCCCAGAGGACATTCACAACATTAACTCTCTGTGGCTGTTTCAGAAAAAATAAACAGATATTTCCATTATCTCATTGTTTTGTGCTTTATTGTACAACTGCACCCAGGTGCAGGTACTTTCAAGGTTCTTCACTTTGTGTGGAAATACAAATTGAGTAAAAAATAAATAAAAATAGGGTAACTTGGCAGCTATGCAAGGGAGTCAAGGACCAGAGGGGTGACTGACTAGAGGAGCCAACAACCAGAGGAGAGAGACTGCAGGACCGGTAAAGGCAATGGGCCAGAGAAGCCAAGGAGCAGAAGTGCCAAGAATATGCTTTTTTAAAATCGCATTCAAGAACTTAAAGTGCCAGAAAAATGCAATATATAATACAAGCTTTTTGTTATTACAGACAAGGTCTGTGTGCTCTTCCCAACAGCACCTTTACCTCCCTGCAAGCCATGCAAAATGTAGCAGCAAGACTCATCCCCAACTAACCAAACACTCGCGAATTCCCTGCTCTCGGCCAGCTCCACTGGATTCCTGTATTCCCTCGCTCTCAGCCAGCTCCACTGGATTCCTGAATTCCCCCGCTCTCGCCCAGCTCCACTGGATTCCTGTACCCCAGAGAACTGCTTTCAAAGGACTCTGCATAGTAGTCAAAGCCATCCGCCTCAAAACCCCATCTTACCATTTATACGACAAACTCAAACCCATCACCCACACAAACACCAGACAAGCTAGCCAGTATCTTCTACACATTCAATTCTGCAAACTAACATGCAAACAAAATCATGCATTTACCCAGAGAATGGAACACCCTACCACTTCACATCCATACTGCAACCTCGACCACCCCTTTCCAAAAGAGCCTCAAAATATACTGGTTTCCCCACACGAAATACCACCCCTCCATCTCCCCTGCTACCACCTGTCTATCCTAGCCTGAAAACATGTTATAACTTCGGTTTCACCTCTTGCCTTTTGAGCCATTTAAGGCGCCCCAGGATTCTCTGGCTAGGGTCAGTACTGAACAAAAATTCAAATAAAAAAGAATGAATACAATATGTTTAAGTGGTTGTATTATGTTTCTTACTTTCTTATTATAGTTTGTTTTCACATGCAGCGTGCTGCTCGCTCTTCTTCAATGAGCGGCAGGTGTGCTGGGGCACGTGAAATGTCTTCTTCCTAGCACTGTGCTTAGCCAACTGGTGGGAGCCAACTATTGTTGCCGATTTATTGTCTTGCTGCCATGCGTCCTGAGAAGCACATTTCGTAAAGGAAGCATCAGTCTTCCGTGGAGAAGTTTGCAAGTTCTCTCTCCTCCTCCCCTGCAAGGAAGAAAGGAGCCCAGCAGAGGTGGGAGCAGGCAATGCTAAGGGGTTCTCAGAAACTGCTGGTTCACATTTGCTGGGAGGTATTGCAGTGGCGGCGCGTCAGCATAATACATCCAGACAGGCACTTTCGCCTCTTCTTCATCCTCTCAAGCTGATGGTGGGGAGTCTGATGGACTGAAGGGTAAATATCTATACAAGGAGGTTGTGGCTGCTGTGTAGGTGGAAGACTATATGGGTTTTGTGCTGCCTCAGGAGAAGGAGACATATTCCAAACTTCCTTTTTCAACGAGGTTTCATTTACAGAAAATGGAAATACGCCTGACTTTCCCCAAGCTATTGGTTGCCCTACCTGACAAAACTAACTAGAGTGCTCATCAGTGAGCCCAAAAGAAAAGTCAGTCTACTCTCCCAAAATCTGATCTGATCTGACCCTACCACTAACAAAACAACTAAGGCCCAGGAGAAGGACTCCCTTATCCTGTGGGCATCTTTCTAAGCAGATTCGTTTAGTAACATATTTTTTGATATTTCTTGGTTATCACTTTCATCAAATCATCAAGCTCAATTAGTGGGCTCTTCCACTTTTCCTTCTCTCTCTTCTATTGACCGTTTGAGGTCTTGTTGATTTGATTTTCAAATCATAACTGTAGCCCTCTTATTTTTCCCTTATTATACAGACTTAGAAGTCTCTCTTGTTACAGTGTCCGCTCTTTATCTTGATTACCAAAATCAATATTCTACCAGTTATAAATCTCACTCTTCTTATGAACTGGTATTTCACTGGCACGAGTATGAGTAACCCAGTAATGATTCTCTTCTTATGAACTGGTGTCCCAATGGTATGAGTATAAGTTACCCCATGATGGGTCTCACTCTTAATATACAATTGTAACTCTTATTTTGTACTGGGACAAGTATGAATAATCCAGTAATAATTTTCACTCTTACTCGACTCTTTCTGGGTACTGGGACAAGTAGGAGTATCCCATTCTTTATTGCTGGTCCCCACCCCGGACCAGCAATAAAGGAGATCTCCTTCTCTCCCCATTAAACCTCTCTAACTCATGGATCGTGTCACTGGGCCTCTAGTAGGTACAGAGCTTTCTTCTCTCCATGTCAGGATGTTCTCTCGTCTCTCGGCACACTCTGTGGTGCCTTTAGGTACATGGTTTCAGCATCTGGGAGATGCTCCCTCGCATATTCGGTCACGCCACCACTTCTCCTTCTGTCCCTCCTGGGACATGAGTCCAGTTCTTCAGCATGGCTTAGTTGAGATCTCCTATACTGCAACCCGCTTGATCTCTCACACCAGTTCTCTTCTGGCATTGGAAACAGCGCCTCCCTGCTTCCCTCGGCTCCGCTGCTATCGCACCTTTGGAACTTCTGGGCTTCTCTCCCATTTGTGTTGCCTCATCCCATTTTTATGATGCTGTGCTGGGACTTCCCTGGCGCAGCACAGCAGTCCTTCCTCTTTGTTTTGTTTGTATTCCTTCAGTATTGCTCCAGTCGTTTTCTTCATCTCAGTACCACACAGTTCTTTTCAGGTTTCCCCTGTTTACAGCATGAGCAAAACAAGACTTGTTCTTCATGGTTTCTTCTAGTAGATTTTATTTGGTTGGACCTTAGGGGAAACGGTTAGGGAGTTCCTCATCAGAACGGGAGTCCTTATCCCCAAGAGGGGAGTCCTTATCCCAAAGAAGGGAGTCTCTCTCGGTGAGGTCCCGCTTGACTTTACCCCTACGGAGGGTATCACATAGCGGGCTCACCTCTCTAGGCTCACAAGGAAAGGCTCCCCTCTGGAGAGAAGTGACGGAATCCTGCGATTCGTCACAGTTTCCAGCAGTGGGCACCTATGGTGTCTCCTGTGGTGTCCACGATGCAGCATCCTCTAGAAACTTTAAACATACCATCAAGATGAGGCTTTCATTGCTTCTGGTAATTAAGGAGGTAGTGCTATGGGACTGGGAGAAGCCAGAACAGGTTGCTGTGCCTCACTTCATAGCTAGGCTCTATCCTTTGCAGTAGATGATCTTTGCTTCTGCAGTCTTTGCAGGTGGATACAATTCTGTCCATTCTGGTGGGCCGTTCTTCTAGGACGGCAGACGAGGCTGCTGTGCAAGACTAGGTGGACAGGAAGGCAGATTCAGTATTCTCTGGCGCTCAAATGGCCTTCTGAGTGGCCACTGACATCAGAGACAGCGTTGGGTGGTTTTTGGGTGCTGTAAAAAGCTTGTGGAACAAGAGGCTGAATGTGCATCTCTGAAGGTTATACAATCGCAAATGAAACTGCTTGAGGACTTGACTTATAATGGGGATATTGCTGGGGTTGTGACCATGGGGCTTACGGTGTCTGGACACCGCAATTGCACCTCAAGGACTGACATTCAGATGGGCATCAAAATGCTGATGCGCTGAAGATCACCTCTCTGGTGGAGATGTTGTTTGTTGACTCATGGGGGTAGAATGCGCATCAGGTGTTGAAGGTGGACAAACATGCTGACAAGCTCTATAGGCACCTGGCTGCTAAGGCTTGGGATGGGCAGTCTGGCGGGAACAGGAGGTTTTGTGAAAGGGGGCCTAAGGTAAATCCTCCATCATCAGTTGGTCGACGTTGCCCAGGATGTCTGGCAAGCCTTTTCCTCCAACAAAGTTGCAGAAGCAATGACGTCAGATGTGTGGTGGCCAGACTCAGAGTGATTACGAACGTCATTCCCAGGGAAGCAAATAGTGCTTTTCTCATTATTCATGGGGTTGTGGACTTGTTGAAGAGGGGTGTTTTGGGAGGTTCCCATGAAGGAAAGAGCTCAGGGATTTTACTTTGTCATCTTTGTTGTCCCAAAACCAAATGGCATGTTCCAGCTGATTTTTGGACCTGAAGGTTGAACGTGTTTATGCAGATTTAGCGCTTCAAAATGGAGACACTGAACAGTAGTACTCCAACAGTCAAGGCGTCTGACTTTCAGGTGTGTCCAAACCTGCATGCTGTTTACATTCATGTGCCCATCGGGAGATTGCATCAGAAGTTTCAGAATTTCCAGTTCCAGGCTTTTCGGTTTGCCCTCAAGACAGGTCCCTGGGCATTTACCAAAATGATGGGCCCGGTGATGGCACATCTTTATGTCAGGGGGTGCAGATTTTTCCGTACTTAGACGATTAACTGATCAAGGCTCCCACCGGGGACCTCTTGTTGAAGCATGTGTAAGTCACATGCAGGGTGCTGCGGGATCTGGGGTTTCTGCTGTACCTGAAAAACTCACTTGCAACCATACTAGGACTATCAGTACATTAGGGCACGGTTATAGTGCAGAGGCAGGTGCTGCTCCAAATGGATCAGGCAGTCCACCTCCAGTGAATCTTGGGGTGCCTACTGTCTCAGGACTGGACGACAGCCATGGAAGTGCTCTGTGTGCATGGGTATATTGCAGCCATTGTGTTTGTGGTTCCATGGGCAAGATTGCACATGCACCCATTGGTGTTTCAACTACACATGTGTTGGTGGACAGACTCTCATGCAGACCTACAGATAAGGGGTGTATTGGCTACTTTTACTCCCTAAAAATGGGCAAATACTCCCAAAAAATTAAGACAGAGCGTAAAAATAGGAAACAGACATGTAGGTCTGCTTTCACTCACACAGCTATATGGATAAATCTGGACCAGTAGTACCACAGGAAGAAACTACCATTATAACTGCCTGATCGGAAGAAGTAAACATATCTTTTAATGTGTATGAATAACTAGGTGCACAGAAAAAAATATTACAAAAACATTTCCGTTTAACAGTTAAAATATATTTTTACTTCCAACTTAAAAAAAATAGGGAGTAAAATACTCCAACTTCCAGATCTTATCTGGAGCACTGCTCCCAGGAATACAAGACAGGAGTGCTATCACTCTAGCACTTGAGTGTCCAGCTTCGGTAGTCGTTGGTCAGGGACAATCTCCTGAGAGGATTTCTGCTGCATCAGCCCTTGCAGAGCGAAATCAGATGCCAGTAGCCTGGTCTGGGGGTTGCCTGGAACGGTTTATAGTCATAATGTAGAAAAAAAAATGTCGACTTACAAAAATGTAGAAAAAAAAATGTAGAAAACAATAATGTCGAAAACCTATACATATAATGAAAAGAGTCCATTTTTAGAAAAAAAATGTCGAAAAAAAATGTCAATTAGCACTATCAATAAATAAATAAACAAGAAGAGTATCATTTACATGGGGGAGTCCCCCCAAACCCACTCACCCAAAACCCCCCGGCCACCCCCGCCACCACCCTCTCACCCCTCATACTCAACACATTTTAATTATATATATATTTATTTTTTTTTTTCGAAAAAAAATCTAAAAAATGTAGAAAAAATTCGACATTATTGTTTTCTAAAAAAAAAAATTCGACATTTTGACTTTCTACATTATTGCATTCTACATTATGACTGACCACTGCCTGGAACATTGGCCTCCCTCGCAAGCCACTCGGTATTTCAACTGGAGGGAGCTAACAGTGATTTACAGGGCTCTTCGAACCGTTTCACTTTGCATCAATGGGTCGGCTGTTCTCGTGAGGACGGAAAACATGTTGGCAATGTCCTATGTGAACTGCCATAGGGGGACTTAATCCAGACAGTGGGAGTCGCTGGCTTTCAAGTTGGACTGCTGGACTGAGCGCAGCCTGCTGTCTCTAAGAGTGATTCACATCAGAGGGTGGCCAACATCCAGGACGACCGTTTTTGCAGTTTTTAAACAATGTTTTATTATTGCAATATGATAATATAATGCCTCAGTCGCTGTTCACTAATTGTTCTCAAATAGTTAAAGGTGCATGGTATGGGAACCATTGCTTAGCGTACTTACTTTCTTCCCAATAAATAGTCAATATGTCGAATTGTATCAAATTCATATGCTTTCTTTTGTTAAAAATGTCTTTGCCACCGTAATATTTTGCATAACATCCATACTCCAGCCAATGGAATTATGGAACTCGCTACAGGAGGTAACCATTGCCTTGATTACCGAATAGTATCAAAATGCTTCTGCCAGATCTTCCTATATCATCCGAGTTGCGTTTCTCCCATATCTATCATGATCGTAAATATGATACTCCTTTGTTTTTAATTATTGTGGCAAGAGAAACCAGCCCCAGCTCCATCTGTGTAGCCTAAATTGGCAACGATAGTGGTAGACCCAGAGTATTCCTCCAGGGTTTAACCTCCAGTATTTCCAGCCAACATATCTCTTGCTCTGTATACATCTCCAACCCATGCAATATACCTGGGACTGTACTCCTTTTATAAATCTGTAGTATAACCTCAATTGCAAAAAGCCTATTCATATGAATTCAGGGCGTTTATTCCTCCTGTTGAGTGTTCCGCCGGACGGTGCTTCACCTGATCTGCAGAAGCTTCGGCTTGCCAGTGCTGGCCATTTTTGCCAATCCTCAGCATGCTCAGCTTCCCAGTTTCTGCTCCAGGTTCCCGTGTCCGAGGCATGGGAAGTGGATGTCATAACCCGACCTAAAATATCTGACTTGGAATACTGCTTTCCTGGCGACTGTGACATCTGCCTGCAGACTGGGGGAGATTGGGGCACTGTTGTATTCGGCTCTGTTCTTTCAATTCTAGTTTACTAGTATTGTTACTTGGTGTGATACAGGGTTTCTTCCACGAGTTCTGTCAGAATTTTACCAACCACAAGATATTGTTCTGACAACTTTTTCCCCCAGCTCAGACTCTCCACAGGAGGAGAGGTGGCACATGTTGGAAGTCAAAAGGACGGTGTTGACTAATCTGGATTTTATTTTAGTTGATTTGTAATGCGCTTAACATGGGGGCATAACGTTCTGTGCAGTGGGTACTGCATCTAAGCACAGTTGCTGCTAATTTGAAGAACTGTGTTGAGTGCTAGAATTTGAAGAAGATTATCTGAATAGCAGAGTTTTTAATTATTTACGAAAGTGAGGGAGGAGTTGCAATTACAAATATGAAAAGGTAAAGAGTTCCATAGACGTGGTCCGGCTAACGAAAAGCATCCAACATCACTTGTAACACAATTTGAGGGGGTAATAATTAACAAATTAATATTTAATGAGCGTTAAGGTCGAGAAGTAAAAGTTTTTGGACCCGGTATTAAGGAGCTAAGCCATGAAGGCATTTTAAAACCAAACAAAAGTATTTTTAAAAAGGCATACGCTGAGTAACCGGAAGCTAATGTAAGGCTTGTCGGGGTTCTGATATTTAGGCATCTTCTGGAAATCTATAGATGAGTCTTACTGCAGAGTTCTGAACTTTCTGAAGATGGTGGAATAGAACCTATTGCAAGCCTAACATATAGTGCAATTGCATGATAAATTCTAGAGTTGATCAAGGCACCTGTGGTGTCACGTGCCCGGAGAGAAGGGTCACGTGACACAAGGAGTGGGAGGAGAAATAAAGGAATCACCGGAACTGGCGGTTTCGCGCCAGTCCGGGTTTATGCAGCCAGCCAACGAGTCGCGTGTCCTTTATTGCGTGTTTCGTCCCACCTCGGCCTCATGAGGTACAAGCGGCTGAACTTTGGAATTTCATCCGCCGCAGAGGTTTTCCAGCACGAGATCCGTAAAGTCATCACAGGACTAGCTGGTGCCACCAACATCAGTGATGACATCCTGGTATACGCCGCAGACAAGGATGAGCACCACCGACGACTAGCAGCAGTCCTGGAGAGACTCGAGGGAGCAGGGTTGACGCTCAATGCCGAGACATGTGAATTCGACAAAGATGAACTATGTTTCTTCGGATACATCTTCAGTGCCGCAGGCGTATCCCCTGACCCATCCAAAGTACAAGACATAAAAGACTTCAAACCTCCCCAGTCTGCCTCGGAGGTGCGAAGTTTCATGGGGATGGCAACTTACTGCGCGCGCTTCATCCCTGATCTCACAAGCATCGCGAGTCCCCTCAGAGAACTAACCAAGAAAGACCAAAGATGGGAGTGGACCGAAGTCCACCAGCGAGCATTCCAACAGATCAAGGACGCCCTGTCTGCTACCACAACCATGGCGTTCTTTAACGTGGAACGGCAGACTGAACTCCTCGTGGATGCCAGCCCCGTAGGCCTAGGGGCCGTACTGACCCAAACAGATAGCGAAGGCAGAGTGTTCCCCATCGCATTCGCCAGCAGGGCCCTCACGAAGCCAGAACAAAACTATGCCCACATCGAAAAGGAGGCCTTAGCAATACTGTGGGGGTGCCGCCACTTCAAGGTGTACCTATTAGGAAAACAAGCAAAAGTCTTCTCAGACCACAAACCCTTGATACCGATATTCCGAGGCTCTGCTCCACACCCCCCGGCCCGCATAGAGAAGTGGATGCTGAAACTGCAGCCGTACAACATTGAGGTAGAATATCGGCCAGGTTCAGACAACCCGGCAGACTATCTGTCCCGCCATCCGCGACCCGCTACCGACAGCGAACGACATCATGCAAGAGAAACAGACGAGCACGTCTGTCATGTGGTGGCGTGCGCCAGGCCACGAGCCCTGACGCTGCAAGAAATAATACAGGAGACAAGTGAAGACACAATTTTGCAACACACTGCCTTGGCCATTCAATCAGGAAGCTGGAAGACCTCTCATGTCTGCATCTCACCGCACCATACCAGCTCAAACCAAGCTCAGAGCACTGTTCGGGATCAGACACAACTCTCGATAGCACCAGAGGGAGTGCTCCTGAAAGGCCACCGCATCATTCTGCCGGAGTCCCTCGAAGAGAGGGCACTCAAACTAGCACACAGTGGACATCAAGGGATTGTCAAGTCCTCGGCGTACCTCAAGTCCCGGATGTGGATGCCAAACATGCATCAAAGAATCACAGAACTAATTGAGTCATGCGCAGCCTGCCAAGCGTCCAGGAGGCCAGAGAACCCAGAACCGATCTCCAGTGCACCACGGAGCTGCAAAAGATGGGACGCGGTCAGCATGGACCACTGCACCATCGCAGGCGAAGGATACTTGCTTGTAGTGATAGACGAATTCAGTAGATACCCCGAAGTAGAACATGTATCATCCACCAATGCAGAAACCACCATCCTCGCGCTGGAGAAAATATTCGCCACGCATGGGATTCCAAGGAAAGTGAAGAGTGACAATGGACCGTCATTCACCAGCCAAGAGCTGCGAGAATTCTTCAAAGAGGTGAACGTGAAACATCAGCGAATTACCCCACGATGGCCTCAGGCCAACGGAGATGCGGAACGCTTTATGGGGTCGCTAAACAAAGTTATCAGAATTGCCAAGGAGCAAAAACACCCCTGGCTGAAGGCAGTTTACCGATTTCTGAGGACGCATCGGCAAACCCCACACTCAGCCACTGGGATCAGCCCAGCAGCCCTTATGTTTGGAGTACCAATACAGGCGGAACTCCCAATACATCCACACTGGGTCGCACCCGAGTTAGACATCCCAGAAATGGATGCTAGGAGGAAGAGGCACAACGAGCAAGAGAGCGTCGCCAGGCGCGCACACCATCGAGAACTAAACCCCAGGGACACTGTCCTCGTCAAGAACCGAGCACAGCCAAAGAAGATGTCCCTAAACTTCGAAGTCCATCCGTGGACAGTTCAAACCACCAACCACAGCATGGTCACTGCCACCCGAGGAGGTGAAACGGTAACCCGGAACATATCCCACTTCAAGAAAGTACCCACGGAGATGTGGGAAGAACACCCCCTGTCCCCGAAGGAAAAGACTGTTGAGACGCCCCAAAGACCCACACCGTCAACCAGCGAAAATACGCCGGAAGAGTCAAACAGTCCGTGCCCACCAGAGGTCGAGACAGAAGAAAGGACCGCCACAGACACCTCGCCCAAAGGACGGAACACCCGCTACAGCCTGAGGGAGAAGCCCAAACCATCATCCCGCCTCAAAGGGTATGTCATAAACGGGGTATATCGTAAAGGGACTAACAGAAGAGACAATAATCCGTGCTAAAATGTATTCTGGCATATGTGAATTTACCTCCAATTTGGGGAGGAATGTGGTGTCACGTGCCCAAGAGAAGGGTCACGTGACACAAGGAGTGGGAGGAGAAATAAAGGAATCACCGGAACTGGCGGTTTCGCGCCAGTCCGGGTTTATGCAGCCAGCCAACGAGTCGAGTGTCCTTTATTGTGCAGCGCTTGCATGCTCCGCGAGCAGGGTTTCCTTCGTCGGAGGCCGCGATCACGCCGCTACCGCGGCCCACTCCAGGGGCGGCCTTTCATACATCACAGCACCCACCAGACGCAGCCCTCTCTTTTAAAGGAGGTAACTGCCGAGGATTTTGGCCGTATGTTACTCGAATGAAAACCTACTGGGCCTACCTCTGATGTATTACCCGACTTGGTGTTTCACAGTCGCTCAACTAGGGCGATGGTGGCATGGGTGGAGGTGCAGAGCGGTGACCTGGGCCAATCCAAATACTTTCACCAGGCACTACTGACGCAATTTGCATAAGCAAACTCTGCTCTAGCACTTAATTTCAAGGGTGATTTATTGTGTTATTGAAATAAATTGGCGAAGGGGTGTTGAGCAGCACTCTTGTTGGTCAGTGTTTTGGATCATTTTCACTGCCGTATTCATAGCTCCCAACTTTTTTTGTCACCTAGGCGGGTCAAAACACCCGATTTTCTTTTTGGCGGGTGAGAGGCCCATTGAAGTGAATGGGCGTATGAGGGACTTGGCGGGTGATTTGTCTGACTTGAAGGCGGGTTACACCCGCCAAAAGCGGGTGAGTTGAGAGCTATGCGTATTTGTTATGACTCAGAAGTAAGTACTGGGACAAGGAAGAAGGATGTGGCGGTAATAAGCCGGTTAATTAACCGTGATCTTTATTACTCTGAGTCCTTGTTACAGGACTTACGATTCGCCTCGCACGCCCCTGGAGCAGAGAGAAAAGGCCTATGTACTACCAGAGCTCTCAAGTTTCTCAAGGGCACCCACTCCTGTTTTTCCTTAATGCCAAATGGGAAAGAAAAAATTACAAGTCCCAGAATCCAAAGGGCAATGCCCGGACTGTCTGGCATTCTCACGCACAGATGAGTAAAACTTGAGAGCTCTTGTAATATTAAAATGATGGAATGGATTGCTGGCATGAAGGTTTGGACTGGAAACACAGAAGTACTGTGACGAGGAAGAGCAGGACTAGGAGTAATGATTATCAGCAGTAAGTAACCAGCCCAGTTACTGCACAGTCCAGTGCAAGAGAAATCAGGTCAGCTGGGCGCTCAGGTAGTAAGGGACTCAGGTGCCCTGCTCGAGCAGTTTTGGGGGGCTGCCAGACTGAGCACTAGCTCACTTAAAGACCTAGACTGCAAACCCACCTGCTATTGGAGAGGTTGAGAGCCTGACTAAATATTTGACACTGTAAGATCTCTCAAATTGCGAATGGCCATGCGTGAGAAGGCCATCCAGTCCTGTTTTTTTCAATCTGGATCGTAGGACATGTCTTTTTTTCTTTTCCGACTGAAATGTAAGAAAATGACAAGTCCTAGAATTCCAAGCAAAATCAGTAAAGGATTGCCTGCACATGGTTACGGGAAACTAGAGAGCGCTGCACTCTAATTGCGGTCCTTCTTTTGTAAAGTATAATTTAAACATCAAAATATAACTTTGCTAAAAGTAAAGGGCTAAGCAATAGCTCCACGTCAGACACAGCTTCTAATGTAGGGCGGCGGCCATCTTAGAAGGGCATACATTACTAGGCAATGTAAACTGCGCGGACTCAGGGGAGGCCACCACGTCACATCTTTACAGAGAGTTCACTGAATTCACTTTACAAATGCTCCATTCCAATTTGGCCGCCAGGGCACAAGTTGACACCTTGACAACTCTTACTAGATACCTATGAGTCGGCGTCGCTGAGGATCAGACACACTCAGGGTGTTACATTTGCCATCAACCAGATCCACCTTTGATTTGTGTTGTTTTTGTACCTGAGTGATGGAATCGCCGAACAAGAAAATACGGGGAAACGAAATCATCTTGCTATTGCTTCCGTTCATTAAGCCAAAGCCAAAATGCCGGATTCAGAGCGAGCCTGCGCGTGGACGATGGAACACGGTCCCACCTACAATACCAGCTTTGAATGCCTTGCGCTAACGTGCATTTACGTCTGTAAAGCAAGCGGCCATATTACAGGAGTCATGATGTTCTAATACGTTTATAACTTCTGCCCATCAGAAAGCTCTGGAAGACCATGTATATGAAAAATGTAATTAAGTAGGCATTCCCAAACATGATCCATTGCATTCGTGAGATGCTAGTTCAGTCCTCTCTTTTTTTTCTTTGCTTTCTAGGACTTAAATCACCGATCTATAATGAGGCGATTCCGGCTTACACGTTCCGAAAAGAAAAGCAAGCATTGACAAAGCCAACCTTTTTGGTTTGTACTAGGTAGGCATGGGACATGCATCAGCATGCCAACATTCTCCATTCGATTTCGGACATACTATTCCAGTCCTAGTTTTAGCTTTGCATTCTGGGACTTGTAGTACAGGATTTCGTCATTATAAAACCAGGACTATATTCAAGTTCCAGAATTTAAACCAGGACTGAACTAGTATCTCCTGAATGGAATGAATAATGTGCTTGTGTATTTTGGAATTTGCGTTTAGCAGACACTGCCATAATGATACTACCTGGTGTGGCACCTCATTACAAATTTGGTGATTACCCCCAAAATCATTTACTATTACTGCCACTCGATCCTATGGCAATACAAGAGGTGGTATGGCGGAGTAAATCCCCATTTGGAGCCCTATGGACCCATTGGATTTTTAGCAGATTTACCACAGGCGGTATTCTACATGGTAAATCTGCAGCTTATTTGAGGTAAAGTGGAGGATTCCCCTCAAGCTTCTTGCTCCACTTTACCTGTACACTTGGAATTGCAGTAAACCTTGCAGTAAATCCGTTACCACCAAAAAAGTGGTGGGAACAGAGTTAAGGCCAATTTGTACTGCACGGTCAAACTCATAATGAGGCCCCTTGTTTGGAAATATGTGGGCTGATCCCTAGATGCATACGCTACCCCAGGTTCTGTTCATCTACCAATGTCATTCTTCTCATGTCTTCTCATGTCCACACCTTCTCGTTCTGATATACCCACAATCCATACATTTATCTTCCTTCTGGCCTTATTTTTGTTTTGTGCTTTTTGGATTTGTTCTCTAATTATTCTCTTTTTGATATCAACACATAACAAATCCTCATTTTTGATTAGCACTGGCATGTTTTGAGAGGATTATTTGCATTCCTGACATGCATTGGCTTAAATGGGGATATTAGTCTGCATCCATTTGGGGGAGGTTCTCAAGTGCCACAACAGTTTGCACATTGCTCTCTGCACATTAAGATGTTTGCCAAACTCTTGCTCGATTTCTCCTGCCACCGCGCAGTTCAGACTCTCCACCATCCTGTTACTCTGAGGGTAATACACTGCTGTATATGTCCTTTTGATACCTCTATTGTCACTATACTGCTTTATCACTATACTGTTAAATTATGGCCCATTATCACTCATAATTTCCATGGAAAACCTTCCCCTCTGAAAACCCCTGTAAGAAAACATATATATCTTCACCTGTTACCTTATCTACTAGTTTCATTTCCAGCCACGTGGTGTAGTAACCAATCATTACTATTGCAAATGTTGTCTTGTGTCCTCTGACATAGTATGGACCCAGTATCTAAAGAGCTAAGTGTTCACAATCTCCCTGGAGTATGACAAGTAGTTTCAATGGCTGTTTACATATTTTCATGGATTTGAGTGGTCCAGGCCCAACATTCCTGCATCACTCACTCTACCCTAGTATATATGACTGGCAACCTATACCTTTCGATACGTTTTTGTTAGGTGGCTGTAATGTCCAGGTGGCTTTCATGGGGCATATGGATTCATGTCCAGATGTCTTTCTTTGACCAATGATGCGAGAGATGGTTCAGGGTTTTTTTATTTTAAAATGATCAGTTTGAGAGGATGAGAGTTGCAGTGCAGGAATAGCAGAACGTACTAACGGCTGTTCCTCTCTCATCTCCCACCTCCCTACCACAGGCTTTCATATCCCCAATGTAGACAACTAGAGAACAATAACCCCTACTGCCGATGATGCTTACAAATGGACGATCTTCACAGTAAGAAAAGGCGCTTTCCAACTGCTCATGTCCCTCTAAGTCATACATCTCTTGCACTCTTGTTTTCCTGACCCTGATGTCATTTCCCTTGCTTCTACTCTGGCTCCTCCTCCTGTAGTGATAAGCTGCTAGGCGCTTGCAGTAACCTGCATTTGCACTAACCCACTGAGCTATCTTGTGTGTATTAGAGCCTATTCGAAGCGTGGAGGAAAATGCTGACATCAACCAGGACTCTCAAACTGGGTGAGCCTGCATGCTTGCAAGGGGTTAATTGCAAAGGCCTTTTTTGAAGACATAAAACATCGTGCTTTAGCAAGAGGCTCCATGCAGTTCGTGGGAGCCAGGCATTGCTTTGCCCGTCTTCGCTCTGCAAGTCAGGTGCACTGATAAGACAAGAATGCAAAGAAACAGTGCCCGAAGCCTGGGAGCCAAGACTGGCTGTTTCCAGTCTTGTAACTTTCCAAGCAAAAAACATGTTTACTGCCAGGAGGGAAGAGCCTAGAAGCTTCTCGAAGAGCTGACACGTCATGATGATTGACGTGCAGCTCCTAATAAGAGAACTATACTTGGACCAGGGAGGGGGGACTCATCCTGGACTGTTGGAAAGACGTGCGTATCAAGGACAGTGCCTGGACGACCAGCTGTGCGCTATCAGGGCCGAGGCTCCTAACATCACATCCCTGCTCTGGTGTAGGACTGTGGGGGCTTGGCCAGTCCTCCCCTCCTCTGCTGAGGAGTGCCGGGCACCAGATAGCGGCGAGGGTCCTGGATGTGATCAGATCGTATCTTCATCTACATTTCATTAGGAGCGTAAGACCAAATAATTGCATATTCATCTGTGATTGATAATTGGCATTATATAGCTTGCACTCTCTATTTCCACATTATTATAAATTGCTGCTTAGTTTTCATTAGTCATTGTAGATAATAAATGCAAGCATCATATTCTGTGTGATTGGCTTTTTTCCAGACTGAGTTCATCGTGCTTCTTAAACCTTATTTGTGTGGGAAGGTAATTAGGAGTGATTTACTTTGCACAAAGGGCTGGATCCCAGGGAGGTGCGGGTACTGTTTATCACTACATTTGGCGCTGTGAGCAGGGTTTTCGAGCACGATGCCCTTCTGGAAAAGAAATACAAAAGATGAATGCAATGGGGAAGATAGTGCACTCTGTCACATTCCAGGATGGCCGGCATCAAATGCTTGGTCGGGTGTGGCAGATATTTTGCATCGGTACTCGGCACCGATGGCATGGGACATGCTTGAAAATGATGTTTCCCCGGCGGTAATTAGTAAGTGCTTGGAGAGTTTACCGCTTGAGAAATGCAGAAAGGAGCTCAAGGCAGCAGGAAATATAGGCTGGTTATTCCTGCAGGCGCTCAGAAAGGTGCATGAGAATGAATTGCTTAAAGATGCTAAAATTAGTAAATTAACAGACGAGATATCCCTGCTCCAAGAGCAACAAATTATTATGAGAGAGACCCTTGAATCGTCCGTTAAACGGGCTGATCAGATGGAGGACAGGTGTGCCTCTTTAGCTGTGCGTGTAGCCACGCACAAGCGCAGACAGCAGCGGGGCAATCCATCAAAGATAAGGATTCGCGCGCTAATTAGGAAAGATAACTGGGACCCAAATTTATGGTCGGGTGAAGTCAGTGATAGTGAAACTGAGCAAGCACATGACTGGAATGAGTCTGTTGAGATTAGACTTGCTGAATTAAATTGGTCTGATGGAGAAGAGCTGGAATGTGTTCCAGAGAAATGTGTTTATCCAGCACGGCCATTAATCACTAACAAATCAAAGGGCCAAGCTGGCGGTGCAAATATTCAAAATACAAGGATTGTCCGTGATTATACACAGACAGAGCTTTTAGAGATTGCTAAGTTATTTAGACAGAAGCTAGGTGAAGCACTTTTGACTTGGTTCCTTCGCATCTGGGACACGGGTGCCGATAGTATCTTCTTAACCCCAGAGGAACTGTTAAAGATGGGTTCACTCACTACTAATGTGATGTTGGGACAGATAGTGCGCGGTGCGCTCGGACAGCAAGGTTCTCATTCCTTGTTTAATTGGCTTCAGACTGCCCTAATGAATCTGTATGGGAGTCCAATGGATATGGAAGAGAGTTGGGGCTGTTGGCAGTCACTAACTGAAGCAACAAACCAGCTTAGAGAGATGGGTTTGCAGTGTGCACTGTACAGTGCAAATTTTGCAGGGCCTGACATGGAGTTGTTTACAGCTGGCATGCGCGCACGTTTGTTAAGAAATGCACCGAGTCACATGAAGGGCGCATTGCTTTCATTGCTGGGTCCAGCGCAGGGCAAAGCCATTGGTGAAGTGGCACTTCTGTTAGGGCAACTAGAAGGGCTGGATGTACGCAAAGCAGCACGTCTAGTGGCTGCAAACAATGATTCAGAAAAAAAGCGTGGTAAAAATGTAAAGTATAAAGAGAAAGCTGATACTGTTGAGATCACACGCAAACAAATGTGGGTGGACCTGCTAAAGGCAGGAATTCCAAGAGATGAGATAGATGGTAAACCCACATCTGAGCTGCTTGAGAAATGGAAAAAAATTAAAAGACAGGGACGGGAAAAAACTAAGCCCTCTGCACCCTCTGAAGAGGAGGTGTTAAAGCCCAAAGTGCGAGCAAAGGGTTACCCTGATTTGGCAAAGAACAAGTGGGAGGTCCCAGACCCCATTTTTGATTGAAGGGCTGGCTCTGTCTTTGAGGTACGGTTAATAAAGAGAACTAGCCCCAGAGACAGACGCCCTTTTGTGCCACTTACCTTGTACTTGGATGAGAAAGTAAAACATGTTTTGGCTCTATTAGACACAGGAGCTGAGGTAACCATTCTGAATGGCAATCCCAGTAAATTGTCTGGTCCCAGAGTTTTGGTCAATGGTTATGGGGGAGCAGAAACTGTTGCAAAAGCCTTTAATGTAAAAATGTCAATCGGTGAGGGATTGCCTTTCACAGCAAATGTTTTGATTGCAGATATACCAGAGTACATCCTTGGCATGGATGTGTTGTTGGGCAAAAGTGTGACTACAGATTTAGGCGAATTTGTTTTTGGCAATCGGAAAATCCATGTGAGAGTTGTTAACCCTGTTGTGGTTGGACATGCCAAATGGTCCCCCTTGCATTTACCTCCTCCTGCTGACCCAGTGTGTGTGAAACAGTACCGGTTGCCAGGAGGACATAAAGAGATTGGTGAAACTATTGAGTCATTGGTGAAAGCTGGCATAATGAGGCCGGCAGTCAGTCCATTCAACTCGCCGATCTGGCCTGTCCGCCGCCCGGATGGGGCATGGCGTCTGACAATTGATTACCGCATTTTGAACAAGAAGGTGCCGCCCTTAGCTACGGCGGTGCCAGACATCATTACCCTGATTGAAAACCTTACGAGAGAAGTGGGTGAATGGCATGTGGTCCTTGACCTGGCCAATGCATTTTTCTCCATTGATATTGACACTGAATCACAAGACCAATTTGCTATCACTTGGGGAGACAGACAATTTACCTTTACTAAATTGCCCCAGGGGTATGTGCATAGTCCCACTCTGTGTCATGGATTGATTGCCAGAGACTTAAAGATGGTGCAATTGGATAATGTATTTATTGCTCATTACATTGATGACATCATGCTGACTAGTGTTGAGAAAGAACATGTAGAAAATGCTGCTGAAAAGTTGATCACACACATGCAAAATCGGGGGTGGGCCATAAATCCCAAAAAGGTACAGGGGCCTGCTCAAGAGGTGAAATTTCTAGGTGCAATCTGGTCTGGGTCAGTTAAGAAAATTCCCGACCCGGTAATTGATATGGTTCAGCAGATGGCTCCACCAGCAGATAAAAAAGAGGCACAAAGATTCATTGGGTTAATGGGGTTTTGGAGAAATCACATACCTCATTTAAGCCTGATACTGAAACCCATTTACAAAGTCACCAGAAAGAAACATGACTTTACATGGGGCCTAGAGCAACAGACTTCCTTCCAACAGGCTAAAGATGCATTGCAAAATTACATCACGCTGGGGCCCCTGACAAAAACTGATCCTTTTGAATTGGAAATTCTTGTCTACAATGACGTGGCTGTGTGGAGCTTGTGGCAAAAGCAAGGACATAAAAGAGTGCCACAGGGGTTCTGGTCAAGGAAACTCACAGATCCTATGACAAGATACACTCCTCTTGAGAAACAAGTTGCTGCAGTGTACTGGGCTCTAGTTGAAACTGAAAGAATCACAGGCGAGCAACCAGTGACAATTTGCACAGAAATTCCAATCATGGGCTGGGTGCGTGACACTGCTGCAAATGGGAAAAGTGGCAGAGCACAAGACGCCACTCATGTCAAATGGAAATGGTATTTACAGCAACGTGCGAAAGCTGGCCGCACAGGGGTTTCCAGACTGCAAGAACAAATGCTGGAGGCAGTAGATCTGGATGCGATGCCTGAACCAAACACCCATGTGGCGTTGCCAGAATCTCCCTTCAAAGTCGCACCAGCCTATGATACATTGACAGAAGAAGAACAAAAGTCTGCATGGTTCACGGACGGCACGGCAAAGTATGATAAAGGGCAAAGACACTGGCAAGCTGTCGCATTCCAGCCCCATCGAGAAACACTGCTAATGAGGGAAGGTGTGGGAGGATCAAGTCAGTATGCTGAACTGCAAGCAGTGGCCTCCGTGATTGAACAGGTGAAGGAAACAGAGACTGCATACATATACACAGACAGTTGGGCCACATATCAAGGCCTGACACATTGGGCACCGGCATGGAGAAGAGATGGTTGGCAAATCAAGAACACGCCGATCTGGGGAGGGCCAGACATCTGGGAAGAGATGTGGTGCAAAGGTGAGAGGTGCAAAATCTGCATTGGGCATGTCGATGCACACATGCCCCCTGACACCTCACTGGCTGCCCTGTTCAACAATGAAGTGGATCAAATGGCAAAGATTCGCCCAGTGACAACACCGCAAGAAGCTGAGGTGCTGCAAGGGATGGCGGATTGGGCACACCAAACCTCAGGGCATCTAGGGCAAACAGGAACTTATCAATGGGCAAAAAAGAGACAATTGCCCATTACCATGGATCAAGCCAGACAAGCTGCCTCCCAATGTTCCGTGTGCAGTGAAGTGAAGCACTACCCTCTGGAGAGGAAGCCACAAGGCCCTTTGAGAAGAGGTGAAAGAGCTGCTAGCGTATGGCAAGTTGACTACATTGGCCCTTTACCGCCCGAGAATGGAAAGCATTATGTGTTGACCATGGTAGACACATACTCTGGACTGTTATTAGCTTATCCAGCCGCCCATGCAGATCAAAGGGCTACCTTGCAAGGCATGGAATACCTCATCAGACACTATGGCATCCCGGATGAAATCCAATCAGACCAAGGCAGCCATTTTGCTGGACACAATGTGCAAGACTGGGCACTAGAGCAAGGCATAAAGTGGACACTGCACATCAGCCGATACCCAGAATCCTCTGCTCTGGTGGAACGTAGCAATGGGCTGCTCAAGCAACAAATAAAGAAGCTGACTAAGACTCACACTCTCAAGGGGTGGTCCAAACATCTGGCACATGCACTGTTTGAACTGAACAATCGTCCACTGGGAAATCGCCAGACACCCTTTGTGAGACTGACAAGTGAGAAAGTGGAATCTACAAAGACTCTTGTTGTGTGGAAAACTGACAAAGAAGCTAAGCTGCCTGTACAAGCCACTGCAGGCAGCATTGGACTTGATCTATCTACCTGTGAAGATGGTGTTATACCGGCGGGGCAAACCAAATCCATCTCGCTGGGTATTGGCATCAAATTGCCGGCTGGCACTTATGGACGCATTGCTGCACGATCCAGCCTGGCAAAACAAGGCATTGACATATTAGGAGGTGTGATTGATCCTGATTATAGAGGGACTGTTTCGGTACTTTTACATAATGCTGGTGCATCTGCAGTACCATTAACCAAATATGACCGAATTGCACAATTGATTTGTGAACAAGCAGTTGTCCCCCTAGTAGTAGAAAGCAAGCAATCTCCAGACACTACATTGAGGGGGGAAGGAGGCTTCGGTAGCACAGGAAAAAAGGTGTGGGTGCACCATCCTAACAAAAAGCCTGAGGCTGGGGAAGTGTTAAGTCAAGGTGTTGGAAGTACTTATGTTGTACTTTTGCATAATTCTGATGTGCCTGTTTATATTCCCGCTACTAGGCTCACACCACGAACGTAGAGCAGTATGAAGGGGATGGGACTTGCCTTGCTGTGGGTGCTCCTGGCCTGCCAAACCAACGCTTTCTCTGTAAAGAGTGGGTTATTGCAAGACACTACATGGACTCTGAGAATCGCATGCACTACACCTGATGCTCCAGTCCTGCGTGATAACTACAACCGCACCGTAACCTGTGAGAAAAGTGTTACAAATGAGTATCCACATGGAACTGCAAGAGTTCTAGATTGGCACATTGTTGGACACCTTTTATCACTAACTCATATGACTGGCGCCTACGAGATTTTAGGTCCAAAAGTTTCAGTGAATGGATCAAATAATTTGTTTGATGTTTCATGTTTCTTTTGTCCCAAGAACTGCAACGAGTGTACTCGCCAAGATTTTCTGGACTATAACTTAGCCACATGTTCTTCATATAATTGTACGTTGAAACAGCCTATACCAGATGGTAGTATGGTGTTTGTATCAAAAACCAATATTGTACTTGGTAGGCATCCCACTTGGAGGATGGTGTTTTTCAAATCTCACAAAGAGGAGTTGGTAAAACTGCTAGATTTTCCAATAGTAAGACAACATTTAAATTGCAGACATGTGATGCACGCTTCCATTATTTCAGAGGTACACTTAGACATAGACTTGTCACGGGGCAATGTCTCCTTAGTACTACCAAGCTGCTATAAATGGAGTCAATTTCTATGGCCCATCACCAAATTGCGCGTAGCTAGGGGTTTAGATTCCTTGATTGCGGGTGCAGCGGGAGTGGGAACGGGGGCTTTAAATGCTTTTGACATAGAAACTGTGCGCAACAAGTTAGCCACTATGGGTTCTGATGCCAGCGGCGCTATAAAACTTCTGGCTCAGTGGGGCCCATTGATAAGTCCTACCCTGCGCAACACTGCTACAAGTATTGGCAACCATTGGAAGTGGCAGAATTTCAGCTATGAAGACATTTTCTCTGCCATAGGACAGGTCAACAAAACTGCTAAAGACACACGGTGTATTTTATGGCAAACTTTGCTAAATCAGCAGGTGTTAGCTTTCCGCTCCGAATGGGGGCGACTATCTTCAACCCACTGGCACACAGAGCTACAGTTACCAGCAGACATATGGATTAAGCCGCTTGCTTTTGATTGCATGAATAACACCTGCCATGCGTTAATGCAAGTGAGTAGGACCGCTTATGCTCTAGAAATATGGTGCCCTTTTATAGTACTGCCTATGAAAATCAATGGTTCCTGGTGGGTTCCGCAAATACGAGGGGAATGGTTAGACAGCCAAAACTACACCATCCACAGTCACACCTGCATGCCCTGGGATCAGGGGTGGGTGTGTCCCCTAACTGGGAGGGTTCCGGACCCATGTATACATCCCGTAGCAGGGGAGTGCACCTGGATGCAATACCACATAAATGGGACTGACATCTTTCAGATAGATCAGCATACAGCTTGCGTAGTTACTAATCATTCCTTGCTTATTAACAATTATAGGTTATTAGGGAATCCTCAAGTATTTTGTGTAGATCAAGTTGTGACTATCCTAGACATTGTTACTCATACCCTATATTCTCTAACCCAGTGGTCTCACACTACTCTGCATGCTGAGCTCACGCATTTGCTTAACTGGACTCTATCCTATGGAGTGATTACTGCCCGGCTTCAAGCTATTAGACAATTTGCTCAAACTGCTTGGAAAGATTTCCAGACGCTAGCTACCTCAGTTATTTCTGCAGAGTACAAGCTAATAATAGACAGAAACCAATTAATCAAAACTGCTGACCATCTGCAATCTGTTACTACTCACCACTGGTGGGATATATTCACTGGATGGTCTCCCTCCTCCACTAAACTGCTTAATATAATACTGCACCCATTGCTGTGGTTGCTGATTTCCCTAATATTCATACTTATCGTCTTCATTGGACTCTTGCGCAGAATGTCTTTCCTTTATACTAGAATGTCTGCGCTAGAGAAACGCTTAATTGGCCTACAGCACACTGTGCATGCTTCCAGATCATGGAACTGAGTCAGCATTTTCAGGCCTCACTTCGAAAGGGGTGGAATGTAGTGATAAGCTGCTAGGCGCTTGCAGTAACCTGCATTTGCACTAACCCACTGAGCTATCTTGTGTGTATTAGAGCCTATTCGAAGCGTGGAGGAAAATGCTGACATCAACCAGGACTCTCAAACTGGGTGAGCCTGCATGCTTGCAAGGGGTTAATTGCAAAGGCCTTTTTTGAAGACATAAAACATCGTGCTTTAGCAAGAGGCTCCATGCAGTTCGTGGGAGCCAGGCATTGCTTTGCCCGTCTTCGCTCTGCAAGTCAGGTGCACTGATAAGACAAGAATGCAAAGAAACAGTGCCCGAAGCCTGGGAGCCAAGACTGGCTGTTTCCAGTCTTGTAACTTTCCAAGCAAAAAACATGTTTACTGCCAGGAGGGAAGAGCCTAGAAGCTTCTCGAAGAGCTGACACGTCATGATGATTGACGTGCAGCTCCTAATAAGAGAACTATACTTGGACCAGGGAGGGGGGACTCATCCTGGACTGTTGGAAAGACGTGCGTATCAAGGACAGTGCCTGGACGACCAGCTGTGCGCTATCAGGGCCGAGGCTCCTAACATCACATCCCTGCTCTGGTGTAGGACTGTGGGGGCTTGGCCAGTCCTCCCCTCCTCTGCTGAGGAGTGCCGGGCACCAGATAGCGGCGAGGGTCCTGGATGTGATCAGATCGTATCTTCATCTACATTTCATTAGGAGCGTAAGACCAAATAATTGCATATTCATCTGTGATTGATAATTGGCATTATATAGCTTGCACTCTCTATTTCCACATTATTATAAATTGCTGCTTAGTTTTCATTAGTCATTGTAGATAATAAATGCAAGCATCATATTCTGTGTGATTGGCTTTTTTCCAGACTGAGTTCATCGTGCTTCTTAAACCTTATTTGTGTGGGAAGGTAATTAGGAGTGATTTACTTTGCACAAAGGGCTGGATCCCAGGGAGGTGCGGGTACTGTTTATCACTACACCTCCCACTTTCTACTCTCCCTCTCCCTCCCACTTTCTACTCTCCCTCTCCCCTCTCTCTCATTCGCTATCCTATCCCTCTGTTGTTATCATGTTTCATACCAACTCTTCTCTCCTACTCTTCACTCCCCTTTACTCTCTACTGGTTATAGGTCATGACATCGCTTGAAAAACAGCGTTAAACATAAATGTTTGTTTGTTTATTTCTTTTGGGCGCAAGCAGTACATGGTAGTTGTTAAGCTTAAATTACAGCATATACAGTTTGCTGAAGTTTCAAGCTTACATAGATTATAGGAATTACACAAATTACTTAATATACAGTGGTATTCTGTTTGCCAAATTTCAATTACATGATTTACAAAGATTACAAGTTACAGTAGATACATAGTAGTCAGGAGGGGTGTTATGACACATAGTTGACACTGCACAATAGTCTTGGATTAGGTCCCAGGATGACTATCATTAGTTCTCAGCCATTTCTGAATGTTGCGTCTGAAACTCAGGTAGGTTTGGTCAGTACGTAGTGTGAGAAGGAGCAAGTTCCATGTTTGAGCAGCCATGACTGAGAAGCTTCTGCCCCCAGACTTAGCTAGGTTAAATCGTGGTACATTGAGAAGGAATAAGTTGGCATTCCTGGGGGGGGGCGATTAGAGGTTTTCCTGGTTATACGGTTAGTAAGGTAGCATGGGGCTGTGTTATTCAGACATTTGAAGGTCAAGGAGGTTGTTTTGAGCAGGACTCTGTCCTTGATTGTCAACCAATGATTTAGTCTTCTGAGCTCAGAAATGTGATCTTTATTTGGAACATTTAGTGCTGTTCTTAGGGCATTGTTATGTAGAATCTTCTGGATGTTTTTGTTAGCGCCCAGGTAAAGGGCATTACAGGAGTCCAGTCTTGAGAGTATAAGGGCATTTGCTAAGGTGATGCAGCTGATTGCAGCTGATTGGGGATTGGGGATAGGTATGGTCTACAAGCCTTAATTAGCTTGCATGTGTATGCTAAAGTCGAGGCCAGGGAGTTAACTGTTTGCTCAGTGATAAGGTGGAGTCAAGGAAAAAAAACAAAAGTTTTTACTTCTTCTACAACCTTGATAGTATTACCATCAATGTCAAAGGATGAGTAGTCGGAATTAAGTTTTTTGAGGTTGTCCGTGGTTCCAAGGATCAGGAGTTCAGTCTTATCGTCATTCAGGTAGAGGTCATGGGTGGCCATCCATGCCTGAATGAGTAAATAAATCCTGTTCACAAGAGCCGTGTCACTGAGGTAATTGCCCGAAAGGGGTATGAGGATCTGGGTGTCATCTGCATAGTTAGTGTAGGTGACACCCAGTTTATCCAATTTGTCAAACACCGGCATTGGGAAGATGTTGTACATGCTGGGCGAGACGCTTGAACCTTGTGGGACACCACATGTTATAGGAATTGGGTCTGCTGAGTCTGAAGGGGAGAAGGCTTGCATAGTTCTATTGTTTTGGAACGATTGAACTCAGGCTATTGTGTCCTTAGAGAAGTGAGCAGCCAAGGCAAGGTTACATAAGACTTCATGATCCACCAAGTCGAAAGTGGCTGACAAATCAAGGAGGAGTAGATGGCAGTTTTTACTTTATCCCTAAGCTCCTCAATTTGAGTCTTTAGGTCAATTAGAGCGGTTTCAGTGCCATGTTGTGGCCTGAAGCCTGATTGTTGGGCGCCTGGAAGGTGACTGATATCAAGGAATTGTATCTGGAGATACGCTACTCTGTCAAGTATCTTCAGAAGGAAGGGTACCGTCGTAATAGTCCTGTAGTTAGTTGGGATGGAAGGGTCTAATGATTGATTTTTAAGTAGAGGTAAGGCTGAGGATTGTTTCAGGTTGCTTGGGACAGTATTGGTTGAGAAGGACACATTAATAAGTTTGGTAATAAAAGGAGCTAGGTCTCTGGCTGTGTCTTTAATTAGTTATGCTGGGCACTTATCGCCCTGACATCTTGATGGTTTCAGCGAGGAGATGATTTTCTCTACCTCAAAGGTAGAAAGTTTAGTGAATTTGAATTGATTTAGTCTGTTAATTGAATCCTCAGGGATTAGGTTTTATTTGTCCTGTTTGGGTAGTGAGGATTTTTTGTTGGCTATCTTATCTTGGAGGAGTACTATTTTGTTGGCTAGTGCGTTCTGAATATTTGTGCACCAGTTTTTGTCTTTGGTTATATTATCTGCTGGTAGGATTGGGGCCTCCATTTCATGTAAAATGGTGAATAGCTCCTTTGTGTTAGATCTAGCTTTGGAGATCCTATCATTGGATAGGTCTTTCTTTGTGTGTTTTATTTATTTTTTATAGTTGTGGGCAACATTTGTTAGGGTAGTTTTGTTTTCAACTGTAGGAGAGTGGCGCCATAAGACTTCAAGTTTTCTCTTTTCTAGTCTGAGGGTTTTTAGGTGTGGGGTGAACCAGGCATTCAAGTGTGCCCGTGGTTTACTTTTTTGTAATTTGAAAGGTGCAATGTGGTCTAGGGCTTTGGACATGGTATTGTTGTAGACTTCGACTAGAGTGTCGGGGTCAGATGCGGATGTGAGTGAATTCAGGGAAGGGAGGATAAGTGGAAGTAGTGTGTCAGACGTGATTTTTCTTTGTTCCTTGTGAGCTGAGGGGGGTCTATGGCTAGATTAGGTTGTGGCCATTTCTTTATTGCCAATGTTAATAATATTGACATTTATTTTTAGACATGTATATTGTTATTGGTTCTCTGTTATGTGGTGCCATCGAGTGGACTTTAATGGCATAACAAGACTAGTTAAACAATATACAGAACTCGTTCCCCACACCTATTCCTCTAAAATGTGTCTAATCTATTATATAAAAAAATATTTTATTTACATGGGGACATCCTCAGACCTCCCTTCCTGTCCATTCCAGTCCCCCGACCGCACCCCCATTCTACCCTTTTACACAATCACGAGAGCGCCTTACCACCCTTCCCTTAACCAAACTCACCCTTCCAAACCCTTCACTGTAGAATGGTATTCAGTCATATTATCGCTGCTTATCACAATATTAAGATGTTTTTTCAAACAACATTTTCAAAAACAATATTTTTTACACAATATTTTTTAAATAGATGTTTTTTCCACCGATAATATGACTGTATACCCTCTCTATCACCTTCTACTCCGAGCCCTCCTTCTCACTCACTTTCATTTACTCCCCCACTCTAGCACTTAACCTTGGTCACTATCTCCACTGTCCTTACACACACACCCTCACACCCAAGTACCACTGTCTCTTATGAACCATTACCTCAATTTTAACACTTTCTAGTTAGTCTCCTCTGGGTTCTGCTCCACTGTCCTTACACCGCCTGGTCACTTGGTCCACCTCCTCACGCCTTGACCTCCCCCAAGTAACCCACACATCCCCTCTGGTGGTTGTTCCATTTAAAAGGGGTACTTTTGCTCTGTTTGGTCGCCTACTTCCCCTCTGGGTGGTTACTGGGTTCACCTGCTTCCCCTGACCAATCTCTTTCTGTCTTTCATTTTGGGGTGGGGCTACCCATGTTAGGAGTTTTATATAGCCATTTATACCCCGTCCCCTTTCCCAAAGCCCGTCCACTGGGGTATCTTACCGGCGGTTTGGCGTGAACATGATGGCCCGCTGTGTTTGCTTTCTATGGCGGAGAAGTGTCTTCTCCACCAGAGCCGAGTTTGTGTTGTTGCATTGGTGCTGGCTCTATGCTCTCATCTCTCTCTCGTTGATTGGGCATCTCACTGGTTGCTGCTCTGAATGCTGGACCTCGTAGTCCTAGAAGAGAAAAGAGGGAACATGGGTCAATTGAATACAAGATAGTCAAGGGGTGTTTAAGAGTGATCTTTCCCACTTTCAACCAGGCACATGTGGAGGGGACAGAGACTGAGACTGGGGCTCTGCCAACTCCCTCATCCTGCCTCTGGGGCAAGACTGGCTCTGGAAATCGGCCTAATACGCCTCCTGCCTAGGTTGATACATACCCCCAACTCCTCCTTGACAGGGTTGTGTCCCTAACCCTGTCACACACCTCCACCCTTACTTCCGAGTCCTTGTGTTTCCCGCGGCAGCTGGCTACCTGTGGGTACTGGAGAGGAAGTCTACATTTCACTGCTCGGATCCAGCTCTATGTTTTACTGAAAATTAATATGGCTCAATGGCCAAGAACCATCTTAATATTTGCGGTTTGGTATCCTTGTTCCGTGCCTGACATACCAAAAGGGTATGATCTGTAATTAACTTGAGCCATTGTCCAGTCAAGTAGAAACGTAGGCTATGTATAGCCCACCTTATGGCAATTCCATGATCGGATAATTCTTCTCCCTAGGGAGGAGCTTATGACTGATGCATAGAATTGGTTTCTCCTTCCCTTCTGGATCCGAGTCAAGACCACCTCTAGTCCCACAGAGGATGGTCAGTTTGTAGGAAATATTCTTGTGGGAAATTGGGCATGGCCAACACCAAGCTCTTACATAGTTGGATTTTTACATTTTCAAAAGCTGTTTGCGCCTCTTAATGCCTGTGTAGAGCATTAGGATGGGTCTTTAAGAGTTTGTTAGTGTTGCTGCTAGTTCTGTGAAGTTGGGATAAACCATCTATAGTATCCTACCAGCCCTAGAAAAGCTTGGATGCCCTTCTTTGTTTGGGGCTGGGAAATGCTCTGGACGGCCTTCACGGTCTGAGGTGAGGTAGCACCAATCCATTCCCAAACTGGAACCCGAGGTACTTCAGTAATATCTGGGCCAAGTGGCATTTCTCAGGGTTGGGGGTGCGATTAGTTTCTCAATCCATTGCAGACAACAGCCAGGTGTTTGTGATGTTCCTCCCAAGTGCTATAAACGACAATATTGTCTAGGTAGGCCCCAAGAATGGTCCGACAAGGGACAAGGATTCGGTCCCTCATGCTCTGGAAAGTGCTGGAACTCCAGAAAGACCAAACGGTAGAACAGTGAATTGGAACAGCTCTTCTGGTGTTGAGAATGCTGTTTTACTCTTGGCATCTTCATCCAGATGTGTTGAGCTGAGATGAATTTTGCATCTCTTAAGGTTTCTACAAATTCATCTATGCATGGCATGGGATGGGCATCAAAGATTTATTGGAGAATACGGGTCACTGTAAAATGTTTCAATAACTCCCAGATCCAACATTTTTTTCAGTTCTTCTCTGACGATCCTCTTCCTGGCCTCGGGTAGTAGGTATGGCTTCATTCAAATTACTCTTCCAGTGTAACGCTCACCTGGTATCCACGGGGACGTCACTCAGCCTGTTCTGACCTCTTACGACCTCGAACCCTTCCCTGGAGGCTATTCGACTCGAGGCTGGGCCTGAAACACAGGATTGGTAGAGTTTAACTCCATATTGTCTCTGTGTGCTTGAACCCCTTCTTCCTCGGGGTCCAACCCTTCCCTTTGATCCACAGCTCACCTTGTTTTCTTGGATAGTGTGCTCTCCGTCCTGCCTTCAGCGCAGGGGTGCGTTGATTGATGCAGGCTTGTTGCTGCCTAGTTACTTCACTGGCAAGAGTCCGACAGGTAAGTATAATGAGTCTTTTGAACAGTTCTCTAACTTCGTTGCCTTCCTTCCTTTAGATGATGGCCGGCGTCCGGGGATGGTGGCATGCTGCTGAGATGAGTAGCGCTGAAGGTGAGTGAGAGCGCGATGCGCGATGCACCCCTTTCGTATTTGCATTGAACTCAGTTCTTTTTCTGTGTCTTTTAGGTACCGCGACGTTTTCAGCATGGATGCCGGTTATGAAGAACAAATGCAGTGGGAAAGCACAGTATGCGGCGCCTCTAGATGTTTCCACGCTAACCTGGAGTGTCTTTTCCCTCTTGCAGATGGATGAGAAGTTCCGGAGGCAGAGTTCCCCCAGAACGGCTGGGATTCAGGTAAGCGTTTGAAGATCGTACAGTATTTAAAAATAAGGAAGATTTGCAGAATGCTTACTAATGCCTTACTAGTGCCAGGATGGGAATGACACCGCCGAAGATGCCCGCAGAACAGAAGGAGCGATGACTGATGGGCAGAAGCACAGCAAGGTAAGGCTGTTCCTAACAGTGTTCTTGTACTTGCAGGAGCTGAGCGCAGAAAAAAGATGCAGGCCTACTGGAGACCGATCCGAACACGGTGAGTGTCACGCTGCAGGTGTAGAAAACGCAAAGCATGTTTCTCAGCCCGGGTGTGGCTTAAATAGTCTCTGGGTATCCCAGGTGCCTCTGGGCTGAACCACACCCAAAAGACTAGACCGCACATGCAGTTCTGGGAACCGAAATATGTGGGGCATCCATCTTGTCCCCATCAATTTACTACAAGTCCAATCCCCAATGTTATCCTATGGGAGTGAGTGAGTCTGGTGCCACAAGCGCCAAGTCTGACTCCATGTGGGTCTTTGGAGGGATGGAGAGGTTCTTGAGGGCCAAGTAGGTGATCGTGGCATGGCTCCAGCCAGACATCTTGGAGGGATGGGGACATGAGTGGAAGGAATCATGATAGCACTCCGCCTCAAGGCCCTTCTCAAGGTGGCTCTTCTGTCTGGTCCTGGTTTGGTTGGATGGTTTTGATGAAATCGTCTAAGCAAACGAGGTGCAAGGATGTACTCACAAGGCTCCCATGTCCTGTCTTGTGGACAATACTCCTTCCAGTCTACTAAGTAGTATAATTTGGATCTGACGTACTTTGAATCTAGGATGTCCTTGACTTCGAATTTTGGCTCCCCAGTGACTACTACTGGCTGCGGCGGCGTTGCTACCCGGGTCCCAGGTTGAACAGGTTCAAGGAGAGGCACGTGGAACAAAGGATGAATCTGCATGTCTGACGGCAAAGCTAGTCTGACCGCCACAGGATTTATCACGGAGGTGACAGTGAATGGACCCAGGTATCTTTGACGGAAAGTTCAGGCTGCTTTAATGGGCACGTGTTTAGACGCCAGCCAGACTTTGTCTCCCACTTGGTAGTTGGGGGCCTTTGCACGGTGTTGATCAGCAAACTTCTTTTGGCGATTCTTTGCTTGAAGTAGGTGTTCAGCTGCCCCTTCAAGGGTTTGAGAAATGGTCATGTGCAAGGTTTTGACTTGTGGGATGTTTTTACCCATACATCCGAGCCCTACCTCAAAAACTGTACAGTACTGACATGGAAAACATCATGATGGCCAGAGCTTCCCAGAAAATGCACAGGGAAATGCATGAAGAATAGGCTGCCACTCATTTTTGCCGATGTTATGGGCACAGAAGGGCACTGCCTAAAACCACCATTGGGCTACCCACACAGTAGTCTGAAACTATTGGGAATGGCAATGCTGATTGCCAAAAGCAACCTAGAATTGTGGGGAATTCATTTTCTTAAATTCCAAAAATGGGTGCAGTACCAGTACTCACCACTATCAGAAAGCCGGCGTTTTAAAACAACACCAGACTTTTTTTCTTTATCGTGTAAAACTGAATAAATGAACCCAAAGCAGGCCAAAGAAAGACTTACTGAGAGGTGGATCCAATGTAAAGTTATATTCTGAAGTGACTTGAAGGTTTATACAAGACTGGCTGAGCTGTGGATTTCAGCAGTTTAAGTAAATTTGGACTGAAAGACACTAAAAACCTAAATGTTTAAAAGAAATGAGTGACCTACTTTTGAGTGTCACATAGGTTGCAATTGTTTAAATGTCATAGTTTTAAACTTAGAATCAGCATTCTAGCTGCATATGTAAAAATGGTTAATTTTATTTTTTATTAGAATGCAGAAAACTGGGTAACTAAAAGTGACATTAGCTGGGGCCTGGCTTAAGGAACTGAATTCTGCCCACCAGCTACCCCCGACAGGAGTTGAGACTTGCACAACAGCTGTGTTCCCAGGCCTACCTGCCTTTTGCTGTTCCCACCAAAAGGGATATGACACTTCTCTGATTGGATTATCAAGGGACTGCTAGAGACTAAACATAGGACCCAGGCAGAGGGTTTATTGAAGTGGCCATAAATGGCTTCCTCTTGAACAATGGGCCTTCCAGGGCCCAGGCAGAGGGTTTATTATGGGGGCCGTAAAAGTGGCTTCCTCCTGGAAGAAAAGGGGAGGAGCACTGCCTGTGAGAGCAAGCTGGCTTGGCAGAACTGGAAAAAACAGAAATTCAACCTTGTGCTGGGGGGAAACCACACCCCTTTGGAGCCACAATATGGTTTTAGAAAAAGATGAATAACTCATAGTACGGACTTGTCATGATTATTTAAATGATACCATAATTCTTGTGATTTTTCTGCCCACATTTTAAGAGGTTTTTAGAACCGGTGGCATGATCTGGGGGCAAACTAGCAGTTAAGAGGGTATTACTTAAAATGTATGCATGTTAAAAATCTGACACTTCATCAAGTAATGTCCATACTCCTTGCGCACATGTGTATAAATTTGGGGTAATGTCTGATATTGGTAACCTGATTAAAAAGTGCAAATGTTGCCATTTCTGAATGCAAGCTCCCAGGAAGAGCAGATTTGGACAGGGTATACCTCCTGTGATATGTGATGGGTGCATGTAATTTTAAACAAATGTGTACCTGTGCAAATATGTCTTTTGGGTCAAAATATAGATTGTGTGTAATTTGACAGGGGTGGGTTCTCTGTACCATAAACAGACCTCATCATGATGACACTTCATTTCATTCCCCCAATCAAGGGGAAGAGGATGAAGTGGCCAATGACAAGTGGAGAGGGGTAGAGCCTAGTGATGCTGCACACACACCCATTTTCAAAACACATAAAAGCAGACAGTCAGGACAGATAGGGACATTCAATTCCATTTGCTGCGGAGCATGCTGCCGGACCATACAACATCCAGAGATCCAGACTTCAAATCCATCAATCTCCAGAATCCAGAGAGGCTAGACCAGCAGAGCAGAGCTGACCCAGACCGTTGTTAGCAGAACCAGAGAGCTGACCCAGATCACTATGAAGTGCCGAGACCAGACCAGAGTCCAGTCTAAAACCTGACCAGATCCGTGGCGAGGCCCATTCTATTTCTAAATATATTGTGAGTACCTAGCAGAACTGTGCAGAACCAATCTCTTAGTTAAAATAATATAATTCAATCTATTTTAATCTAAGTAGAACTGCCTCCTAACTGTCACCTGTCATTTGCAAAGCTGTCACCTGTCATTTTCTAGTTGCTAGCTGTCACTTGTCTTTTTGAACTTTAAAATTTCAAATCTGAAAAACGACCTTTACCATATCGCTCATATCTCCGTGACCGTTTGTCTTAGAGACTTGCAGTAACTTTCCTCTGAAAGCTGGGGATCTTGGCTTTTCAACGAACCTAGAACCGCATTCCTATTCCATACACTTTCGCCGCAATCGCGAAAAACGCATTCGCGAATTTGCCGCAATTTGCAAATTTCTCCACGTGTGAAAACAGCAGTTTCCTTGCTAAAATTTCGTTTGCCTCATAAGAACCATCCCTGAATCATTGCTAGAGTGAGCCTGGACTAATATTAACTTGATACCACTCACCCTGAACCTCTAGAGGGAATTAAAATCATTTTAGCATATTTTTCACTTCATTGCCAGCACATATAAAAGCATTTTGGGCCTGTGTTTCAAACTTCTGTAGTCTAAGCTTGCTGGGGTGAACTGAATTACATTTGATTGCATTTCTGAGAACTGTGTGCTTTCCTTCCATTTCCTTGCATTGCATAAAAGGGGGGGTGAATTGTCCAAAAAAGTGATTACATTGTCTTTTGCTGAAATCCTATCAAGTTATTTTCTGTACTGCATTTCATTCCACATTGCATCCATTTGAAACCACCAAAGTATTGTTGCTATCTTATCCATCCTATAACCACTCATCATTGATTATAAAGAAGTGTGCTAGTGCCGGACTATCCATTATTGATCACTGCTCAGATTAAGTGTGATATTCAATTATTAATTTATTATAAAGTGTGATATATATATCTATTGTTTAAATTATCAAATAAACCTTTTAAACTTGCAAAACAGAACTACTTCTTGGCTCAGCGGGGTCAGGGGGATTCCAAGAGAGGGGTGTTATATAGGAGTAGTCATCCAGAACGCATGAACTGGACATAAAGATATATTAATAAGGGTTTCCATTCAGTATCCCAGACTAGGCATTGACTTAGCTGTAGTGTTGAATTGAATCCTCTTACAAATTGGGGGCTCGAGCGGGACGTTTGGGTTAGATCTACCATTTGTGCAGATTAATACAGCGTGCCAGCTGACCAGATACACATATCCGGTCGGATCACCACGCTGTGTTACGCTGTAAAGCACTCCTCAAAGGAACGCTCTAAGGAAAAGGTCTGTTTTGCAAAAATAAAATACAAACTTCTGTAAGTCAGGAAGGAACTCAAATCTCTAGAATGACGACCTTAGTAGACATGAAAATAGCCAGAGAGCACTTCTTACATAAGTTATTTGTGAGAGGTGAGTGGACTCACCAGGACCGCATGGTCTGGTTGCAGGCCATCACGCAACAGGTCACGGAAACAGGGTCAGATATATGGAGAGATCAGGGTCCCTTACATGTGGCCCTGAGTGAACTATACATGGCTCCTAAAGCTAAGGATGAACAAGACAAGATGGTTAGGATAGCGGCATACCTGTACCTATATATGGGAGACATGCAGGATAAATGTACTGAAAGCCAAGATCTGGCGAATAAGCGACAGATGGCGTTAGAGAAGGTCCAATCTGACCTGGTCTCTTCTGAGCAGAGGCTGCAGGGGAGCCAGGAGTCAGAAAATGAGAGTAGACAGCACATCATTAAAATAAAGAAGGATATGGACATCCTGCAACAGGAAAAGGCTGACCAGGATACCAGATTTCTGGCCTTGCAGAAGGAGTACCAAGAAGGTTTGGACTCCCTACTGCAGTGCCAGAAAAAGCTGGAGCAACAGTTAGACTTCAATAGGGCATGTGCCGAGCAGGTAGTCACCCTGCAAAGCCACCTAGATAGGGAGAAGGCAGAGAGCAATAAACTGATTTTGAAAGACCTGGATACCCATGCAGAGTTTGACCAGGAGCGCCAGAAAGCGGGTGCCTTCCAAAGGCAAAGGGATGACCTGGCAGCACAGATGCAGGCTCTTAGTCAGGAAAGGGATACCTTAGGCCAGGAAGTCTGCCACTTAAAAAGGAAAATGGAAGAAAATCATCTGGCCCTCCAGGGACTGGGTGACCTCCAAAAAGAACACCAGAACTTGTTAGAGCACACCAGGAAGGTGGAGGATGCTCTGGCAAGAAAGGAGCAGGCCAATAGGGACACAGCTCAGGAGGTAACCCTCCTGCAGCAAAGACTGGCCCAGTGCTCCAGGACCAATCAGGAAACGCAGAGAGAGAATGAGGCTCTCTACCAGCACAATGATAGGCTCCAACAACAGGTAGCGATGCAGGAGAGACTGATAGAGTCTAGTAAGGCCTTAACTGAGGAACTGAAGGCGCAGGCTCTTGCATTGCAACAGGGAGCAGGGGCGGATAGAGATGAGGTTCGCTGGGAAAGAGAAACTCCTGAGCATAACCCGAGGAGCACTAGTACCAGAGGCCTTTATCTCTCTCAGTCCCTGGACTCTGCCACCCCCATGTCCCCTGGCGCACATGAGCACAGGGCCACAGGGATGGCAGATTACTATCCAGCCAGAAGCATGGGGCTTATAGGCCAGTACCACCCAGGAATGGAGGGGCGGGCATCCGGGTATGGGCACCCAAGCACAGTGCAATTTAGTGGGGAACCCCAGGAGAGTAGGCCCATTAAGGGCATCCTGAAAACCTCTGCCCAGTTAGGTCAGTGGGGGGGGGGTACCCATCAAATCCTGGCAGCAAGGAAGGATCTGAAGACTCCTCTGAGCGGTACAGGACACAGGAGACCAGGTCCCCACATTCTGCCAGCCATTCCCAGGCTCGCAGAATCCGGGAAAACCTGGAAGATCAGACAGGAACCTCTGGGAGCAGTGCCTCTGAGTCAGAGGACGAATGGACAAGGGTTACCCAAACCAAAAAGGCCAATAAGGCAAAAAGGGCCTTGATTAAGGACCCATTGAAACAGATTAAGGCAATCAGGAGTGTCATCACGCCTTATCATAAGAACGCCAAGTACTCTGTTTGGGAACACTTGGAGCTCTATGAGCAAATGATGGAGACTTTTCATTTGAAGGACAGCCAAAGCTGTATCCAATATGTAAAGTGGACATTCTCCCCCAGAGTACTCCAGTTTCTTTGCAGGGCTGGAGGACCAAAATCATTCCAGGTGGTCCACCTATAGGGCGGCCATATTAAAACATTTTTCTGTTCACAGAAATCCCCAAGAGGCTCGCAAGGCAGCCTACAATTTGCAGTGTGGGGGGATCAGGCCCCACAAGAGTTTGTGCAAGAACTGAAACGTGCCTTTGCGCAGACCACCAGAAGGGTGCGCACAGACAGCAGAGAATTTGTCAACACATTTTTCCATGCCTTGCCCAAATATATAATGACCCAGCTCGTGAGAGATTTTCATGAGAAAAGATCTTTAGACTGGGTCATCGAACAGGCTACCCGGATCTATGAGGTGCAGAAGCCCATAGAAAATAAAAGCAATACCCAGAAAAATCCCAAAACCAACAGCACCCCTGCTGCTGCCAAGGTGGCAGAGGTAAAGGTCACCCCCGTTTTGGATTTGGAGATGGGGGGGCCTAAAAACCTACCTGCACCTAATAAAACAGGGCCCAGAAGATCCTCGGGCCAGTCACAGACAGGGAGCCAGGGAGGCAGCCCCACAAATGGGGTCCCTCGCTCTCCTGATTATGTAAGCCCCCGTTACAAGGGAAATCGACCCATCCTGGGTTATGTGTGGACTCCTCCAGCCCAAGGGGGGGATCCAGCCAAGCACCTGACCCGGGGAACTTCCCTCCTAACTTCCCCCAGGAGGGCAGAAATTCTCCAAACCCTGGGCAGAACTTCTTCCCCAGGTATCCACCCAACTTCCAGCCCCAAAATCCTCCACCCTTCTTTCCCCAATTCCCTGAGCCCAGACAACCGAATCCGGGAGAGGGGAGGCCAAGGGTGGAGGGGTACCAAAATCTTCCCAACCAGGGGTACTACCAGAGAAGGGATAGCTACCCTTCCCGGGATCAGCCCAGGGGAGAAAACAGGGCCCCGTATCAGCCTGAGCGGGTTTCCCAGTTAGAGCGCCAGGTTCAAAACATGGCGCGGGATCTGGGTCACATACTGAGGGCTCAGCAGAACCCTCAGATCGGCATGCCGGCGCAGAACGCACCCAACTCTGGACCTGGTGCTCCAGAACAATGACGGGGGCAGCACCCCGATAACACACCGGTTCCCAGGGAGGAGGCACAAGGGGAAGGGGGGTGTAAAGCCTTAGAGGAAGCTTCCTTCCCAACTTGTAAACAGCCCCTGGAAAACCAGGAACCGGAAACAAAATCTCCTGCCCCTGAAAGCCTGCCTCCCAAGGAGCAGAGGGGGGGTAGGAGAAACAAAGGACCCAAACAGACCCGTTTTGTGGAAGAAATACAGATCTTCCAATTTGAAGGAGAGGGATCCCCAGAGGATCCTGGGGAAAGGATCTTCTCCTTCAGAGATGGGGGAACTCCTCCCAAGGAAAAATGGGTCCCAAAAGTTTCCAATATAGATTGGGGAGATGGGGAGACTGAGCTACCACCGCCCACCATCTCATCCCAGAACCACCAGCAAGAAAATCCCCTGGTTCAAACCCATCCTGATGACTGCCTCCAAAAAGGGGGGGCGGCCCAGAACCGGAGCCAGGGGAACCCACAATGGCTCTGATCTCCAGTTGCCAACTTTTTCTTTCAGATTCCCAAGGCTCTCCACAGAATTCTGCCCAAATCTCTTCGCTAGCGAGGTCCAAAACCAGAAAGTTAGCCCACCAGTTGTCCAAAAATGTGCATTATCTGTGCCCCCTTGAGGAGAAGGAGGGAAGATACTATGCCCCGGTACAAGTACAGGGGCAGGGTACAATTTTAGCGCTGGTGGACACGGGATCTCAAGCTACCCTTCTGTCCAGAAGGGCCTTTGATGAACTGAATGCAGGAAGGGGAGAGAATTACCAAATTCCTCTCACCTCTCTTCCTGGACAACTCCAGAACTTTGACGGGAAGGAAATTCCCGTCGAGGGGACGGCAGATTTGGACATTAAAATTCGGCGACACAAGTTGAAACACTCGGTCATAGTTGTGACTCCAGAGGGCACCCCTTGTTTACTGGGGAATGACCTCCTGAGGAGGTTGTCACCGTTAATAGATTGCGTAAACAAGGTCCTCTGGACCCAGACTAGCCGACCAATAAAATTAAAACAGAGTGTCAACCATGTTAGTTTAAACGGCACCTGCCACATGGTTGAACAAAAATCTGACCAAGTAGAATTTCACTTCCAGAATAGCCAAATTCCAGACGTGACAGTAATAGCAGTAGGACAACAGACTGGTGATGGGGGGTCCTCTCTATTTCTGAAAATCAATCTTCCTTCCAGTTTAAGGTAGTATTCCACACTGGAAGGAAACACCCTGAAATTCTTTACCAATCCACAATCAGAAACTCCCACTCCTATAGTCCAGAAAGAGGTGAAATCAGCTCAGAGCCTGGCTGATATTCAGCAAATTGGAGAGCAGTTGTTCATCCCTGTTCAGTTAAATGATGGGAAGGACTCTGTTCTCGCTCGAGTGTGTGTGAACAACGGTAAGAGCTTCATCAGCGAAGCCATGTTCCGCCAACTCCCAAAAGATCCAGCCATTCCCACCTTCAAACTGATAGACAAATGGGGAATGGACCTGGAAGCACCTAATTCCAAACATCTCCTGCCAAGCAGGTGTATGCTCAAAATCTCCATTGGCAACAAGAGCATAGTCCACAATTGTTGGGTCGTGCGAGACGTCCATGCCGCCTTTTACTTAGGCAGTGACATTCTCAATCGCTTTGCCATTAGTTTGGACCTAATAAACTTCAAAGCTTGGTCCCGATTAGCGGATAATCCCATGGGCTTTGATGATCCAGAAAAAGCATTTAGGTCAGCTCAATTGCTACCTTATGCAGTTGAAATTCAGATCAAAGAGGAAGTCACCATCCCAGAAAGGACCCGACAATTCTCCCTGGAAGTGAAAGTTAAAAGAGGACAATATCTGCAAAACCCTGATGCTTACATACATCTAAACGCTTCTCTCCAACAGCAAGGGTTGGGGGTAGACCCAACACCATTAGTCAACATAGAACATGACACCATTCTAATAGAGGTGGATAACAGCGACTTAAAGAGTATTACTCTAGCGGCGGGCACCATTATTGGAATGGCGGTTGATGACCGACATTTTTCCATCAATTTAGGTAATGAACTGTTAGGACCAATCCCCAAGGACTGTTTTGACAGTGACAGTGAGGACAATACAACACCAGACAGGATTTTTACCCGGCATGGGGGGAACTTCCTGGTGTACACTTCTTGCCCTTATGGTAAGGAAGATGTGACTTGTGACTTCAGAAGGGATGAGGTGATTTTCCAGGTCCATGAGGGCTGCCTTTCCCACCTGAAGCCTCCAGTCCAAATCAGCACTCTGACCAGGGACTTCTCCACCCAGCTGGAGGAGGCCGCTGAGATAGCCAAACCAGAAGTCTTTCCAGGCTTCAGGCAGATGGTGGAAGAGAGATTCAACCTAGCTGATGCCTGTGTGACTCTGGAACAAAAGCAAAAGTTGAAACAAGTTTTCTTGGATTTCCAAGATCTCTTTGCGGTAGACTCATATGACTGTGGTCGCACTGACATCCACACAACAACAATCCCCACGGACCCTGGCATGACTCCTGTGTTTGTGAAGCAATATCGTTTGCCTCTCGCATCCATGGAGTCCCTTACTGAAATAATTAAGAACCTTGAGTCCCGGGGAATAATCCGTCCAGTTCACAGCACCTTCAATAATCCGGTGCTGGGAATATTGAAGCCAAACGGCCAGTGGAGACTCTGCGCCGACCTCAGGGAGCTCAACAAACGGGTCCATACTTCCCGATGGCCTCTGCCCTACATTGACCAAGGGCTGGCCCAGATCCAGGGGTCACAGGTATTCACTGCAATAGACCTGACCAATGGATACTGGACCGTGCCGGTCAGTAGGGAGGACCAATACAAGCTGGCTTTTACCTTTGGGGGCCAGCAGTATACATGGACCCGGACTCCCTTCGGATACCTTAACTCCGGTAATGAGTTCAATATTTTCCTACATAAGGCCATGCCCGACCTGGGTGCGAGGGGTAACCTGGCTTATGTAGATGATGTCCTCATCAAAAGTTCATCCGTGGAGGAACACATAGCGGAGATCCGTTATGTTCTGACGCAGTTGAGGGACGCCGGAGCAAAACTTTCCTTTCAGAAAGCACAGTGGTGTAGAACCCGTGTTAATTTCTTGGGGCATGAGATTACTCCTCAGGGTCTCTGTCCCCAGGAAAAGAAAGTGGAAGCACGTCAGAAACTGAAAGACCCCACAACTCTGCGGGAACTAAGGAGCCTCCTTGGACTGACTAATTACAGCAGAAAGTTCATTGAGGGCTACGCAGAGATCACCAGACCCCTGATTCATCTCCTGAAGGGGGGGGTCAAGTGGGAATGGGGTCCAGAACAATCCGAGGCAGTAAGACAACTCAAAAGAAGCCTCTCACAAGCGCCTTGCCTAGTTTACCCTGTCAGAAACAAGGAGTTCTTCCTGGAGACGGGGTTCTCTAATACGTGCTTGACAGCAGTATTATACCAAAAGCATGACAAGGTCAATAAAGTAATCTCCTATGCGAGCAAAACTTTATCCTCTGTGGAGGAAAAATTCAACGATTGTGAGAAGGCACTCCTGGCAACGGTGTGGGCATTGAAGAATTACCGCCCGTTTATCCATGGGGAACACATCATAGTGGAGACTCCACACCAGCCTCTGCAAGATCTCCAAAGTGACAGAATCCGGGCCGGAAATGTGAGTAATTCCCGAATTACTTCCTGGATTCTATCAATGCAAGGCCTTCCTGTGGAGGTCAGATATGGCCAAAACAAGAAGAGTCCCCTCGTGCAAGGTCTGGCTGACTTGCATGATTGTGCCAGAGAAAACTGTCTCGAGGACGAAAGTCTAAAAATAAAGGACAACATGGAGGCATACCTTAAGTCCCCCCACAAAGTCTTTGAAGAAGACAAGTGTGAGGGAATGCCCACTGTGTATGTGGATGGATGCTCTTACCATGTTGACAACAACGGGGAGAAAGAACTGGTGGCCGGCGTAGGAAATGCATGGGTGAATGAGTCCCCAGAACCCTCCGCTGGATACAAAATTGGTCCCCGAAGTAGTCAGGTGGCAGAATTGATGGCTGTGCATCAGGCCATCCTCAGTGCTGTCCAGCATCAACTCCACGAACTGGTCATAATCACAGATTCGGATTATGTACGGAACGGGTTTGTGGAGCACCTGGTTAATTGGAAAACCAGAGGCATGTTATGTGCTAACAACAAACCCTTGAAACATGGGAAGTTGATCCAAAACATTGATGATCTGGTCACCTCGAATGAGATGACCATCTATTGGAAAAAGATAAAGGGTCATTCCAAAGTAGAGGGACCAGACAAAACTGGAAATGACTTAGCTGATCAGCTGGCCAAAACCGGGGCCATCCAAGGGGATCTAATTGAGATTGAGTCCCTGTTGGGGGAAATCCAGGTCACTGCTATCACTAGGTCCCAGACAAATGCTCACAATGACCTTTCAATTGCACAATGGAGCAAGGAGACCCCTGATGCTGACTTGATTACCGCTCAGAAGGGGGATCCAATAATTGGTAAATTTTACCAGCACCTTGAGGACCCTGAGAACTTTCGCCTGACGGATACCGATTACACTGGGAAAGAGGACCTAAGATTGTTGATGAAATGTCCAAAAATGTTCCGAATCCAAGACGGTTTGCTGGTAAGGAAATCCAAAGCTGGCCACGATCAGTGGGTGGTTCCTACCTCATTCCGAAGCCTGATGTTAAGTCACGCCCATGATGCGGCCACCGCCGGTTATAGGGGGTTTCACACAACATTGGAAATCTTAAGAGAGGTTGCATACTGGCCACACATGGGCCAGGACCTCAATCAATACTTAAAGGGTTGGTCTTGTGTGTGCACAATTTCAGCCGACGTCCCTCACACACCGCGCGCCTCTCCAAAAGCGGGGGATGACACTGCCATGGTCAGATTTACAAATCGACTTTGTAGGCCCTGTGATTCGCTCTGCTAGGGGGAATAAGTACATGTTGACTGTGACATGCTTGTTTACCAAGTGGGTGGAATGTCTCCCAGCCCCAAATTGCAAGGCAGAAACTGCAGCTGCCCTGATGATTAACCACATCTTTTCCCATTTTGGTCTACCTCAAAGGATTGAGTCAGACAGAGGTAGCCACTTCACCAGTGAAGTGATGACAAAGATGTGGGAGATACTGGGGGTCAAAAGGAAGTTGCATATTGCTTACCGGCCAGCTTCTTCTGGGGCAGTAGAGAGATATAACCGAACCATTGTGAGCATACTAAAGAAGTTTGTGGCAGATTCTGGGCCAAGTTGGGATATCCAATTACCGCTGGTCCTAATGGCCATCAGATCTACCCCTTCATCTGCAACCAAAATGTCACCATTTGAGTTGATGACTGGGCGCAAGATGGTGCTTCCTCAGCATTTGCTCTACAGGACCCAAGAGCAGACACTGATAAATGCCTCCACAACTCATGATTATGTGGAGAATTTAAGGAAACACCTTCAACATGCTTTTGCTTATGCTCAGCGGAATCTAGAAAGATCAGCTGATAGCATGGAGGCCCACTATGACCTGAAGACTTCCAGGAAGGAATATCAGGTGGGGGACCGGGTCTATCTATACAATTTCCAAAGGAACCAGGCCAAACAGCGAAAACTTTTGCCTACATGGAAGGGACCCTTTGAGATTATAGACAAAATCTCCCCTGTGGCCTACAAGATCCGCATCCCCAAAGGCGGTTCGGCAGAGGGGGAAGACAAGTGGGTCCACATAAACCAGTTGAAGTGTTGCCATCCCAGGCACACTTTTCAGCAACTGGAGGAGTCCTCTGCAATCCCAGAGGGTACCGCTCCAGAGTAATTCAATTCCAACCCTAAAAGATCCTACCTATAGCCTATCAAATTCTGTGTTTCTCAAGTTTATGTGTTCCTGTCTCTTAATTTAAAAAAAAAAAGTGCATGTTCATATCTGTTGAGTTCTAAAATATATATGCCACCCCACTAGATGAATGGTGGGGGAGAAATGTCCATGAATAGGTATTTCCGCTCTTCCTTTGTCGTCCTAGGAGAAAGAAAACCTGGAGACTGGCCAAGGAGGACGATCCGGAGACCGGGAGCAGAGACGCAAGGGGCCCAGTGTACCGCCCAATATTCCCATCAGGACCGGCGAGGAGAACCGATCGATCAGTACCGGATGGAGGAAAAGACGCTGAACTCTGCCATCTATTGGAACAAGATGAGGAAACATCCCAGGTCTTGCGAGTCCCATCAGTGAAACAGAATGGCCATCACAAGAGGGGGGCTTGTGGGATGTTTTTACCCATACATCCGAGTCCTACCTCAAAAACTGTACAGTACTGACATGGAAAACATCATGATGGCCAGAGCTTCCCAGAAAATGCACAGGGAAATGCATGAAGAATAGGCTGCCACTCATTTTTGCCGATGTTATGGGCACAGAAGGGCACTGCCTAAAACCACCGTTGGGCTACCCACACAGTAGTCTGAAACCATTGGGAATGGCAATGCTGATTGCCAAAAGCAACCTAGAATTGTGGGGAATTCATTTTCTTAAATCCCAAAAATGGGTGCAGTACCAGTACTCACCACTATCAGAAAGCCGGCGTTTTAAAACAACACCAGACTTTTTTTCTTTTTCGTGTAAAACTGAATAAATGAACCCAAAGCAGGCCAAAGAAAGACTTACTGAGAGGTGGATCCAATGTAAAGTTATATTCTGAAGTGACTTGAAGGTTTATACAAGACTGGCTGAGCTGTGGATTTCAGCAGTTTAAGTAAATTTGGACTGAAAGACACTAAAAACCTAAATGTTTAAAAGAAATGAGTGACCTACTTTTGAGTGTCACATAGATTGCAATTGTTTAAATGTCATAGTTTTAAACTTAGAATCAGCATTCTAGCTGCATATGTAAAAATGGTTAATTTTATTTGAATGCAGAAAACTGGGTAACTAAAAGTGACATTAGCTGGGTCTGGCTTAAGGAACTGAATTCTGCCCACCAGCTACCCCCGACAGGAGTTGAGACTTGCACAACAGCTGTGTTCCCAGGCCTACCTGCCTTTTGCTGTTCCCACCAAAAGGGATATGACACTTCTCTGATGGGATTATCAAGGGACTGCTAGAGACTAAACATAGGACCCAGGAAGAGGGTTTATTGAAGTGGCCATAAATGGCTTCCTCTTGAACAATGGGCCTTCCAGGGCCCAGGCAGAGGGTTTATTATGGGGGCCGTAAAAGTGGCTTCCTCCTGGAAGAAAAGGGGAGGAGCACTGCCTGTGAGAGCAAGCTGGCTTGGCAGAACTGGAAAAACCAGAAATTCAACCTTGTGCTGGGGGGAAACCACACCCCTTTGGAGCCAGAATATGGTTTTAGAAAAAGATGACTAACTCATAGTACGGACTTGTCATAATTATTTAAATGATACCATAATTCTTGTGATTTTTCTGCCCACATTTTAAGAGGTTTTTAGAACCGGTGGCTTGATCTGGGGGCAAACTAGCAGTTAAGAGAGTATTACTTAAAATGTATGCATGTTAAAAATCTGACACTTCATCAAGTAATGTCCATACTCCTTGCGCACATGTGTATACATTTGGGGTAATGTCTGATATTGGTAACCTGATTAAAAAGTGCAAATGTTGCCATTTCTGAATGCAAGCTCCCAGGAAGAGCAGATTTGGACAGGGTATACCTCCTGTGATATGTGATGGGTGCATGTAATTTTAAACAAATGTGTACCTGTGCAAATATGTCTTTTGGGTCAAAATATAGATTGTGTGTAATTTGACAGGGGTGGGTTCTCTGTACCATAAACAGACCTCATCACGATGACACTTCATTTCATTCCCCCAATCAAGGGGAAGAGGATGAAGTGACCAATGACAAGTGGAGAGGGGTAGAGCCTAGTGATGCTGCACACATACCCATTTTCAAAACACATAAAAGCAGACAGTCAGGACAGATAGGGACATTCAATTCCATTTGCTGCGGAGCATGCTGCCGGACCATACAACATCCAGAGATCCAGACTTCAAATCCATCAATCTCCAGAATCCAGAGAGGATAGACCAGCAGAGCAGAGCTGACCCAGACCGCTGTTAGCAGAACCAGAGAGCTGACCCAGATCACTGTGAAGTGCCGAGACCAGACCAGAGTCCAGTCTAAAACCTGACCAGATCCGTGGCGAGGCCCATTCTATTTCTAAATATATTGTGAGTACCTAGCAGAACTGTGCAGAACCAATCTCTTAGTTAAAATAATATAATTCAATCTATTTTAATCTAAGTAGAACTGCCTCCTAACTGTCACCTGTCATTTGCAAAGCTGTCACCTGTCATTTTCTAGTTGCTAGCTGTCACTTGTCTTTTTGAACTTTAAAATTTCAAATCTGAAAAACGACCTTTACCATATCGCTCATATCTCCGTGACCGTTTGTCTTAGAGACTTGCAGTAACTTTCCTCTGAAAGCTGGGGATCTTGGCTTTTCAACGAACCTAGAACCGCATTCCTATTCCATACACTTCCGCCGCAATCGTGAAAAACTTACTCGCGAATTTGCCGCAATTTGCAAATTTCTCCACGTGTGAAAACAGCAGTTTCCTTGCTAAAATTTCGTTTTCCTCTTAAGAACCATCCCTGAATAATTGCTAGAGTGAGCCTGGACTAATATTAACTTGATACCACTCACCCTGAACCTCTAGAGGGAATTAAAAGCATTTTAGCATATTTTTCACTTCATTGCGAGGACATATATAAGCATTTTGGGCCTGTGTTTCAAACTTCTGTAGTCTAAGCTTGCTGGGGTGAACTGAATTACATTTGATTGCATTTCTGAGAACTGTGTGCTTTCCTTCCATTTCCTTGCATTGCATAAAAGGGGGGGTGAATTGTCCAAAAAAGTGATTACATTGCCTTTTGCTGAAATCCTATCAAGTTATTTTCTGTACTGCATTTCCTTCCACATTGCATCCATTTGAAACCACCAAAGTATTGTTGCTATCTTATCCATCCTATAACCACTCATCATTGATTATAAAGAAGTGTGCTAGTGCCGGACTATCCATTATTGATTACTGCTCAGATTAAGTGTGATATTCAATTATTAATTTATTATAAAGTGTGATATATATATCTATTGTTTAAATTATCAAATAAACCTTTTAAACTTGCAAAACAGAACTACTTCTTGGCTCAGCGGGGTCAGGGGGATTCCAAGAGAGGGGTGTTATATAGGGGTAGTCATCCAGAACGCATGAACTGGACATAAAGATATATTAATAAGGGTTTCCATTCAGTATCCCAGACTAGGCATTGACTTAGCTGTAGTGTTGAATTGAATCCTCTTACAGACTGCTGGCATTTCCAGGGTTGTAGGAACATCCAACTCAGAAGTACGTGGGTGCCTGCCATACATGGTATAAAAGGGTGTCTGCCCAGTGCTGGTGTGTAGGGGGTTATTATAAGCATATTCAGCTATCCATAATAGGTCGAACCAGCTTCCTTCTGCTTGGTGTAACATGCAACGCAGATACTGCTCGAGCGTCTGATTTGTCCTCTCAGTTTGACCATCCGTTTGGGGATGGTGACTGGTGGATAGCCGGATGTCGATCTGGGCCATAGAGCAGCATTTTCTCCAGAAGTTAGATATGAATTGAGTACCTCGGTCTGAGACCAAAACTGAAGGAAAGCCGTACGATGCCTTCAAGAAATACCTTTGCCAGAGTGGAAACATTTGGGAGCCCCTTAAGAGGAATGAAATGTGCCATTTTTGAAAATAGGTCCACAACCACAAGAATAGTGTTAAACCCTTGACTGGATGGTAAGTCAGTAATAAAATCGAGGGAGAATGTGTGGCAGGGTGCTGGTGGGATTTCCAATGGTTGTAACAGCCCAGCCGGTTTCTGCTTGGATGACTTGTTTTGAGCACACACTCCACAAGATAGGATGAATTGGATAATGTATTTACGCCACATGGGCCACCAATAATTTAGTTTTACCTTGGCTAGGGTTTTAGCGATCCTGGGGTGGCCCTCGATCAAGGAATCATGATAACCGGACATGACTTGTCCTCGTAGTTCTTGGTTTGGTAAGAATAAACGATTCCTGAAGTAGGGCAACTGATCTTTTATCATGTAATGTTCTCCTTGTGCACTCCACGCTTGTAATTGCTCCGGACTCATCAGGTTTTGGATTTCTTCATGTAATTCTTTCTGAGTTATGGTTGCTGTGATTCCTAGGAGCTTGTCAGTCGGGATGATTGCTATTGGGTCAGGGGTCTGATACCCTTGCTCTTCCACCCCCATACGGGAAAGGGCATCGGCCTTCCCGTTTTTCACCTCTGGTCGAAATGTAATCACGTAGTCATATTCAGCAAAAAAAAGAGCCCAACGTAGTTGTCCATGAGGATTAGGCCTTTGCCATTTTTAGGTACTGGAGGTTCCGGTGGTCAGTTATTACGGTGATTGTGTGTCTGGCGCCTGAGAGGTAGTGCCACCATGCCTTAAAGGCTGACTTAATGGCCAGGAGTTCTTTGTCTGTGATAGCGTAATTGAGTTCAGGGGGTGTGAATTTACACGACCAGAAGGCAACAGGGCGTAACTGGCCCGTTTCGGGGTCCTTTTGTGAGAGGACGGCTCCCATAGCCATGCTTGAGGCGTCCGTTTCCACCAGGTATGGGAGATCAGGGTGAGGGTGGCGTAAGATTGGGGCAGATGTGAATCTTGCTTTTGAGTTCCTGGAAAGCCTCCTCGGCTTCTGTTGTCCACTGGAACTTTTTGTTGCTTTTCCTTAGTAATGACGTGATGGGATGCACGATTTGCGAAAATCCTGGGATGAACCGGCGGTAGAAGTTTGCAAAACCCAGCATACTTTGAACCCCCTTGAATGAATTTGAGGATGGCCAGTTCAGGATAGCATCTACCTTGTGTACATCCATTTGGATTCCATTCGGGCTGAGAATAAAGCCCAGGAATTCCACCTCGGAGACGTGGAATGAGCACTTTTCGAGCTTGGCGTAGAGCTGGTGTCGACGGAGTTTCTCCAATACGGATCTGACGTGTTTAAAGTGGTCCTGCTTTTATGCAGAATATACTAGGATATCGTCGATGTACACTAGAGCACAGACATCAATCAATTCCCGTAGGACATCGTTCATGAAGTATTGAAATGCAGCAGGCGCGTTGCAAAGGCCAAAGGGCATTACTTGATATTCGTACAAGCCGTATTTGGTGTGAAAAGCGGTTTTCTATTCGTCCCCCTGTTTTACGCGAACAAGGTGATATGCCCCCCTCAGGTCTAGTTTTGTGTAGATTTGGGCATATTTGACTTGATCAAGCAATTCAGAGATCAGTGGCAGGGGGTAGCGATTTTTTACGGTAATCTGGTTCAGTGCGCGATAGTCGATGCATGTTCTCAAGTCCCCCTTCTTTTCGGTACGAAGAATAGAGGACTGGCTGCTGGAGACTTCGAGGGACGGATGAACCTGTTGGCCAGGTATTGGTCAAGATAGACCTCCAGGTGCTGGTTTTCTGGTTCCGTGAGTGTGTAAATTGGCCCACAAGGGATCTGTGCACCGGGTATCAGGTCGATTTGGCAATCGTATGGTCTATGCGGTGGCAGGGTATTAGCCTGTTCTTTCTGAAAGACATCTTGAAAGTCCTGCTATTCACTTGGTAGAGTGCCGATTGCCACAGTCGTAAGCGTGGAGGATCTGGTGTCTATTGGTTGTTTCTCTTGGCGATAACATGTGTGGGCGCAAGTCTCGGGAAAGGCCAATTCTTTTGCTCGCCAATCGATTCGAGGATTGTGAGCTACCAACCATGGCATTCCCAAAATCAACCGGAACTGTGGTGCCTTAATGAGGTCGAAAACGATATTCTTGGTGTCCATCCTGGCACAGAAAGGTTAAAGCTGCAGTGCATTGGGATATTGGACCAGAAGCTATTTCCGTGCCGTCGACAGTGGTAACAGTGTCAGTGGTTGACTTAGGGCGTAACGGAAGCCCCATCTTTGCCGCAAGATCCTGGTCGATGTAATTCCCAATGGCTCCACTGTCTATGTACGCTCTTACTGCGTCCATCCGAGATGGTTGTTGGTGATTGATCAAGACCACAGATAGTGCAAAATGGGAGGTCTATAGTTCACTTTCTTCGCTCGACAAGTGGACCCCTACACTTGCCGGGCTGGGGAGTTTTCCGATTCCTTGAAGGTATCTTCCTTGTCCGTAGCCCCTACCATCCTCCTCGGTGGCTTCACACGGCACTCTTTAAGGAAATGACCTGACCTTCCACAGTACAGACATAACTGCTGCTGTCTCCTTTTATCCCTTTCCGCTTTAGTCAAGGGGATCTGACCCCCCCGATTTGCATTGGTTCTCCTGAACCTTCCGTTGTTCGGGCAGCATTGTCCTTTGAACGCACATACATAGGGCGAGGGTCCGGTCTGGTTCGATCTGCTCTTCGGTCCTGCAACCTGTGATCCAGTTGAACAACAAGGTTAATGAATTCTGAGCAGTCTTTCGGGGGCATCATTACTTGTGCGAGAACATCCTTGACCTCCCCCCGCAACCCCTGATGAAATAACGTGGTTCTCTTCTCCACTGGCCATTCTGATTCAACTACGAGTCTATTGAATGTGGCTAGGTATGTTAATAGGTCTTGATTCCCTTGGCGTAGGGACAGAAGTTTGTTGTCTAATGCCTGCCCATGAGTACGACGGCGAACAGCTTTTCCATCTCCTGCTGAAAGCCCTGAAGTCATGCAGCAAAGGATCGTCTTGGGCCACAAAGGGTACAGACCAGTCCGCGGTTCTACCACTCAGGTAGGATAGCACAAAAGCGACCCGTGATTGGTCATTCGGAAAGGCCCCTGGCCTACAAAGGAAGTGCAGGCGGCACTGGTTCATGAACGTTGCAGACCTCTTGGGATCCCCCGTAAATTGTTCGGGCGGGGCCAAAGGAACTGCCCCAGGAAGGGTTATCTGAACGGGATTGGCTGATGGCACTGGCATCAAGGGCATGCTTCCCGGCAATGGTGCATGCCCTGCTTGTGACTGGAGAAGTTGCCGGCTTAAATCATCAGTGCGTTCTTTGGCTACTATCAGCTCTCTCCTCAGGGTGTTGGTCTCCTGCCTGGCTGCATGTACTTCGGAACTTAGCTGCCCCAACATGTGGGCTAACTGGTCGGTTTCTGACATTTCCATGACGCCGAGGTGGATTTTGATGTGAGGCTTTGCGTTCTGTATCACTCAGCCTGGTCTGACCTCTTACGACCTCGAACCCTTCCCTGGAGGCTATTCGACTGGAGACTGGGCCTGAAACACAGGGTTTGTAGAGTTTAACTCCCTATTGTCTCTGTGTGCTTGAACCCCTTCTTCCCCGGGGTCCAACCCTTCCCTTTGATCCACAGCTCACTTTGTTTTCTTGGATAGTGTGCTCTCCGCCCTGCCTTCAGTGCAGGAGCGCGTTGATTGATGCAGGCTCGTTGCTGCCTAGTTACTTCACTGGCAAGAGTCCGACAGGTAAGTATAATGAGTCTTTTGAACAGTTCTCTAACTTCGTTCCTTTCCTTCCTTAGATGATGGCCGGCGTCCGGGGATAGCGGCGTGCTGCTCAGATGAGTAGCACTGAAGGTGAGTGAGAGCGCGATGCACCCCTTTCGTATTTGCATTGAACTGAGTTCTTTTTCTGTGTCTTTTAGGTGCCGCAGCGTTTTCAGCGTGGATGCCGGTTATGAAGAACAAATGCGGTGGGTAAGCGCCATATGCAGCGCCTCTAGATGTTTCCACGCTAACCTGGAGTGTCTTTTCCCTCTTGCAGATAGATGAGAAGTTCCGGAGACAGAGTTCCCCCAGAGCGGCTGGTTTCAGGTAAGCGTTTGAAGCTCGCACAGTACTTAAAAATAAGCGAAGATTTGCAGAATGCTTACTAATGCCTTACTAGTGCCGGGATGAGAATGACACCGCCAAAGATGCCCGCAGAACAGAAGGAGCGATGACTGATGGGCAGAAGCACTGCAAGGTAAGGCTGTTCCTAACAGTGTTCTTGTTCTTGCAGGAGCTGAGCCAGAAGAAAGATGCAGGCCTACTGGAGACCGATCCGAACACAGTGAGTGTCACGCTGCAGGTGCAGAAAACGCAAAGCATGTTTCTCAGCCTGGGTGTGGTTTAAATAGTCTCTGGGTATCCCAGGTGCCTCTGGGCTGAACCACACCCAAAAGACTAGACCGCACATGCAATTCTGGGAACCGAAATATGTGGGGGCATCCATCTTGTCCCCATCAATGCACTACAAGTCCAATCCCCTATGTTATCCTATGGGAGTGAGTGAGTCTGGTGTCACAAGCGCCAAGTCTGACTCCAAGTGGGTCTTTGGAGGGATGGAGAGGCCCTTGAGGGCCATGTAGGTGATTGTGGCCTGGCTCTAGCCTGACATCTTGGAGGGCTGGGGACATGAGGGGCAGGGATCATGACAGCACTCCCCCCCCCCCAAGGCCCCTCTCAAGGTGGCTCTTCTGTCTGGTCCTGGTTTGGTTGGATGGTTTTGATGAAATCGTCTAGCAAGCGAGGTGCATGGATGTACTCACAAGGCTTCCATGTCCTGTCTTGTCGACCATACCCCTTCTAGTCTACTAAGTAGTATAATTTGGATCTGACGTACTTTGAATCTAGGATTTCCTTGACTTCAAATTTTGGCTCCCTGGCGACTACTACTGGCTGCGGTGGTGTTGCTACCTGGGTCCCAGGTTGAACAGGTTTAAGGAGAGACACGTGGAACAAAGGATCAATCTGCATGTTTGACGGCAAAGCTAGTCTGACTGCCACAGGATTCATCAGGTGACGGTGAATGGACCCAGGTATCTTGGACGGAAAGTTCGGGTTCCTTTAATGGACACGTGTTTAGACGCCAGCCAGACTTTGTCTCCCACTTGGTAGTTGGGGGCCTTTGCTCGGTGTTGATCAGCAAACTTCTTTTGGCGATTCTTAGCTTGAAGTAGGTGTTCAGCTGCCCTTTTAAAGGTTTGAGAAATGGTCGTGTGCAAGGTTTTGACTGCTGGCATTTCCAGGGTTGTAGGAACGTCCAACTCAGAAGTACGTGGGTGCCTGCCATACATGGTATAAAAGGGTGTCTGCCCAGTGCTGGTGTGTAGGGAGTTATTATAAGCATATTCAGCTATCCATAATAGATTGAACCAGCTTCCTTCAGCTTGGTGTAACATACAACACAGATACTGCTCGAGCGTCTGATTTGTCCTCTCAGTATGACCATCCGTTTGGGGATGGTGACTGGTGGATAGCCGGATGTCGATCTGGGCCATAGAGCAGCATTTTCTCCAGAAGTTAGATACAAATTGAGTACCTCGGTCTGAGACCAAAACTGAAGGAAACCCATGGAGCCGTACAATGCCTTCAAGAAATACCTTTGCCAGAGCGGAAGCATTTGGGAGCCCCTTAAGAGGAATGAAATGTGCCATTTTTGAAAATAGGTCCACAACCACAAGAATAGTGTTAAACCCTTGACTGGGTAGTAAGTCAGTAATAAAATCGAGGGGCAACGTGTGCCAGGGTGCTGGTGGGATTTCCAATGGTTGCAATAGCCCAGCCGGTTTCTGCTTGGATGACTTGTTTTGAGCACACACTCCACAAGATAGGATAAATTGCATAATGTCTTCACGCCACGTGGGCCACCATTAATTTCGTTTTAACTTGGCTAGGGTTTTAGCGATTCCGGGGTGGCCCTCGATCAAGGAATCATGATAACCGGACATGACTTGTTCTCGTAGTTCTTGGTTTGGTAAGAATAAACGATTCCTGAAGTAGGGCAACTGATCTTTTATCATGTAATGTTCTCCTTGTGCATTCCACGCTTGTAATTGCTCCGGACTCATCAGGTTTTGGATTTCTTCATGTAATTCTTTCTGAGTTATGGTTCCTGTTATTCCTAGGAGCTTGTCACTCGGGATGATTGCTATTGGGTCAGGGATCTGATACCCTTGCTCTTCCATCCTCATACGGGAAAGAGCATCGGCCTTCCCGTTTTTCACCTCTGGTCGAAATGTAATCATGTAGTCATATTCAGCAAAAAAGAGCCCAACGTAGTTGTCGTGAGGATTGGGCCTTTACCGCTTTTAGGTACTGGAGGTTCCGATGGTCAGTTATTACAGTGATTGTGTGGCTGGCGCCCAAGAGGTAGTGCCGCCATGCCTTAAAGGCTGACTTAATGGCCAGGAGTTCTTTGTCTGTGATAGCGTAATTGAGTTCAGGGGGTGTGAATTTACACGACCAGAAGGCAACAGGGTGTAACTGGCCCGTTTTGGGGTCCTTTTGTGAGAGGATGGCTCCCACAGCCATGCTTGAGGCATCCGTTTCCACCAGGTATGGGAGATCAGGGTGAGGGTGGCGTAAGATTGGGGCAGATGTGAATCTTGCTTTGAGTTCCTGGAAAGCCTCCTCGGCTTCTGTTGTCCACTGGAACTTTTTGTTGCTTTTCCTTAGTAATGACGTGATGGGATGCACGATTTGCGAAAAAATCCTGGGACGAACTGGCGGTAGAAGTTTGAAAAACCCAGCATACTTTGAACCCCCTTGAATGAATTTGGGGATGGCCAGTTCAGGATAGCATCTACCTTAGCCCGGCGCGCAAAGGGCATCGTTTGTTGTGGATTGAAGGAGCTTTTAGGCTGTGGCTGCGACCCCTCTTCACCCCCCTCACCTGCCCTCTGACAGCCGTTGGAGGATTTGAGGTGCCTGCCTGCGAGGAGAGGGCCGTGCAGGCTCGAGCACTGTTGCGCTAGTTGGCTCCGCCCCCTGCCCGCCCTCTGTGACGACATTAGGAAGTGCAATAAGACCTGCCCCCGGACACCCTTGCAGCGCTAAGCCCGGCGCGCAAAGGGCATCATTTGTTGTGGATTGAAGGAGCTGTTAGGCTGTTTGGCTGCTTGCGGTGGCGGTACAGGTACTGCCTGGCTACCAGCTGCGGGAAGCTACTGAGGCTAGAGATAACGAAGACCCCTTCGAGACAATGAAGTCAATCCCGGTCTCAAAGGGTACGCAAGGAACAGGATTAAGAACACGCCTGCAGGTAAGAGAGAGATTCGCTTCACTCCCAGAAGTAAATGGGAGCCCGGAGCAAACCCTGAGAACTACGATGCTAAAACAAAGCCGACTACCATTTGGTACTGATAAAAGGAAAAGCTTATCAGTGGGAGACAATCAATCAAATATTGAAAAATCACTCTCACAGTTGGCGGAAAAAGGTGATAAGCTGTGGTTGGCACCTAATTCTCCAGAACTACCCATGGCATGTACCATCCCCACGGAAAGAGAAATCATAAAAATGCTTTCCCCATCAACATTTCCAGGCCAGGTAGAGGGGGTATCTGAGGGGATTTGTGAGAGGAAAGTAGCTGGACAAAGCATTCTAGAATCCAATGAAGTAGCTGAAATAGCAATTGAGGATATTTGCGAGGAGAAAGTAGCTCCACCTGATGAAGTGCCAGCAGGTAAGGACTCTATCTCCACACAGGAAAAGGAGACAACAAAGTCAAACCTATTGTCAACTAATTGTAACGCTCACCTGATTCCCGCAGAGGCGCCGGTCTTGACTGGGTGAATGCCGTATCTTCAAAGGTGATGTGTAACACACGGTTGGCTCTTTGGGCTGGACCTCTGTGCACTGTATGTCTGACTCGAAGAGTAAGATGTCTGCAGATAGAAAATATGGGATTAATGAACTGGTTTTATTGGGTGCCTCTCTCCTCTTCCCTTTCTCTTCTCCTGTAGAACCCCAAAGGTTAACACCCTCACCTTAGGTAAGTGAACGCCGGGCTCTCCATCTGCCTCGGGGCAGGGTGCCGTAACCAGTTTCTTCACTGGATAAGGGTGCAGGCCTCTTGACCTCAGAGGACTGCTGTCCGTCGTTAACTGCACGAACGGTAAGTTCTGGGCACTTCAAATGTCTTAAAAGTCTTTTGTAATGATATCTCTTGTTTTGCAGGGTTCCGGCGATGGCGGATGGCGGGCTGATGAGAGTTGAGGATCAAACCCGCGTGAGGAATAGAAGCGCCTGGAAGCACGTAAGTAAGCGCTTGTAGCCTGCTTCACGATGCGCACTAACTGTGCCTTTTATCTTGCAGGTACAAGTTCGGAGCTTTAGAGAAGCTGAAGGGTGCTGGAATACCCACTGGATTCGGCGTGGGAAGGAGTAATGGCACGTGAGTAATAAAGTTGCCCAATGTCTTTAAACGCACCTTCTTTTGTCTTTCAGATGCGGGATGCAGCGCCGAAGGCCTCCGGAGCGTGCGAAGAGCTGGTAAGCTTTTGTCTTTCAGATGCCGGAATGCAGTGCGAAGACCTCCGGAGCATGCGAAGAGTAGGTAAGCCTTTGTCTTTCAGATGCCGGAATGCAGCGCGAGGCGTTGGTGACAGCCGATGGACCAGGTAAGAGATGCGCTGCCACTGAAGACCGTAGTGCTAACCTGTTCTTTCTTTGTCTTTACAGGTGCTGCTGAAGACTGGATTCCAGGATGGTAAGCCTTTGTTCCCTTAGGCCCAGGATCAGAAGCAGAAGACACGATGAGCGTTCTGCTGCAGAGAATGCAGAATAACGCAAAGCAAGATTCATCCATCGGGTGTGGTTTAAATAGCCTCCTGTAGTGCTTAGGTGTCTCCTTCCACAGCCACGCCTAGGTAAGAAAAGAGTTCCTGCTTTCCAGAAGAGTTCCAGTGTTCTGAACCTAGGGAGTGGCTCCTGCCCCACCCAACAGGAAAAGTAGTCCCAAACAGAAGAGGATCAGGGGTTCAACTGGCAGGTAAGTAAGCAGCATGGTCTGCTGCAGGTAAATCCACCCAAGCATTATGAGCCCGGCGCTTCCAGCGCTGGGACTGGGCATCTTTATGAGCCTGGTGCCACTGGCGCCAGGACAGGGTCCAAAAGGTCCCAATTGGGACTGGCTGGCACTCGGAACCGGGGTTATGGGTCTGCTTCCAAGGGAGTCGGGCAAGTCCTGATCTTTTGGAAGCAGAGATCATGACAGCACCCCCCCTCAAGGCCCCTCCCAAACCGGGCTTCTCCGGGGGTTTGGGCTTGTTAGGAAATGTTCGATGAAATCTTTTGATTAGACGAGGCGCGTGGACATATTCTGCAGGTTCCCAGGATCTTTCTTGGGGACCGTAGCCTTTCCAGTCAATCAGGTAAAATAGTTTAGATTTGGAGATCTTGGAATCCAGGATGCTTTTGACTTCAAACTCGAGTTCTCCATCAACTAGAATAGGTTTTGGAGATGTAGTTAGTCGGGTTTGAGGTTGCACGGGTTTTAATAGAGAGACATGGAAGACCGGATGTATCTTCATGTGAGGGGGCAAGTCCAACTTGACCGCTACTGGATTTACTATGGTAGTGATGGAATAGGGACCAAGGTATCTTGGGTTGAATGTGCGTGGTCCTTTTAGAGGTAGATATTTGGTGGATAACCAGACTTGATCTCCTACTTGATATTGGGGGGCTTCCTTCCGATGTTGGTCTGCTCCTTTCTTGTATTGTTCTTTAGCCCTTTGAAGGTGAGAAACGGCTTCCTTAAAGGCTTGGGTGATTGTAGAATGCAGGTGGTCTACTGCTGGTGTTCCAAGATCTTGGAGTGGATCCAACTCCGAGGTTCGAGGGTGACTACCGTATAAAAGAAAAAACGGGGTCTTCCCAGTTCCCGAGTGGACAGAGTTATTGTAAGGCATATTCGGCTATCCAAAGGATATTGTAACGCTCACCTGGTTCCCTCAGAGGTGCGGGTCTTGACTGGGCGGTGAAACCGTCTTCAATGTCAGGCGTAGGATTCGTTTGGCTCCCGGATTCGGCCCCTTTCTCACCGAAAGTTTGACCTGAAGGGTGAGGTGTCTGCAAGTGGAAAATCAAGGTATTAGTGGCTGGAAGATTGGGAGAAGTTCCAAGCCCCTCTCTCCCTCTCTCCCCGTGGTACTCGGTCGATTGTTGTGCTCACCTTAAATAGGTGAATGCTGGGCTCTCCATCCTGCGTCTCATGCAGGGGCGCTGGGTCCAGTTACTTCACTGGATATGAGTTCAGCCTCTTAATTGCAGAGGGTAAGTTGAGAGCGATGCCGCCGTGTGCTGCACGAGCGTGACTTGTAAGTATTAAAGTTCCCTTTAGATTGCTCTCTTCAAATGTCTTATCTCCTTAATGTCTATGTCTTTTCCCTTTCAAATGCTGTCGGTGCCGAAGAAGATGCTCCCCCAGGTTCGTGGCAGAGAGCGTAACAAGAAGATGGTGCATACGAAGGCACGTAAGTAGAAAGGCTGCTCTAGGGCTGTAGCATGCACCTTAATGTCTCTTTTGTCTTTACAGATGCCGGAATGCAGCGCGAGCAGAGTTGGAGCGAGCGTAACACAGGTAAGCAGTTTTGTAACTAAGCGTTACTAACCAATGTTCTTTGTCTTTGCAGGCCCGATGCCGGACGAGATATGCAGAAAAAACGCCTTGAATGCTGCCGATGGATCGGGTAAGTGGAACCGCTAACTTTGCCTTTGCCTAACCTGTGCCTTTTGTTTTGCAGGAGCTGCTGAAGACTGAGGATTGGTTCCCAGCAGGTAATTTTCGTATTCACAGGATCCGGAACTGAAGATTCGCTGGAGCTGACACGGTGAGCGTCCTGCTGCAGATGCAGAATAACGCGAAGCACCTTGCACCAATCGGGTGTGGTTTAAATAGTCCATAGGAGTGCTTAGGTGTCTTCTTCCACAGCCTCGCCCAGGCAAAAGAGTTCCTGCTTCCAGAAGGGGTCCAGCATCAATGATCCAGGGAGTGGTGCCTGCCCCACCCAGAAGGAAAAGTAGTCCCTGCCAGAAGAGAGTGAAACATCATCTTGCTGGTAAGTAAGCAGCATGGTCTGCTGCAGGTAGGTCCACCCAAGCACTTTCACACTTGTTATGAGCCCGGCGCTTCCTGTGCCGGGACGGGTCCATGCTATGAGCCTGGCACCACCGGTACCAGGACAAGGTCCAAAAGGTCTCTATTGGGACTTGCTGGTGCCGATAGTATATGTTATGAGCCTGCTTCCAAGGATGTTGGGTAGGTCCTGACTCTTTGGAAGCAGTGGTCATGACAGATATCTTTCCAAGTTTTTTCAGTTTGTTGTAGCATGCAGCGCAAATACTGTTCCATAGTTTGATTGGTCCTCTCGGTTTGTCCGTCGGTTTGAGGGTGGTGGCTGGTCGAAAGTCTCACATCAATATGAGCCGACCGACAGCAACTTCGCCAAAAATGAGAAATAAATTGACTACCTCGATCCGAAATTAGAACTGAAGGAAAACCGTGCAGTCGGACGATGTTTTCGAGAAATTCTCGGGCCAGAGTTGCTGCTGTTGGTAAGCCTTTGAGTGGAATGAAATGCGCCATCTTGGAGAATAGGTCCACGATTACTAGGATCGTATTGTATCAGGAGCATGGAGGTAGATCGGTGATGAAGTCCATAGAAAGCATATGCCAAGGGCGAGGCGGGATGTCAATAGGGCGTAAGAGGCCGGCTGGTTTTTCCTTTTGACTCTTGTTTTGGGCGCATACTCCACAGGACATTATAAAGTCTCTGATATCTTTTTTCCAAGACGGCCACCAGAAGTAGCGCTTGATCTTTTCCGAGGTCTTGGTCATACCGGGATGTCCTTCCATTAAAGAATCGTGATAACAAGAGATTACCTTTTTCTGTAAATCTGTGCTGGGCAGGTATAACCGTTCTTGGAAATATAATAGGTTGTCCTTCACCGTAAAGTCCTTTCCCTGCAGATGCCAATTCTGTATGTCTGCTGGAGTTACCAGTAGCCTGGCTTTATCCTTAACTTCCTCTATGGATTGTGTGGCGATTACACCTAGAATTCTTTGTTCGGGAATGGTAGGTACAGGTTTAGGATTGATCAAATGTTCTTCCACTCCCATCCGAGAAAGGGCATCAGCTTTACCGTTTTTTGTACCAGGTCGATAGGTAATTATGAAGTCAAACTCGGCAAAGAATAGTGCCCAACGGAGTTGCCTAGAGGATTGAGCTTTTGCGGTTTTCAAATATTGCAGGTTTCGGTGATCTGTAATCACAGTAACGGTGTGTCGGGCCCCCAGAAGATAATGCCGCCAAGCCTTAAAGGCGGACTTGATAGCTAGAAGTTCCTTATCAGTAATAGTGTAATTGATTTCAGGAGGCGAGAATTTGCGGGACCAAAATGCCACGGGATGCAACTGATTGGTTACTGGGTCCTTTTGTGATAGAACTGCCCCCATGGCAAGGCTCGAAGCATCAGTTTCAACGATGTAGGGGAGTTCTGGGCGAGGATGTTTTAAGATCGGTGCAGAGATAAATCTAGTCTTCAAATTCTGGAAAGCTTGTTCCGCCTCGGTAGACCATTCAAAACGTTTGTTTTTCTTTAACAAGGCGGTGATGGGCTGGACTATTCGAGAGAATTCGGGGATAAACCTGCGGTAAAAGTTAGCGAAGCCTAACATGCTTTGAACACCTTTTACGGAGGATGGCGATGGCCATTTGAGAATTGCATCGACCTTCTTTGAATCCATACGCACTCCGCTAGGTGATAATATGAATCCCAAGAATTCAACTTCAGTCACGTTGAAAACACATTTTTCCAACTTAGCGAAAAGTTTGTGTTGACGCAATCTCTCGAGGACCATTTTCACGTGTTTCCGATGTTCAGTTTCCGATGAAGAATAAACGAGGATGTCATCAATGTAAACAACAACACACACATCTATGAGCTCTCTGAGGACATCGTTCATAAAATATTGAAAGGCGGCCGGGGCATTGCAAAGTCCAAAGGGCATGACCTGATATTCAAATAGCCCATACTTGGTGCGGAAGGCCGTCTTCCATTCATCGCCCTCTTTTACTCGTACCAAGTGGTAGGCTCCTCTAAGATCCAGCTTTGTATATATGCATGCTTTTCTGACTTGATCCAGGAGTTCAGGGATCAAAGGTAACGGATATCTATTCTTAACGGTGATCTGGTTCAGGGCACGATAATCTATACAAGTTCTCAGGTCCCCTTCTTTTTTTGGAACGAAGAACAAAGCTGAGGAAGCAGGGGACTTGGAAGGACGAATAAACCCATTCGCTAGGTATTGATCCAGGTATTGTCGGAGGTGAAGATTCTCAGGCTCGGTGAGGGCATAAATTCTACTACAAGGAGGAGTAGATCCAGGTATCAGGTCTATCTGGCAGTCATAAGACCTATGAGGAGGTAGAGAGTTAGCCTGATCCTTCCGGAAAACATCTTGGAATTCTAGGTATTCAGGAGGTAACTGAGGAGCCTGCGAGGAAATTGCTGCCAGTGCAACACCAGGTCGAGGGTGACAAGTAGAGACACATTCTGGAAACTGAACCGTTCTTGCTCGCCAATCGATCTGGGGATTGTGCTTCTCTAACCAAGGAATTCCTAGAATAATCTGGAACTGGGGGGCCTTGATCACATCGAACACGATCTTCTCATGGTGTCCATCTTGACTTACTAGCGTCACTTCTTGGGTGGTATGCGTTACTGGTCCGGAGGCTATCTCCGTACCATCCACCGTAGTAATGACGTCCTTTACAGCCTTTGGACAAAGAGTCAGATTCATCCTCAAAACCATTTCATGATCCACATAATTGCCGATGGCACCGCTGTCGACGTAAGCTTCAATCGCATGTAATCGATCCGGATGTTCAGGGCTAATGAGGACCATAGGTATCACGAAATGCGAGGTCACGGAACTGGTTTTAACGCTCGGCAAGAGGACCTCTATTCTTGTCGGGCAAGGTCGTTTCCCTGCTCAGAGTTTGTGACCCTGGTAACTTCAGCTCCTACTGCCTTCTTGGCTGGTTTCACCGGACAGTCTCGAAGAAAGTGCCCCGAGTTTCCGCAATAGAGGCATAATTGCAGCTGTTTTCTCCTTTCCCGCTCCTTTTGTGTTAGTGGTCCTTTCAGGCCCCCTATTTGCATGGGTTCCCCGGAGTCCACTCCTTTGGTAGGAGTTGGTGGTTTGGAAAATACTCGAGCATCAAACTTGGAACGATCGGCCTTCCTGTTCTGCAGTCTGTGGTCAATTTGAACGACTAAGTCAATATAGTCCGAACAGTCTTGCGGGGGATTCACTACTTGGGCTAACACATCTTTGAGCTCTCCACGTAGACCTCTATAAAACAGCGTAATCCTTTTGTCCTCAGGCCATCGAGTTTCCACTATCAGTCTGTTGAAAGACGCAATATAAGCCAAAAGGTCTTGATTACCCTGTCGCAATGAAAGGAGCTCATTGTCCAAGGCCTGCCCCTGTGAATGTCTTGCAAACAGTTTTTCCATACTGAGCTGAAAAGCTTGAAAATCATGGAGAACCGGATCATCTTGATTAACTAGAGGGATCGACCAGTCTGCCGCATTGCCACTAAGGTAAAAAAGCACGAAAGCTACCTTAGCTTGATCAGTTGGAAAGGCTGCTGGTCGGCATAAGAAGTGCAACCGGCACTGATTAATAAATGCTACAAACCTCTTTGGGTCACCAGAAAATCGTTCGGGCGGAGCCAGAGGTACATTCCCAGGTAGGTTGATCTGCACTGGGTTCGTAGAGGATGTTGAAGGAAGATTTGCCCCTGATGCGGGTAACAGAGTTTGTCCGGCTTGTGACTGTAGCAATTGTCTAGCGAAATCGTCTGTTCGCTCCTTGGAAATAATCAGTTTCCTTCTTAGAGCATTTGTTTCCTGACGGGCTGCATGCACTTCTGCTCTTAGTTCCCCAAGTAACTGGGCTAGCTGGTCGGTATCCGAGGTTTCCATAGCGCCTGGGTGGGAGTTTTGCGATTGGCTTTGCGTTCTGTAACGCTCACCTGATTCCCGCAGAGGCGCCGGTCTTGACTGGGTGAATGCCGTATCTTCAAAGGTGATGTGTAACACACGGTTGGCTCTTTGGGCTGGACCTCTGTGCACTGTATGTCTGACTCGAAGAGTAAGATGTCTGCAGATAGAAAATATGGGATTAATGAACTGGGGTTATTGGGTGCCTCTCTCCTCTTCCCTTTCTCTTCTCCTGTAGAACCCCAAAGGTTAACACCCTCACCTTAGGTAAGTGAACGCCGGGCTCTCCATCTGCCTCGGGGCAGGGTGCCGTAACCAGTTTCTTCACTGGATAAGGGTGCAGGCCTCTTGACCTCAGAGGACTGCTGTCCGTCGTTAACTGCACGAACGGTAAGTTCTGGGCACTTCAAATGTCTTAAAAGTCTTTTGTAATGATATCTCTTGTTTTGCAGGGTTCTGGCGATGGCGGATGGCGGGCTGATGAGAGTTGAGGATCAAACCCGCGTGAGGAATAGAAGCGCCTGGAAGCATGTAAGTAAGCGCTTGTAGCCTGCTTCACGATGCGCACTAACTGTCCCTTTTATCTTGCAGGTACAAGTTCGGAGCTTTAGAGAAGCTGAAGGGTGCTGGAATACCCACTGGATTCGGCGTGGGAAGGAGTAATGGAACCTGAGTAATAAAGTTGCCCAATGTCTTTAAACGCACCTTCTTTTGTCTTTCAGATGCGGGATGCAGCGCCGAAGGCCTCCGGAGCGTGCGAAGAGCTGGTAAGCTTTTGTCTTTCAGATGCCGGAATGCAGTGCGAAGACCTCCAGAGCATGCGAAGAGTAGGTAAGCCTTTGTCTTTCAGATGCCGGAATGCAGCGCGAGGCGTTGGTGACAGCCGATGGACCAGGTAAGAGATGCGCTGCCACTGAAGACCGTAATGCTAACCTGTTCTTTCTTTGTCTTTACAGGTGCTGCTGAAGACTGGATTCCAGGATGGTAAGCCTTTGTTCCCTTAGGCCCAGGATCAGAAGCAGAAGACACAATGAGCGTTCTGCTGCAGAGAATGCAGAATAACGCAAAGCAAGATTCATCCATCGGGTGTGGTTTAAATAGCCTCCTGTAGTGCTTAGGTGTCTCCTTCCACAGCCACGCCTAGGTAAGAAAAGAGTTCCTGCTTTCCAGAAGAGTTCCAGTGTTATGAACCTAGGGAGTGGCTCCTGCCCCACCCAACAGGAAAAGTAGTCCCAAACAGAAGAGGATCAGGGGTTCAACTGGCAGGTAAGTAAGCAGCATGGTCTGCTGCAGGTAAGTCCACCCAAGAATTATGAGCCCGGCGCTTCCAGCGCTGGGACTGGGCATCTTTATGAGCCTGGTGCCACTGGCGCCAGGACAGGGTCCAAAAGGTCCCAATTGGGACTGGCTGGCACTCGGAACCGGGGTTATGGGTCTGCTTCCAAGGGAGTCGGGCAAGTCCTGATCTTTTGGAAGCAGAGATCATGACACTAATCCACTTGAAGACATGGTAGGTAATCAGAAGACGCTACAAACAGAGGATGAGGCCTTCGGAACAGTTCCTAAAGATGGGATAGGGGTGGACCTCAGTGAATCAATAATTCAAGAAACTCTGGACATGAGTCTAGAAAACCCTACAAGGCCATCAGCGGCACAATTTAGCTCTGGCGTGACTAGTATTGTAAATAGCCAGCAAACAGTAGAAACATCATGGGATCAAGTTGACAAATGGGACGTGCTGGATTTGGGACATATCGAAGACGATCTGCAGGACTCGATCAATCAGAATAAAAATACTGACCTCAGAAGGTCATCAATGATAGTGCAAGACCCTATAGACATTTTTCAACCATATAGAGAAGAAAGGATTAGTCCCACATTGAGGAAATACACCATAGCAGCTAGCCCCACAAAGGAGAAGGGGAATCGATCTGCAAATCCCCCAAATGAAGTAAATAAAGGAGTTCTTACAGATGACTACGACACAGGATCCATTAATTCCCGCCTGCGAGGGCGGAGGCCGTTAGAAAGATTGAATAACAACAGTGCAGCAGACACTGCACCGGCAAGCTTGAGTAATCTATGCCTGGCAGATAAAATTATGCAAGACATCACTACACTGACGGATAAAATAGGAAGAGAAAAAAGAAGGAGTTTCTGCTTGATCAATGAAAAAATGGCTGCCTTGGATAAAGAACAGCTTGAGAATACCGCCATACCTCCTTTTGGCCATCGGGAAAATATGACAGCCCTGAAAGGAACTCATTTGCCACTTTGGGACGGGAGAAATAAAACTTTGCCAGTGGTTAGGGTGAATGAAGGTATGGAAAATGCAGAAGTAAGGAAGGATCACACGGGAAGCAATCTAGCCAGCAGTTTAAACTTGGAAGAGGAAAACAGGCCTACAGGAGACATATGGAATAAACAAATTCTAAGGATAATAACTGAGGCCTGTAAAACTGAAAGAGAAAAAGACTTGAACCATATTGAAAAAGTGGTTATGTCCTCGCTAACTATAACATGAGCCCCTTTTCTTAAGCTCTATGAGGCAATTAAAGATTCTGTTCAAGAGGTAACCATCAGCAACACTCAAATAAAAGAGAATCATGTTAATATGACCTCGGCCCTGCAGAGCTTAAATGAAAGAACAAACAAAGAAGCTGAACTAACTCAAATTTGGCAATCTCGCCTTAGTGATCTAGCTAGGCAAGATGCGACTGATAAATCTGTATTAATGGAAGCGGTCCTAGAAGACTGTAAATGGATGAGAAGCACCCACAAACACAACAACCAAAGGAATAAGGGGGATTGTACTGATACAAAACTTAAAGAAGGCAAGGGACCAATGAAATTGAAAAAGGATGCAACTAAACGCCCGAATCAAAAGGAGCAACATCAAGAGGAGGTGATCTTGATCCCGTCCGGGATAAAGGAGACTAACAAGCTGACCTCTGCAAATTTAGAACGATCTTCTTTTGCAATATTTGCAGGGGCGACGCCGAAGGATCCGATCCACCGAAATGGTAAGGAGATTACAAGTGCATTGAATGAAAAAGGGAAAAAAAACAAAAATGAATCCCTTAAACGTAAAGTAAATGGTTCAAGAGCCTTTTTGAGAAACCTAAGAACTCCCCCAAGAAGAGAGAACACACATTGTGCCAAGAAATCTAGAAGAGAGATGAGTACGAATGGACATATAGAGACCGAGGGACTAAAAGATCAAGAAAAGGTGTTAAGGGAAGAAAGCAGGGAGGATCCAGAACAGCAAGCAAATTTGAGTGATCTTATCGAGCTGATGGAATCCGATAGTGAGAAGGAAGACTGGCATAGCATAAGTATCTCGGATTGGCAAACTTTAGACAATTGTGAAACAGTAGACCTAACCCAAAAATCTAAGGAAGATCTGAAGCCAAAGCCCCACATGAAAAATGCCCAAGAAAACATCAGGGAAAAAGAAAGAAGACCAGGCACAAATGAAATTGAATTGGATTCTGACCAGGAATCTATTAGATTTAAGACATTGGAACAAAAAAGAAAAGAAATGGTGAATGAGGGGAGGGTAGAAAAAAAAATCCAGGGCAACCCTTGTCTTAAAGAATCAACTGATAAGGGAAAAAAAAGGACATTGAAGTCAAGAAAAGGAAAGAGCTACCGCTAAGATCACCCCCGAAGAAATCCATTTTACTCAAAGGATATTATCTAAAATTAGAAACAGCTGCAAATGGACCAAGAAGGGTGATCTTAAATAGAAGATACGTGGTGGAGCTCTGCAAGCAAGCCCTGTCACCAAGGACGATATCAACGGAAGATATAAAAATAGTGGAATTCCCAAAGGAACAAAGGCTAGACCAAGTTATCTTGCACTTGTCATCTAAAAATACAAAGCAGAAACTCTTGGATGTGTCAGACACTTTAAGAAAAAGAGGGTTCCTACTGGAGGACTTGGGCGAGGAATCTAGACAATTAAAAGAAAAAGCCCATACAGAACAAAGAAAGGAGACAAAGAAGGAAATCTCAGTAAAAACTAGATCAATAATTCCGGGGGAGAATTTGAAGAAAAACAATGAAAAACGTAAAAAAGAGAAAGAGTCTCAGGAGGAAGAGTCTTTATCAACTAAAAAGAGTAAGGAGATATTGAAAACCCTGAGGTTCACAGTGGATAACTCGGAAAACTTAAGGAGGGATAAGAACAAACCCACTAAAGTAGACAATCGGGGAAAGGAATGGGCCTGGATGGCAAATGCTTTGAATTCCAAGAAGAAACAATAGAGTACGGAGAATGAGCAGAACCGGATCCTTTGTGCATCGTGGAACACAAGAGGTTTCAAACATCTGCTCTCTAGTAAATGTGATTTCCTGACCCAATATGATTTTATCTCAATACAAGAATCATGGCTACGTAAACCCCCTATATGCGAGGGCTATAAGGTCTACACAAACCCGGCTAGGAAGGGGCCAAAGGGAAGACCGTTTGGAGGCCTCATGATACTTAAGAAACTGGAATGTCCACTAAAAGTAATGGAACATCTGACACCAAACCCCTATGTGCAAATCCTGAAAGTAACATCTGAAGTGGAATGCCCAAAAATCCTGAAACAAATGGTCCTGATTAATGTCTACTGGAGCGAGAATATGCAGGGCCAGACGAACTTTCTAACGTCAATCAAGGAGGTAATTGATCAGTCCATGATGGAGGGGAATGGCCAGCTGATAATATTAAATGGCGATCTAAATATCAAAATCCTGGATAAAGATGGTAAGATCAAAGCTACTGAACATCTGCTAGGAAAGGAAAAAGTATGGATGCAAGAAATGAGAATCAGTGAGATAAAGATGTTAAATGGCCAGACTAAGGGAGATCTCCAAGGGGCCAATACTTGGCACAGTGGGAAATCAGGTGCTTGCTTAGATTATTGCTTTGTGGGACGAAACACGTTGGAGCGGATACTTTCCTTCACAATAACAAAACAAATGAGTAGTGATCACTGCCTGTTAGCAACTGCACTTGTCTGGGAAATAAGAACTAATAGAGGAACCCAAAGAACAATGGAAACTGAGGCTATAGGGGGAAGAAACCGTTTGAGAATTAAAAATCAGGCAATCCCGAATCTAGTACTAGGATACAAAAAGGCGATAAACAACAATGAGGAGCTAGTTGACTACAAATGGCTGTTGGAAGCCCATGAGATTAAGTATGATCCAACTAAAAAAAGAACATTAAAAAAAAACATGCGTATGATGAACAACTTGTGTTAAGAAGGAAACAATATAGGTCAGAATTGAGACTCATAAAAAAGAAAAACGGCCCAGAAAGATACGAACTCCTGAGAAAATGTCAACAAACATATAAAAACTGGCTGAGACAAACTCGATATCTAATACTGCAGAGAGAGGCCGAAAAAATGATAGCAGCCATATCGACAAACAACGCTAGAAGTACTTGGGACTTACTTAACGACAGAGAGCACAATCAATCTGCCGTAGGTATCAATCAAGTCTCAGAAGACAAATGGTTCGAACACTACACTGCTCTTTATGAAGTCAAAAGTGGGGGAAAAACAATAAAAGAGATCTCGGACTCAACTCCCTGGGCCTTGAACTTTGACAAGGATGATATCCGAATCCTGATAAAAAACGTAGTACCTCAAGAGCAGCTGGCCCAGACGGCATTTCCAACAAATTACTAAAAGAAAACTGTGAGACCTGGACGGATCTAATATATATACTATTTCAACAAATCATGAAAACCAAACAAATACCAGCTACATGGACAGAGGCTTATATAGTAACGATATATAAGAAGGGAGATCGTGAAAACCCTAGGAACTATGGGCCCATAGCGCTCCTAGACTCAATTGGCAAGCTATTTGCATCACTGCTACTGAGAGATCTAAAAAAATGGGCCACCGAGGCGAAAATCCTAGATGAAAGACCGACAGCCTTTGTAAGTGGAGTTGGCACCGCCTTGAATCTATTTTTGATCAACTTGTTGAAGGCAAAGACACTAGCCGGGTAAAAAAAGCTCTATCTTGCATTTATTGACCTCGAACAAGCCTTCGATGGAATCAATAGAGAGCTCTTGTGGTCAAAGATGAGAAATTGGGGATGCCCAAAGGATCTACTTGAAGCTATTAAAACATTATACACTGATACCTCAATTAAAGTCCAAATTACAAGTAAAGGGGGACTCTCGAGGAGGATTAGAACCTTTAGAGGAATCAAGCAGGGCTGTCCAGTAGCCCCATTCCTCTTTGTCCTATATATGGCTGATATGAACATAGCTCAGGAGAAGATTTGTGCATTTCCGCCGAAAATAAATGGAAAAGAAATACCTTGGATGCTGTACGCTGATGATGCAGTATTCATCGATCAAACACCAATAGGCCTACAACGACGGATTGAGTCCTTTAACAACTACTTAAAAGAAAATAGCATGAAGATGAACATCAAAAAATCCATGATCTTAACAATGAAATCTAGTCGTGGCAGGAGACAGTCCGGAAAAACTATACGATGGTCATTAGAAAAACAGAATTTGGAAGAAGTAGAAATGACACTCTACCTGGGGATAATGATAAACAAAAACTGCAACGAACAGGCGCACTACTCTCTGATCCGGGAAAAACTAGTGGCTCTGACAAATCAAGGGATTTGCTTACATCGCAGATATGGGAAGTTTTCTTTAACTCCAATTGTAACTTTCTACAAGCAAAAAGTGGTGGCGGTCATCACTTACGGCACGGAAGCACTCTTAGCCCTTAGATGGGAGGTTTGGAATCTCTGTGAAGCGTATTTTTGGCGTAAAATTTTGCGCCTACCAACCTCATTACCAGTGGAGCTCATTAGAACTGAGCTCAGACTCCAATCAATAAACTCTGTCGTACTTTGGAAAACCCTATCATTGTATAGAAAGTGCATTCTGGATATACCACCAAAACCATTTGAAATTCTAGCCCAGACGAACATCCTGAATGAAGACAAAATGCTTAATGATTGGAAAAGCAGATGTAAGGCTCAGTTAGAGCAAGTAAATCTTGAGGAGGATACCCTAAAGAATAACCCAGACAAAGCAAAAAGAGTTATTCAGGAAAAAGATTGGGAGGAAACCCAGGAACAAAGACTGAGAAGAAATCTATGTTATAACATCATCTGGGAAAAAAAAGGCTTGAACATCTTACCGCCATATCTGTTGAAATTTCCAACTGAGCATTACCGGGACTTGCTGCTGTGTTGCAGACTCAACATTTGGAATAGCAGAGAAGTGAAATGGAAAAGAAGACAAATTGACAGTACAGCTGCATATTGTCGGTTCTGTAAACGGAAGGACCAACTGGAAACGATAAGACATGTTATGTTAATTTGCCCAGCTTTAAAATGCAAAAGAGAGATCTATATGGGAAGCTACATAATGAATATCACCGAGGAGACGGAAGAAAACTATTGGGAAAGAATCCTCACTGTGGAAAAAATTGGCAAAACTCTCGATGCATTGAAATTTGTTGAAATGTTGAACTTGAATCAGGAGGTGTAAGGATCTGATCTGTAAGAGAACGTTACGAGTAGTCCTAGATACTTAAGTATCGAATTACCTTGATTGCCCAAATCTTGAATTAATGGAGCAGTGGATCATAAGATAACGGAGAGACTAGGACAATGATTGGGCAATTATTGCCTGATGACAATTGGAACTAAGGAAGTTTTAACAAAGGAACAATGTTTTTACTAAAGGAATAAGGATGTAATGTTTAAGGTTTAACTATACTTAACTAATAAAAAAAAAAAAAAAAAATATAGCATCTACCTTGTGTACATCCATTCGGATTCCATTCGGGCTGAGAATTAAGCCCAGGAATTCCACCTCAGAGACATGGAATGAGCACTTTTCGAGCTTGGCGTAGAGCTGGTGTTGACGGAGTTTCTCCAATACGGATCAGACGTGTTTAACGTAGTCCTGCTTTGATGCGTAATATACTAGGATATCGTCGATCTACACTAGAGCACAGACATCAATGAATTCCCGTAGGACATCGTTCATCAAGTATTGAAATGCAGCAGGCGCGTTGCAAAGGCCAAAGGGCATTACTTGATATTCGTACAAGCCGTATTTGGTGCGAAAAGCGGTTTTCCATTCGTCCCCCTGTTTTACGCGAACAAGGTGATATGCCCCCCTCAGGTCTAGTTTTGTGTAGATTTGGGCATCTTTTACTTGATCAAGCAAGTCAGGGATCAGTGGCAGGGGGTAGCGATTTTTTTACGGTAATCTGGTTCAGTGCGCGATAGTCGATGTCCGTTCTCAAGTCCCCCTCCTTTTTCGGTACGAAGAATAGAGGACTGGCTGCTGGAGACTTCGAGGGACGTATGAACGTGATGGCCATGTATTGGTCAAGATAGGCCTTCAGGTGCTGGTTTTCTGGTTCTGTGAGTGCCTAAATTCGCCCACAAGGGATTTGTGCGCCGGGTATCAGGTCGATTTGGCAATCGTATGGTCTATGCGATGGCAGGGTATTAGCCTGTTCTTTCTGAAAGACATCTTGAAAGTCCTGGTATTCACCTGGTAGGGTGCCAATTGCCACAGTCACAAGCGTGGAGGTTCTGGTGTCTATTGGTTGTTTCTCTTGGCGATAACATGTGTGGGCGCAAGTCTCGGGAAAGGCCAATTCTTTTTTTTGTGTGCTACCAACCATGGCATTCCCAAAATCAACCGGAACTGTGGTGCCTTAATGAGGTCGAAAACGATAGATTCTTGGTGTCCATCCTGGCACAGAAAGGTTAAAGCTGCAGTGCATTGGGATACTGGACCAGAAGCTATTTCCGTGCCGTCGACAGTGTAACAGTGTCGGTGGTTGATTTAGGGCGTAACGGAAGCCCCATCTTTGCCGCAAGATCCTGGTCGATGTAATTCCCAACGGCTCCACTGTCTATGAACGCTCTTACTGCGGGCATACTAGATGGTTGTTGGTGATTGATCAAGACCACAGATAGTGCAAAATGGGAGGTCTATAGTTCCCTTTCTTCGCGCGACTAGTGGACCCCTACACTTGCCGGGCTGGGGAGTTTTCAGATTCTTTGATGGTATCTTCCTTGTCCGTGGCCCCTACCGTCCTCCTCGGTGGCTTCACAGGGCACTCTTTAAGGAAATTACCTGACCTTCCACAGTACAGACATAACTGCTGCTGTCTCCTTTTATCCCTTTCTGCTTTAGTCAAGGGGGATCTGACCCCCCCCGATTTGCATTGGTTCTCCTGAACCTTCCGTTGTTCGGGCAGCATTGTCCTTTGAACGCACATACATAGGGAGAGGGTCCGGTCTGGTTCGATCTGCTCTTCGGTCCTGCAACCTATGATCCAGTTGAACAACAAGGTCAATGAATTCTGAGCAGTCTTTCGGGGGATTCACTACTTGTGCGAGAACATCCTTGAGCTACCCCCGCAACTCCCGATGAAATAACATGGTTCTCTTCTCCACTGGCCATTCTGCTTCAACTACGATTCTATTGAACGTGGCTATTTATGTTAATAGGTCTTGATTCCCTTGGCGTAGGGACAGAAGTTCTTTGTCTAATGCCTGCCCATGAGTACGACAGGCGAACAGCTTTTCCATCTCCTGCTGAAAGCCCCTGAAGTCATGCAGCAAAGGATCGTCTTGGGCCACAAAGGGTACAGACCAGTTCGCGGTGCTACCACTCAGGTAGTATAGCACAAAAGCGACCCGTGATTGGTCATTCGGAAAGGCCCCTGGCCTACAAAGGAAGTGCAGGCGGCACTGGTTCATGAACGTTGCAAACCTCTTGGGATCCCCCGTAAATTGTTCGGGCAGGGCCAAGGGAACTGCCCCAGGAAGGGTTATCTGAACCGGATTTACTGATGGCGCTGGCATCAAGGGCACGCTTCCCGGCAATGGTGCATGCCCTGCTTGTGACTGGAGAAGTTGCACTTCGGAACTTAGCTGCCCCAACATGTGGGCTAACTGGTCGGTTTCTGACGTTTCCATGACGCCCAGGTGGATTTTGATGTGAGGCTTTGCGTTCTGCATCGGTCACCTGGTATCCACGGGGACGTCACTCGGCCTGTTCTGACCTCTTATGACCTCAAACCCTTCCCTGGAGGCTATTCGACTGGAGACTGGGCCTGAAACACAGGATTGGTAGAGTTTAACTCCCTATTGTCTCTGTGTGCTTGAACCCCTTCTTCCCCGGGGTCCAACCCTTCCCTTTGATCCACAGCTCACCTTGTTTTCTTGGATAGTGTGCTCTCCGTCCTTCCTTCAGTGCAGGGGCCCGTTGATTGATGCGGACTCGTTGCTGCCTAGTTACTTCACTGGCAAGAGTCCGACAGGTAAGTATAATGAGTCTTTTGAACAGTTCTCTAACTTCGTTCCTTTCCTTCCTTAGATGATGGCCGGCGTCCGGGAATGGCGGTGTGCTGCTGAGATGAGTAGCGCTGAAGGTGAGTGAGAGCGCGATGCGCGATGCACCCCTTTCGTATTTGCATTGAACTGAGTTCTTTTTCTGTGTCTTTTAGGTGCCGCAGCGTTTTCATCGTGGATGCCGGTTATGAAGAACAAATGCAGTGGGTAAGCGCCGTATGCGGCGCCTCTAGATGTTTCCACGCTGACCTGGAGTTTCTTTTCCCTCTTGCAGATGGATGAGAAGTTCCGGAGACAGAGTTCCCCCAGAGCGGCTGGGATTCAGGTAAGCGTTTGAAACTCGTACAGTATTTAAAAATAAGCAAGGTTTGCAGAATGCTTACTAATGCCTTACTAGTGCCGGGATGGGAATGACACCGCTGAAGATGCCCGCAGAACAGAAGGAGCGATGACTGATGGGCAGAAGCACAGCAAGGTCAGGCTGTTCCTAACGGTGTTCTTGTTCTTGCTGGAGCTCAGCGCAGAAGAAAGATGCAGGCCTACTGGAGACCGATCCGAACACGGTGAGTGTCATGCTGCAGGTGCAGAAAACGCAAAGCATGTTTCTCAGCCTGGGTTTGGCTTAAATAGTCTCTGGGTATTCCAGGTGCCTCTGGCCTGAACCACACCCAAAAGACTAGACCGCACATGCAGTTCTGGGAACCGAAATATGTCGGGGCATCCATCTTGTCCCCATCAATGCACTACAAGTCCAATCCCCAATGTTATCCTATGGGAGTGAGTGAGTCTGGTGCCACAAGCGCCAAGTCTGACTCCAAGTGGGTCTTTGGAGGGATGGAGAGGCCCTTGAGGGCCATGTAGGTGATCGTGGCCTGGCTCCAGCCTGACATCTTAGAGGGCTGGGGACATGAGGGGCAGGAATCATGACAGCCAGGTGGAGTTTGGATTTAAGCCTTTGTGGTTTTGGGGAGGATATGTTAGAATATCTTTCCAAAAACATCACGAGTTCCTTGTTGCTGGAACGAGATAGACCTGGATGAATGGTGACCCCATGGAAGGTAGTGGGAAGTACTCCTTGCATACTTCTCATCCTCTAGGTGTATCATTAATGTCTATCACAATGGCGCTATCATGGCCCGAGGTTCTCAACCTACTATTCTCCTTCTCGACCAGCGCCTGCCTTCTCTCATAAACGTCCTCTCTTCTCCTGCCACCCATGCTTCCTTCACCTCACTCCTCCACACCATTGATGGGAGTACCACGCCCCGGTGCACCTATTCGGAAAACCTTCAAAGGTGGTATTCAGCTTCAATTAGCTACTTTGAATGCTCGCTCTGCTGTCAAACACTCTGCTGATATCTGTCTCCTTCTTGAAGACTTTGACCTGGACGTCCCCGCTCTTACCGAGACTTGGTTCAACGCCAGCTCTGTCACTGCTTTGACACTCTCCTTCCTGAGGGTTACAAAATCCCTGCCAAACCCAGACCCAACAGGCCTGGAGGTGAAGTGGCCCTGATCTTCCCTGAATGGGTCCCTGCTTCCATCATTCCTATTCCTCTTTTGAATTCCTCGTTTGTAGGCTTGGGGTCTCGACTACTTTCTCTCTCACCGTCGCCACTATCTATAGACCCTATCTCCCTCTCTGAATGGGCCGACCTTCCCTCATCTCTTCCAAACTCCTTCTCCTTGGTGATTTCAGCATCCACCTCGACTCTCTTGAATCATCCACCACTCAGTTCCGGGTCCTCTGTTACTCCCTCTCTCTCACCAGTCTTCCTTCTGGCCCGACTTACTTTGCTGACCACACTCTTGATTCTCTCATCTCTGGTGACATTCCTATCTCTAATCCTGTCACCCCCCCCCCTCTCCTGGTCTGAGCACTCTCTCCTTTACTCGCACCTGGGGCCCAGGACTCTCTTTCCAAACCTCCCCATGAGCTGCCAGCCTCCTTCGCCATCAATCGACCGATGAAGTGAGTGTCAGTTGCTGCTTTTGCCTCCACCCCCGCTAATGGCTCTCCCTCTGACTCTGTCCATGCCAACCTGCACCTTGCCACCTCTAACACCCTTGCCATCCTTGCCCCTGCCATGAGGATCTGCCTAAAATATCTGTCACCAAGAATAGCAGCTGGTATGACTCTGATCTAACGTCTCTGAAACGCAAGTGTAGAATTGCTGAACGGAAGTGGCAGACCATGGGCTTATCCTCTGACAAACTGGACTGCTGCCTCCTCCAAAGGCAACATTGCTGCTCTATTCACTCCAAGAAGCGGGCCCACATCCAAGCCTGCATCTCTGGAGCCACCAACAACACGGCTGACCTCTTCAAAATCTGTAAGGAACTCGCCAATCCACTTGTAGTCTCCGCCTCTCCTCGCTGCCTTCGCAACACCCATGACTTCCAAACACAGGACGTCCTCACTCTTCTCCAGCCCCATCTCCTATCTCACACCTGCTCCCCTGCCTCCCTTGGCCCCCCTACTACCACCCACCTCGCCCTACTCCCTCCTGCCCATAGCACCAGGTGAGGGCTCTAAAGTGGTCCGCTCTATGAAGGCCTCCTCCAAACAAGTGCTCCCCTGCTCCTCCAGAACCTTCAAGGACAAGATTTACTCTCTTGCTCTGGCTCTTGCTGACTTCTGTAACCACTCCTTCACCACTGGCTCTTTCCCTCTATTCCTCAAGTACTCCGTTGCACACCCTCTCCTAAAAAAAGCCATCTGCTGATCCCTCCTGCCTGGCTAACTATTGCCCTATCTCTACTAACCCCTTCCTGGGTAATCTCTTGGAAAAGTTTGTCCTCCCCAGATGACCCTCCACACTGATCTTGTTGGTTGCCTTCATGACCATCAATTTGGATTCCGGGAATCAGGAGAGCAGTTTCCGTGCCTCTGGAACACCTGTGAAACCATGCTCACAAATCTCGACTCCAACTCTCCTGCTGTTCTCATTCCCCTCGATCTCTCCTCTGCCTTCCACACGATCAACCATTCCAACCAAAATTACTCAGTGACACCCTCAGCATCACTGGCCGGGCACTGGATTGGCTGACCTCCTTCCTCACTAACTGCCCTTTCCAGCTGCAACTGGGCCCTTTCTCCTCCACCACCACCCTCTCTACCTGTGGCGTACCCCATGGTTCTATCCTATCTCCATGGCTCTTCAATATCTATCCTGCCCCACTTGATCACCTGATCTCGTCCTTCTCTCCTCATTTCCAGTATTACGCTGATGACACACATCTTTCCTTCAAATTTCCCTCTGCTTCCCCATCTCCCTCTTCTCTCATCCCTGACTGCCATTCAGGCATGGTGTGCATCGAATGATCTCTCTCTCAATGCTAGTAACACGGAGATCCTTCTCATCAGATCACTTTTTCCCTTCCCTGTTAATCACCCCACTGCTGCTATGACCGGTGGCCTGATCCTCATGAATCTCACCAGATCCCAGGCCCTTCCTCCCAATCAATACCAGCACCCCTCCTCCCACTGCACTGCCCTGCAGGACCCTGCATGATGACTCCACATCCCACCTTGAGAGTCGCCTTTACCAGCACTTAGCCTGAGGTCTCCTCCTTGGCTCCCCTTAGCACTTCCCTCCCGGATCCTCCGATAGCACTTGTCCACTCCTCTGTTCCCCCTGCCATACCCTTCCCCTGCACCTCTCCACAATGCACTTGCATGGCCGAATGCCACAAGGTCTAGTAGGACCACGTATGTATATTACAGTTTTTGCTATTGTTATTATTTCCCCTGTTCTCTTCCCATTTAGACCTGTGGCGCTTTGAGACACAATTCTGTGTTATAAAGTGCCTTACAAATGCTCAATAAAATAATTTAAATGTATTTTCTTATATAGAGCCAGCAGATGGGTTGCTGTTTTCTCACCAGACATTTACCTTGTTAATGTAATATAGCTGGGGTGGTTTTCTTCTATCAGTCTGTTCATCACTGTATGTGAGGCAGGACATGGCCTCTGTGATGACATATGGCCCATGTCACCGAACCAGTAACTTGTTCTGGGTAGTGGGGAGTAGCACCATGACTTCATCCCCTACTTGCAGTGGTCCTAATTTGGCTTCTTTATTGTGGGATTTCTCAGGCAAGTGTTGTCTTGTCTTTCCCTGCACCTGCCTTGTATGCATGGAATTCTAGGAGTGACTGACATGGAATTCAGTGTGTGAGAGTGTTATTTTCTGAATGTCTCTGTGAATATCAGTTGAAAAGATGGGCTGTCTGAGAGAGGATGCTGGTGGATGTCTGTCCAGGTAACTTACCTGGTGTGGCTTACATGTATTCCTGTACCCTATACCCAGAGCTGGAACTCAGTACAGATGTTTCCTGTTCCTACATTGGTGTCAGTGTCATGGGCCAGGAACCCAACTTAACAGCAAGCCTGTGGTATCTGGAGATTGGTTTTTACTAGGCTTTGTACCTTCTCCATGTTCTGCTGGGTGTTCTGTATCATGGAGTGGTCACTGGTTTGTCGGCTATCGGGCCCTTGACACTCTTTTCTCATGATATCGAGTACATCCCATGGGTTCTGGCCATACACCAACTTAAAAGGGGGGAATCCAGTGAATGATTGCGGTATCTTTCTTGCTGCAAAAAGAGTCAGTAGGATTAGATCGTCTGTTACGCTCACCTGGTCTCTGCGGGGACGTTGGGGCACGGTTGCAGCCCTCCCTGGAACTAGCTCCCCTGGGTCAGGCTTCTTCCCCAGCTCCTGTGTTGTGGACTGCTCTGGTTGTTGATACTGCCCCAGTGAGAATAGGAGAGGCCGTGACAATGCTGTGATGTGGCTGTAGTTTCCCTCAAACCCTTCTTTCCAGAATGTGGTGAGCATGCGTTTACCCATATAGTCTCACCTGTGTATTTATGAGGGTGAGCTCTCCGTCCTGCTTCTCAAGTGCAGGGGCGCTTTATGGACCTAGTTCCTTCACTGGTCCATGTGCGTGGTAGCCCAGACTGGCTGTGACTGATCCACTTCTAAGGTAAGTGTTCTTCAACAATGATTATTGTAGTTGATACTGCCCCTGTGAGAATAGGAGAGGCCGTGACAATGCTGTGATATGGCTGTGGTTTCCCTCAAACCCTTCTTTCCAGAATGTGGTGAGCATGCGTTTACCCATATAGTCTCACCTGTATATTAATGAGGGTGAGCTCTCCGTCCTGCTTCTCAAGTGCAGGGGCGCTTTATGGACCTAGTTCCTTCACTGGTCCATGTGCCTGTTAGCCCAGACTGGCTGTGACTGCTCCACTTCTAAGGTAAGTGTTCTTCAACAATGATTATTGTCCGTATTCTTTTGCAATGTCTTATTTCCCATGATTATTGTTCATATCCCTTGTAATGTCTTTCCTACTCCCCTAAAGGTGATGAGGCCCAGCAGAGTCGCAGTGCTGGAAGCGAACCCCAATGGAGTCCTGAGGAGTTTACAATGTCCCAAATAGATGGTACGTATGGTTCTATGGTCAGCGCGAGGATTGCGTTGCACGCGACCTTAGCGTAATGTCTTTATGTTGTTTCTAACCTTATTTGTCCTTTTCTCCTGCAGGGATGGCCTGGCGAAGTCAGACGGGGAGTAGCTATCCAAAGAACTGCCGACGGGTGATGGATGAGTGGACCCGCGAGGATGTGGGCCGAGATGAGCTCCCGTGTAAGTGTTGGAAATCCAGAACAGGTAAGGATGCGCTCCGACGGCGATGACTGCTAGGATCAGGTAAGATGCGCTGCAGGCAATGGTACTGCTGGAGTCAGGTGAGGTGCGCCTCAGGCGATGATAGATGGTATTGCTGGAACCAGGTAAGATGCGCTTCTGGCGATGGTATTGCTGGAATCAGGTAAGATGCGCTTCAGATGATGGTATCACTGGAATCAGGTAAGAAGCGCTTCAGGCGGCGGTGGGCGTTACGCTGCTATGAGCAGACTAACGTGAAGTGCTGGCATGCGGGCGGGGCAGGCTTAAATAGCCTGGTCCCAGCCACGCCCCTTTGCTCTGCCTTGTGGCTCCACTCTGCCACTCCCAGAAGATGCTGCACGTGTAGCCCAATGCATTCCAATGGCCACGCTCGACCTGGATGCACGTGCACTAGAATAAAAGTGTGCAGAGCACACTTTCTTATGAGCCTGGCGCCAAAGGCGCCAGGACTGGGTCCATCTGAACCCTTTAAGTGATGGAGCTTGTGGTCCTTGCTCTGTGACCATGACAGCACTCCCCCTCAAGGCCCCTCTCATGGGCACGCTTCCTCCTGGTCCTGGTTTGGTGGGCTTGTTACGATGGAATTGTCTGATTAGTCATGGGGCATGGACAAATTCACTAGGCTTCCATGTACGGTCTTGAGGTCCATAACCTTTCCCGTCTATAAGGTAATACAGTTTAGATCGTACTATCTTGGAATCCAGAATGGATTTGACTTCGTATTCCGGTTCCCCTCCTATGATGTCGGGCTTGGGTGGTGCTTCTATCCGAGTATCTGGCTTCATTGGTTTTAAGAGAGAGACATGGAACACCGGATGGATCTGCATGTTAGCTGGTAAATCCAGTTTCATGGCAGCAGGGTTAATGATGGCCTTGATGGGATAAGGTCCTAGGTACCTGGGACGGAAGGCTCGGGGTCCTTTCAAGGGAATGTTCTTGGACGCCAACCAAACCTTATCCCCGACTTGATAATGCAGAGCCTCCCTTCAATGTGGGTCTGCAATTTTTTCTGTTGTTCTTTGGCTCTGGTCAGATTTTCTGCTGCCTCTTTAAGGGTTTGAGTGATAGTCTTGTGCAATGTTGTAACTGCTGGCATTTCCAATTCGTCAAGCGAATCAAAAGTGGACGTCGACCTTGCACGGTGTAGAATGGGGTCTGTACGGTGCTAGTGTAGACGGAGTTATTGTAGGCAAATTAGGTCAACCAGAGGATATTTTTCCAGGACTCCTCAGTTTGCTGTAACATACACCTCAGGTATTGCTCCAAGGTCTGGTTGGTCCTCTCGGTTTGGCCATTTGTTTGGGGATGGTGACTCGTGGATAACCGGAGGTCCATCTTGGCTATTTTGCAGCACCTCCTCCAGAGAGCTGAGACGAATTGTGTTCCGCGATCTGAAATTAATACCGATGTGAAACCATGTAACTTAACAATTTGCTCCAAAAACACAGTGGCAGGGGCAGAAGCAGTGGGAAGCCACTTCAATGAAATAAAATGGGCCATCTTGGAAAATAAGTCTACAATAACCAGGATCGTGTTAAATCCGTTGCAGGAAGGAATATCGGTGATAAAGTCCATAGACAGCGTATGCCATGGTGCTGGTGGTACAGTCAAGGGACGTAATAACCCTGCAGGACTTAATTTCTGAGATTTGTGTTGTGCGCAGACACCACAGGTTGCAATCAATTGGGCAATGTCTTTTCTCCAGGTTGGTCACCAATAGCCCTTTTGAATTTTGGCCTGAGTCTTGGCAATCCCAGGATGTCCTTCCACTAATGATTCATGGTAATCTGCTATTATCTGATCTTGCAATTTCCTGACCTGAATATATAGTCTTTCTTGAAAATAGGGTAGATCATCCTTGATGGAGTATTGGTCACCCTTAGCTAACCTCTCCTGTTGTGCAGTTTGGTTCATCCGCCATCGGAGATTGTTTTTTAAGTCCTCACAACAGGCGATTGCAGCGATTTGGTTCTGGATCCGTTCTTCCAGAATAATGGCACAGGCAAAGATGTTGCGAAAGCTTCTTTGTCCTCAACCATGCGTGATAGGGCGTCCGCTTTCCCATTGCGCGCTCCTGGTCTGTAAGTAATGACAAAATCGTATTCTGCAAAGAAAAGAGCCCAGCGAAGCTGGTGTGAAGATTTGGCCCTGGCTGTCTTCAAGTATTGCAGATTACGGTGATCTGTGATAACTGTGACCATGTGCCTTGCTCCCACAAGATAGTGTCTCCATGTTTTGAAGGCTCCTTTGATTGCTAACAGTTCCTTGTCAGTGATTGCATAGTTTAATTCCGGCACAGAAAACTTACGGGACCAAAATGGTATGGGATGTAGTTGTCCCGTGTCCGGGTCTCTTTGTGACAATACTGCTCCCATGGCTATGCTGGAGGTGTCTGTTTCGACCACATATGGCAGGTCGGGTCGAGGGTGCCGAAGAACTGGTGCTGAGGTGAAGGCAAGTTTCAGCTCCTGGAAGGCGTTTTCTGCCTCGGGGGACCAGAGGCATTTCTTATTTTTTCTCAGTAGGGAGGTGATTGGATGAACTATTTGTGAAAATCTGTGAATAAACCGTCGATAAAAGTTGGCAAATCCAAGCACACTTTGTACTCCTTTTGTGGATGTTGGTGACGGCCACTGAAGGATAGCATCCACCTTTCGTGTGTCCATGTGAACTCCTCGTGTAGTAAGCATGAAGCCCAAAGATTTTACTTCCGTGACATGGAAGAAGCATTTTTCCAATTTGGCAAACAGCCAGTGCCGACAAAGCTTTTCCAAAACTGCTCTTACATGGCCAACGTGATCCTCCTTGGACGTAGAGTAAATAAGAAGGTCATCAATGTAAATGAGTATGCAAACGTCCAACAATTCGTGAAGCACATCGTTCATGACGAATTGGAACGCTGCCGGGGCATTACATAATCCAAAGTGCATGACCTGATCTTCGAAAAGCCCAATTTAGTTTCGAATGTCATCTTCCACTCATCTCCCTTTTTAACTCTCAGAAGATGGTAGGCTCCTCGTAGGCCTAGTTTTGTGTAGATTTGAGCATTCTTCACTTGATCTAACAGCTCTGGGATGAGTGGCAGGGGATATCTGTTCTTTACCGTGATTTGGTTCAGTGCTCTATAATCTATACAAGTTCTTAAGTCACTAGGTACCTTGGGATAGATGTGTACCATACAGCAGAGGCGGAGCATAAGCATAACACTGAGGTAGCCATAAGAAAAATTGAAAAACGCATGACATTTTGGGTAAAGCTTCCTTTAGCTATGATGGGACGTAGCGCAATGCTCAAAATGGTAGTTTTGCCCA